>NC_067404.1:44702773-45326635 GCF_016432865.1 Antechinus flavipes
CCCTCAAGTTTCTCGGCTTTTCTAGGTTCCAGCTCCACAAGGGGCCTGAGAAGGTCCCTACTGAACTTCTTTGTGGGGAATAGCTGGGGGTAGGGATAGTATACGTAAGTGGCATGCATCCACAAGAGAAAAGCAGCAGGGGAAGAGGAGTGGTTAGGCAGTATGCCTTAAAAGGAGTTCTTACACCAAAAGATACATCAATAGGGAGATAATTGTGCACGGGTAACAGGTCTGCTCGAATGAAACCAGAGGGACAAGGTGCCTGAGACACCTGGTTCTTGCTTATTGGATTTGGAATCGGGAGTCTTGGGCGCATAAGATGGAGAGCTGAAAGGGACCTCAAAGACCATTGGTCAATCACCTCATTTTAGGATGAAAAACTAAGTGGTCCCCAAAGTCCCCTTCTGCTCTCCCATCCCATGGTCTTTCGGTCTTTTCAAATTTTGGTCCCTCTCCCATGAGGTTCTCAAGTAGAGAACAGCACCAAAGAAGTTGGGAATGTTTCTGGGTCATCAATTTGTGTGGTATTTGTCAGAAGAGATGAAGACCCGGACCATCTCTTCTGCTGAGGACAGAAATATTTTGGAAATCTTGGCCTGGAGGGCTCTCCAGGTGTGAGATCTCACGAGAACCTCTCCACCTCCCCACAGAAGTCTGACTCAGTCCTGAATGACAGCCTCTGGAGTTTCAGCCTCAAATTTCTCACCCACCTAGATCTCTCACACCACTCTACAAGTTGGCACCTGTCAGATCCTGCCCGGCACGTTGCAAGGGAGTTACGGGGGTGAGGGTGGTGGGGGGGGAGGGGAGCAGAAATCGCAGAGCGAGCAATAGATAGGTGTCCGTTTAGGACTGGAACCAGCTGCAGCCAGGGCGTGGTTCAGAATCGCTATCATCAGAAAGGGGGGATTTGGCCCGCTTTTCAGATTTTGCGGGGGCCTTGCCCTTGCCCTTGCCCTTGCCTTTGCCCTTGCCCTTGCCCTTGCCCTTGCCCTTGAATTCGGCCTCATCCTGTTCCTCTTTGGCCGCAGCCTGGGGGGCCTGCTCTTCCACGACATCTTCCTCGGCACGGGCCGCCTGGCGCTGGCTGTGGGATGAGAACAGCCTCATGCAGACTCCTGAAAAATATTAACAATCATCAACAATCAAATATTAGCAATGATCTTATAATCGTGTAACCCGTTCAGTTTTCCTTAGGTACTGAAAACCACAGCCCAGGGCTGAAATGGAGCTCTGTATCAGGCTTGGCAGTGGCTGACAGGGGCCTCTCAGAGGATCTCGAGGGCCCCTGCCCAACACGGCCCCTGAAACCTATCACCAGACTCTGGGCTCACCTTGGCTGGAGGAGGCATCATCAGGGCTCTGAGCTCCATGGCTAGACCTGAAGGGGCGCAGGCAGAAGAGAGTTTTGGAGCTCTTGGCAGTTTCCTTTTCCATGCGGCCGGGGAGCCTCAGGAAGGAGAACGGCGGGAAGAGAGTGGGGATCTGGACTGCCCCAGAACTGGTACTGGCCACGGCCTCATCAGTTTCCTTGCGCACACCCCTGAAATTGAAAAGGGCAAGCTACTCCAGGATCTTTGGCTAATTTTTCATTATCTGTATTTAAGGAGAGGAATGGTGGGTTTTGCTGAGGGGAAGAAGGAAGGTAGATTTAGACAGAACCATTTTTGCAGGGGTGGGGGAAGGAAGCAGGAAAAGCCAAATTGAGCTACTTTCAGAATTGACATTCGCAATTGTGGCGGAAGCCCACCATTGTCCATTGGGGGTACTTTGAGTATACTCTTCTACTAAACTTAAAAATAGAAATTCTAGCCCCCTCCCTTCCGCACACAAAATCGGCATAAACAGGGATTCATAGAAGATAATTCGATGTCATTCTCTCTCATTTCTTGCTGCCTTTCTCTACTCTTCATGGCTGAAAAATATGGCTTCCGGGGTCCCCCTCAACCTTAGATGATCACCCATTCTGCTGAGTTACTCACATGTGAATGATGGAGGATGTGGCAGATTCGAGGGCAGAGCAGGAGAGCGATCCAGAAGCAGAGACACATTCAGAAGCAGAGGTGGACTCGCTATCAGAAGCTGATGTCTCGGGAACCGCCAGGGGCATGGGGGTCTTGAATTTTTGACGCAGAAGATATTCAATGACATCAGGGTCAGTGTGCCACAGGCTGAGAAGCACTTCGCTCTGCACATCAGGGGGCACCTGGGAAAGGAATTGGCTCCTCAATGGACAACCATCCCAAGCCTTCTTCCTCCCAGGCTAGAACCTCTCTCCAGGAGTCTTAACTCTGGAGCCAAATGCCTAGAGACTTTGCATCCTTCATTGTCAGCCTCCTCAGGGACAGCGCCATCAGGGAAGCTTCATCCCTATGATTCCCCTTTACACCTATAGCTTTCCAGAGAGTTATCTCTTCCCTTTGTTTCTCTCTTTCTCCCCCTTCCTGTAAGATTTGCCTGTAGGATTATTCTAGTTCGATCATTTCATGGGGATGGCCTAAGAGTCAAGAAAACTAAGTTACTGTATGATCTGGAGAGGCTTTTCTTAAATGCGCTGCAAGTTTCACACATGGTAATGGTGTGATACAGAAGCCAAAAAAGTTGAGAAAATCATTGTGCTGAAAGAGGCAGGGAAATGCCAGTCTCTTGCTACCGTCCCCTAGTTAGACCACATCTGGAGTGTTTAGTTTTGACTGCCACATTTTAGGAAGGACATTGGTAAGCTGGAGAGCAACCAATATGACAGACCTGGAGATCATATCATTATGAGGATGGGGAAGGAAGAGAGGACTTAAGTTGAGGACAAACTTCTTCAACTCCTTGAAGAGCTCTCATACAAAATGGATTGTCTCGGAAATAATTCTAGGTCCCCTACTGACCAGCTCTCTTTAAAACTCCTTTAAAACCCCTTTAAAACTCATCATTTTCTTCTAATATTTGGAGCTCCAAGATGGTGGAACACCATATACTACCAACAAACAAAATGGATAAAGGATTTGGGAGATGGTAAGTCAAGATCACCCAATTGAGCTTCTTTTTCATACCATGTAAAGGAGCTGGAAATTCTCAATCAGTGTCTGGAGCACAGTGATCATGGCTGTGCTCTCCTCCATCCCCAGAACTTTGGTGTCCTTCTCGTGCATCTTCTCCTTCTGCAGGATGTTGGGTCCAAAAATCATAGCCAAGTTGGCGGTGGTCATCCGATTGCCAGAAATCTAGAGAGGAAAATGAAGGAGTGAGCAGGAAACAAAAGAAGACACAGTTGGACATTTCTGTCACTTCCTTAGCGTGTCTTTTTGCATCCAGTCAGATTTGTCCTTGTTGTCCATCTCACATCCCTTCCCTCAACCTCCTTCCTTGCCCATTTACCATCTGGCCCTGAGGCCCAATGGTGTCCTCGCAGTGCTTGGACACTTTATCCAGGAACTGCAGGAGGCGGTACAGAGTATCGCAGTTGCACGGGGGCAGCAGAAAAATCAGCAGCTGCAAGATAGCCAGCCTCTCACCGGTAGGCAGACCTGTGGAGAAGGAAGGCATGAGATTGAGCCATCTTAGCTAGGCACCAGACATCTTGGATCTTAGGAGATGTGGCTTGGTAGCCACCTGCGACCAAAGAAAAGATGGTCTCTCTGGAAACTGAAAGGGCCTCCCACTGTGAGGACTTTTCTCCATTCTGGAAGAGTGGTGGATGTCCTCTGTCTAGGGAACAACCAGGTCCTACCTTTGCCGGCCTTTCCTTCCATGCCCTCCTGCTTTGCCATTCATCCCATATAAACTTGTGCTCAAAAGCGGACCCTTTGCCTTTACTTTGCTCCACCGGGTTTAAGAATTTACTTACTGGCGGCTCGGAGAAAAACTTGGTAGAACTCCCGGGGCACCAGGGGCTCACTGAGATCCCGCAGAAACTCCTTAAGCAGTGCTGCCACATCGTGAACGCTCTGGGTCTCATCCAGTGTGACGTCCAAGCCTTGATCAAATTCTTCACGAAGCTAAAAGGAGGAAAAGAGGAAGAATAAGGCAGCTGTCCTGCTGCCTCTCCCTCCTCCCATTCCCTCCCTTTAGTCTTCTGTGTAGCTGGAGCAGTTTGAGAGACTCTGGGAAGGCTTCCCAGCTTCAAAGCACCTTTCCAAACAGTCTGCTAGAGACCTACAGTGAACAAGGAAATACTGGATATGCAGCCAGGAGAACTGGGATTACTGGGATTGAATGCCTGCTACTTGCTCCCCATCTGAACTTGGATTTCCCTTCTTTGGGTCCCAGTGTCCTCACTGGCAAAATGGAGCTAAGAATCTTGGCAGTACTGATCCCAGGGGGTGGCTGTGAGAAAGGTGATCTGTAAACCTTCAAGTGCTCTATCTGGTGTCAAATTCACAAACCCTTTTAGTTTGGGCCAGCCCAGTAGAGTGAGAAACACTCAGGCCTGTTAGGAAACCTAGGTTCTAGTGTCGGCTCTCCCACTTACTAGCTCTGTGGCCAAAGTCAAGTATTTCCCTTCTCTCAAACTCAGTGTCCTCATCTATAAAACCAGGATAGCAATCACCTCACAGTTATATGAGGAAACCTCTTTGAAAATTGGTAAGTGCTACAAGAACTGAAACTATGAGCATATATTGAGAATTCTAGGGAACCCACTTTTGTCTTTGTATCTCCAATCCTGGCATAGAATATATAAGAAATAGCTTTTGATTGATTGGTTGATTGCTATCCCATGGAATGATGGGGGGTACAGAGGAGCCTGAGACATGATCCCTGCCCTCAGAGAGCTTCTAGTTCACACACAAGAAAAGACAGAACAAGACAAGACAAGACACAATAAGACATGGACCCGAGAAACTACCAGAAGAGTCAGGACGTGATAAGAAATAGGAACAAAAGAGGCACAATTCGCTATAGGAGTTGAGAGGTGCTCCAGCAAGGATACCTGCTAAAATAAGCTCAAAGAACTCATGAAACACAATCGGGTCCATCCACAGAACACCTGAAGGCCCAAAGTTTTCCTCACCCCAATCTCCTGGGTGTCCCCTCCACCATTTTCATCACTTCCCTTATGCCCCCCCCCACTGCCCATTGCATTCCTCCCTCCCATGCTTCATGCTACCATGCTTCTCCCATCCTGCCCATTCGCTATTTCATCCCATCACGGAACTCTTCAGAGACTGTGCTTCCCCATCAGACCGGGTCTTCTTCATGGGAAGAGCCATGGCTCCTCCACACTACCATGATCTCCCTGTGGGTAACTTCCCCCAGCAAATGAGTAGCTTTCTCATCAATTTTGATTTGGAAGAAACCTTAAAGGCCACTGGATCCAACCCCATCATTTTCAAGATGAGGAAAATGAGACTTTGTGAGTTGATGTGAATTCTCCAAAGTCACACAGCTAATATGTCAGAGTCTAGATTTGAATACAGATCTTCTTGACTCCACATCCAGCACTCTATCCACTAGACCATACTGCCTCTCTCAGAATGGTAGGTAGCTCCCTGAGACTAGAGATTTTTCTTCCCTGTCAAGCCAGAAACTTCCTCATGACAAGTTGTCTCCACCATCAGACAGGATTTTGACTGTATTTCCCTTTCTCTTCCTCTGCTCAAGCCTCAAAGCATGGGAGAAAGTTCAATTTACCCTCCAGTGATGGAGAATATAAATGGAGAAACTGGTTTCCTAGTCCCAAACCAGTGAAAATTCTTTGGAAAATATGGAAAATGTGCTCCCTTAGTTTGTCCAATAATCTTAACTTCCTCCTCCCTGACTTCCCTTCCCACTAATATTTCTCCTGAACATTCGTCAACTTCATTCTCCTCTTCCATTTTCTAGTTTCTAACATTCCTGAATGTGCTTTCTGTTATTCTTCCCCTTTATCTCTCCCCACTGCACCGGGACATGGAAGCCAGGTCACCCAGAAGAGTGTCTGAGGAGAAATAGCCAATCAGGCAAGTCCCCAGAGGGAGCATACCTTGACTGTTCTCTGAAGGAATTCCCACACATACACCTGTCCCCAAGCCCCACCCTTATCCCTGTATCTCCCAAAATCAGTCACATAAATATCTCTCTACCTCCTTCACTCTCTTCTTGGAGCTTCCAACACGGAAAATCCCAAGGGTCTTCAGACCTGAAAGAATAGTTAGACAGGACATGGGGCAACACTAGCCCTAAGTGCCAGTCCACTATCCACCTCCTGATGCCTACTGCCCACTGCCAAGACAAAATTCCTTCTCTCATCCAGGGGTCATTTTGATGGAAATCATGGCTCTGGCATCTACTGGAGTAGCACCCTGGAATTTTTTACTTGTATCTGCATATCTCATTAGGCTGTATTGTTAATTTCTGTGTGGGGCTTTTGCCTAACCCTGGTTTCAGAGTAAACCTTGCTCCTAGTTCTAGACTTATTCCTAACCCTAGCCCTACACTGAGCTTTAACTTTGATCAGTGAATTGTTCATATTCTGACCACAAATGTCATTCCAGTTTTCAAAAAGTTGTAGCAAAGGGTGGAATCCCAAACTTGTAGACCACTCAGTTTGCTATCAATCCCTAGCAAGAACTGACAATTAAATTAAGAGGTCGTAAGGGCTTAGAAAAAAACACCATGATAATTAGGAGCTAATGAATTTATGAAGAATAATTCATGTCAAACTAATTGTATTTCCTTTTAAAATGTTACTAAGTTTGGAAATCAGCAGAAGGCCATAGATGTGTATGTCTTGATTTTGACCGAGTATTTGACAAAATCTGTAATGATGCCATTTTGAACAAGTTGTGGGGAGGTACAGTAATGTAGATTCTTAGCTAGTCAAAAAAAAAAAAATCTTCCAAAGAGTCTTGGTAGATGAGAACAATGTCAACCTTAATTAGAGAGCCAGTAGGACTCTGTCCATGGTCCTGGCCAGTCTATATTTTTGTCATTAATTGGGATAAAGGCACAGATGGGATGCTCATTTTCGCAGAGAACATAAAGCTGGGGCCAGAGCAAATATGATAGATGAGATAATCGAGTTACAAAATTATATCATGGCTGGAAAAATTAATGATATGAAATTTAAAAGGGAATAAACAAATTCCTATGTATTTTTGTAAATCAATTAACCAAGTTCTGGATAGGAAAGACCTGATAAGTAACAATCATCTTCAGCTATTTTTATTGGAGTAACAAACTCTCTGTCACTAGCGGTCTTGAGGTAGATACTGGATAACCATTTGCTGGGTGTGTTGTAGAGAGTATGGCATTCTCATTCAGGTGCTGGTTGGACTAAATGACCTCTGAGGACCTTTCTAACGATACAAAGGTAGGAATAGTTTCTCCTCAACAAACTGAACTTCCCTAATCTCTTCTTCCATGGATTTTTTTCCCTTTTCTTTCTGTGCTAATGCTGCTTATATCTAATGTGATCAGACTACATGCAGTAGCGAAAGGTGGGATGATTAGACATTGCTCAAACCATTTTACTATTTTTCACCCCACTTAAAACTCCCTCCTTCCCTCCTCCCCTCATATCCTTACCATGCTCCTCGATGTGCTCACAACACTTGTCCACAATAACGGGGACCTGTCGGAAAATAGGGTTGAGCCCCAACTTCTCCTCATTGCCCATGAGCTTTACACCCTCCTGACTGGCAGGGAGAGAGAGCTGCAGGGCCTCCAATAGGCGCGAGTTGCCTTGATCCAAATCGAAAATGCAGTCAACAGATAAGCCCCCCTGCAGAAAAATGGGGAAACTCTAGGAAGGAATTGGGTAGTGAGGACTCTAAACCTGATGCCCTCCCCACTCTGAACCCACTGGGATTCTCCTGGAAACTGCCAAGACAACCAGGGAGCATGAAATGTGTAACAGGGAAGCCATGCACGATTAGAGAAAGGCACACTAAAACAACTTTAAAATTCCACCTCACACACATCAGACTGCCAAAGATGACAAGAGGACAATGACAAATGTTGGAGGGGCTAATGGAAAAACGATACACTAATGCATAGTTGGTGGAACTGAATTGGTCCAGCCATTCTAGAAAGCAATTTAGAACTATTCCCAGAAAGTAACCAAATTGTACACAGCCTTTGACCCAGATAAACCACTAATAGACATAACCCCAGAAAATTAAAGAAAGAGGGAAAGGACCTAAAAATATTAATTGTGGCTCTTTTTGCAGTAGCCAGAAATCAGTAACTAAAGGGATGTCCTATTGGGGAATGGCTAAACAAATCATGATGTATTGATGCAATGGAATATTATTGTGCCATAAAAATGGTGATATGGACAATTTCTGAGGAAGACGAGTAGACCTTTATGAATCGATGCACAGCAAAGTGAGCAGAAGTAGGATGATCTGTACAATGATAACGTCACAGAGAGAAGCAACTTTGAGAGACTCTAGAACTTCAACCAACACAATGATGAATCACGAATCCAAAGGAATGAACATGAAACATGCCACTCACCTCCTGACAGAGAGGAGATGAACTTAAAATGCCGAAAGAGATATTTTTTTCAGACATGGCCAATGTGGGAATTTGTTTTCCCGGACTAGATATTGAGGGCTTTATTGAGGGGGGGTTCTTTTTAATTTGCTCACGAAAGTAAGGAAGGACAAGGAACGATAGACAAGGGACAGATTAATTTTTAAATGCTTGTTAGTTAAAAACATTAATTTTTTTAATCAGAAAAAGCATGCAAGTTCAAGATAACTTCCTAAACAATACTCACTTAGATAAATTAATCACTTTCCTTAAGCCATCCAAGACTGCTCACTGTAGGACAAGTGTCCAAGAACTCAGGTTACTGCTGCTTCCACCAAGAAAGGGCCAGAGAAACCAGTTCTGGCCCCTCTCCATTAACCTTGTGAGGGTAGTACCCTCTCTGGAATAATTGTTATCACAACGCTCAATTCTACATGGTTCTCAAAGCACACACAATACTTCCTCGTACCATACTAAGTTTCGAACTTACCCTTCTCTGGATCTTGGGTGGATGGTCTGCAAACAGGGGAATCAGAGGCTCCCTGTGATACTCCATCAGGGCTCCCAGCAGGGAGTGCTCTCCTTGCATGCACTGGCGATGTTTCTCTGTGAGGAACCGAAGCACGGAAGCCTCCACATCAATGCCTTGTCTCCGAGGAACCTTCATGGCTTCCCTCTGCCGTTTGTTGGCCAAGTCGTTGGCAATGACTTGGGAGAGGGGGATCCCAAAGGTCTGAGCATTATCTGGGGAAACTAAATTGGGTCAAAAGAGGAAGGTGCAAGAGGATAGCTGCATACATTTTAGATAAGGGGTGTGCTCATGGGAATTTGCAGAGGTGGCTAGAACTCAAGACTTGGCGGTTACCCCTCAAGGGATTACTGATTCATAGATCAAAGGTCAAGGGGATCTTAGACATCATCTAAGCAGTAAGACCCCTTTATCATATACAAGCGGAAACTGAGGCCAAGAGAAGGAAGAGGAATCACCACTGGTCTGTGGCTATGAGATTCAAACCCTGGTCTCTTGGCTCTCAGTCCAGATCTGTCACCCAAAAATTGATCCAACCACTTGTCAAACTGTTTGTCCTTTTAGCTTATATCCTCTCTGTAGAGGAGTTCCCCAAAGTAAATTTTGACCTTTGTTTTGTCCGAATTTTTCCTTTTCATCTTTCCAAGAATCTCCCTCTAGAGCTTGATAAACAAATTTATTTGCTCAGCTCCATCATCATTCCTGAGCCTAGAAACATCAAGCCTCAACTTTTCTTTTTGGCCAGGCTCATATAGCCACCACCACTCCATCCTTTCAATTACTTTAGTTGTCCTTGTCTGAAACTTCTCTAGCTCCATTTCTACTTGTTTGAGGAGTATTGAGTAGACCTCTACACAGAATTTAGGTGATTCTTTAGGGAATGGCTGACAGTAACTTCCAGATTAAGGGGGAACTAAGTGCCATAGTGGATAGAGTGGAAGGCCTAGAGTCAGGAAGACTCAGCTTCCCAAGTTCAAATCTGTTCTCAGACACTTATTGGCTCTGTGACTCTGGGCAAATCACTTAATCCTATTTGCCTCAGTCTCCTTGTGTGTAAAATGAGCTGGAGAAGGAAACGGCAAGCTACTCCAATATCTTTGCCAAAAAAAAACAAACCTCCCAATGGGGTCATGGAGAGTTGGACACAATTTAAAATGACTAAACAACAAAACTCCAAGTTCCCTTACTTGAGTTTTAATTGATTGTTTTGGGCCAACCTTACCATGAGGGATTAAACTAGATGATAGGTTCTTTGGCTATGGCAAACTGTAAAACAAAGAAAAATACAAAATGGCACTCAAGACTTCTATGGCTCCCTTCCATTTCTAGAATTATAGTGGTAAAGTTATAGAAAAGGGGTAGAAGTTGCTAAGAATCACACTATTTTAGACAATTTATTAACCTGTTGGCATTCTAAATGTGATATTCTTGTCCATTCCCCAACTAATGTGAAAGCATCGAAGGAACTAAATTATCCAATATTGGACAGTCTCACTATAAATGATACCAAAAGATATAATGAAAGAAGTGAAGTTGATTTCATTGTACTTCTAAAGACAAGAAACATCATTTCAAAGAGTAGTTGGTCATCTTATCTTGCAATGCTCATGCTCCTAACAAAAAAAGACATTCACAAGAAACATTTCAAAAACCAAACTGACTCTCTTATAATATATGAAACAACTTGTTGCTGATACAGGAGTCATGTTGAAGACCACTAACTTGCTAGAGTAAAGATCTAAATCAATACCAAATTAGGAAAAAAAAGTGTAAAGATGAAAAGTGAGCATGGTGTACAATCAAAATAGTTCCAAGTTGACCTAATTAAATGGCTACTGATGTTCAATAAATGGATGAAGGAACAAGGAACAGACATTAACATGGACCATCACCAATTCCTATGGAAGTTGAACCAAAGTAAATCAATCACCACAATGGAGAGACGAAAAAACACAAACAAACCAAAATATTTGAAAAAAGGAAAGATAACAAACAAGTGGGAAAAAATCATGGATGTTAATACTCTACAAAAAAGATGATTGAGAAGTTATTGATAACTACCAACCTACAAGCCTACTTTCTCATCTCAACAAAATCTTTATGAGATTAATCTGCCTACATATCAAAGGCATCCTTTGTGGAAATATGAGAGAGAAAGGCAGGCTTTTATAAATAATATTCTACAACAGACACTATGTTTACAGTCTCATACTTGACAAAGGCTCAAGGAGTACAAGATCCCACTCTAAATATTGTTTGTTGATTATTTAAAAGCATTTGATTGGGTAGAACAGAATGCAAGCTTAAAGACTCTCCCGTAACAAAATGTTTCCCATGCACATGTTAATACCATGCAGGGCTTCTTAATAGACAAAACAGGACTTTGTTGGAAAATCTCCTGATTTTTAAAAATCAATTGAAACATGAAACAGAAAGGCATATGGATCACAAAAGCTCATGATGGAAGATGTCCAGAACAGAAGCCAAATACAAGAGCTATTACCTGTATCTATACAGGTGAAGTCCTCCACATGCTCTTGTCTGCAGGAAATTGGACTATATCAAGTTCAAGAATACTGTAAAACCTATTAAATGAGCTCAATCATCTCAGAGAAGAATTTGTCCTTATAATGCACACGAGAAAAATCAACTGGATATAGAATGCCTATTGTCTAGATCGTAGAGGGCAGTGCTTAGAATTGATTAGATGAGAGCAATCTAGATTGCATTTGGAAAACTATACAATACTTTCCATGATCCCAAGTTTCCCCAAGGAAGGAAAAACGTATCTTTTTAACACTAGTGTTTTTCAAGTGATGTGATCTGCTTCTTTGACATATAATACCATAACCTCTGAAGAATCAGAATTTTGAGTTTCTAAAAGGTTAATGAAGAGGCAGATTAAGAAACTGAGGCCCTAAAACATTGAGTGATTCATCCTAATTCACAAAGGCAGTAATTAGCAAAGCAGTGATTCTAATCCAGCTGTTCTGACTTCATTATCTCTCATTCGACCTAAATCAGACTGGTTTCTGGGAGTTGAAAAACAGAGGACTGTACAGAGGACTGAAGAATTCTGGACAGGAACTCTAAGGAGAATATAGAAGAAAGATTTGGGTTGAAAAAGGAAAAGAAGAAGAAGGAATTATAAAGAAGATAGTGGGGAAAGGATCAGAGATTGGGGGAAGGGGAAATTTAGAAGGACTTGAAAAATTTAAGAAGACAGATAAGATCTCACCCTGAAGGAAGAGGATTGGAGATGACGAAGGGCTCAAATAAAAGGGCGGAAGAAACAAGAGAAGGAAAAGGAGTCATTAAGAACAAGAAGAAAAATTTTTATTCTAGATATGATTCTCAACAATAAAGAGAAATTAATTTCTGGGATGGAAATAATGAGAACCTAGAGGACAAGTGACTACTCCATTTCAGATTTTATGAAAGGGAAGGAAAATCAGGGATAATCTGATATACCACCTTAGATTTTTGGAGAGCACATTTCAAAGGAAAAGGTTTCCTTTCAGAAAAGGACAACATAGCCTAAAATTCTGCAGCATAAGTCATCCCTGGAAGGATGAGAAGTTCAGCAGAATGAAATTCAGACTATCCAAAGTGAAACAATTTTAATGAGGAAGAAAAGGCAGAGAGAGATGTCTGAAAAGAACAATGTGGATGCACAGGGGACTCATCCTAACTTTGATTTTAAGGTCATGTACAAGAGATGAAAATACGGGTAGGTAATAAAGAAAAATCATAAAAGCATATAGTATGATCTTATAAAAATAAATTTTTAGCAGAGCATCTGATAAAATCTTGCATCTTATCCAAGTGGAAGACTCCAACTTTAAATTCAGTTCTGGGGACGGCATTTTAGGAAAAACTTTGACACACTGGAGCATGTCCAGAGGAGAGCTAGGAAGATGATGAAGGGTCATCTAAAGATCAGTTGAAGGAACTGGGAGCGTTTAGCTTGGAGAAGAGAACACTTGGGGTGGGATGGTACACAATTGTCATCTCCAAGCATCTGAAGGATTGTCATATGGAAGAGGGGCAAGTTTGTTCTGCTTGGCTACAAGAGGAGCGATGAGTGGAAGTTCCAGAAAGGACAATTTGGGCTAAGATATCATTAAATATTTATCTTAGAAATCAATTATCTATTATAACATTATCATGGCTAACAATTTGGACAGCTAGCAATTAAGGAGAATGGGCAGATCAAGGAGATTGATTGATTCCCACAATATTCTGGAGGCTTTCAAGCAGAGGCTGGATGGCTCCTTGTCAGGAATGTTGTAGAGGGGGCTTAAGTCTAGTCTTAGTTGGATTCAGTGGTCTCCAGGATCTCTTCCAGTATCCTACGATTCTAAGGAGTTTGTTCCACAGTGTGTGGAAATGGTATGCCCTCTCTGTAGTCTTGGAAAGAAATGTTCAATGTGTTTCCTTTATTCGATTTAGTATTTATAGGATTTGGGGACTTGCCCAAGAGGGGTGATGGCAGAACAGCCATTGTCAAGTTCTGAGTTCCACTGACCACTTCCCCCCCACCCTATTCAGTCGAATTCAATAAGAATTCATTAAATGCCTACTATTACAAGGCAATGTGCTAGGCACTGGTGGGGGGGATATAAAAGCAAAATGGAAATAGCCCCCATTCAAAACTCCCATTCACCCCTTATCCTTGGAATTTGTCACATAAGAATCCCACCCCCCACCCCACTCCCAAATTTTGCCCTCCCCATGCTCAGCATCATGCGATATTACCCACGCCTCTTATCTTCCCACAACATGGCAACCCAGAACAGGCAATGACTGGAGGTCCTACCTTTTTTGTCACGACTTAGAACATCCAACCTTTTGCGAAGGAATTTGCCCTTCTTGTTTGCTAAAGTTACAGAAAGAAAGGGGAACAAATCAAAAATATGGGTTCAGCACCATCCTTTTCTAGAGCCCTAAGAATCCTGGGCAAGTTCATTTGGGGGGAGGAGAGGGAAGAGACAGCCAAACCTATAAGGCCCCCACCTAGGAGATCCAGCAGGAAGGCCAGTCGTAGACTACTATTACGGAAATGAGACAGGCCAGCTGGCTATGGGAATCACTTGTTTCTCTTCTATACGCCTCTACCATCAAACACTATGGCCACAGTTGACATCTGGTCCCTATTAGAAGCTAGTAATTATTTAGATTTCATTTTAATTTGAGAGACCCTCTCCCAAAACTGATTTCTTGTCAAACTTCTCCCTTTTCCTGACTCTTTCAATTTTCCTGTTTATGTCAGGTAGAAAGCTACAGGTACAAACATGAAACTGGGGGTGTTTATTCTAGAGAAGAGAAGACTTAAGGGAAGAACTTCTAGCTGTCTGTGAAGAGCTGGCGAAGAGGAATTGGACTCATTCTGCTTGGCCCGCTAGGGCAGATCTAGGGATAATGGCTGGAAGCTGCTCAGAGGCCCATATGTTCTAAATGAAAGGGAAATATTTGTTAACAAGGAGAACCAAGAGAGGAAGTGGCAACTTCCCCCTCCCTGGGGCTCCAAACACAAGCTAGATGATTCCTATGGTCTTGAAGGGACCCCATAGGGGAACTGGGCTGAACTGGAGGGCCCTTTGCACTCAGACATTCTGAGAGACTTTTTATACCTACTACCCACCCTAGACCCCAGGCTGAGCCAACTCATCTGCTACATGGGGTACATGACCCTGATTTCTTTTTCTCTTATCTTCCCTGGCCCCATTTCATTTCTATCTTGTTCTGGCTCTGTCTATCCCCTTCTCCTTCTCTTCTCTGCTTTTCTTTCTTTTTCTTTCTCTCTCTCTCTCTCTCTCTCTCTCTCTCTCTCTCTCTCTCTCTCTCTCTCTCTCTCTCTCTCCCCCTCTCCCTCTCCTCTCTCCCTCTCTCCCTCTTTCCCTCTCTTCCTCTTTCTTCTCTTCTTTCCTTTGTCTCTCTTCTTCTGTCTCTTTCTCTCTGTGTATGTGTCTCTCCTATCTCTGTCTTTCTTGTCTTTTTCTCTCTCTCTTCTTCTGTCTCTGTCTGACTCTCTTCTCTGATTCTCTCTTCTCTGTCTGTCCCTCTTTTTGCTCCTCTCCTCTCCTTTTCTCTTCTCTTTTCTTCTCTCTTTTTCTCTTCTACCTTTGTCTCTCTTCTTTTCTCTCTCTTCTTCTGCCTCTTTCCCTTTCTGTATGTCTCTCCTGTCTCTGTCTTTCCTGTCTCTTTTTCTCTCTCTTCTTCTGCCTCTGTCTGACTCTCTCTTCTCTATCTGTTCTTCCTTCTTTCTCTCTCCCTCCCTTCCTCTCCCCTTCTGTCTCTGTCTTTCTTGTTTGTCTCTTTTCTCTCTCTCTTCTTCTGTCTCTCTCATCTCTGTGTGTCTGACTGTCTCTCCTTCTCTCTGTCTCTCCATCTAGGGGGAGGCCTCTGGAGTGGGTGTCCATAAAGGAAAGGGCATATGCCCCATGGCTCTGCAGAAAAGTCAGCTTGGCAACAGTTATATAAGTCTCAGCCCGCCTTGAGCAGGATTCCAGGGAAGCTGCAGAGGCCAGGGAGTCCTGGAACGACACCAAAAAGCTTCCTCGTAGTTATTTATTGGCTTTTAATTCCACATTTGCCTTCCTGGACCAAAAGCTTCAATGTGTTTCAAAGTCTCCTCTGTTTACCATTTCCTCTCCAGCAAGGTTCACCATAGAACCTTCCAAGAGCCAGGAGAAGAAAATGGAGGGCAGGGGAGAGCTATACAGCCCTCGGGCAGCCTCTCTGCTGCCTTATATTTCTCCACTCATGTTTCCTCCCTCTCTTCACTTCTCTTAACTCTGGACACCCTTTCCCTAATTCCTCAAAAACCTCAGTTATGGAAATGTCATGGATCACTAGGCTTTGTGGGGGGCGGGGTGAAGGGGGAGTTGTGGCTAGGGGAAGCAGAATTGGGGAGATCCAATGTCATAAAAATGCTTTTCTAGATAAGAAAATGACCCATCCTCCTTTCTTTGCAGAGGAGGGGGACTAGGGGTGTGAAATACTGCATACACTGTCAGGCTCAGTTGATTAGTTTTGCTGAACTGCCTTTTTCTTCTCACTTTTTAATTCTCTCTTGTAGGTTATGGCTCTCTGGGAAAGGAATGGGAAGGAATATATTTTGAAATGAAGGTGATGTAAAAACAAAAGATATGCAAAAAAAAAAAGAAAAAGAAAAAGAAAAAGAAAGAAAAAGAAAGAGTACTTTCTTCTCCCTAGCACTGGAGGGCTCGGTCTGGAGCCAGAGGCAAATATCCAGTTTAGGGCAAAGGTCACAGTTCAATAGAGCCAGAAGTCAAGAATTCAGTCTGGAGATAGGATTAAGGCTCAGTATGGGACCACAGTAGGGACTCAAATCTGGGATTGCATGTTTTTAAATTTGACTCATATTAAGGTCCTAGTTCTTATTCATTAAAAAGAACAGGAGATGCCCCCAAACCTCAATTTGCCTCTAGCTTCTTCTGCCCCAAGCTGAGTACTGCCATGCTGACTCCCTAGCTCTGCTCAGTGCCTTCAGCTATCGGACCGATGCCAGTTGTCTCTACCTTCAATCTCACCGAGTTCAGCCCGCACAGATGAAAAAAATCAGACTCGGGTGAGAAATCAGAGATTCGCAGAGCTGGAAGCAATTTTGGAGAATATCTGCTTTACTTCCCACCCAGGGTGTGAGCTCCTTGTGTGGGAGAGGTTCTTAACCTTTTGGGGGTTCGGAGCTCCTTTGGCAAGCTAGTAAAAACCAGTGGAGTCCTTCTCAGAATAATGGGTGTCTTTTAAAATTCATCATTGAAGGAATTGCTTGATTTTAGTTAGACCTTAATGAAAATAAAAATACAAACTTTTGCCCATCATAGTCCACGGACTCTCTGAAAACCATTCCGTTGACCTCAGGTTAAGAACCTCTATAGCATCTCTGACAAGTGATCATCAATCAACCAACAAGCATTTATTATGCACCTACTATGTGCCAGGCACTGGGGAGTCAGAAAGCCAGAATACACATATAAAAGTATATATGAAATATATATGAGATATTTTTAGGGGGGAAAGTGGCTGGAGATGGGGGGATGGCTCCAGAAAAAATCTCACGTAGAAGAAAGTACTTGAGCTGAGCCTTGAAGGGAATTAAGGATTCTAAGGTATGGGAGAGGGGAGAGAGGGCATCCCAAGCATGGGAAATAGCCAGTACAAAGTACGAAGGCACTGGGACAGGAAATGAAATGTGAAGAAGAAAGACAAGTGTGTCTCCCTCTAATTTGGGACTAGTCCCCAAGGGTCCTGAACAAGATTCCCTCCATCAGTCAACTAGACTGTGAAGTCCATGAGGGCAGGAGCCATGTCTTAGCTGAACTCTACACATTTTATCAAAATAGCCTCATATTTATTTTGTGCATAGAATGTAAGCTCCCTGAGGGCAGGGACTGATTCCCCCCCACACACACACACATTTTTGGCTTCGTATCCTCTGTGCCTACCAAAGGGCCTTGCACATTGGAGGCTCTTCATAAAGGCTTGTTAATTGATTGACAGTAAATGCCTGATCACTGTTTTTTAAGTGAAATCATTTACACTTTGCATCTCTCCCAGTTCCTAATACAGTGCTCTGCACACAGCTGGTGCTTAAGCAGTGCTTGCCAAATAGACCTGAAGCAGTTTAGCAGCGCCAGCAGGAACTGGCACCCAACCAAGCCAAATGAGCCAAAGCATCAGTCAGTCACACAACAAGGCAATTAAGCTGCAGGAGAGCAATTAATTGACTGTATTAGCACAACCACTCCACTGGGAGTAGGAGGTTCCAGACCCACAAGTGCAGATTCACCCAGGTGAAATGGACTATCTTACATAGAGAAACATTGTACACCCACCATCAAAAGAAAGAATGGTCACTTTGGCTCCGGTTTCCAGTAATGGGGATAACTCACACTGAGGATGAGAATGTCGATCTAGAAAGAGTCAGTCTAGTCCAGACCGTGGAATAGAATTGTTTTCTTTCTATATCTAACTGGCCAACACAGAAATGAAGCTCGTGGCTTTGATCTCATAAAAGACAGGTTCTAACCCCTGAGCAAACTGGTTCAACCCATCAAACATTAGCCAATGGGGCTTTAGTACAAGAAAGTGTCTTGTCCAGGAGGCAACATGCTGTAAGGAAAAGACTACTAACTACACTTGGAGATATACCATCATCTTATTTTAGAACTAGAGTAATTATTTGTGGTCATATAGTCAAATCCCTTTATTTTATAGAAGAGGAAACTGAGGCTTTAGAGTGGTTGGATGACTTGTCCACGGTCACATAGCTAATACAGAATGGTGCTCACACTACCCCCCAGGACACCAGACTACAAATTTATTATATTTTCCACTTATAGCATAAGTCATAAGAGCTGGATTCAGGGTCAAGCTCCACCCGACTGTGGGCCACTGGTTGTGTGCCATCGGCCAAGTCATTTAACAACCTAACCCCTCCAGACCTTGTTTTCTTCATATACAAAATGAGTATGAAAAGGCTTGCCCAACATATCTTCAGATGATTGCTGTGAAGATTAAATGAGATAATGTACACATAATTGCTTTGTAAACAGAAAGTTCTGCTTAAATCTATGAATAGCCCAGATTGGAAGGGACTTCGAAGGCATGAGAAGGGCACTGGATTTGGGGACCTGAATTAGAATCCTAGTTCTGCTACTTCTTTCCTGTGTAATATTGGGCAAGTCAAATTTTCTGTGCCTTAGTTTCCTCATCTGTTGAGTGAGGAGTTTGGAATTGCCTCTAAGACCTTCTAGGTATAACGATCCCTCAATACAAACCATTCCATTGATTGTTCCTTAACAACAAGATAACATGATTTTAAAGCCCAGAGGAATAGTGATCACTTAGGAGTATTCCTCCTCGCCCCTCACCCACTTGGCAGATCAGAAAATTGACAGCTAGAATGTTGATGAGATTTGCCCAAATTTATACCCATAGTAAGTGGCTGAGCTGGGATGGGAACCCAGAAACACTGATTCTTGGTGAAATACTCTTTTCTCTTTATACCAAGGGGGGGAACCATGGAATATGGAATGGAAAAGGGACAAACAGCTCAAAGAAATGGAAAGAGAAAGGGCTATTTTTCTCCCTTTCTCTTTCCTTGCCCCCCAATTCTAGTTTTCCCAAATAAGAGGCACCCCCAGACCCAGGATTCAAAGGCCATGTGCCTCAGAATCATGGAAAAAGAGGGGCTATTGAAGAGAATGATGGGCAGAACCAGAAAACCAAATGATTGTACCCTAGTATAAAGGAAATTTAATAAACATCTCTTCGAAATAATAAGAGCAGCAACAAGCTACCCAAACATGAATGTAATTCCGAGTGGGAAATTAGAGAGACACAAATAAGCAAGCCATCTATGTTAGGGTTTCTCAGAATTACATTAGAGTCAACCATTTAAGTGGAGCGCGTACTTTCTCTGCATTATCTGTTGCCTGGGACCCCTTATCACATGACTCTGTACATTGTTTACTGACTATTATCAATCATTCAGCCCTTACCTTGGGACTGAGTGTCCCCAAGGACTGGATTCTCAGGAAAAATATTCTTCCCCCTTTGGTTCCTCTCAAGGGCTTGGACTACACAACCGCCATTGCTAGCAGTATTGGCTGGGTGAGCCTTCAAGATCGTTTGCTCAAAGGGAGAAACTGTGCTAATTAGCCCTAGCATGTCTCTTTTTAAATTGTTTGTTGAAATGTCAAAAATAATATTCCCCATTTCTAGAGTGCTTTAGGCTTTACAAAGCACTTTATTCATAAATGTCCTGGGAGGTGGGCAGGAGAAACATTAATATCCCACGTTTATAGAAGGGGAAACTGAGGCTCCACCTAGGCTCCACCTAGGGTCATATGGTAAGTGGCAAAGCCAAGAAAATCCAGTTTTCTTTTTACTACTCTCTCTACTGACTCTCTCAAAAGAGGACAGTGGGGAGGCAAATCTGTTTGTGGGTGGTCACTTTTTGAACACGCAACTGGCACAAAGGACTGACCAAACATTCAGAATGTTCTCAGCAATCATCACCCCTCCCTTCCACCACACATACCCACCCACCATGGACTTTTGGGCTTCCTCCTCTCTTCACTCTGGTCATTTCCAAATCAATCAATGCAAAAAGTTTCATAGCAATCTCTATCCCTCTGACTTGAGGATGGGGGGGGGGAGTGGGAGAAGAAGAAGAAAGGAAGGGGATGATCATGATCATGGCTACCTTAGCCCTGATACCTGCAGACAATTCCTTACCTCAGAAAGAGACTGAAGCTGCCTTGATCACATAATTGGGCAGTGTTATTACCGTCCGACAATGACATGCATTATTTAATGTCTCTGCCCATGGCAACTGGAACTGATGACTGTATTTACAGCTTCCCACCTGCCCAGCTCAGTGAAATCCAGACCCCAGGCCACTCTCTAGCATCCAGTAAATCGGTGCCCCTGGCACGTCCGGCCAATGTGTGCCAATTGGACGGCAGGGCAAATCAAGTCCGACCAAGGCACGCTGCCCAGAGGTGATGGCTACTGACTCAGTTGTTCGTTGTAGCATCTCTGTGCAGCTCCTAATAAGTATTGATATTATTATTCCCCATGCTCTGCTTGACTACTAGTCTCAAACATAAGGAGCAAGAGCTTAGGGGTTCATAAGGGGGTGAGGGAGGAGGTTCTTAAGTCATCACAAAAGGCTCAGAATTGACTTTCCCAAACACGACTGGCACAGAGAGAGATGACACCTTCAACAGGAGAGGCTGATTCCTGAACTTCCCCCTCCACTCAAATCTCTCATCCCAACCTGGAACTTGCCTAAAATCCTTCCAAAATCCAATTTAAAAGACTAGTCAATCACGTATAAAGCAGAGTGGTGGGCACCTGTACTCAACTGCAATACATTTTGTGAGCATTGCTTCCCATGCAGTAACCAAATGAAGATGTTGGAAAGGATTTTTAGCAATCCCCCAGGCCTGGCGGTGGTCTCTGGTACAATGTAATTGTGAAAAATTAGGAGCCAAAACAAACCTTCGAGATCACTTTAGTTAGCACTCTGATTTTGCAGAGTAAAACCTGACCTCTAAGGAAAAGGAAGAGATTTCTTCAAAATCATACCAGAATCAGGAGTAAAGCCAATTCTGGGATCTGGATTCCAAGCCAAGTGCCTCTCCCATTCTACCACCTGCCTTAGTAAACAGATCTTGATGAAGTACTTTCCGGAGCTAAAGATAAGGTTGGGGTTGGTTTGTGGGTTTTTTGCTGTTTTGTTTTGGTTTTGTATTTTGGAGGGTGAGGAGGGCAGGGATCTGAAACCGCCCTTAGTGTAGAAAAGTTGAATTGATCTGTTGAAGTTTTAGAGAATTGCTAGGGGGGTCTGAAAGATTAAGCAATTTTCCCACTGTTAAAAAGCAAATAAGTGTCAGAGGCAGATTAGGGCCAGCCTTCTAGCCCCTGTCAAAATCCATTTTAGTACCCTCATTTTATAAATGAGGGCAATTTGGAGATTTGTCCTAAGGCATCCAACAATGATGTGGCAGAACTGAAATGGAAATCCGGGTCCTCTATCCAAAGCTTCCCATAACAACAGCCCTGTCCCCCTCCCCTCTGGAGCCTGGACTGGCTGAGACTGAGAAGCTGGTGAGAATCTTTCCAGTTGCCCAGGAGAGTCAAGGAAAAAAGTGGAGGAGAAATATTCCAGTGGCCCTTCTTGGGTCCTTTTGGTCTTACCTTTGGGCATCTTGATGGGCCAGGTGGGATTCTTCTCCTGAAGGCAGAAGAAGGCTATCTCCCGAAGCCTGGTACGCTCCAGCTCCGAGAGATTCTGAATGAATACGGCCTGCATCCCTAGGCCTCTTCCGATTCCAGGGATGCTACCGAGAGTAGTCACTAAAGAAAGCACAAAAACAGAGAAGCAAGTTGTTAACTTGCCCCTTCTGGACTTGACCATCTCCTTAGCATGTCCTCTGATTCCAGGTTGAAGGAGTCACACAGAATGGTCTCACTGTCACAGGACCAAACCGGAGGGGTAGAGCTGGTTAGGTGGTGAGAAGGCAAGCAGAGGTGTTGGTGGGGAGAGGAGATGCTTCAGGCAGAAAGGGAACCACAGACTGTGGTTGTGGTAAACAAAAACCAAAGCTTCTCACCCTAGCCTACCTCTAGTTCTCCAGTAGAGGATCTAAGGGCAGAGATAGCCCCAGCAAACCTGGGAAGTTTGGAATCAACATCACTCCTCCTTTCAACTGCCTTTCCCTGATTCCCCCTTTTCAAGAGACTCAGACACCCCTTCTCCCAGCTGTTTAGGGTTCCCTAATATGGCACTCTATCTGGGATGGTTCCAATTATAATAGCTTCACAATTTCCAAAGTGCTTTCTATGACTCCCATGAGAGAAGATATGCAAGTATTACTACCCTCCTATTACACAGGAGGAAATTGAGGTTCAGAGAGGCTTAAATGGCTTATCTAGGATCACACAGCTCAGAGGTATAACATCCGGGACTTGAATCCAGGTGTTTTGACTCCAAGACAGGTCCCGCATAGCACACTCCATGTTTCCAACCTGCCCTGCCCCTGTACTCCATCATCTGGATGAGGATTCCAAAGGAAGTCTGGGATGTAGGCTTGTCTAGCACTGTTCAACAGTGCTATCAATGGCTTGCAATTAACATCACTCCACTTCTGGGGACGGTCAATCCAGATCCCTGGTTCCCAGAGTGCCAGTCGTTAGGTGTCCCGAGTTGGGTTTCCCATCTGCTCTTACCCATCCCAGCAGTCCTCTCATGGAAGGAGATCACTCTGACCCCTAGCCATCAGGATTAAGAGCATCCCCACAAAGAAAGAGCAACACAAGAAACCACACAACTCTTGAAAGCCAGCCCAAGAGCTTATCATCTTAAAAGGAAACCAAACGGATATGAATTGCCCCCCCAATGGTCATTTCCTCTGACCCAGCAATAGAAGAATAAACCTCAAAAAAAGGCATAAAGCTGGGAAGGTTGGAGCAAAGCTTAGAGGCACCCGTGAGGATAACCCTCAGAGGCCCTACTGGAGAATATGCAAAAGGAGCCAGAAGCAGAGCAGGAGAAAGATGCGAAGCATAAGGCAAGACCCATCGGAGATACTCAGCACTTCATATGTTTGCTGCATCATTGGCCAACTTGTTCCTAAGCCTCGCTCTAGGTTAGTCAAGTTTCCCAACAAACGAGAGGAGGCCACCTACGCAGTTTTATCTCAAGTATGTTCCAAGACAGCAGACACAGAGCAAAAGAACGAACTTCGGCTTTTCAAGTCAAAAGCGAAGGGTTCAAATCCCAACTCGACTACTTCGTTACCATGTGATCTTGGGCAAATCATTCGCCCTCTCAAGGTCTCAGTTTCCTCTTTTGAAAATGATACTGGGTCATGGATAGAGCACTGGCCCTAGAGTCTGGAGGATCTGAGTTTAAATCCAGCCTCCAACACTTGACACTTATTAGCCGTGTAGCCCTGGATAAGTCACTTAACCCCAATTGTCTCATCAAAAAAAAATAATAATAACGCTGGTGAGTATTTCTGTACTGATTGAAAGTTTTCAAAGAGCTTTATATATGCTATCTTATTTTATCTTCACAACAACCCTGTGAAGCAGTAGGTGCTATCGTTAACCCCATTTTACAGATGAGGAAACTCAGCTGACAAAGGGTAAGTGACTTTTTTCACAGATATTAAGTGTCTGAAGTGGGATTTGAACTCAAGACTCCAAATCCAGACCTCTATCCATTACTCCACCTAGATGCCTCTAAGGGGTTTGTATTCAATGTTTAGAAACCCTTCCAGCCCTAAATCCTACAATTCCTCTTGCCCCCAAATATATTCTTCCTCCCCATTCAGTCTTGTGCCTTTCTCACTCTTTTCACCTGGAAATGACTACTACAAGAGTCATTAATGAATTAAACAACAAGGAGGACTGATGTGGTATTATTTGCAAAAGCCCACTGTCATCCTGCATTTTGAAGACCTGAGACAATTGAATTAAAACATTAACTCAGATCATTTTAACAGATTAGCTAGTTGTCACCCTTGGGTCCTGAGTTGAAATAACGAATAGGAAAATTTCTGACAACAGCCAATTTGTAAGGAACTAGGGAAGCTGCCTTTTGTGAGCCCATCCTCCTGGGTGAGTTTGTCTCACAAATACAGATGAAGCACTTGAGTAACCCCTTCTAGATCCCTTCTCTGGAGGGGCGAATATAATGTGATGAAACACCATCTGTGCCCCTAAGATTCTTTCCAGTAGGATCATCTGTAGCTATATTAAGTCAAGTCCAAAAGTTTCTATTGTAGCAGGGCCTACTATGTGCCAGGCACTTTCAACCCTAAGATGCTCTGGTTCTATGAACAACCATGGTCCTTGATGTTGCTACCTCAGGGTTTTTAATGGCATTGCTCTGAACCTTCAGTGCCTTCAGTGCTCCTTCTTTCCTAACAGTTGTGCTGCATTTTGTCATTCACTTTGCTCTTCCCAACCATGAGGCCAGCTCTCTATCCACTATAACACACTGCCTTCTGAACGTCAGCTTTTATCAAGCAAATAAACATTTATTAAGTACTTACTATATACCAGGCCCTGTACTAGGAACTGGAGATATAAAGAAAGGCAAAAAAAACAAAAAACAAAACAAAACAGAGTCTTACCTTCAAGGGGCAACCATTCTAAGGGGAGAGGCAATATTAAGAAATAGATACGTGATTATTCCTATAGAAGGGATGTAAGTAAATAGATATATTATTACTTTAAAAGAGGGGATATAAGTAGATACATTGTTATTCAACAAGATGGAATATCAATAAATAGATTATTATTATTCAAAAAGTGGGAATATAAATAAGTACACTATTATTCTTAGGGAGGATATATACTCTCTAAGTTACTGGACTTTCGAAATAGTCTTGTTCTTTCAACGCAATGGACTTCCAATAAACAGAATGCCAAGATATTTTGATACTTCTTTCCCCTTCCCAATTCTGCACTAATTTAAATCCCATCCATCTTTCCGGAGCCAATTTGAATGCCATATTTCCCAGGGAGTTTTTCCTGATTGTCCTAGGCCACAGTGCTCTCTCCTATATGCCCACAGTTCTCATTGCCTGCATCACGGTTTTTGCCATTGATTATTACAGCCCCTTATTGTCAATTATTTAATTTTCTGCCCTATCTTCTCCTTCCCTGTGCTCCCTAGAGCATCTAAGTCTCTTTTCTACCACTCACTAGCTGTGTTCTAGTACCTCTAAAGACTAGTTTTCTTCTGTTTGGTGTTTTTGAAAGCCAAAGGAGGAATTTCAGAAACAGTTTGAGCTAAAGAATTGTATAACCTCCTAAAGTGACCACACTGAAAAACGTTCATTTGAATGTATGAGTTCCTAAAGTTTGTTTTTCAAAAAGGATATTGTGACTTTAGGGTCACAGTTCATCTTCTGTCCTTCAAAGCTGGCTGATCAAAAGAATAAGCTGTACTCTGATAATGGTTGTAACACGCTATCATAAAACAATGGGCAATAATTAAAGAAAAGTGGATTCAGGACTCAACTCAATGCTATAGACCTTTCGGTTTGGCCCCCAACCAAGTCATTTTGGGGGTGCTTTATAGCAACATGGTCAAGGAAAAGGGATGAAAAATCCATTGCTGATGAGTTAGTTCATGTATTTTGATGACAGGTTATGTATTAGAAAACCTAGGGTCAAGGTAATGCTATTTATATTTATGAAATAGCAGTTAAAAAAAAGCAGGAAGACTTTCTCTTTTTGAACAAGGGAAGAACAATAACTTGATCTCTAATCCCCACTTTCTTCAGAGGTGTCTGAAGTAAGTAAAAAAAGGGTCACCAAATAGACATCCCTGAATCAGTTTCTCCAAAAGTCTCAGGGTAGCCCAAAGTCTTCTCAAAATAGTTATGAACATCTCCCTCAAAAAGCCATTCTGAATTCCATGAGCCTAATGACCTTTCACCTTTTGATTTGCTGCATTTAAAGGAAATCAGGAATTATCAAGGAAATAAGGATCTTGTATACTTCACCATGATATTATCTTATATTACATAAAAATCGTTTGTAATTGGTTGGTGTGTTGCCGTGCTTAATTAAATTACATACACGTTAGATAGCTTTATACTGTACAGATAGATCGTTTAGAGTTGATTAAATGTGATATTTGTCGTCATTTCTATGAAAGATCAACCTCAGACTTCCTGAGTCACAAACACAACCCTTATTACACCACTGTTTCTGTGGGGAAATTAGATTCAACTTAAATCATTTTATTTGCTGCACCTTTTACAGGAACAAAAAGTTTAAAGATCAGTAGGACCTTAAAGATTATATAGTCCAACCACCTCATTTTATAGATGGGGATACTGATATCCAGAGAGGAAGTGACTTGCCTAATGTCACGTGGCTAGTTTGCCACAGAGTCATCAAATATCGTAGCTGGAAGGTTCTTTAGAGGTCATCTAAGTTGACCTCCACATTTTACAGAGAAAGGAAAGTCTTCTTATGTAGATGAGATGACTTGCCCCACAGAAGACAGGTAGTAGAAACAAGATAACTCTTATTTTAATTAGGTTCACTTAAAGTGCTCTAGAAATGGGAGCCATTGCCAACCTCTTTGGAGGTGCCATGAAGAAAATGTTTTGCAAACTTGCAGGCTGTCTTTGAATATGAGACCCAAGTGGGTGGCCAGTTCTTAGAGTTCAGGGCTCTGATAAGTTTCTGCGTACTTTTATACAGAGCATTGGTGAGTTGACCCTAGAGGGCAGTCAACAGTATTTAATACCGTTCAAGGACGATGTTGTCTTAGTAAACCCGACACAGGCGAATGTATCAATCAGTCATGGAAGCCCTGCTAAATTTGGAACAGGAAAAACTACTCTGGCATAAAGGGTCCCATAAGCTCCATGAAGGGTTGGGATCATTCTCATCTATCTTTTGTATCTCCATCTCACTTCATGCAATAGGTACTTCTTAAACACTTATTGCATCGCATCACCTAAATGTAGCATATCCCACAGATTGGAGATAACGCAGTGTTTTGTGCAATATTTAATAAATGTTTGAGTTGAATTAATTTCTCTCTACTCTGTATCTTCCTAATTTGGAGCATAGTGCTCTGCCCTAGCAGAGGCTTAATAAGAATTCTGTCAATATCGTATCTTCTCCAATTTGGAGTACATGATCTGCAAATTGTAGAAGCATAATGAATGCCTGTAGTGTTTGATTGAAATCTCTTAATTTTGTATTTTCCCTGGTCCCCAAAATTGGACCTATGCATGCAGCAAGCAATTAATCAATGTTATTTGGATATCTATTGCTCAAGTAGATACTTAAAAAATGGTTATTGACTCAATGTATCTCTACCTCACATTTCCCCCTTCCCAGAGAACAGAGCTCAGGACACAATAAGAATTCAATAATTGTTAGTTAGCTAGGTGAACATAAAAGCCATTAAAAAATGCTTGTTGAATTGGATTATCTCTACTTTGTATCCCCTAATCAGTTCTACATACAACAAGCAATTAATAAATATTAGTTAGATAACCTCTTGTATACAGTAGACATGTAATAAATGATTTTTGAAGTAAATGATCTTAATTTCTCATCTTCCCTAGCTCTGAACACAGGCACTACATACAATAAGTGCTGAATAAATGTTAGTTGAGATGACTTTGTATACCATACTTACTTAAGTAGTTGCTGTATTAGGTTAACTCAATTCTGTACTTCCTCCAGATCAGATTAAAAGGGGTCTGCACACAATAGGTGCTGAAGATGGATTGGTTAAATAGGAGTCTACCAACAGTAGTTGGTATTATGGTTGGAATGTATGGTATTATGGTAATAAATGGTTGGAATTAAATCATCTTGATTTCTCATCTCTTTGAACTCATGAACAGAGTAGGCACTTAATAAATGTTATTTTAATAAACTCTGCATATAAGTATTTAATAAATAGGAATTTGACACCTCATTTTTTGCTTCTCTAAGCTACACTATAGGCAGATGTTTAATATATGTTAATTGAACATGTTTTGCACACAGTAGGCACTTAATAAATGACTATAACATGGAATAATCCCAACTTTGTACCTCCCTCAGTCCAGAACACTGGATTCTATACACTAGCTGCTTAATGAATGTTAGTTGGACAAGCTTTTCACACAATAAGTAGTACATAACTTAGTTTTAAAATGAATGATATCAACTTTTAATTGTTCCCAATACTGAGGACAGACTTTTACCTACAGTAAACCTTTAATAAATGGGAGTTGGTTAGCCTTTGCATAGACTACATAATTAATAAACAAGCCTTTGAATACAATAAGCAGTTAATAAATGTTACCTGGGTAGGTTTTGCATACATTCAGCACATAATGAGCAATAATCGCATTGATTTATCTCACTTTTTCATCTCCCCCAAAGCTATGTAAACAATGGGTGCTTAATACATGCTGTCTGATACTGCTTCACCAAAGATGGAGCACTTAATAAAGCTTTATTGAATTGAATTAGATCAACTTTGTGATTTTTCAGCTTGCACACTTGTTTTGTATACAGTAAGCATTTAATATATGTCAGTTGCCCAGAATTTGCAGAGAATATAGCTTGAAAAATCATAAATTGTTGAATTGCTTTATCTCATCTTTGCATCTCCCCAAAAGCTATGTAAACCATAAGTGCTTAATGCATGCTGTTTGATCCTGCTCCACCAAAAGCAATAATTTAATAAATCTACATTGAATTTAATCAGATCAACTTTGCAATTCTTCAGCCTAAATATTTGGTTGTGTATACAATAAGCACTTAATATGTTAGTCACCTAGGCATCGCCCAGAATACTGCTCACAAATCACAAATCATTGCTGAATTGAATTCTTTCAACTCTGCACTTTCCTAGCCCTAAGCATATGGATCGACATACAGCAAGCACTTATTAAATATTAGTTGGCCAGCCTCTGAAAACAGTAGGTGTTTAATGAATGATTGTTAAATTGATTCATTTTCAATTATGCATCTCCCATGGGGCTTTTGTACACAGAGATGCTTACTATATGTTGTTTAAGCCTAATCTGCATATAGCAGGGACTTAATAAATCACTATCAATTGAATCATCTTGATTTTTCATGCCCTGTAGTTTTGAGCACATGGCTTCATATACAATAAGCATTTAATAAACAACATCTGATTAGGCTCTGTATACATTAGATGCTTAACAAATAGGATTTGAATTGGATTATTTGATCTTTGCATAGGTGCTTAATACATAGTGGTTAAATGGAGTTATCTCAAATTTACATCTTTGCAGCCCTGGGTCAAGAGCTCTGCATACATTAAATGCTTAATAAATATTAGTTGACTTAGCTTTGCAAACAGTAGGTCCTTAGTGATTTGTTGTTGAATTGATTTGTTTTAACTCTGCATCTCCCATGGAGCTGGGCAAATAGTTTAATAAATTTTGGTTGAACAGGCTCTGCATACAGCAGGCACTTACTAAAGAAATTTTTAATTGAACTATCTCAATTCTACATGTCCCCCAGTCATGAGTAAAGAGCTCTGCAAACAATAATAATTTAATAAATGTCAATTACCCAGACTCTGCATACTGTAGTTGCTTAATAAATGACTGATGAATTCATTTATCCCAACTTTGCATTTTCCTTGGCCTGGAGTACAGGTCTTTAAATATAGCAGGTATATAATTTATACATACATACATATATATATATATATATATATATATATTACTTGGACAGGCTTTGTGTACAGTAGGTACTTAATAAATACTTTTCATTCAACTTTCTTAACTCTGTATCAGCCCCTTAAACTGACCATGGAATTCTATATACAGCAAATATATAATAAAAATGACTGAGACTCTGTATACAGCAGGCACTTAACAAACAGTTGAATCATCTGAACTTTGAATTTTCTACAGGGCTCTGCACACAGTAGATACTTAGTGCATATTACTTGGACATGTTTGATGAATGACTTTTAAATGAAATATTTGACCTTTCCATCTTCCTTAATCCAGAACACAAAGCTCAGCACACAGTAAGTGCTTAATATATGTTAGACTTTGTGCAAAGCAATCACTTAATAAATTAATCTATTTGAATTGCCATAAGTTTCTATCTCCACCAAATCTGAGCACAGGCTTTTACACAGAGAAAGTATTTAGTAAATGTCCACTGACTCTGTGCATAGTAGGTGCTTAATAAGGTAACTATTATCTCTCCCCATCCCAGTCCAGAGCACAAGTTTCTATTAAGTACTCAATAACTCTTTTAGATAAGCTTTGTATACAGTAAGTGCTTAATAATTTCTTAATTGATTTACCTCAACTATACATTTCTTCAAATCTTAATTCAGTCCTCTAATACAATAAGAGCTTAATAAAGGTTAGTAGAACAGGTTTTATACTTAGTAAATGTATAATAGTTGAATTGGCTTACCTCAAGTTTGCATCTCCCACAGCCCAGGACTCAATTAGCAGTTGGGACTTACATAAATGTTGGCTGGATAAGCTTTGAATACAGTAGATGCTTAATAATTGGTTGTTGAATTGTTTATCTTAACCTTATATCTCAGTGTTGATGTTTATTACCTGTGTGATATTAGGCAAGTCATTTCCCTTCTTTAGGGCTCAGTTTATTCATCTGTAGAATGAGGTGGTTAGAATAGATGGCGCCTGAGATTATTTGACCCTGTAACCTTATAAACTCTGTCTCACACTCCAAGAATAGGGTAGCACACACAATAAGCACTTAAAAAAGGATAGACAAAGAGACTCTGTAGACAGTAGGAACTCATGAACAAATACTCAACATCGTCTCCTGCGGCCCTTTAGGACTCTGTAATTAGTAAGCACTCAATAAAGGTTACTGAGGTCTACTGAACACAATGAGTATTTACCACCTTCAACTTTGTCTCTCCCCCAGCCCTTTGAGAATTCTGTACACAGTAAATGCACAATAAATGTTAACTGGGCAGGCTCTATACACAGGGAGCATATAATATCAACTCTACTTCCTATTGATCCCTTAAGAACTCTGTTCACCGTAGGCACTCAATAAATGTTAGTGGGGCAGGCTCTATACAGAGTGGACATTTAATATCAACTTTCACTGTGCTGCAGCCCCTTAAAGACTCTGTACACAGTAAGCCCTTAATATATGTTAAATGGACATTTTCTGTATATGGGGGGCATTTAATATCAACTTTACTTCTCGTCAAGCACAGAGTGAGTGTTTACTATTAACTTTGCTATCCCCAGGCCCTTAAAAACTCTGTATAGAGTAAGGCCTCAATAAATGTGTTGAGCAGGCTCTGTACACTGTGAGCATTTAGTATAATTTTGCCTCTCCCCCAGCCCCTTGAGGACTCTGTATATAGTAAGTCCTCAATGAATTTTAATTGGGCAGGCTTTGTACACAATGAGCATTTAATGTCAACTTTCCCTCTCCCCCAGTTTCTTGAGAAGTCTGTATACAGTAAGCCCTCAATAAATACTAGTTGAGCAGGCTCTGTACACAATGGGCATTTACTATTAACTTTGCCTCTCTCCCAGTCCCTTGAGAACTCTGTATGCAGTAAGCCCTCAATAAATGTTAGTTGAGCAGACTCTGTATACAGTAGGCATTTACTATTGACTTTGCCTGTCCCCCAGCCCATTATGAACTCTGTATAGAGTAAGACCTCAATAAATTTTAGTTGGCCAGGCTCTGTATACAGTGGGCATTTAATATCAACTTGAAAACTCTTTATACATACAGTACATCTTCAATAAATGTTAGTTGGGCAGCCTCTGCACACAATAGGCATTTACTATTGACTTTGCTTCTCCCCCACTCCCTTGAGGACTCTATGCAATAAGATCTCAATAAACATTAGTTAAGCAGGCTCTTTACACAATGGACATTTACTATTAATTTTGCCTCTCCCCCACAATCTTGAGGACTCTGTATGCAGTCAGCCCACAATAAATTTTACTTGGGCAGGCTCTGTACACAGTAGGCATTTAATATTAACTTTGCCTTTCCCTCAGCCCCTTAAGAACTCTGTATACAGTAAGGCCTCTGTAAATGTTAATTGGGCAGGTTCTATAAACATTGGCCATTTAATATCAACTTTGCTTCTCCCCCAGCCCACTGTGGACTCTGTATACAGTCACACCTCAATAAATGTTAGTTAGGCAGACTCTGTACACAATATGCATTTCCTATTAACTTTGCCTCTCCTACAGTCCCTTAGTTGGACAGCCTCTGTACACAGTGGGCATTTAATATTAACTTTGCCTATCCCCCACCCCTTGAGGACTCTGTAAACAGTAAGCCCACTATAAATGCTAATTGGCAGGCTCTGTACACAGTAGGCATTTAATATCAACTTTACCTGTCTTCCAACTCATTGTGCAATCCGTATACAGTAAGCCCCCAATACATTTTATTTGGGCAGGCTCTGTACACAGTGGGCATTTAACATTTAAATTTTGCCTGTCTCCCAACCCCTTAAGGATACTATACACAGTAAGACCATAATAAATTTTAGCAGGGCAGGCTTTGTATACAATGGTCACTTAATATCAACTTTGCCTGTTCCCCAGCTCCTTAAGGACTCTGTATATAGTAAGTCCTTAATAAATTTTAGTTGGGCAACTTCTGTATACAGTAGATATTTACTATTGACTTTTCCTCTTTTCTACCCCCTTAAGGACTCCGTATATAGTTAGGCCTCAATACATGTTAATTGGACAGCCTCTGTACACAGTGGGCATTTACTATTAACTTTGCCTCTTCACCAGCCCTTTAAGGATTCTGTATACAGTAAGTCCTCAATAAATTTTATTTGGGCAGGCTCTATACCCAGTAGGCATTTGATATCAACTTTACCTATCCCCCAGATCATTGTGGAATCTGTATACAGTAAGCCCCCAATAAATTTTATTTGGGCAGGCTCTGTACACAGTGGGCATTTAATATCAACTTTGCCTCTTCGCCAGCCCCTTAAGGATTCTGTATACAATAAGCCCTCAATGAATTTTATTTGGGCAGGCTCTGTACCCAGTGGGCATTTACTATTAACTTTGCCTCTTCACCAGCCCCTTAAGGATTCTGTATACAGTAAGTCCTCAATAAATTTTATTTGGGCAGGCTCTGTACCCAGTGGGCATTTACTATTAACTTTGCCTCTTCACCAGCCCCTTAAGGATTCTGTATAGAGTAAGTCCTCAATAAATTTTATTTGGGGAGGCTCTGTACACAGTGGGCATTTACTATTAATTTTACCTATCCCCCAGCTCATTGTGGAATCTGTATACAGTAAGCCCCCAATAAATTTTATTTGGGCAGGCTCTGTACACAGTGGGCATTTAATATTTAAACTTTGCCTATCTCCCAACGTCTTAAGGATTCTATACACAGTAAGGCCTCAATAAATGTTAGCTGGGCAAGCTCTGTACACAGTGGGCATTTACTATTAACTTTACCTATCCCCCAGCTCATTGTGGAATCTGTATACAGTAAGCCCCAATAAATTTTATTTGGGCAGGCTCTGTACACAGTGGGCATTTAATATCAACTTTGCCTCTTCGCCAGCCCCTTAAGGATTCTATATACAGTAAGCCCCCAATGAATTTTATTTGGGCAGGCTCTGTACCCAGTGGGCATTTACTATTAACTTTGCCTCTTCACCAGCCCCTTAAGGATTCTGTATACAGTAAGTCCTCAATAAATTTTATTTGGGGAGGCTCTGTACACAGTGGGCATTTACTATTAATTTTACCTATCCCCCAGCTCATTGTGGAATCTGTATACAGTAAGCCCCCAATAAATTTTATTTGGGCAGGCTCTGTACACAGTGGGCATTTAATATTTAAACTTTGCCTATCTCCCAACCCCTTAAGGATTCTATACACAGTAAGTCCTCAATAAATTTTGTTTGGGGAGGCTCTGTACACAGTGCGCATTTAATATTAACTTTACCTATCCCCAGCTCATTGTGGAATCTGTATACAGTAAGCCCCCAATAAATTTTATTTGGGCAGGCTTTGTACACAGTGGGCATTTAATATCAACTTTGCCTCTTCAGCATCCCCTTAAGGATTCTGTATACAGTAAGTCCTCAATAAATTTTATTTGGGCAGGCTCTGTACCCAGTGGGCATTTACTATTAACTTTGCCTCTTCACCAGCCCCTTAAGTAGTCTGTATACAGTAAGCCCTCAATAAATTTTATTTGGGCAGGCTCTGTACACAGTGGGCATTTAATATTTAAACTTTGCCTATCTCCCAACGTCTTAAGGATTCTATACACAGTAAGGCCTCAATAAATGTTAGTTGGGCAAGCTCTGTACACAGTGGGCATTTACTATTAACTTTACCTATCCCCCAGCTCATTGTGGAATCTGTATACAGTAAGCCCCCAATAAATTTTATTTGGGCAGGCTCTGTACCCAGTGGGCATTTACTATTTACTTTGCCTCTTCACCAGCCCCTTAAGGATTCTGAATACAATAAGCCCTCAATAAATTTTATTTGGGCAGGCTCTGTACACAGTGGGCATTTAATATTTAAACTTTGCCTATCGCCCAACCCCTTAAGGATTCTATACACAGTAAGTCCTCAATAAATTTTATTTGGGCAGGCTCTGTACCCAGTGGGCATTTACTATTAACTTTGCCTCTTCACCAGCCCCTTAAGGATTCTGTATACAGTAAGCCCTCAATGAATTTTATTTGGCCAGGCTCTGTACACAGTGGGCATTTAATATTTAAACTTTGCCTATCTCCCAACGCCTTAAGGATTCTATACACAGTAAGGCCTCAATAAATGTTAGTTGGGCAAGCTCTGTACACAGTGGGCATTTACTATTAACTTTACCTATCCCCCAGCTCATTGTGGAATCTGTATACAGTAAGCCCTCAATAAATTTTATTTGGGCAGACTCTGTACCCAGTGCGCATTTAGTATTAACTTTGCCTCTTCACCAGCCCCTTAACGATTCTGTATACAGTAAGTCCTCAATAAATTTTATTTGGGGAGGCTCTGTACACAGTGGGCATTTACTATTAACTTTACCTATCCCCCAGCTCATTGTGGAATCTGTATACAGTAAGCCCCCAATAAATTTTATTTGGGCAGGCTCTGTACCCAGTGGGCATTTACTATTAACTTTGCCTCTTCACCAGCCCCTTAAGGATTCTATATACAGTAAGCCCTCAATAAATTTTATTTGGGCAGGCTCTGTACACAGTGGGCATTTAATATTTAAACTTTGCCTATCTCCCAGCCCCTTAATGATTCTGTATACAGTAAGTCCTCAATAAATTTTATTTGGGCCGGCTCTGTACCCAGTGAGCATTTACTATTAACTTTGCCTCTTCACCAGCCCCTTAAGGATTCTGTATACAGTAAGCCCTCAATGAATTTTATTTGGGCAGGCTCTGTACCCAGTGGGCATTTACTATTAACTTTGCCTCTTCACCAGGCCCTTAAGGATTCTGTATACAGTAAGTCCTCAATAAATTTTGTTTGGGGAGGCTCTGTACACAGTGGGCATTTAATATTAACTTTACCTATCCCCCAGCTCATTGTGGAATATGTATACAGTAAGCCCCCAATAAATTTTATTTGGGCAGGCTCTGTACCCAGTGGGCATCTGATATCAACTTTACCTATCCCCCAGCTCATTGTGGAATATGTATACAGTAAGCCCCCAGTAATTTTTTATTGGCCAAGCTTTGTAACACAGTGGGCATTTACTATTAACTTTGCCTCTTCACCAGCCGCTTAAGGATTCTGTATACAGTAAGTCCTCAATAAATTTTATTTGGGCAGGCTCTGTACCTAGTGGGCATTTACTATTAACTTTGCCTCTTCACCAGCCCCTTAAGGAGTCTGTATACAGTAAGCCCTAATTAAATTTTATTTGGGCAGGCTCTGTACACAATGGGCATTTAATATTTAAACTTTGCCTATCTCCCAACGTCTTAAGGATTCTATACACAGTAAGGCCTCAATAAATGTTAGTTGGGCAAGCTCTGTACACAGTGGGCATTTACTATTAGCTTTACCTATACCCCAGCTCATTGTGGAATCTGTATACAGTAAGCCCCCAATAAATTTTATTTGGGCAGGCTCTGTACACAGTGGGCATTTAATATCAACTTTGCCTCTTCGCCAGCCCCTTAAGGATTCTGTATACAGTAAGCCCTCAATGAATTTTATTTGGGCAGGCTCTGTACCCAGTGGGTATTTACTATTAACTTTGCCTCTTCACCAGCCCCTTAAGGATTCTGTATACAGTAAGTCCTCAATAAATTTTATTTGGGGAGGCTCTGTACACAGTGGGCATTTACTATTAATTTTACCTATCCCCCAGCTCATTGTGGAATCTGTATACAGTAAGCCCCCAATAAATTTTATTTGGGCAGGCTCTGTACACAGTGGGCATTTAATATCAACTTTGCCTCTTCGCCAGCCCCTTAAGGATTCTGTATACAATAAGCCCTCAATGAATTTTATTTGGGCAGGCTCTGTACCCAGTGGGCATTTACTATTAACTTTGCCTCTTCACCAGCCCCTTAAGGAGTCTGTATACAGTAAGCCCTAATTAAATTTTATTTGGGCAGGCTCTGTACACAATGGGCATTTAATATTTAAACTTTGCCTATCTCCCAACGTCTTAAGGATTCTATACACAGTAAGGCCTCAATAAATGTTAGCTGGGCAAGCTCTGTACACAGTGGGCATTTACTATTAACTTTACCTATACCCCAGCTCATTGTGGAATCTGTATACAGTAAGCCCCCAATAAATTTTATTTGGGCAGGCTCTGTACACAGTGGGCATTTAATATCAACTTTGCCTCTTCGCCAGCCCCTTAAGGATTCTGTATACAGTAAGCCCTCAATGAATTTTATTTGGGCAGGCTCTGTACCCAGTGGGTATTTACTATTAACTTTGCCTCTTCACCAGCCCCTTAAGGATTCTGTATACAGTAAGTCCTCAATAAATTTTATTTGGGGAGGCTCTGTACACAGTGGGCATTTACTATTAATTTTACCTATCCCCCAGCTCATTGTGGAATCTGTATACAGTAAGCCCCCAATAAATTTTATTTGGGCAGGCTCTGTACACAGTGGGCATTTAATATTTAAACTTTGCCTATCTCCCAACCCCTTAAGGATTCTATACACAGTAAGTCCTCAATAAATTTTGTTTGGGGAGGCTCTGTACACAGTGGGCATTTAATATTAACTTTACCTATCCCCAGCTCATTGTGGAATCTGTATACAGTAAGCCCCCAATAAATTTTATTTGGGCAGGCTTTGTACACAGTGGGCATTTAATATCAACTTTGCCTCTTCAGCATCCCCTTAAGGATTCTGTATACAGTAAGTCCTCAATAAATTTTATTTGGGCAGGCTCTGTACCCAGTGGGCATTTACTATTAACTTTGCCTCTTCACCAGCCCCTTAAGTAGTCTGTATACAGTAAGCCCTCAATAAATTTTATTTGGGCAGGCTCTGTACACAGTGGGCATTTAATATTTAAACTTTACCTCTTCACCAGCCCCTTAAGGAGTCTGTATACAGTAAGTCCTCAATAAATTTTATTTGGGCAGGCTCTGTACACAGTGGGCATTTAATATTAACTTTACCTATCCCCAGCTCATTGTGGAATCTGTATACAGTAAGCCCTCAATAAATTTTATTTGGGCAGGCTCTGTACACAGTGGGCATTTAATATCAACTTTGCCTCTCTCCTAGCCCTTTAAGGATTCTGTATACAGTAAGCCCCCAATAAATTTTATTTGGGCAGCCTCTGTACCCAGTGGGCATTTACTATTAACTTTGCCTCTTCACCAGTCCTTTAAGGATTCTGTATACAGTAAGTCCTCAATAAATTTTATTTGGGCAGGCTCTGTACACAGTGGGCATTTACTATCAACTTTGCCTCTTCACCAGCCCCTTAACAATTCTGTATACAGTAAGTCCTCAATAAATTTTATTTGGGGAGGCTCTGTACACAGTGGGCATTTACTATTAACTTTACCTATCCCCCAGCTCATTGTGGAATCTGTATACAGTAAGCCCCCAATAAATTTTATTTGGGCAGCCTCTGTACCCAGTGGGCATTTAGTATTAACTTTGCCTCTTCACCAGCCGCTTAAGGATTCTGTATACAGTAAGTCCTCAATAAATTTTATTTGGGCAGGCTCTGTACCTAGTGGGCATTTACTATTAACTTTGCCTCTTCACCAGCCCCTTAAGGAGTCTGTATACAGTAAGCCCTCAATAAATTTTATTTGGGCAGGCTCTGTACACAGTGGGCATTTAATATTCAAACTTTGCCTATCTCCCAACGTCTTAAGGATTCTATACACAGTAAGGCCTCAATAAATGTTAGTTGGGCAAGCTCTGTACACAGTGGGCATTTACTATTAACTTTACCTATACCCCAGCTCATTGTGGAATCTGTATACAGTAAGCCCCCAATAAATTTTATTTGGGCAGGCTCTGTACACAGTGGGCATTTAATATCAACTTTGCCTCTTCGCCAGCCCCTTAAGGATTCTGTATACAGTAAGCCCTCAATGAATTTTATTTGGGCAGGCTCTGTACCCAGTGGGCATTTACTATTAACTTTGCCTCTTCACCAGCCCCTTAAGGATTCTGTATACAGTAAGTCCTCAATAAATTTTATTTGGGGAGGCTCTGTACACAGTGGGCATTTACTATTAATTTTACCTATCCCCCAGCTCATTGTGGAATCTGTATACAGTAAGCCCCCAATAAATTTTATTTGGGCAGGCTCTGTACACAGTGGGCATTTAATATTTAAACTTTGCCTATCTCCCAACCCCTTAAGGATTCTATACACAGTAAGTCCTCAATAAATTTTATTTGGACAGACTCTCTACCCAGTGGGCATTTAGTATTAACTTTGCCTCTTCACCAGCCCCTTAATGATTCTGTATACAGTAAGTCCTCAATAAATTTTATTTGGGGAGGCTCTGTACACAGTGGGCATTTACTATTAACTTTACCTATACCCCAGCTCATTGTGGAATCTGTATACAGTAAGCCCCCAATAAATTTTATTTGGGCAGGCTCTGTACCCAGTGGGCATTTCCTATTAACTTTGCCTCTCCCCCAGTCCCATGAGGACTCTGTGTGCAGTAAGGCCTCAATAAATGTTAGTTGGGCAGGCTCTGTACACAGTGGGCATTTAATATCAACTTTGTCTCTCTCCTAGCCCTTTAAGGATTCTGTATACAGTAAGCCCCCAATAAATTTTATTTGGGCAGCCTCTGTACCCAGTGGGCATTTACTATTAACTTTGCCTCTTCACCAGTCCTTTAAGGATTCTGTATACAGTAAGTCCTCAATAAATTTTATTTGGGCAGGCTCTGTACCCAGTGGGCATTTACTATCAACTTTGCCTCTTCACCAGCCCCTTAACAATTCTGTATACAGTAAGTCCTCAATAAATTTTATTTGGGGAGGCTCTGTACACAGTGGGCATTTACTATTAACTTTACCTATCCCCCAGCTCATTGTGGAATCTGTATACAGTAAGCCCCCAATAAATTTTATTTGGGCAGACTCTGTACACAGTGGGCATTTAGTATCAACTTTGCCTTTTCACCAGCCCCTTATGGATTCTGTATACAGTAAGTCCTCAATAAATTTTATTTGGGCAGGCTCTGTACCCTGTGGGCATTTAATATCAACTTTGCCTCTCTCCCAGCCCTTTAAGGACTCTGTATACAGTAAGTCCTTAAAAAATGTAGTTGAGCAGACTGTACACAGTAGGCATTTCCTATTAACTTTGCCTCTCCCCCAGTCCCATGAGGACTCTGTGTGCAGTAAGGCCTCAATAAATGTTAGTTGGGCAGGCTCTGTACACAGTGGGCATTTAATATCAACTTTGCCTCTCTCCTAGCCCTTTAAGGATTCTGTATACAGTAAGCCCCCAATAAATTTTATTTGGGCAGCCTCTGTACCCAGTGGGCATTTACTATTAACTTTGCCTCTTCACCAGTCCTTTAAGGATTCTGTATACAGTAAGTCCTCAATAAATTTTATTTGGGCAGGCTCTGTACACAGTGGGCATTTACTATCAACTTTGCCTCTCTCCCAGTCCCTTGAGGACTCTGTATACAGTAAAACCTCAATAAATGTTAGTTGGGCAGGCTCTGTACACAGTGGGCATTTAATATCACCTTTGCCTGTCTACCAGACCCTTAAGGACTCTATACATAGGCACTGGATAAATGTTAGTAGTTCAGGTGATGTACACAGTGGGCACTTATTAACTTCCCATCTACCTCTCTGCCAGCTGTTCAAGGCTTGTGTACACATAAGTAGCACTCTTAAGGACTCTGTATGTATGGTTCTTCCCCTGCCTGTGAACTAGGCTTCTGCTGCTAGCTGGTGGGCTCATGCTATTCTTATAGGGGTTTGGGAGAGGGCATGATCCTCCTGGCGGCCTGTGATTTGCTGAATTCATTCCTGGAGGGGGCGGGTCCACCTCAAAGTCTCCTTTCCCTGTCCAATCCTGGCCCTGCCCTGAGGAAGCCATTTAACATGAAGGGACTGCTGCTATATGGTGACTGAACCACCTGTGGCATTATCTGGCCACTGAAAGGGGGGAAGAGGGAAACCATGCCCTCTAGGGGGGGCAAACAGGAGAAGGGCAGTATAAAAGCTGGCAAAGTTTTAAGGGATATCTCAATTGAGAGGCCTCCACTTTGTCCTAAATGTACAGGGGCAGTGTGGCTGGCTAGGACACTTCCCAAGGACAAACTAGGGCTAGAAGGGACCAGGCCTTTCAGTTAGCAGCCCGGAAAACTGAGGCCCAAAAGGGGCTCAAGCCCAAGTTACTCTAGCTAAGTCATTTCCAGAGCTGCATTTAAATCTGGGGGCCTAGTTTGGTGCTCAGTAAGCACAGCTGCCTACCTTGCTCCCAATTCTCTCCTCAACATCATTTCCCTTCCTCCCCCTCCTCATAGAACCCAGGCATCCCATAGTGGGAAAGAGAGTCCCTGGAACTTAAACCAAGGCAGAGAAGACCCCCTCTGAGGGAGGGTGCTGGCACTGAAAAATGGGCAGATGCCAGTCCTTATTTGGGGGACAGAATTGAAAAAAAAAATGAAAGAGGCTCCCAAAGGTGGCTTTGATTGGAACTCAGCTTCCCCTTCATCTATTTTCCCGGGGAGTTATTTTCCTCAATCCTTCCATTAATTTGGGGGTTGCCTCCCCCTTCTGATCATCAGCAAAGCCCATCCTACCCCAGACCCTCCCCAGGCTCGAATGGAGCTGCCTCCAAGCAATATCATTCCAGAAACTGAAACATAAAGCAGCCCACGGACCCATCAGCCAGCTGCCAAAATGGATCTCTGAAACCATTCTGGGTTTTCACAGAACAGGGAAGACCTGCAGTACCAGGTGAGCTTCCCTGCCCTCTGGAGCACAGGTTCTTCCTGAGCCCCCAGCCGGCTACGTGTCCCCGCCTCCCGTTGGTCCTGTGGCCTTAGCAAGCAGGTTGGGTTGGGTCCCCTTTCTCTGAGCTTGGGGTATGAGGGAGAGGCATGAAGCCCCCTCCCCCTGGGCCAGCATGGCCATTGGCCTAAAAAATTGCCCATCACTCCTCTCTGGCAAAAGAATCGGGGTCAACGGGGCGATTGCTCACCAGAGGACCCCCTCCCCACTTTTTGACAGTGGGAAAAACACATTTCCCTCACAACCTTGACTGCTTACATCCACACCACCTCCTTCAGTCTACTTTAATATCAAGTTGGTGCCAAGGTGCCATCTGAAGGAGTCAGGGACCCCCTGGCCAGCTCCCCCTCCCCCTGTGACTGCACCCAGCGCTTCCTGGGCCCCCTGCCTCTTTTTCTCAGCTTCGGTTTCTTGGGATCTTATTTCTGGGCATTTCTCTGTTTGGTGACAGAGCCAGGAGGCCAGACACCACTCAATCATCTGCTTCAGAAAATAGACTTCTGGCCTTTCTATTGGACAGGGGGTCGCTGCGGCCATGCAGCTGTGGTCGGGGGGTGGGGGGGTCCTGAGATTTTAGAATTGGAAGGAACTTTGGAGATCTGCTCTCCCCTCCCTCCCAACTCTCCCTCCCCACCCTGGTTTTCCAGATTAGCAAAATGTGTCTCAGGGATGAAGTGGCAAGGCAAGGCCGGAGCTAGTTGGGAACAGGATTCAAATCCAAGCCTTTTGATTTCAAACCAGGCTTTCTCTTTTCTACCCCAAGCCTTCTGCACTGCCAGTCCCTCAGTTCCTGAAATACACAGAGGAGCAGCACCTGGAGCCCTGGGGAGGCAAACGGAGCAGCCCCCCTCCTGAAAAACGGTCCATGTCATACCTCGAACATGCAAAGAGTGCTACTCACCCAATGTTAGTATGACATGAGCTGGGAGCTCGGAGTCAAACAGGGAGAATTTGCTGCAGCTAGACATCACCACTCACTCTGGCTTGCTCCTCACAAATCACTCTTGTGGTCTGTGGCCATGAAAGAGAGGGAAATTAAGTGGCCTACCTCGGCATTGGACACCCAACTTTGGCCTTCGAGGAACCAAATTGGGCACCGAGAGTGAGGCACGATGGAAATGGCAAGATGGCATCCTTGGGACTGAGGACCTGAGATGCTGTTTGGGAGAGAGGCCACATGCACAGGAAATGTCTACAGCGCCATCATGGAGGCAAGGGCCTCTGTTTCTAACCGAGGTCTCGCCTGCTACAGTGGAAACCTATCTCCTCTCATCTGTTCCTCTGGAGGGGAGTGCTGGAAATGGACCATTTCCCCTGACTTACCTGCAGAAGAAGGAGAACCCTTCCTCACTTCCAGGTTGCAAGTGTGACTGAGTCATCTTTGTCTCCTCCCACGCTGCACAGGCTCATCTCCCCTCCCTCCTCTTCCCACCCCCTCTCCCTGCTCCCTCCCCTCAGCCCTCCCAGCCTTGGAGATTTTACTGCAGAAATTTCTAGAACCCATCCCCTCCTACACCCTAGCCCAATCCCCCATTGCTTCTTTGGCCGGATCACCTGGAGTATTTTCCCAACTGCTCTCTCTGTCTCTGATCTCTCCTACTTTCCAATCCAGCTGCCAAAACGAGCTTCCTCATTTTGACGCCCGTGGGTGGCTTGCCATTGTCCATCCAATTAAATAGAGAGTCCTTGGCCTGGCGTGCAAGGCCAGCCCTCCCCGTGCCACGATCCACTTCTCACCTATCTTTCTGACATATCCCAAATGGATCCACCAAGCCCCAAACCCATGATCTCCATTTCCCCTTCTCTGCCAATCAGAAGCAAGTTTTCCCTCATCTCAGCTATCTGATAGAGTGGAAAGGGCACCAGGGCTAAAGCCACAGGAGCTGGGTTCAAATTCTGCTTCTGAGGATCACCACTTGCAATATCCTGTACCTACTCATTTTCCCCCTCCCTCTGCAAAAAAAAAGAGAGAGTTGGACTTAGGCTGAGGTTCCTGTGAACTCTAGATTTATGCTCCTGGACCTCAGTTTCCACCTCTGGATAACGAGGGAGGCCAGCCTAGATGGCCTCTGAAGTCCCTTCCGCAGCTCCCACAAATTCTGTGATCCATAAAGCTCTCTTGACACTTCCAAATCCCACAGGAAATCAGTGATCTCTGTGTGGACAGCTTTCCCACCTCACCCTCACTAGATTACATCCTCGATGAGGAAAGGGGCAATATCTCCCTCATCTCTTTATCCCCGTCCCCTGGCATAATGCTTTGCAAATGAAACTGCCTGATACATGTCTGTTTGAATTGGATTCTAGCACACAGTAGTTGTGCAATGGATTCCTAAAGCCCCGCCCCTGCTGCCAAGGCCCACTTCTGGCGATGGTGCAGGGGGCCCCTTTTTGAGCTGCAAACAGAATATGAAATAAGCTCTGAGTCAAGACCGTGCCAGACATCCCCTCCCCCTCCCGCCCCCCCTCCCGCCCCCACCCCCATCATCATGCCAGAGAATGTTGCAAAAAGGAGACACTGATAGGCAATTTCCCCCCAATGGTTTGATAATCCATGCACAAAAAGGAACCAGAGAAGGTAAGGAATTGGCAGAATCTCAGCTTACAGCCCCCTCCCCTCCCTGAATGTTCTCCAGTACAGGCTCTAATTTTCTGCCAATGGCTGACCCTTTTCAAAATAAATGCATGTATTATGTCAATAATACACCACAAACACATATACACACATCACCTTTAGATCACATCCTCAGACTGCAAAAAAAAAAAAAAAAAAAAAACCAAAAACACCAAACAAACAAACAAACAAAAAAAACACAAAAACAACAAAACCTAAAACCAAAACCAACCAGGAAAATACTTTTCCAGCTGGCTAGTACTGAACTGAGGAAGAAATAAGGAAATAATAAACCGAAGTTCCCTAGAAAAAGGAACCCTTCATCTCTCTAAAATCAAGGATCTCAAAATGGAGCTTATGATGAGCTAATAGACTTCAACAGGAGCATACGCAGTTAGTGGGAAAAGCACTATCTCTAGCGTCACATGCCACTTGTCTGAGTCGTGGCTGTGTTACCAGGCAGATCACTCCATCCAACTGCGTGTCGCTTTCCTGGATAAATCTAGAGTCTTTATTAGGACTTGCTTAAAAGATTTAATTGATGTCACAGAATCACAACATTTTCTAGCTACTTCCCCTAGGCCAATGTTTCTCAACCTTATTTAGCCATATTTCAGTTCAACAAACATTTTCAATGTCTCTAAACATACTGAGTACCTCCTAGGCTAAAGGGGAGGGGGGTGAGTTAGGAGAAAAATAGAGGAAATTAAGCTTATTTTCATAGCAAAAAGCACCCCATGTATTTTGAAACATGCATAATTTCATATTTTCACATATCACCATCATTCTTCACACTGCAGGGGGACACTCAGGCTCTTCAGAACATACAGTTTGAAAAATCCTGATCTAATTTATCTACAGATGAGGAAACTGAGGCACAGAAATGGCATAGGATTCCCAAGCCAGGGAGGGGCCCAAATCCAATTTTTTTGGCTACCTAGTCGAATGGGAGACCTTTCTTCTAAATGCCAGACAATTGACAATTCTAGTCCAAGCCTTTAAAGCAACATGAAACAAAGGGGGCTGCCCTTATTGCTAGTGGTGTTAGCATCAGGAGATCTCTGTGGCCCTGTCTAGGCTCTCCCACGTTCTCGGAACCTCATTTTCTCTTCTGTAAAATGAAGCATCTGTGATGTTTCAGGTCATTTCCATCTCTGACACTGTGTTCTATATGCTAAGGTCTTCCCTGGCTGTTAGATTCTGTTGTTCAAGGTCCCTCCCAGCTGTGACAGTCTCTGGTGCAAGGTCTCTTCCAGTTCTGACAGTCTGTTCTACATTCTAATCCCCTTCCCAGCTCGTATGGTGTCTGAAACAGGGCAGAGCTAGGGGCCTTGGATGTCAGCCCTCACTAACGGGGAGACCCTATTCCAGTCCCTCATCCTGTCAGGGGCTGGGTCCTCTCCTCTGGAAAATTAGGGACTGAAGTAGACAATCAGTCTTCTGGATCTGAATGTAGAATGTTCTTAGGCTGAAGAACAGCTCAAGCTTCCTCACTGCCCCCCAGATAGGGCTGCCCCCCCAACAAACCTGCAAAGGAGGGGACTTTTGCCTCAGGAGGCCAATCCTTGCAGCCCTTGCCCCCTCCTCCTCTCCTGCGTCACACTGCAGCTGGGCGTAGCTCCTAAACTGGGGTAAACTAGTCCCAGCTAAGGGGAGGGGGTGGGAGGGGGAGGAGGGGAGGGCCAAGAGGTGCATGAGGGTGTGGCTCTTCCCTGATGGATTTGCACCACATTGGGAAAAAACCCTTCAAAGACCAAGGAGATGCAGTCTGCTATATGAACTGCGTCACAGGGCTACTGGGGGGCTGGCTAGCTAAATGGGGGGGAGGGAGGCAGGGGAGGGCTTGTTTGTGATGAATTGAGATTTGAGGGACAGGTTTTCTCTCAGGGACTCTTCGAATCCTAGCACATCCCTTAGCCTCCAGCCCTGTGTGTGTGTGTGTGTGTGTGTGTGTGTGTGTGTGTCTTAATATGACTGCGTAGAAGGAATGGGGGGGGGGGGAGGTGGAGCTGGGCTAGAGGGGCAGGGGAAAATGGCTACCAATCTTGGTCCTGGCTCTTATTAGCTGCGCAACCAAGAATAAGCTGCTTCCCTTTCTCAGTGCCTCGGCTTCCTCATTTGTAAAATGGGGAGGGGGATCAGATGATCTCTAAACTCTGACACTCAGGTATTCTCAATCAACAAGCATTGGTTAAATGTGCCAAACACTGGGCTCAGCTCTGGAGAATGGGGAGGGGGGGACAAAAAAACTGGCTTTTAATCCTGTTTCTTATTAGCTTCATAACCATGATCAAATACCGTCTGTCTCCGTGCCTCGATTTCCTGATTTGTAAAATGAGCGGGTGGGACCAGACGATCTCTAAATTCTGAGAGTCCATTTTTTTTTGGGGGGGGGAGAAAATTGGCTTTTAAATCAGGCTTTGCCTTTTTTTAACTGCGTGTCAGTGCCTGTCCCAGTGCCTCAGTTTCCTCATTTATAACATGAGAAGGTGGGGCCGGATGATCTCTAAATTCTGAAAATTAGGTATTCTCAATCAACAAACGTTGATTAAATGTGCCGGGCACTGTGCTAAACTCTGGGGAATTAGGGGGAGAGCGATTTCGGGGGAGGGGGGCACAGGAAGCTCTGCTTCTTTTTAACTGCGTCATCATGATCAAGTCCCTTCTGCATCTCAATGCCTCGATTTCCTCATTTAAAAAATAGGACGGTGAGACCAGATGATCTCTTACGATCTAAAAATCTTTTTTTTTTGGGGGGGGGGACCACAAAATTAGCTTTTGGTGCAGTTTTTAGCTGTGCAACCAAGAGCAAATCCCTTCCTCTTCTCACTGCCTCAGTTTCCTCATCTATAAAATAAGAGACGTGGGAACTAGATGATCTCAGCCACATCCCTTTACTTCTGAGCCTCAGTTTCCCCCTGTGTCAAATGGGACCAGTGATTTTTATGCTAGTTACCCCTCCAGGGCTGCTTTGAGCATGAAAGACAATAACATACATGAAAGCAATTTGCAAAGCAAAATATACCATACCAAGGTTAGAATTTTTTCATTTTCTTTTTTTTTTTTCATTTCAATAACACCAGCAAATATACCTCAAAATGGGCCTTTTCTTCCCCTTCCCCTTCCCCTTCCCCTCCTTTTGACCAGAGGCTCAATCCACTTCCTCAGCGCCTGAGGAAGGGTCAGCAAGACCAAGTCTCCCTCCCCCCTCGCCCCCCCCTCATCCCAGGGTGCTTGGTTCTCAAATTCTGAAGAGAGGTTTGTCCTGTCAGAGAGAAATCCCAGTGGCTAGCCAGAAGCTAACACTGAAGAGGTGAGCTGGGGGATGGGACCTCAGCTCCCACCCCTTGAACCCCAATAATCGCCCTCTACCTCCCACCATGCTGATCATCTGGGGGACCCCTGAAAACCAAGCACCCCACATCATCTTTAGCAACCATTGCTCTTCAGCACCAAAACAAGCTCCTGGCTCAAATCGACCCCACCCCTCCCTCCCTCCCCCCTCCCATCCGTCGCGTCCACACCAGCACTCACATAGTACCTTTCCACTGACGTCTCCCTCAGCTCCCTCACTTTCCTTCCACCCAAATGGGATCTACTCCCCCCAAAGCCCCCCCCCCACTGATTTGTCTAGCATTAGACCATAGGATCTAGAGCTAGAAAGGATTTTAGTGATCATTTAGTCCAATCCTCAATATTTTGAGGTTGAAAAAAAGGAAGGGGGGGGGGCTGGCCCTACAGTCAGTCTGTGACAGAGCTGAGACTAGAGGCGACGACATTTTCTGACCATCCTAGATCTTAGCCCCCTCGCATCCCGTGGCCCCCGCCGGGCACGGCACACGGGGGGAGGGGGGAGGGCGAGACCCTTTCTCCTCCACTGATTCTATTCTATATAAAGAACACTAAGACGATCTTACAGCCAGCCTTGGCAACAGGTGCTCCTCACTCCTCCAACAGTCCTCTCTAGTGCGCATCAATGCAAGAGCCCAAATCCGAACCCAGAGTCTCCAACATCGCCGCCAAGAGCTCCTCCACAATTGCCCCCCCTCCTCACCCCCTCCCCCCCCCGCAAAGCTCATAAATAACAGCAGCCGCTCCAAATGTGAACAAACACCAGGAGCAAATCTGACTCTCCCCCTACCCAGTCCTAGCCTCAGAAACTGTCAAATTGCCCCAATCTGTTTTCTGATGCCCTGGGTTCGAGTCTTTACTCTGCCACTTACCGTGCGACTCGAGGCCCGTCTTCTATACGCAACACCTCAGCTTCCCCCTCACACGCACACAAAAAGAGGGGGACGGTCTAGACCATCTCTAAAATTGCCCTTCTCTCTAGAACCTACAAAACGGTCCCCCATAACTCTTACAAAGGGCTCGCTAGCCCCCCCCCCAAAAAAAAAATTCGCCGATCTGCCTCGAAATCCCCTCTTTCTACCCCGACGCGTTCCAGGGCTGGATTCCATGGAAAAGCCATAGCCCCCAGCCCTGCGTGTCCCCAAAGGCCACGGGGGAGTCTGATTTCGCCATCTCATCCCACATCACTAGGATGCCCCCCACCCCGCTAGCACTCCCTGCGCCAAAACTGAGCAGCCTGGGGAGGAGGGAATAAAAGAAAAAACTCATTACCTTCGGGCGAAAGACCCGACAAGCGAACCTTGTCAAACGTTAAGGAATTTAAAAGAAAAGGCAATCTTTAAGCTTTTCTCGGTCTCGGCTGCCCCCAGCCTCAGCCCTTGCCCTGGGACAAGCAGCTTCAACTAGGAGCGAGGGAGAGAAAAAGCGCAAGCCCAACACTAAGCTTTCTCCACCAGCACCGACGGCAGTGGAGAAAGGCGGGAAGCAACAGGGGAGAGGGAGCGATCGGAGGAGGTGGAGAAGGGGGGAATGGGGAGCGGAGAGGGTTGGGGAACAGCGCGGGGGGGGGGGCAGCAGCAGAGAGCCGAGGGCAGCGGAAGGCAGGTTGGCAGGGGACCGAGGGGAGGTAAATAAATGGCAGGATACGAAAGGGGCGTTAGGGCAGGGGAAAGGAGCGCCGCGGGGCGCCGGAGGGCGCCGGGGGGCGCCGAGGGAAGATGGAGAGGCTCGGGCTGGCTCAGGAGAGGCTTGACCGTCGTCCGGAGCGAAGCGCGAGTGCCTACCGGAGCGAAGCGCGTGAGAACCAAAGCTCCAGACGGTGTGGGTGGGGGCGTGGGGGCTCTTGCTGATTGGCTGGGAGCTCCTCCGGTCCCGCCCAGCCCCTCCCGTCCCCCCTTTGGGGGGCGCAGGGGGCGGGGCTTCTCTTGCTTGGGCTGCGGCTTTGGAGCCATCCCGCCCCCTCCCTCGCCCCCTCAGCCCCCCCCGCCCGCCGCAGCTCCCGCACCCCCAGTGCCTGGTGCTCAGCGCTCTTTTGGGGGGGGCGGGAAGGGGGTACGAAAAGGGGGGAGTAGGAGAAGCGGTAGCGGGGCCGCAGGAACCGAGAGCCTGCTTCTGGCCCCGGCCCCGGCTTGCGCTTCTCCAGCTACCCCTCACGATACGCTCGGGCCGCTCGTGCCGCCGCCGTTTTTCTCGGAGAGGCTCATTTGGCCGCTGTTTATGCCTCTGGTGCCGTTCCCGCCGCCGGTGCCGATGCAGCTCCCCAGAAAGCCCAACTTTGCAGCCCCCCGCCACCCCCCCCCCAGACACACTTGCCGGTAACGGCAGCTTTAGGTGCGAGGCGGCGGGAACGACCCCAGAAGCACCAAGGGCGGCCAGATGAGCCTCTCCGGGAAAAACGGCGACTAGGGCACGATCGGCTAAGAGGGATGCGGCTCCGAGAGAGGTGGTGGTGGCGGCGGCGACGGCGGCGGCGGCGGCACGAGCTCCTTCGGGACCCCGGCAGCATCAGGCTGGCGGCAACGGCGGCGGCGGGAGCGGACACCTGCCGCCGCCGCCGCCGCCGATCGCGCCACTCAACAGGTCCCCGCCGGGGTCGAGAAGTTGCCCAAGTAGCCCCCTCCCCGGTGCCCCCCGCCGGAGCCGCGACCGACGGGTCCCCTCCCGGTTCCCCTTCCCCTCCCGAGGCCCCTTGCGGGCCCGCAGACCTTTGCCGGGGCTCTGCAGCGAACGAGCGCTGGCTGGAAGGCGAAGGAGTCTCTTCCCAATTCCGGAGCGGCCGCCTCGGAGCTGTCTCCCCCGGTAAAGGAGGGGATTGGCGGTATGATCTTCCCCCAGCCCTGCTCTGCCGCCCAGAGAGGAGGGAGTGTGTGTGTGGGGGGACAACTTCTCTAGTTCGCAATCCCAAGCCAGCTGCGTTCGGAGACTGTGCGGGCTGGGAATGCTCTTTCCCGGGCACACACCGAGAGCTTCAAAGGGGAGAAACTTCATTTTTCCAGGAAAGGCAGTTCTGGGGAATAGCTCATTCCTTGGTGATGAAGCGCTACTTGGTGTGTATCCGTGTTTCTGCACCGTCTGCATGCCCAAATGCCGCCAGCCTCTAAGCAGGGGGACAGCTTGGGGATCTCCAAGCAGCATGACGAAGGGATTTTGCTGCTGGTTTAGGGGGATTTGGATTTGGTTTGGGGTTTTTGACTGCATTAAGTTCGATTTCGGAGTTTTTAGACTTGTCTATGAGACCTAGCCCTCTCTGAGGGGAAATCATGCCGACTGGGGTCCGAGATGACATCCGGGCTGCATTTTACGAGACGTCGGATTGGCGAGCCCGGGAGCAGGGGCCCGCTGGCCACATCTGCGACTGGCTACCTGTAGGAATCCGGGGCCCAAGCTAAAGCTCCCGGGGCTCCTCTCTCCCTCCTGCGAGATGCCGGCCTCCATCTCCAAGGTCCCTCCCGGCTCCAACATCTCCCGTTCCGGGATCCTAAGGCTACTCGGATAATCTAATCTCTGAAGGAGCCGACGTTTTCCTTACGGCGCTACCCTCACCCGAGATTTTTTTTTTAGTTAGTGTTTTTTTCATTCGTCTTGATATCATGTTTTTCTATCAGCCTTATTTCAGTACATCTGCCACCCTTCCCCTATCCAGCAAAGCCTCCTCATAATAAGGAATAAAACAAAACAAAATAAAACAAAATAAAACAAAACAAAACAAAAAGGGACAAAATTCAGGAAAACTAACCAAAAATATCAACAGTCTGACATTACAAGCCATGTTCCACACCCACGGTCCCTTCCCCCTCCTCACCCCCCCAACCTCTGCAGAGGAGGGAGGCTGGTGCATTTTCGCAAATCTTCCCTTTTATTACCCAGATAGGTATTAATGGCCACTTCCCTTCCTTTCCCTTTCCTTCTTTTGTTTTCTTTTTAATTTTTATTGCCATCTTTTCTTTTTTTTTCCCCCGATCAGCTTGTTTTTCGACCTATAGCCCTTCCTCTACCCAGTAAGCCATCCCCCTTGTAAGGAAAAAAAAAAATTATTTGGAAGAAAGAAAAATGGCAGTCCGAGAAAACTGACAACCATGTTAACCGGTCTGAAATTACAGGCAATGTTTCCCACCCCTAGTCCCTCACCACTGCAAGAAGGGAGGGAGCTCGCTTTCCGTTTTTTCTAGGGTCAAGTTTAGTCCCCATGGCCATTCGTCCTGCCTCCCCCCCCCCCTTTTTTTTTTACTTCTTACGTTTGTTTTTTTGTTTTGCTATAATTTCTTTTCTTTCTTTCTTTTTTCTTTTTAACATCACCGTCATTTCCTAATAGATCCCTCCACCTACCCAGTATCCCTTGTAAGGAAAAATAAAAAAAGAAAGATAAAAGGCAGTTCAGCAAAGCCAACCAAAACATATTCAGTGTGACGTTACAGACAGTGTTCCTCACCTATGGTCCCCCACCTCAGCCCCGGAGGGAAGGAGGGAGATGGATTTCTCAGATTTTCTCAAGAGTCAACGTTGATCCCAATAACCATTTCCTCCCTTTTCCTTTTCTTTTTGATTTTCATTGCTATCTTTTCTTTCTTATATATCTTCCTTTCCAAATATATTCCCCCTCCTTACCTAATAAGCCATCTCTTGTAAGAAAAAAAAGACACAAAATGAAGAAAAACAGTTCAGTAAAGCTAACTAGCATAACAATTGACTCTGGCAGTATACACAGCATTACATACCCATAGTCCCCCACTCACCCACTCACATCCTCGAATACTTCTATAAGAAAACTCTAAGTTGATGACTTACCCCTTAGCTGTAATCTAAAAGAGAGGCAGAATGCTGAAATGGGATAGAAGTTAGAGAAGGGAATTGAATCCCCAAAGGGCTTTCCAGAACTCCAGCCATCCTCTTTACCAGAGCTTGGGGGTGGGGAGGAAGTGAGAATCACTGGCCTTCAAAAAAATTCTTAGAAAGAGGGAGAGAAGATTGCTCAGGACAGAGGAAGGCTTGCAGAGGTGCCTTCAGCACATCCCCCAGTCTTCTAAAACTGATTTCCAAATCACCCCCTGCAATCAGGGCCCAATGAGCTAGGTCAAAGGGTCTGGGTTCAAGTTTCAGCTCCATTCTACCTGTGTGATTATAAGCTCTTTGAGGGCAGGGGCTATCTTTTACCTTTTTGTGTGTGTATTCTCCCTGCTTAGCATAGTGCCTTTCATACAGTAGGTGCTTAATAAATTTTTTTTTGACTTTCTGACTGAGAAGGTCAGTTTCCTCACCTGTGAAATGAGGCAGTGGAGCCAGAGTCTCTATGGAGCCTGCTAACTGGGAAGCCTTCCCTCCGTGGAAGTACTCCGAGAGCAGACCGTGGCTCTGGGATTATCGGAGAGAGAATAGCTGTTTTTCTATGCGGTTCACTCTCCTCCCTCCCTCTCGCGTCCTTTCAAATGCTGTGATTTGATGAGTTTGAGAGCCAACCTACCTCTGAGACGATGGGGGCAAATTCAGAACTCACGTGAGACTGACACGAAATACCCCGTCCCAGCGTGAGCTCTGCCACTCGTCGAACCCCCACCTGTGAAAAAGCAGACTCACTACCCTGGGCCTTGGTTCCCAGCCACCTCTGTAAACTAGCTGGCCTCCCTCAGAGGACAGATGTGCCAGACGTGCTTGGTAATCGACCTGGGGTTGGAGAACTCTCGAGGGACTGTAAAGGAAAAAGTCAGTCTAGGGCAACAGGGCTCCCCATCCAGTTCCCCCGAAAGGTTGAGAAAATGCACCTCCCTCTTTTTTTCTGAAGAGGTGGGGGTCCATGGGGAAGGGACATTGAATATCCTGTCAAACTCAGCCGATGTGCTGATTAATTCTGCTGGACGGTTTCTTCTTTTTGCTCTTATTCTTTATTATACTGGGCTTGATGGGCATGGGAAGGGGGAGGAAATGTGCAAACAAAAAGGTTTCGAGACAATTTCAAAAGAAGAAAGAAAATGGTATCTGGGACCAAGGTTGATGCTAGCAAAGATGCTCTCTCCTTTCTTTGAAGAGGTGGGGGGCTGTGGGTTGGAAACATAGCATATGTTATCGGATTCATTTTCCTGAATTACTTTTTTTCCACTTTCTTTTTTATTCTTTTTAACAAAGGATGGTTTTGCAAGAAATAAAGAATAAAGCATGTTTGGAAATAAAGTCAAAACAGAAGACATTGATGCATTTTTGGAAAAAGAAACCAAAATGGCCATTGGAAGGGGGACTAGCTACCAGCTAAGGGAGTCAAGGGGTACAGAGTACGACCTCAGCTAAGCTAGTTAACATTTCTGGGTCTCAATTTCTTTATTTGTAAAATGAGAGGGTTGGACTAGATGACCTCAGAAGCATCAGATGTTATAGTGGAGAGAGAACTGGGACTGGAGGAGTGAAGACCTGAGTTCAAATGCAGCCTCAGACATTTACTGGCTGTGTGATCCTGGTCAAGCTATTTAACATCTGTCTGCCTCAGTTTCGTCCATTATAAAACAGCACCCTACCTCCCTTTTGATTGTTGTAAGGATCTAATGAAATGATATTTGCAAAGAACTTAGCACAGTGCTTGGCACATAGCAGGGGCTTTAAAAATGCTTGCTGTCATCCTCCCAGCTCTAGATCTATGATCCCATGATTCCATGAGTGGGAACTAGAGACCAGTCTAAGACAGTGTGCTGTCGTGGTCATCTCTCTAAAGATGAACTAACACAATTTCTTCCACAAATTCATTTGTTTACTCTCTTGCTTGTGCTATGTGTGTATGGGGGTGGGGGGCTTCTCCCAAGGGAAGGGACAGATAAAGCACAAACTTACCTTTACAATGTCTCATCCACGGACAGGACCTCTGATGAAGGTCATTTCTTATGGGTCATCACTTATAGGTCATTCTTGGAGACCATTTCTTATGAGTCAATATGTTCTTCTGTTAAGTTCATTCTCCCTCATTCCCCGTTAGTCCCCCACTTTGTCTACTTCAGTGCCCACAGCCCTGGGACAAGAAGGATGAACTGATGAGGCTGGGGATATGTTTCCTCAAGTGGAGATGTGATGGGGCAAAGGAAAGCCAAACTAAGTGCTAAGAGAAATGTAGGAAAGGCATGCAATTTTCACTTTCAGTTGGGAGGAGGTGAAAAGAAAGGATCCGGGAAGGCCTCAGAGAGGTGGTGACCTCCCCTGGAGGAATACCAAGGGGGCCATGTAGCAACCTAGCAAAAAACAACTAAGAAGTCTACTGTGCCCTAATTTCTCAGTCTGAGATGATGGGAACTTCAGGGGAAAGTAACTACTCCACCTCAGGTTCTGTGACTGAAAAAGGGAAGAAAAGGCAGTCTGACCTACATCCTGGCTTTGGGGAGAGTAGATTTCTAAAAGTGGATCTAAATTTCTGCAGGACATTAGGGGAAAGAGATGAGAAGTTCTGAAGAAAAAAACCGGAAACAATTCTGATGGGAGAAAAAATGGGAGGGCACAATATAAGAAGACCAATGTGTGTAATTACCAATCTTGGCCCCAGAGCAAAAAAGAAGAAATGCATTTCCTTCCTTTCCTTGAAAAGGTGGAGGACTATGGAGACATAATGGTACATACATATATATACTGTCATCATCAGACATGTTTGATGCATCAGTTGGAATGGAAGAGGCACTAAAGGCCTTGAGAAAGGCAAATAGGAGGAGGCTGTAACTGGTAAATTGTAGTGAGAGTAGATTTGATCATTATACTCTGTTAAAATAATACTATTAAAGAGATGAACATTTAGAAAGGAAAATAGTGATTATCAAGAGCCAAGAATAGCCTGTCAAAGCGTGCATACCCTTTGATCTAGCAGTGTTACTACTGGGCTTATATCCCAAAGAGATACTAAAGAAGGGAAAGGGACCTGTATGTGCCAAAATGTTGGGGCAGCCGTTTGTAGTGGCCAGAAACTGGAAACTGAGCGGATGCTCATCAGTTGGAGAATGGTTGAATAAATTGTGGTATATGAATGTTATGAAATATTATTGTTCTCTAAGAAATGACTAACAGGATGATTTCAGAAAGGCCTGGAGACACTTACATGAACTGATTCTGAGTGAAGTGAGCAGAACCAGGAGATCATTATATACTTCAATATGATTATCAATTCTGATCAAGAGATGAACCAAATCAGTTCCAATAGAGCAGGAATGAATTGAACCAGCTACACCCAGCGAAAGAACTCTGGGAAATGAGTGTGAACCACTACATCGAATTCCCAATCCCTCTATTTTTGTCCGCCTGCACTTTTGATTTCCTTCACAGGATAATTGTACATTATTTCAAAGTCTGACTCTTTTTGTACAGCAAAATAACTGTATGGACATGTATGTATATATATATATATATATATATATGTATATATATATATATATATATATAGTATTTAACTTCTACTTTAACATATGTAACATGTATTGGTCTACCTGTCATCTGGGGGAGGGAGTAGGGGGGAAGGAGGGGGAAAATTGGAACAAAAGGTTTGGCAATAGTCAATGTTGAAAAATTACCCATGCATATAACTTGTAAAAAGCTATAAAAAAAAAAGAGCCAAGAATAGGTCATGCTATACGCTATACTGACTATTCTCCTTTTGGTAAGGGAACAAAGTAAATATCGTTTATGGAGATTTCAGAAAGGCATTGGAAAACCCAGTAAGGTCATTCCCATGAAGAATATGGAGATATGTGGGCTAGATGAAAATATAATGTAGTAAGGAAGATATGAAAGTGCTTGAATGATTGGTGAAAAGTCCGTAATGGGAAGCCATAGGGCTTTGGCCTTGACCCTGTTCCAACCAATCATTATCTGTTGATTTGCATGAAGCTGCAGCAGAGACTCTTGCCAGTTTGGAAGACAACATGAAGTTGCAGGGATTAAGCTAGCACTCTGAACGACAGAGTTGATCAAAATAGAAAAAAATCTCACTAGAATAATGGACTCGGTCTAAGAAGGTGAAATAATGATGAATAATAAGTTTTATATTCAGATAAAAATAAATCGTTTGGGCACAGGGTGAGGACAGCGAGGCTGGTTAGAATTCATGTCGAAAAGAAGAAAAATCCCAGGTTTTAGTGGACTGTAAGCTCAAAATACGTTGAAGATGGCACTCCCCAAAAGCAAACCAAGGCTTCATTATGACCCGAATTCAGAAGGCAGATAGCCCCGAGGTAGCCTGCCTGGTCATGAAGCACGTCTGGAGTCTTGTGCTCAGTTCTAAGCAATACTTCCTAGAAGGGCTGCCTTTAGATAGGAATGAACAGAATGGTCATGAAAGCTCAATGGAAGGAATTGGGGCTTTTTATCTTGGAGAAGAAAAGGCTAGGAGCTTGAAGAGAATGGATTCCAGCCCAATGTAAGGAAAGACCCCTTGATAATTGAGCAACATCAAAATAAATTGGGCTGCCTTTGGAGATGGTGAGTTCCCTGTCACTGGAAGTATTTGAGCAGAGTCTAGATGATCTCTGTTGTTTTCATTTTTTGGTTTGTTGGGTTTTTTGGTTTTGGGGTTTTCTTTTGGTTTTGGTGAGACAATTGGGGTTAAGTGACTTGCCTGGGGTCATCTAGCTAGTAAGTGTCTGAGGTTAGATTTGGACTCAGGTCCTCCTATCTCCAGGGCTGGTGCTCCATCCGCTGCAGCACCACCTAGCACTGCCCCACCAAAGATGCTGAAGAAGGGATTCCTAGTCAGGTAGTGACTGAATCCACCAGTCTCTGGGGTCCCTTCTGATCCCAATAATCCGTGGGTCTGTGTCAGCTACCATTTTCATTATTACTTACTCCTGTGTGGGGGGGAAGAATAACCTCTCTTGGTGCTGGCTTGCCTAGAATCTCTGCCAGCCAGTGAAGCCAGAGGAAGGACTCTTGGGATCTGATCTGCAGACTCAAAACTCGGCCTGTCTGGGATCTGGGAGCTCATTTTGCCCATTCTTCCCTCGAAAGCAGATAAGTCTTTTTTGTTGCTGTTGAGTTCTCCCCTAACAGAATCTGCTCTGGGCCTCAGATCTAGGCCAGAATGGAATGAGAGTCTTCTCCACAACGTCCCTAAGAGGCAGGAACCTGACCGCAGCATGCAGTGTGACACAGAGGATTGTAATTAGAATCAAGGGATCTGAGTGTGAATCGTGGCTCTCCAGCTTACCACTATATGTGACCTTTGGCAAGTCTGCCAACTTATCCGGCCCTCATTTTCCTCATCTGTAAAGCAAGAAGGGTGGCTCTAGGCCATCCAAGTCACTCCCTTCCAGCTCCGGACCGTGAACAACGATCTTCCAAGGAGGGAAAAAATCCTCCTCTTGGGTGCTTGGAGAAGAAAGAAAGGGGAACAGCCCCACTGAGGTTATGGAGGAACTAGAAGTCTCCACCGTGGGTGGGGGGAAGGAAAGGAGAGAAGTGAAGTGTTCCATATTTTCAGCTTTCCACATTGCCAGGGCTGAAGAGGAAATGAGGCTAGAAGAGGGTGCAAGACTCTATGGGGGCCTGGAAAGGCAGGAGCAAGGAAATCAGAATGGTATTCCCAATTTCCAGATCCACAAACTGCCAGGGGGTTTAAAAGGTCACTGATTGGCAGCAATCAGCACTTACTGAGGGACCAACCTCGAGCATTGTGGGAGTGTGGATGAAGAATTTAGGCTGGACAGCTTAATATCTACTGCCACTGCTGGCACGTGTCTTACCTGGAGTACTATGGCAAATTATGGGTTTAGACAGCCTTTTGACTAATTACTCTGTGTGATCTTGGGCAAGTCACTTCACCCCAACTGTCTTACCAAAAAAAAAAAAAAAAAACCAACAACCGATCACAGAGGATCTTCTTCCAGGTGAATTCAGGCTGCGATAGTCACCAAGGGCCAAATTAAGAGAAAAGTTAGAGAAGGACAACAGTCTTTGGGGGGACTGTAGAAGGGGGAGATGGAGGCACCTTTTGTGGCTCTGGGTGGTACTGCAGCTCTACCCTATGATCTGCTTTGTTCTACTTTGGAGGCAAGTCTAAAACAAGAAGTGAAAGCTCTGGCAGGTCCTAGCCACTGGTCTCCTTTTCATCCCAAAAGACTGTAAAGTTCATCGTGGTAGATCCCAAATTGCTCTTGCCTGTGATCTGGAAGAAGTCGAACAGCAGGAAAGAAGTCTGTAGTGAAGGGCCCCAGGATCTGGTCTTGATCCCATGCCAGCCAATGATCATTTTCCTCAATCATTTGGATGAAGCTGTCTAGAGGGTGTTCTCGCCAGGTTTGCGGATGATCTGAAGCTGGATAGAGGGGACAATTCACATGCTGTCTGACAGAATCGGGACCTAAAAACCAGGTCTTAGCCTAGTTAAATCGGGAGAGGATCCACTAAACTGGGTTGGCCACAGGGTGATGATGAAGGGTCTCAATAAGTCTCAAAGACATCATCATCACCATAACTAACACTTATGTGGTACTTACTATGTACCAGGCAGTGTGCTAAGCACTTTATAAATATGATCTCTGTTCTTATCCCCATTTTACAGGTGAGGAAACTGAGACAAACAGCAGTTGAGTGACTTGCCAAAGGTTAAACATCTAGTAAGTGTCTAAGGTCACATTTGAAGTCAAGGCTTCCTAACTTCTCCCTAGGAAGAGAGTGTGATCTGCGGCTGTCCAAGGAATGTTGCTCCCCTGTTCCCCCCACTACTGCGATTCCAGATCCTTGAAGTATAGTAGTAAGTGCCAGCTAGCACTGACTGGCAAGTGGGGTGCCCATTAGAATGTCCCAGCTAGGGGGATGTCAGAGCTAAAGAAGTCCAATTTCCTCCTTTTACAGAGGAAGAAACTCAGGTTAAGGGGAATGAAATGACTTGCCAAAGTCATGCTGCCTTATCTCCTCTTCCTTCTCTACTGAATCACATTTCGTGGAAGTACGGGTAAGAATAGGGTAGGAAGATGGGGCAGGCATCTCCAAAGCACAATACCCATGGTAGGCTCTACTTTGGAGGCAATACAGCCTTTGTGGATAGGGTGCTGGACTCAGAGGCAGAAAGAGCTGAGTTCAAGTCTAGCCTCAGACACTTCCTAGCTGTGTGGCACTGAGCAAATAACAATCTCTCAGGGCCTCAATTTCCTCATCTGTAAAACGTAGGAGGTTAGATTCAATGACCTCTAAAGTCTCCTGTAGCTCTGTCTATGGTTCTGGGAGCCCTAGCCCCAAGGACTCTGGGTAAAAAATAAAGGTCACTTTGTCTTGGAGCAATCTCAATCGATTCATGAACTAACCTTTCTTCCTCGGCCAATGTGCTCTGCCATCCAATCCTGGGATACAGATGATCTGCTGCTGTCAAATATCTACCGCCTCAAATCATCCCTCTGCCAAGCGCTGACAACGACTTACCTGAGTCAGAAAATCATGACGAGGGGAGGGAATGTCAGATCCTGTGGTGTGGACCCTGAACTGAAAAAGATCTGACTTCAAATCTGCCTCAGATATTTCCCAGCTATGTGACTCTCCTCAGGTCACTGAATTTTGGTCTGCCTCGGTTTTTTCCTCTGTAAAATAATATAATAACACCTGCTTCCCAGAGTTATTGTGAGAATTAAATGAGATAATAAGTGTTAAGCGCTTAGCACAATATCTGGCACATAGTATTATGTGACTGTTAGTTGTTGTTTTGCTTTGGAAGCCTTGATGAGGAGCTATAAAAATGCTAGCTATTAAGACCGATAGTGGCGCTGCAGTGGATAGGGCACTGGGCCTACAGTCAGGAAAACTTGAGTTCAAATCCAACCTCAGATGACTGAGGCCAGTTTCAATGATCTTGTGATGAAGAGAGCATCTGCACCCAGAGAGAGGACTGTGGGAACTGAGCGTGGATCACAACATAGCATTCTCACTCTTTTTGATGTTGTTTGCTTGTATTTTGTTTTCTTACTCATTTACTTTCCTTTTTGATCTGATTTTTCTTATGCAGCAAGAGAACTGGATAAATGTTTCTACATATTGGATTTAACTTAGATTTACACATGTATAACAATAGTGGATTGCTTGCCCTCTAGGTGAGGGGGTGGGGGAAGGAGGAGAAAATCTGATACGCAAGGCTACATAAGGGTCAATGTTGAAAAATTATCTGTGCATGTTTTGAAAATAAAAAGCTTTAATAAAAAAAATCCAGCCTCAGACACTTGCTAGATGTGTAACTTTCAGCAAGTTATTTAACCTGTTTGCCTCAGTTTCCTCATCTGTAAAATGTGAATAATAATGGCACCTACCTCCCAGGGTTGTTGTGAGGTTCAAAAGAGATGACATTTCTGCCATAGTCACTTTCCAGTCTCAGCTATTGCCCATCTTTCAGGCAGAGCCAGCCTGTGTGGAGGAAGCGTGCTACCTTGTGGGGTTGGAAAATTGCAGAAGCTCCCTGCTGGTCAAAAACTCTCCCCTACTAGCCCATCCCCACTCTGGAGATTCCCACCATTAAAGTCACTTCTCATGGGGAAAGATACTGAAGACTCCAATTAAAATGCTGTGTTATCTTAGAGACTTAGCTCTTGAACGTAGCGACGCTACTCCAGTTACCTAGCAGAGGCTAAGGCCTGGAAAAGATGGGAGCTGGGAAATTGCATCCTATGTATCTTCATCCGAAAACTCTCCCTGCCTTAGGAAGCCAAGGCCATCCTCCACTCCCTCTGCAGCACCTCCCTCCAAATCTGCTCTCAGGAAAGGATTATAAAAACGTACATTCACATAGAAAAGCTAAAGACTGATAACGGCTTACTGTGGCGCCCATCAGAGACGAATCCATATTTTAACAGGGGATAAAGCCAAAAGCTGAAGGGATGAGTCACAGACTCTTAGAACTGGAATATTGAAAGGGACCTTAGAAGACCTCGAGTCCAACCTTTCTCTCAATTCAGGGACCTCCCCCCCAATCCAACCCTCCTTCAGTGTCTCTGATAGACAATTACCCAGAATGACAGAATTGCATAATTGGGAGGCATCCTGGAGGGCATCTGGTCCAACCAGTCCCATCAGAATTCGAAAGCAGCCAGGATATGTTTATACGGCCTCCTCTTGGAGACCTCCATTGATGGGGAGCCCATGAGTAGTCCTCACTTTGGGGTCTTTTCCTAACACTAGTGTGATATCTGCCTTGATGGAGCTTCCCCTCTTTGCTCTCATGCTGCCATCTGGGGCCAAGGAGAACAGGGCTGACCCCTCTCCCGAATGACAGCCTTTAGACAATTGGAGACTGCTACCATACTCTGCTGGCTTTTCTTCTCCAACCTCAATGTCACTAGTTCCTTCAACCTTCATGTAGCATGATCTGAACTTCCTCTTCCCCTTGCTGGCTGCCTCTTTCTGGATGCTCTCCAGCTTGGCTCGGCCTCTCCTAAGATATGGCAACAAGAGCTGGATGCGCTACTCCAGCTTTAGTCTGAGCAGGATAGAGTAAGAGAACGGGACTCCCATAGCCCTAGTCCTGGCCACTGTATATCCAGCCTCCAAGTTACAGGCCTATGCTTCAAAATAGTCCAGTTAGCCATTCCCTGTCAGAATCCCTGCCCACAGCCACTGCTCTGGGGGCCACATCAAAAACACAGTTTTCAGTTTGAAGAAAATCTGGGGGTTCATAAGCATGGGAAGGTAAGGGGTTAGAAAAAAGTGGTGAAAATCAAGCCTGGGGCAGACTCCAGTCAGGGAGCAATGGGGAACGGGACTAAGGAAATCGTAAATAACTGATAAATTCCTGAAATTCTCTGGGTAACGATTACAAAGACATTCCACTTGATTTCAGGAAAGACTTCTCAACAGTCAGAGCTGCCCCCAAAGAAGAATGCGCTGGAAATGAGTGGCCCATCCCCTGACGCTATTCAAAGGAAGTCTGGATGCCAATTTTCCAGGGATTCTTTAGAGGGGACTTCTCTTTAGGTACTGTTTGGACTAGAGTCAATCTTTGTGTCCTGCTCTCCTTTTAGCAATCTGCTGCCTAAGCCTGGGCTCCCTCTCTCAGAGTAGTGTTTTTAAATAAAATGCATAGGGTTCCACAAGAACCCAATTCTGTTTAAAAAATTTTTTTTCTAAAGTATTTTTTTTTGTTTTTGTTTTGTTTTATTTTTCTAATATTTTTAAAACAAGCTCATCATCCTTCCGGTTTAAAGCACTGGACTAGATTCTCTCTGTATATGTAGTGACAGCAAAGCCCCCCCCCCCCCAGTATCTTCCCCTACAGTATCTGAAACTTCTCATTTCATGTTGTCATGCTGATAACTTTGGAAGGAATTCCAGGGCTAGCTGGGTCTTGAATTTACTCTTCACTCAATAGATATACAGATGAAGTATAGATTTTATTGAAAGATCATTAGGACAACTTTAATGGTTTGTTTGTAAATCACTAGAAGTTTTGAAGTAGGTAATTTAATCCCTCCAATTACATTTTCGATTTGATCTCTATATTCCTTTATCTAATCAATATTCATTGAGTACTTCCTATAAGAGGCCTTGTATATTCAGGAGAGGGGTATGAAGGCAAATAAAATGAGGTAGAAGGGGCTTATGGGGGAATCATCTGGGAACCACTCTGCCATATTTCTAAATATTTCTATTTGAAAATATCTTTCTGCTCCCAGACACTGGGCTGGAATCCTAAGACACAGGCCATTGCAATAGCAGCCTTGGAACTGAAAATGGCCCTCAAGATAACCAACTCCAAACCTCTCAGATTACAAAGGAGGAAACTGAGGTCCAGACAGAGGAGGGGGCTCCTCGAGTTAACAAACAGCCAGATCTTCTGCCTCCAAAGCCAGTGGGCAAAAAACACTTTGCAAACGGTGAAGCAGTCTATCAACTGCAGGCTACCACCGACCGTAGCTTCAGATCGCATCAGCTTTGCCAGCAGCTCGCTCACAGGGCTGTATGCTCCCAAAAATCTTAGCGATTCCAACAGCAGCCTCTTAACCATCAGCCAGTGGCCAGGGGCTGATTAGAGCTGAGGAGGGGAGGATGGAAGGGAGGCTTCAGTACCAGAACCTTCCTGATGCTTTTGAAATCGTATCATGCCTATGAAGTCTGGGGGGGAGGAAAGAACAGGGCCTTGGCTGGGTGGGGAAAGAACTGAGGACAGTGCAGGAGCTTGGGGTATCTGGCAGAAGGGGAGCTCTGAAAGGAAGGAAGAAGCAGGAGGTGCCAAATCTAGGCTCTGCCAAGACCCCATTTTTGCTAAGGGCTGGCCCTGTTCTCTCCACCCGGCTGTCCAATGAATATCATCAAGCCTGAGAGGGGGTATTGTGTGGGCAGTGTGATAAGATTTGGGGGGCATTTTAAGTCAGAAAGGCCAGTTATTAAGGCATGAAGGGCTGTGATCTATGTTGGTGGAGTGCCCACCCACACTAGAGAAACCCCAGCTCTTTTCAAGTATTCAGCATATTGGATAAACATGATTATTCGTCCTAATAATAACAAGCTACCATAAGGGGACAAAACTCCCGATCTACTGTCCGTGGGCCTCGGGATTCGAGTGATACCTCCAAGGCCAGAGCTGGCTTGGTACTGAGCCAGCCATCCTTTCTCACCCTTGCCTTTGGATTCAAGGCTATTTGGCTCAACTGGATAGTCTGGAGGGCCAGCCTGGGGTCAGGGTTAGCGCCCACTCTGGGGCCTAGGGTAGGGGATCATTGTCATTGTTCTGAGTATAGACCCCACAGGAATGGCATTGGGCTGTTGGGTCTGCACTAAGAATAAGCTGTGCCCATCAAAAATAGACACTTAGTTCCCACTGGGGCATGGGTTTGAGCTTTGGGCTGCTTTGGACAGTGGGATTACATACTGTAGTGTCATTACCTGCTTAAAGAATTTCCTTCTTTACAGCTATCTACCCTTCCCCCCCCCCCTCTAACTCCTGTATGTATGACTTCTGGGGGGACCTTACCCAGGGCTACAGGCTTAAATCACCAGCTCCAAACAGTTGCTCTGTTTCTGGGAAAATGGGATTTCCTTGTGAAGCCCCACCTCATCTGTTCATAGTATTACCATAGATAAAGTGAGTTTATACCCTGACCTAAAGGTCCTGGGTAATATAAATAGAAGGCTTCCCATCATTCTGTGGTCAAGGTCAAGAGATCACTTTGAAGCTAACAGATCCTTGGGAAGAAATATCCCTTTCCCTAAATTACTGCAGATTACATTGTAGACCCCCCCCCCAGTTTCCTATAAAGGTTATTGGATATAAAAGTGGGCTTCAGAAATGAGACTTTAGAGGCAGCTAGGTGGCAAAATGGATAGAGCATCAGCTCTGGAGTCAGTAAGACCTGAGTTCAAAGCCAGCCTCAGATACTTACTGTGACTCTGAACTTAACCCCTGATTAACTCCTAAAATTAAAAGAAGGAAATGAGACTTTGAGAAGTGACTCCATGAAATTAATGACTTCTCTGACATTCAGGGCAAGCTGGTAACCAGCTCTGAGAGAAGGATTAGAGATGAAAAGGAGCTTTTGAAAGAGATTGGCAACAGAAAACATTGGATCGAAGATGGAAGGTGTTCAATGAAGACGTAGATATGAGTACATGAACTGAGTGGAAGGAGATGAACTCAAGACCTTGAGAGAATAGTTGGCTTGGCCATGAGAGTGGACCTGGTGAAGACATGTTGAGAGGAAGAGAGAACTTTCAGATTAGAATTCAATGGGATTAGTAGAGGTCAGTTTGAACCTACACAGGGATTACAACTCAAACCTAGCAAGAAAAGATAAAGGAAGCATCTTTTAGGGTTCGAGGAAGAATGAGTGAGCAGTTAGTCAGCCTCGGAGTGAAATGGGGCGGGAGTGACTGTTAAATCAAATCAGGCTGGATTAAGAAAAATTACTGTATACTTTCTTATATACAGTTTACACATTGGTATCCCTTCACCCTAGAGTTAGTTAATTTGAACATGAATAGACCCTCTAAGCTGGGAGGGTTTCCAGAAAGCAGAAAGGAGCAAACACCCTTTACCTCCTGCTATCCACAAAGCAGTGAGGCAATGTGCTGAGTACTTACCTGGGTCACCAGCTGGGGTCACCAACTCTTCCATCCACATCCGGCTGGGCAAGCTGGCTGCTTTTTAGGTAAAGGTATAGAAAGGACATCTGGAGAGAATGGCCTTAGCTTTCCTCAGCTCCCTCCTCACTAGTCAGTTTTGTTTTCCTCCAGTACTTACCTCATCCGTATCTCATGCTAAATGAATTTTCAGTGGCCTATCTCAGGTGGGCACAAAGCCTTATTAGGGGCGAGATGCACACTCATTTACACAAAAAGGCTAGATGGAGGATGTGGTCAGACCCATCCTTGGAGGAGCTGGTCAAACCAAGAAATTCCATCTAGAAGAGATGGCTAAGGCTGGTTCAGGGATTCCAGGTCAGCACCTCAAGAGGGAAAGAGTCAGGCTTTCAGTGCTTAGGAAAGTTGGGAGAAACCACTCTATATACTGAGGTCATGGATCCTGGGCAGCTCAGAACTTCTAGCCTAAACCAACCTGAACAAATTGAAGCCCAGAGAAAGGACTGGACTTGTCCAAGTCCACACCAGTAGCTAGTAACGGAACTGGGATTTGAACTCAGGTCTTCTGGCTCAAAAGCTATTTTTTACCATATTGTGGATCAGATAAATTCCTATGAAAAGGAGGTGATCAATTGTTCCTGGGATGATGTTCCAACATCAGGCTGAGATTGGGTGGCTTCAAAATATAAGCCAAGAGCATGGCTTGAGGGGGTCTCTCTTCTATTATGTATGTGTGTGTATGTGTACTTGTGTGTATGTGTATTCCAGTTTGGGGAGAGAAAATTAATCCATTTGTTGGATAAACTTGGGATGTTTTTGATAAGGCAAGGGTTAAACCAAGCAAAGCTCAGGCACTAATATAGCAGTTGCTGGTTGAAATGTCTGGCAGTCTGTAAATGTTCTAGGTTACAGTGATCGGCATAGATCAACCTGGGTGTGGGACCCCTGATGTCAGTGTTCCAGTGACGGCTTTAGAGTTAACTGTTGTTGTTTTTCTCTTAGATTCTGCAGCTGTTCATTCTTGGGGGGTGGGACAGGAAGTACAGGGGAGCGGGCCTTCCAGGTCTGTATCATATGCTACCTGATGACAATGCATAAATTTCAATCGTGATGTCTAGCTTGAGGAGGTGTGGTCAGCATACCTGAGGACTGGGTCCCTGGTGCTTGAATGTCTTAAAGGCTTATTGAAGAAAGAATGGCCACTGAAAAAAAGGATACTACTAATAAGTTACAATAATACTAATATAGTAATAATAATATTATATCAATATTATTCTTATTAATAATATTAATGTGTTGACAGTAATAGCATAATAATATTAATATAAAATATTACAATAGGTGCTAATAAGTTATGTAAAGAACCAATATAGAGTACTGAAGATGAAAAGCTGATAATCTCTGGGAAAATTCCGAGAATCTTTGAATGTCTTTGATTATTTGTATAGACTGAGGGGATGGGGCTAGTTCATGATGTGTGTGTGTGTGTGTGTGTGTGTGTGTGTGTGTTTTGGGGAGGAGGCCCAATAGCCAGAATACTTTAAGTCAGGCCAATATCAGCAAGTCTAGTGGGCCTAGCAGTAGCCATGAAATGGAGGATGGGGTAGTAGTAGTCGGGCTAGCTGTGTGTACAGGACACAGGATGAGGTTGATGGAGCCCATCAGGTAACACAGAAGATTTTGGCAGTTTAGCTTACAGGACATCTCTGTCCGAGCTAGGATACTTTTAGGGGAGGGTACGAGTTGCACGTCTCCATGCTCAGCTCTATAGGCATTATTGTGACTTCCTTCTCCACCTGTTACTTTTAGTCCTGTTCTAGGGGCCCAAGCAGACAGGAGTTGCCAATCCAAGGTGGCCCCAACTTATTGAAGACCCATCTTCATTTCCTGTGGGAGAGGATGATAAGGGGTTAATCCAAGAATTCTGCATAGAATTTGCTAGCTTCACCAATAGTTAGAATTAAATTCTCCTAGTGTTCCCAAAGGCACCGGCCAGATGTAGGCTTTCTCAAGAGTGAGATCTCAAGGGGTGCTGTGGGGGTGGCAAATCGAGATATATCCTAAGTCAGTAATGACATATCATTATAAGAGATCTCAGAAGACATCACTCATAAAAGGCTAAATTATTGAAGAAATGTTAGAGGCTGAAAGGCATAACAACTTTTTTAATGCCACAGAAACATTCTTTCAATGACAAAATCACAAAATCATTTAATTTGGAAAGCATCTACTCAAATCTATACATGAGTAGGAATCCCCCTTTACACACACACACACACACACACACACACACACACACACACACACACACAGTCATCCTCCCACTGTTTAAAAATATCTGTTAGCTTTGAAAGTTGTGAAGAACCTGCCTTCAAAAGCCCCTTCCTCCTCTAAATTTCCTGAAGCTCTCAGGGCAGCTCATTCTACTTCTAAACAGCTTTAATTGTTAGAAAGTGTGACTTTCCACCCACTATTCTGGTTTTGTTTTCTGGGGCCATGCAAAGCAAGTCTCATCCTTTCACAGGACAGATTTCATAATCTTGCCCCTAAGACTTCTATACTTTAGGCTAAATACCCTCAGTTCTTTGAACAGATCAGACCTTTTATGTTCACCCTCTTCTGGCTACTCTCCACTTTGTCAATGTCCATTCTAAAATGTTAGCCAGACCTAAACATTATCCGCCAGATAGAATCTGACTGAGACAAAGAAAAGGGCACTGCCATCTCCCTCTAATAATTTAGCCTAAGATTCCTTAGCTTTTTTGGCCAACAAGTTACATCGTTGATGCCTGTTGACTTTGAATTCACATCCTTTTTTAATTTGAACTATATTATAAACTATCCTTCTCCAAGGAGACACTGTCTGGTTACCCAGAATCAATCTAATAGCTTGAGGATCTACAGAATGAAGTACTGGTCGTAGAAAGTGGTTACCTTAAGGGCAGCCAATGCTACCTTTGGGTTTTCTTCACAAATATTGTGGGTTTGTCAGAGGAAGTTGGATGATTCAGTTAACCTCTACTTCAGGGCTCATAAGATCCTAACTTTAGAGCTGGATTGTGCCTCAGAGGCCATCTAATCCAACCTTTCCATTTTTCAGGTGACTAAACTGAGGTGCAAGAAAGACAAGTGGCAACTAAGGCTTCACAGATAGTAATCATCGGAAGATTTGAACGGGGATCTTCTGATTCCAGAGACAGTGCTCTATCGTGCCATGCTGGTGTTTATCTGTGAAATCATTTCAGAAGGATATCATTTTTAATTTCAAGAATCTATCCAGGGAGGCATGTTTGTTAAAAAAAAAAGACCTTAATTATAACAACACTAATAACTCCTATTTCTATTTTACTTTAAAATATACAAATCACCTTTCTCACAACTTAAGAGGTAGGATAAGCAAGTATTATCATCCATTTTACAGATGAAAAAACAGGCCCCCAAAGAGAAAGTGATTTGTTCATAGTCACACAGTAAGGAAGTATCAGAGCAGAGATTCAAATCCAGATCTCCTGACCCCACGTCAAGACCACTTTCGGCTACCCAACACACGTCAATTCCTAACAATCAAGGCTATGTAAGAACATCTTGAGTAGCGGTGACTCCTCCATCACTGGAGGTCTTCAAGGTGAAACCTGATGGCTGCTTATTGGGGAGTGGCACAAAAGGGATTCCTATTCTGGTGAGGGTTGAATTAGATGTTCTCTGAGGTCCCTTTCAAACCTCAGATACAATGAGATACAACTCTCCTCATATAAGAGAGGTAGGTGGGTCCCTAGAATTAGATCTAAAGTAAACTCACAGAGTCAGTGAGGATGACATGGTGTCCACACACGCGGAACTAAAACCAGCTTGGCACAATTGCCGTACTTGAGGTCAAGGTTAGACCGTAGGCACCATACATAGATCATGAAACTTGGAGTTCAAGAGGTCTTTAGAAGATATCTAGTCCAATTTTATCATTTTAGTAGATGAGGAAACATAGGGTAAGTTAATGTATAGCTCCAGAAATTTCCTCACTTAACAGCATCCTCAAATCCAATCTCAGCCAGCTGCCCTGAACCACCAGAAATAGTTTCAACTGCTTTTCCTGAGCCTTGGGGCCATGCCCAGTGCTTGTCCTGAAGACTGAGAATTAATTATCTGCTGTGTCAGTCCCTGGAAGCCAAAAGACCTATAGAAGAATCACTATACCTTTGCTTAAAGAATTGTAAGACACTCAGCCAATGAATTCTAATCCTGTTATTAAGTTTTCGGCCTTGGCCCAAACCCTGAGCCCAAGAGATTTAAGGCCCTTGTAAACTGAGTTGTTCAATGATTATGTGGATGAGGTTCCCTGGGGCCAAGACAGATCCTTTGAGGACATAGGTGCCTGTGGAGGTCCTAATCACTTCAAAAGATAATAATCCTCTCATCTGATACACTGCGCCTTGCACATAGTAGGTGCTTGATGTTTGTTGAATTGAGCTGAAAGACTTTCAAGTCTTTCAGGGATGAAGTCCCTAGTTGCCAATTTAGGAACACACAAGTGAAGTCCCATTAATCCAAGTTCTACCTTGTCAAAAGGAAAAACAGCTCCCGGGGAGCTCTCCATGGTACTATCCTGTCTCCTGCAGCTCTTTTCTCAGTAAATGACCAGAACTGATTGTTTCATTTTCCCATCTCTCTTGTTCTCTCTCCTCAATTTTTATATAAAATGAAGGAGTTGTCCTAGATGAACACTAAGGTTTCTTCAAGTAGTAAGGTCTATATTCCTACCTTAAAGCTCGCCTTTGAGCTATTCCTGAACTCAGCTACCTCCTGCTCCCTGCCTCCTGACAGATAATTTCCAGTAAACTATGTGCCTTGATCTGTGTCTAACCTGACCTCATCTATTTTCTTTCTCTACAATATGCCTTCGCCATGGCCCCTTACCAGTATAGTTATGCAGGCTGATTTCTGACAGATTTCTAAGGAAGCTTGAATGCTCTGAGTCCACCTCATCAAGTGGAGAGAAAAGAACATATCCCAGCCCAGGAACCTGGTTTCCCTGACAGGTTGCCCAAAGGTAGCACTTGGTGATAAGAAATATTGAAATATTAGTTTGGATCTCACACTTGTAAAGCACCAAGAATTCAAATTCACCTTAGAATAGGTTAATGTAGAAATCAGGGCCTCTTGTAAACACTCTCCCCAATGGAGCCACTATTGCTTACTGAAGGGCAGCTCTAACACCAGACTTGATATCTGCAATATTGTGTTAAAGACACACAGTCAAGCAAGGACAGGGCCAAACTGAAATGTATCCAGAAGAGTGACTAGAATAATGAGAGAGACCGTGTTACATAAGGCTCAGTTGAAGGACCTGGGGCTGGTTAGCCTGAAGAAGAGAAGACAGGGAGGGAACATGATAGCCATTTTCAGGTATTCAAGTGGCCATCATGTGGGAAAAGAATTCAATTTGTTTTGTTCAGTCCCAGAAGTCAGAAGTAGTAGCAGTTGGTAGAAGGGGTCCAGATTTTGGTTTGTTGCACAGAAAAGCTTCCTGATAATTAAAACTGTCCCAAAATGGAGTGGGAAGTCTTGGGCTATAGTGGATTCTCCCTCACTGGAAAGTATCTGTAGCAGGAATCTTTTAGGGCAGAAGGGCTCAAACTTATAGCCTGGGCTGGGCAAAACTCTGCCAGATTAAACCAGATTAAAATGTAATTGGAAAATGTATAGCAAAATAAAAATATAGTGCAATAAAGACAGTATTAATGTGTGATTTTCTAAATCAATATGTGGCTCACAGAGCCACTGTTTTTATTTGGGCTTGACTCCACTTTGGTAAAAGAAATTCCTTTTCAGTATTTCAGAGATTACAGGGCCTATGAAGTCCCTTCCAATTCAGAGTCTGGGATTTTGTGTAAAAAAAAAAAAGGATTTTGCAACAATCAGGCTCATTGAAGGTTTAGCATCACCCTTGAGAGTTAACAATTCAATCAACAAACATTTATTAAGCACTTAATAAGAACCAATCACTGTGCTAAACACAGTGCCCAGCTTCAAAGGGCTTACATTCCAATTCAACCCAACAGCTACTTATTAAGTGCTTAGGCTCTAAACTGGGTGCTGAAGATTAAAAGACAAATTAGAAACTATCTCTATCCTCAAGCAGCTTCCATTCTATTGAAGAGCCAGGGCTCCCTACTCAATCCCACACTCTTCACTTGGCATAGTGCCTGGCCCATCACAGGTGCTTAATAAATACTGATTGATTGCTCTTCCAACTGAGTTTCCAAAAGCATCTACAGCATCTCATAATTCAGGGACTGGCTCAGCACTAATCCTGGCACCTTCTGTCCCATTTCCTGAACTGCCACCAGAGTCTTTCTCTAGCACTTCCAGGTTTTTCAGTTGGGTCCAACGCCTATTTGGGATTTTCTTGGCAAAGATATTGGAGTGGTTCACCATTTCCTTCTCCAGCTCATTTTACAGATGAGGAAACTGAGGCAAACAGGGTTCAGTGAACTGCCCAGGCTAGTAAGTGTCTGAGGCTGGATTTAAACTCAGGGTCATCACTCTGTGCACTATGGAGCCACCTAGAGGAAGTTTCCACCCTGGGTAGTTACCCATGCTGATGGAATCATAGATCTAGACCAACACCACAATATCCAAACCCCACTCTCATTCCCACGTCTGGACAAAACAAAACAAGTTAAAGAAAGTGCTTTGAAATAAAAATGTTAGTTGCTGCTGAAAGTATGTTCAATTCTATAAACATGGTAATGACCATATAAACACCAGTTGAAGGAACAGAGGATGGTTAGCCAAGAGAAAGAAAGAGTCAGGAATCGTAGCAGGGGAGAATGATAACTATCTTCCATTTCCACAAGAACTGTGATATGGAACAGAGATTTGACTTGTTCTGCTTGGTCCCAGAGGGAAGAACCAGCTACAACCAAGGGAAGTTGCAGGGAGATAGATTTCAATTTGAAATAAGGAAAATGTGATCAAATGTAGAAGTAGGACATGAATGAAACTTCCCAAGGAAGTCTAGGCATAGATGGCTTGAGATGCACATCATTAGAAGGAATAGCCTCATCAATGACATGCTAGGGTATACATGTGGTTGTCTTGGACAAATTATTTAACATCTCTGGACTTCAGCTTCCTCCTCTATAAATTGGGGGGAGGGGTTTGCATTAGATGGCCTCTGAAGTTGCTTCCAGTTCTGTGTGTATGAACCTGAGTCTCTCAGTATTGGAGCTACAAGGCACAAGAAAGCTTCCCCCAAATTAGAGTTGGACTCTAATATTCAAAAGTGGAATGGACTGCCTCTCAGAGTACTGAGCTCTCTATCACCGAAGGTATTCAGGTGAAGGCTGAGTGATTTCTTACCAATGAGAAAAGTATCAAAATAAGAATATTGTAGAAAGTCTCAAACCAGAATGGCTCATCGGGTTCTTCCCAGGTCAGAGATTCTGTACCCTGTGGTAATAAGAAGGCAGACTGCATCTTCTCCCAGTCCCTATGTTCCCAAGCTCGATGTTAGGGGAGTAACTATTCCACGGATTAAACTTGCATCTTATCAGCCCCTGGTTCTGTTAGTCTGACTGGTGCAGACAGTCCTTTATCTTTTAAAAGATTGAACCTGGCTGGCATAGTAACTGCCACCAGTCCCACAAATTGCTGTGAAGCAGATAACACCGCACCTCTCTCTTGTAAAGAGAGCCGAACAGGATACAGCAAATCCATCTTCACTAACAAATAGCCTGGTGAGAACAACAACAACACAAAATCCCCTGTGTTCTTTTGCATTAATAATAGGATGTAATTCCAGCTCCAAATTTGTTCCAGGTCCCCTTCTAAGTCTCTTGCTAAGTCAAACTTTGCTTATTTCTGTGAATTGTTCCACCATCCTCACTGTCCCCCAGGCTCAGAACATAGGGGCCCTCTTTCATCCTCCTCCTCCATTTCCTCCCCATTTCCAAACAGTTACTGAATCCTACAGATTCTCTCTCTTCCTATCTAGATGCTTCCATTGCCATTGTGATGGCCCTGGTTTAGCTCCCCCCTCCATCTCCTCTTGCCTAGATGACAGCAATAACCTCCTAACTGGTCTCCCCACCTTCAGTTGCTCCCCACACCAATCCATCTTAAACTGTCAGCATAATGTTTCCTAATGCATAACTCTGAGCACGTCATCCCCTTGCTCAAAATCCTTCAATGCTTCTGCATTGCCTATCAAATAAAGTTCATACTCTTTAGACTGGCATTTAAGGCCCTCCACGATCTGATTCCCACTGGTCTCTTCTCCCACTGCCCCCTCCCTCACATACCCTTTCCTCCAGCCAAAGTACTTTTTCCAGTCCATGCATCTATCCTTTGCACTTTCTCTTTGGTGTCTACATGCTGAAATCCTCCCCATCCTCAAGGCTTAGTTCAGGTGCCATGAAGCCTTTCTTGACTCCCTCACCTCTACCATCCTACTCAGCTTTGGTCAGTCGTATTTTCTTCCTTTGGAAATAGGAGTACAGGATTCTAGATTTGGGGACCTTAGAGATCACATATTCTGCCCTTCTCCTTATTTTAAAGATGAGGAGACTGAGGTCCAGAAAAGGGAAAATGCCTTCCCACTCGGTCCCCTTTCTAATAATATTCATATATGGAAGCACATGTAGAGAGGCTAATTTAGACCCGATGCGAGGGAAAAAATGTTCTAACAGTTGTCTCAAAATGGAATGGGCCACTTGCATGCAGTGGCTTCCTCCAGTATCTTGGGGATATTGTGGAAGGTTCTTTTCCAGGTACAGAGCTACATGATCCTTAGGGCCCTTCCAACACAGAACTTCTGGAAATTGGATTTTTTTCCTGTCACTGCTCTAATCTCTGGGTTATAGTGGTTGTTCTTGGTGAGAAGTTTGATGGTATGTAGCCTGTTCTGTACAACGACTCGTATTAATCAGTTTTGTATAACTCTGCTCAGGGAATGTACTTTGTGTATGCTTTGGTGAGACTTTTTGGTGGAGATGTGTTCACTGCATCAAAACAAAAATGCATCAACAACAAAATAGTGTTCGCAAAATTACTCATTTTGTTGATATTTGAAATTTAATGTTGCAGAAGAAGAAATAGAAGATTCTGGGTTCAAATCCTAGCTCTGACCACTTGCTCAGCTGAGTCCATAATTAGGGTATAACATATGGGACTTTGTCCAGTGGGCAACATCTATGGGGAGCTGCATGGAGACAACCAAGCTTAGCACCTAGTTAGCAATTAAAAAATTGAAATAGGAAACTACTGGCTGGGACTTTGCTTCCTCCCTTCTTCTTCCCAAGGCTGCACTCCAGATGAGCTCCTTCCCCACACTGTGGGGATACCCTTCCCAACAGGGAGGGAGGGAGAGAGGATATGTTTCATGCTGCTTTTCCTGGGGTGGAATAGTTAGACTCTGAACTTAGAATATCTCACTTTCTTCCTCAGTAAAATGAAAGTGTTGGACTAGATGGACAACTCAAAATATAGTTATCTCTTCCTAGTGTAATTTCTAATCTAATTACTTGATTGGGTGACATCTCGCCTTTTTATTTATTCTTGGGATGCAAGCCGGTCAACCTTTGAGACAGAAACATTGAGGAGTTCTTTCTTCAGTCAAGGCTGGGGAGAAAACCAAAGTAGTCAGTCTAGTGCTGAAGTGTTGATGATGGGCTCTGTACTTTTTTGCAGTAGAATTGGTTGTGGGGGATAATTGAATAGGGTGAAGAGAGAGGAGGAGACCAACATGAAGCCTGGAATGGAGAGACCAAAATGGCTCTTCAGCTATTCCCAAGTCAGGCCTTCCCTGGGCACCTCAAGTATTTCATTTGCAATGAATTCCCGTAATGAATTTCCATTATCTAGTCAAAAAGGAGCACGACCTCCTGGTCTAAATTATAGGATGAGAGGTGATAGAACACTAGAAAGGGCCTCAAGGGCTATTAAATCCAACCTCCACATTTTATACACATGAAAACTGAGACCCAGGGAAACAAAATGATTTGCCCCAAGTTATGTAAATAGTAAACTTGGGGGGGGATTTGAATCAACATCCTCTGCATCAAAAGTCATCGATCTTTCTACTATATCAAGTGATTATTGATGATTTCTAAATACTCTGCCATTTTTGATGTGTTCATCACTGCCTTACTGATTGAAGGTGAACTTGGTTAAGATGGCCCATCATTCCGGATGGCACATTAGAAAAATTTTTGAGTCCTGGGTCCAAGCTTGGACAAAGGAAGCATCACCTGTGTGACCTTGGGCAAGGCAGATTCCCATTCTGTGCCTTAGTTTCCCCTTCTGTAAATGAAGATAATACCTGCACTATCTTCCTCCCAGAGATGTTGTAAGGGTGAGGACAGGGAACACTTAACAAATCTTATATAAATATGAGATATTTTCATTGTCATTACAACTATTCCATATTATTCCATAATTGAAATAAAAACTTAAATAGTCTAGGGATTCTTAACTTGGGGTACATAGACCATCAAATGGTCTATGGATAGATTCCATGGAATTTGCCAAGTTGGATGGGAAAAATACATTTTTATTGTCACTAACCTCTAACTGAAATTTATCATTCCCTTCCATTAAAAAAACAGCAACATTATTATAAGAGGGTATCTACGGCCTTTACCAGACTGCCAAAGAGGGGCCGTGACACAAAATAAAGGTTAATAACATCTGAAATAATCAATTCTGTTTTTCAGAACACACTTCGTTGGGGGCAGGGGATTTGCTCAGCAAAGGCACGACTGAATACAGCTGGAGTCTTTGCCTCATGGCCCAGCCCTCAGGGAATTAGCCTGGCCGGCTTCGAGACCCAAGGGGTCTTATTAAATGTTGATGAGTCATTTTCCAGACTTTTCAAAGAGGGGGGAACTAAGAGGCATAATATAAACTGCTCTGCCCATTCCCAGCTCTTTCACTTGGCTCTGGTTGGCTTCCTTTACATTGAGATGCAAGACAGCTAAGGAAAGCAGCTTTGCCCAGCACAGTCTGCAGTAAGAAAACAGGACTTGGAAAAAGGATGGGAAGATAGTGAACTGGAAAATAATGTCGCCAAAGAAAGTAGATCATAACCTCAAATGCCTGAATTCAGGTATTTAGACAAGAAGGAAAGGAAATTCCTACTCAAACCTGAAATCATTTGGAAGGAAACCTGGGTACCCCCCACGTATACACACACACAAAATTAAGGTGGCCATAGAATATGGGAACCCGACCATCAGATCTGTAAGAAGAGAATCTGAGTTCAAATCTCAGTTATGAGACCTTGGGCAAATTACTTTCCTTTTGCAGGAATCAGTTTCCTCTTCTCTAAAATGAATGGGTTGGTAGGAAGTTTATCACTGGAAGAATTGGGTGAAAGCATCACCTTCCCTTGGTTGTAAAGTGTTGGTTGATTTTGTTAACCTGGTTTTTGCCTTTTTTCACAGTGCCTGGGATATAGCAGGTACATGATAATTGCTTGCTTATTGATTTATCAATTGATTACAAGGGGTGGTATTCTGGGGAGAAATATTCAGAAATTAAGTTGATGCAGAAACAAGATATAGCAATAAACATTTTGAAAAATAAATCAAATGGGCAGGTTGTTTTAGATCAGCATGTGAACTTTTCAAAATATTTTGGTAACTGCATTTCAACAGAATTGGTTTCCTTTGTAATCCTCTGTAATTTATTTTATACATTTAAAAATGACTCTGAGAAGGGACCCCTTGATCAGACTGCCAGAGAAGGGGGAGGGTCCATGATACAAAGAAGGTTGAGAACCCCTGGAATAAGGTTATTTCTGAGGTCCTCTTAAATCCCAGGTCCATGATCCTTTGATTCCCCCAAACCTGGCCTCCAGCTAGAGTGATTTGTCATTTCTCCAGACATACCATGCTCATTTCCACTTCTTGGCCTTATGTCCTGCTGCTCTTCCCCTTCTAGAATGCCTTCCTCCCACATATAAAATTACAGGACTTCAGAGCTGGAAGGGCCCTCAGAAGCTTTTCTAATCCAATTGCTACCTCACTGAAGATCCTGCCTCAACATTCCCCCAAAGTAGTCATACAGCCTTTGTTTGAAGAGCTCAGTGAAGAGAAACTGGCAAATACTAAGGCAACTCATTTCACATTTCCACAGCTCTTGATATTAGAAAGTTCCTCCTTATATTAAGTCAAAATCTTGTTTTTTCCACCTACTGCTAACTTGCTCTGCCCTTGTCAAGCAGAACAAACCTAATATTTCCTCCACATGACAACCCTCAAAACACAGAACTTGTTCACCCTGAGTCTTCTCTTCTCTGGCCTAAAAATTCTCCATTCTTTCAGATGAACCTATTTCTAGGCCCCTCACTATCTTGGAGACATTCCCCTGTCCATGGTCCAGATTATCAATACCCTTTCTAAAATGTGATGTTCCAAACTAAATATAATGGTCCAAATGAGTTTTGATCAGAGTATAGTACAATGAAACCATCACTTTTCTTGATCTGGATACTATGTCTCTCTTCTTTAATGGGGTAGAAGAATGTATTAGTTTTATTAGTTGCCACATTATGTTAACTTAGAATGAGGCTTCAATCCACTAAAAACCCTGTATCTTGGGGCAGCTGGTACAGCAGATAGAGCACTGCATGTCAGGGGGATCTGAGTTCAAATCTGGCCTCATATATGTAACACTTCCTAGCTGGGCAAGTCACTTAACCCCAAGTGCCTCAGCAAAACAAACAAACAAACAAACAAAAAACCATATCTTTTTCAGAATTGCTCTTTAGCCAAGTCTCATTTATTTTGTATTTATCAATGAACTTTTGTATTTCATCTTATTAGGTTAAACACAAGGTTCTAGCCTGTGGATCTTTTTTTTTCCTATCCAGCCCTGCAATACAATGTTTTTTTTTTAATTTTTATTTTATTTAATAATAACTTTGTATTGACAGAATCCATGCCAGGATAATTTTTTTACAACATTATCCCTTGCACTCGCTTATGTTTCGTTTTTTCCCCTCCCTCCCTCCACCCCCCCAAGATGGCAAGCAGTCCTATATATGTTAAATATGTTGCAGTATATCCTAGATACAATACATATTCCTGCAATACAATGTTAACTATTCTCCCAGCTTCATGTCATCAGCAAACTTGCTAATAAGTTGCTGTCTTTATCCATGTTACTGATAAAAATGTTAAACAACACACAAACAAGTACAGATCCCTACCACACTGTAGACTTCCTACAAATTGACATTAGTCCATTAATGATTATCTTATGGCTTTGGTAATTCAACTAGTTCCACATCCACCTAGCTGCACTATCATCACCTGTATCTTTCCATTTGATCCACAAGAATGGCTTTGTAAAAATGCTTAGACAAAATCTAGGTAAACTATATCTATAGTATTCTCCTGATTTAGTACATCTGCCAAAAAAAGAAAATGAAGTTAGTTTGGCATTATCTGTTCTTGATGAAGCCATGCTGGTTCTTTGTGATGACTCCTTTCTTTTTTAGGTGTTCATTAGTCACCTCTTTGATAATAAATTCTAGAATGTTTCTACTTCTGTTTCAGATTAAAATCCTTTTGATTAAATTTCGAGACCCCAGGCAAATGCCTTTGTATCAGCCCCTTTAAGGCATGCTCCATCCCTGGCCAGGAGACTATCATTCCTCTATTTTGAGCCGGGATCCACAAACCCAAATCTCATTCTCAAACACCCTCTTATTAACTATTCTTTTTTTCTCCTTCTGCTGAAGTTCTCTTCTTCCTCCTTGAGTCCTTTCTCATTTCATTCATATGCTTCTCCTTTCCCTCAAGGCCTCCCTATTTTGCTCTTCCAAAGTCTTTGACGTTCCTGACAATTCCGAAACTCACTCACATACACACAAACTCTGTGTCTCTGTCTCTCTCCCTCTCCTTCTCCCTCTCTGTCTCCCTCTCTTTCTCCCTCTCTGTCTGTATCTGTCTCTGTATCTCACCTAAGTAGCTTTTATTGTAATACTGATATTAATATAAAATATCCAAAATCATTGTAGATAGCATGATTGATATCCCACAAATCACAGTATTTGAGTCTAAATCTCATTCTTTACAATTTTCTCTCTCCAGTTCAAGTCCAAGTCCTGTATCTACTTCCATTCAACCTTCTTTTGCCAAAGCCAGAGGCCCTCAGTCCTCCAAAGTTCTTGCTAGAAACTCTTGTAGTCAAAATGAATGCCTGTGGCAAATTATTCCTCCCTGTCTACCTTCTCAAAGATATATATCTTTCAAGATCCAGATCAAGGCTTCCATCTATGAAGTCTTCCTTGACTTTTCCAGCCCCCAGTTCTCTTTGTGAAGCAGCTAGGAAAGTACAAAACAATCAAGGGATAAATGAAGACTTTTTGAAGAGGAGGGAGATGTCAATGACAATAATAACGATCACTGAATCACTTATAATGATGGCTAAGTCATCACGTATTACAATGACAATGCTCTCACATGTAAAATGGAACTCTGGGGAATTGCTGAGCCATGAATCAAACTCTGTTTTACATGAGCAAACACGAAGTAAGTCTAGCATCTATTCACCAGAGAAGCAGAGTTAGAATTAGACATTGTACTAATAAGAGCTCCAATTTGGAAAACACTTTAGGGTTTTAAAAAACATCAGCTTTGCAATGACCCAGTGAGGGAAGCGATGATTGGGCCCCACTTTGTAAAAACCAGGAAACTAAGGCTCAGACAGGGGGAGTAACTCGCCCCTGACCACACAGTTGAATCAATGGAACAGAACTGAAGAAAAGAGCAATGGATTTGTAATCAGGGGATCTGGGTTCAGATCATAGCCCAAAGGATTTATTAACCCTGTGAGGCTAACCAGTTCACTTTGTTTTAGGCAACCTCATCTTTTTTTAGCTAAAAAATAAAAAAGCTGATTCGTGGAAAGAACAGTGGATTTTTGTTAAAATACCTGAGTTCAAATCCTGACTACTACTTACTAGCTGTCCGATCTTGCACTGGTCACCTCTGTAGACCTCAGATTTCTGGTCAATAAAATGAAGGGATTGGACTTGATGATGAATAATGATAAGGAGGAAGAAGAGAAAAAGACCTAGATTGAGGGATTCTGTCAAGACAGAGCAGGCCTTGTTAATATGTCAGGGTGCAAGTTTGGGGCTATAAGAAAGTACTGGACAATCATTGGATACAGAGGGAGAAGTGGGTGGAAAGAGGGATAATGATGTACTTTGCCAATTTCCCAGTTTCCCCAAGGGTCATTACCCTTCTGTATACGATCCCACACAGCTGTAATTTTCTTCAATATTCAGCTGACATTTATCAAGCAAAGACTATGTCCAATTGTTTTTGCATTTTCTTTTCAGGTGTATGAGTCCTGAATGTCTGATGGACTGATGGCTCCCTCAGCTGCCTTATTACTTCTTTGCTTAACACTGCAGAGCTCATCCTTTGGAGATGACCCTTCAACCCTGGAAGAATTGACCCTTATACCCAATTCTCACCCTGCTATTTCTCCTGGAAGTGCTAATGAGACCTGGGTGCAAGCTTAATCCACCACATGAGAATTAGCAAATTTATTCCTGGCCCCAAATGGGGAAAGAGGGACTAGAGAGAGGGGGGGATGATTCAGCTCCCTCCCCAGCCGATTCCATAGTGGAAACAGGACTCAGAATGTATCCTCCCCTTTTTCACCTCTCAGAAAGTAAACTGTATCCCACCCAAGCCTTCCACATCAATGTTTTCCCATTAACCACTAGAACAACTCTCTGCTGTCTACAGATATGGAAAGGAAAATAGGACTAACCACTTGAAATATGACAATATTAGCAAAGACTGGGTCTTAATTAGATGGGTGGAAGGAGATACCTTAGAGATCATTTAGTCCCCAGTAGAGACAGAAGATCTGGTTTCAAATCTCTCAGAATGCTTGAGGATAAGGACTGTTTATTTTCATCTCTATCTCCTAAATCCATTGCATAGTGCCTAGCAGCACACAGCAGGCACTCAATCAATGCTTGTTGAACAGATCTGAATCTAGTCCAGTCCTTTTATTTGATAGAGGAAACTGAGACCTAGAGAGTCACACAGGCAGTTAGAATTCAAACCTAACTCCTCTATCAATCCAGCACTCTTTCCTCTCTACAATTCTTTTTCCTGGACTCTAACTTTATCTTCCTAGGTTCTCCCCCTCCCCCTCCACGCATAATCCTCCCTCACATTCTACATATCAATTCCTAAGTGAAGCAAAGCTTGGAGCAGTCAGCACTGTTTAATAACTCCCACTTCACTAACATAGCAGGGTTTAACAATGATTTCCACATAGCAACCCTGTGAAAGAAGTAATGCAAAATTATATTCATCTTATGCTCTAAATCATTACTGATTAGAGAAATGCAAATTAAAGTAACTAAGGTATCACCTCATACCTAGTGAATCGCTAACATGACAGAAAAGGAAAATGTCAAATGTGGAGAAATTGGGACATTAATGTGCTGTTGGTGGAGCTGTGAACTGATCCAACTATTCTGGAGAGCAATTTGGAACTATGCCCAAAGGGCTGTAAAACTGTGCATAGCCTTTCACTCAGAAATACCACTATTAGATCTTTATCCAAAGAGATCAAAGGAAAAGGACTTAACTGTACAAAAATTTTCATAGCTACTATTTCTGGTAACAAAAAATTGGAAAACGAAGAGATGTCCATCTTTTGGAGAATGGCTGAACAGGCTGTGATATATGATTGTGATGGAATTGTATTGTGCTTTAAGAATAATAAGGGATTCCTCACTATCACCATTACTGTTCAATATCGTATTAGAAATGTTAGCTTTGGCAATAAGAGAAGACAAAAAAGAGAAGAAAAAGGAATTAGAGTAGATAATGAGGAAACAAAATTATCACTCTTTGCAGATGATATGATGGTATTCTTATAGAACCCCAGAGAATCAACTAAAAACACATTCACAATTCACAACTTTAGCAAAAAATAAATCCACATACATCATCAACATTTTTAATATATTACCAACAAAGTCCAACAGTGAGAGATAAAGAGAAATTCCATTTAAAATAACTGTCAATAATATGAAATATTTGGGAGTCTACCTGCCAAGGCAAAGTCAGGAACTATATGAACACAACTACAAAACAATTTCCACACAAATAAAGTCAGATCTAATCAATTGGAAAAATATCAAATGCTCATGGGTAGGCTGAGCGAATATAATAAAAAGACAATACTACCTAAATTAATCTACTTATTCAGTGCCATACCAATCAAACTCCCAAGAAATTATTTTACAGGTCTAGAAAAAATAATAACAAAGTTCATCTGAAAGAACAAAAGGTCAAAAATTTCAAGGGAATTAATGAAAAAATGCAAATGAACATGGCCTAGCTGTGCCAGATCTAAAATTTTATTATAAAGCAGTGGTCATCAAAACCATTTGGTACAGGCTAAGAAATAGAGTAGTCAATCAGTGGAATAGGTTAGGGTCAAAGAACACAATAGTCAATGACTTTAGTAATTTAGTGTTTAACAAACCCAAAGACCCCAGCTTCTGGGATAAGAACTCACTATTTGACAAAAACTGCTGGAAAAATTGGAAATTAGTATGGCAGAAACTAGAATTGACCCACAACTAACACTGTATACCAAGCTAAGGTCCAAATGCGTTCATGATTTAGGCATAAAGAGTGATATTAATAAGGAAATTAGAAGAACATAGAATAATTTATCTCTCAGATCTGTGGAGAAGGAAGGAATCTGAGGCCAAAGAAGAACTGGAGTTCATTATTGAGCATTATTGAGCAAAATAGATAATTTTGATCATATTAAGTTTAAAAGTTTTTGAACAGACAAAACTAATACAGACAAGATTAGAAGGAAGCAACAAACCAGGAAAAAAAAATTTACATTTAAGGGTTTTGATAAAGGCCTCATTTTTAAAATATATAGAGAATTGACTCAAATTTATAAGAATTCAAGCTATTCTCCAATTAATAAATGGTCAAAGGATATGAACAGTTTTCAGATGAAGAAATTAAAAATGTTTCTAGTCATATAAAAGGGTACTCTAAAACAATATTGATAAGAGAAATGCAAATTAACGCAACTCTGAGGTACCACTATACACCTCTCAGATTGGCTAAGATAACAGGGAAAAATAATGATGAATATTGAAGGGCCTGTGGAAAACTGGGACACTGGTACATTGTTGCTGGAGTTATGAACTGATCCAACCATTTTGGAGAACAATCTGTAGCTATGCTCAAAAAGATATCAAACTGTGCATACCCTTTGATTCAGCAGTGTTACTACTGGGCTTATATCCCAAAGAGATAGATACTAAAGGAGGGAAAGAGACATGTGCAAAAATGTTTGTGGCAGCCCTTTTTGTAGTGTCAAGAAATTGGAAACTATTGGATGCCCATCAGTTGGAGAATGGCTGAAATAAGTCATAGTATATGAACGTTATGGAATATTATTGTTCTATAAGAAACAATCAGCAGGATGATTTCAGAAAGGCCTGGAGAGACTCATATGAACTGATGCTAAGTAAAACGAACAGAACCAGGAGATCATTAATCACAGCAACAACAAGACTATAGAGTGATCAATTCCAATGGATGTAGCTCTTTTCAACAATGAAATGATTCAGGCCAATTCCAATGGTCTTGTGATGAAGAGAGCCATCTACACCCAGAGAGAGGACTGTGGGGTTTGAGTGTGAATCACAACATATTATTGTCACTCTTTTTGTTGTCGTATATTTGCATTTTTTCTTTCTCATTTTTTCCTTTTGATTTGATTTTTCTTGTGCAGCAAGATAATTGTATAAAAATGTATGCATATATTGGATTTAACATACATTTTACCATATTTAACATATATTGGATTACTTGCCTTCTAGGGGAGGGAGTGGAAGGATGGGGGAAAAATGGAACACAAGGTTTTGCAAGGATCAATGTGGAAAAATTATCCATGCATATGTTTTAAAAATAAAAAACTTTAATAAAAAATAAATGAATAATAAGGGGAATAGTTTCAGAAAAACATGGGAAGATCTATATGAACTAATGCAAAATAAAGTGAGCAGAATCCAAGAGAACATTGTCCACAGTTACAGCAATATTGTAATGATGATCGACTATAAATGACTTAGCTATTCTTTTTTTTAATAGTATTTTATTTTTTCAAATACATGCAAAAATAGTTTTCAACATTCACCTTTGCAAAATCTTGTATTCTAAAATTTTCTCTCTCTCTCCTTCCCTCCCTCCAGACATCAAAAAATCCAATATAGGTTAAACATGTGTAATTCTTTTAAATATTTTCATGTTCATCATGCTACACAAGAAAAATTTGATCAAAAGGGGAAAAATGAGAAAGAAAAAAAACAAAACAAATAACAACAACCAAAAAAAGATGAAAATACTATGCTCTGATCCACATTCAGTCTTCATAGTTCTGTCTCTGGGTGCAGATGGCACTTTCCACCATTAACTGGAATTGCCTTATTGAGAAGAGCCAAGTCCATAACAATTGATCATCACATAATCTTGTTACTGTGTATAATATTCACTTGGTTTTGCTCACTTTACTCAGCATCAGTTCACATAAGACTTTCTAGGCTTTTCTGAAATAAGCCTGCTCATCATTGCTTATAGAACAATATTTCATAACATTCATATATCATAACTTGTTCAGCCATTCCCCAATTGATGGTCATCCCCTCAGATTCCAGTTCCTTGACACCACAAAAAGAGCTGCTACAAACATTTTTGCACATCTGGGTCCTTTTCCCTTTTTTATGAGCTCTTTGGGATGTAAGCCCAGTAGAAACACTGCTGGGTCAAAGGGTATGCACAGTTTGACAGCCCTTTGGGCATAGTTCCAAAGTGCTCTACCGAATGGTTGGTTCATTTTACAACTCTACCAGCAATACATCAGTGTCCCCATTTTCCCACATCCCTTCCAACATTCATCATTATCTCTTCCTGTCATCTTAGCCAATGTGAGAGATGGGAAGTGGTACCTCAGAGTTCTGACTTAGCTGTTCTTAGCAATATAATGATCCAAGACATTTCTGAAGGACTCAGAATGAAAAATGCTATACCCATTCAAAGAAAGAATTGATAGAATCTGAATGCAGATCAAAGCAGATTATTTTTCACTTTCTTTACTTTTTTCACCTTTTTTCCCTCTGGGTCTATGTCTTCTTTCCTAATATTGCTAATACAGAAATATCTTTTGCATTACTGTTCATGTATAACCTATATCAAATTTCTTCTCATCTCAGGGGGGGGGAAGTGTGAGAGGAAGGGAGAAAATTTGGAACTCAAAATTTTAAAAGAGAATGTAAAAAATTGTCTTTGCATATGATTAGGAAAACTAAAATGTTATTTCTAAAAAGATCTTATGGATGAAGAAACTAATACTCAAAGAAATAAAGTGATGGCCTTGTGTCTGGGCTGGGAGTCAAAATCAGTTTTTTCAATACCAAGTTCAGCATTTATCACTATACTACCCTCTCTCTAAACATTGGAAGCTGCGGGAAGGAGGTAGAAGAGATCCCAGAGGGAAAAAAGGGCAAAAATCACTGCAAAGCATAGAATGAAAGGCCATGGAGTACACAATAGTCTGAAGTACCAAAAAGGTTGGGGAGGGAGCTATTTCACATTAGCAATACCCCCTTTAGAGATCAGGGGATAAAGAGGGCCCTTACTGACCACTGTTCAATCATCTCTCCTCCAGAAATAAAATGGAAAACTAGCATAGCAGGATGACATAAGGGAAAGATCTTTGTACTCAGAGTCAAGATCAGGGTTTGAGTCTTAATTCTGGCACTAATTTGCTTTGTGATTTTGGACAAGAGTCTCCCCTTATCATCCAGCTTTCAGATTCCGATTTTAGGCAAGAGATACTTCAAGAGCCTCCCATCAGCTTGGGAGGGATGGGGAGGCAGAAGCAGGGAAACTGGAAGCTTGATCCCCCAAAATTGATGAAGACATTGGATACTTTGGGCACCCACCTCCGACTTCCATTTCCAGTGTCCATCCAGTTCACTAAGAATTAATCATGTCTCATTTCCTTTTTTTGTTTTTTGGCTTGTTTTGCGAGGCAATTGAGATTGCCCACAGTCACACAGCGAGGAAGTGTTAAATGTCTGAGGCCACATTTGAACTCAGATCCTCCTGACTCCAGGGCTGGGGCTCTCTATCCCCTGCATCATCTGGATGCCATGTTCCCTTTTTTAAAAAAATAAGGATTAAACTAGTAGATTGGGGCAATACTGTAGATATGATCATTGAGTTTCTCCCAATGAATTTAACAAAAAACTCTTGCTATTACCTTCTGTAGAAGATGGAGGAATATGGACTGGGCAATAGCACAATTTATTAGATACAGCTGTCTCCAAGGTATTGGTTAATATATTAATATCAGAGGTAAAGGTGGTGGAAAGAACAATGAAGTATTAATCAAAGGACCTGGCTTGGATTCCCATACCTGCTATTTATTAGTTTTGTAATCTCAAATAAATCATTTCCCTTTTCTGAGCCTCAGTTTCCTCATCTATAAAAATGAAGGAGCTGTACTAAAATGATCTTTAATGTCCCTTCCAGCTCTAGGAGACTATAACCTTGGAAGGAATCTCTAGTGGAGTGCCACCTGGCTCTGTCTTCAGCCCTGGCTTGTTCAACATTTTAATCATTGACTTGGATGAAGAGACCAAAACCATACTTATTAAAATTATGAACAACACAAAACCGAGAGGACAAAGCTAACGTGATAAATTACAGAAACAGGATTCAGAAAGATCTTGGCAGGCTGAACCTATGGGCCAGATCTAACAAGGTGACACTAAATGAGGACAAATGTAAAGTGTTTAAGTTCCAAAATCAAGCTCACAAGTACAGGAGAGGGGAGATTATGTAAGGGAAAACCTGGGGCTATTAATGGACTCCAACCGTACAATAAGCCAAGACTATGACATGGCAGTCCAAAAAACCTAATTGGGATCTTAGCTTCATTGACTGAATATCAGTTTCTTCATTATAAGGTGAAGGTAACGATGCCTTTACTGCCTACCTGGTGAGATCACTTTGACAATCAAGGGAGGAAATGTATGTAAAGAACTTGGTACACCTTAAAGCACTTTATCGATGTTATATATATCACCACCACCATCATCATTGCATTATTATTGTCAGAAGTATGGAGTCTAGAACAAGAGATGTAATAGTCCCACCAAATTCTGTCCTGATCCGACCCCATGTAGAAAAGCTGAAGGGAAAGCACAGCGGGGGTGCTGTCTTCAAATATCTGAAGAAATGAGAGAGAGTTTCACCTTGTTCGGCTTGGTCCCAGTAGGCAGCATCAGGAGCAACAGGGGAAGTTTCAGAAGGGTGGATTTGTGTTCAATATGAGGACAAATATTTCCCAAACTCAAGCTGTCAAGCAATAGAGGAGGCTGCCTCATGAAGTAGTGAACTCCCCATTACTAGAAGCATTCAAGCAAAGGCTAGGTGACCATCTGTCAATGGTGTGGTGGTAGGGACTCCTATTTCAGCTGATAGTGGGATTAGACTGGCTGCTTTCCAAGGTCCTTTCCAGCTTGAGATGTTCTGGTTCTGTCTCCTTTAGCCTACCTCAATATTCAGTACAGTGACATGTACTTATCTGGTACACCATAATCATTTGTAAAATAAAACAATTAAGTGACCTTTCATCCCAGCTGTTCCTGCCTCAAGCAACCAGAGCTCTCTGTCCCACAATGGATCAAGAACTAGCCTGTTAGTCATTTGCACTTTCTTGTTGATGAGTTTTAGAACAGCTGCTCCATCAATGGAGCCCTGATCCCCTAAGCTGCAGAGACCCAGAAAGGGCGAGTAGTTGAAATGTTAGAAGGCTTCTTTTCTACACATTTTGATTACAAATGTGCAGTATTTCTGGTGCCTGGAAGATTAACTAGTAATTGTGAAAGTCAGTGCAGTGTAATAGTAGAAAGGGCCCTGGACTCTTGGATTCAAGTCACCATGGTGAAAAAACATAACCTTGGACAAGCTCAAGGACAAGGCCTCCAGTCCTGGCTCAATTATTTACTACTTCTGTGATCCAGGGCAAGTTCTTTTGCTTCTTGGGGCCTCAGTTTTCTCAAGAGGATCAGACTAGATGACCTCAAACCCTTCCAATTCTAAAGCTAGGATTCTATGATCTTGCTTTAGTAGTTTACTGTGTGTGAGATCTTAGTGAAGTCTCTTTCTGCTCACTGGCCCTCAATTTTTTCTGTTGGAAAAATGGAAACAATAGTATGCACACTTCTAGGAGTCAGAAGATCTGAATTTGAGAGATAGCTAACTGGCAATGAGCCTAGAGTCAGAAGATCCGATTTCAAATCCAGTTTCAGACACTTACTAGTTGTGTGACTCTGGGTGAGTATTTAACTCTCTGCCTTAGTTTCCTCAACTCTAAAATGGGGCTCATAATACCATTTATCTCTCAGGATTGTTGTGAGGGTTAAACAACATAATATTTGTAAAGCACACAGCAAGGTACCTTTGCCATAATGAGTGCTTAATAAATGCTTTCCCCCCCTTCCTTCTAGTCCTAGACTCCTACTTATTAACTGTAGGTCCCTTCCTTTCCTAGAGTTGTGTAAAAAGGAGAGAGTTAGACCAGTTTCAGGAGTTTTAAACTAGAGGTACATTTGTTTATATATATTTTGATAATTCCATTTCAATAGAATTAATTTCATTTATAATCTTATGTATTTTATTTTGTTCATTTAAAAGCATGATTCTGAAAAGGGGACCATGGCTTCATTAGACTCTGTCCAAGGAGTAGGAGGGGTCTAGGGTATAAAAAAGGTTAAGAATCTTGGATTGCATATGCTCTCCCAACTCTGATGACCCCTTGGAGGGTCTGGGGAAGCCTACAGACCACTTCCATAATAATATTTTTAAATGTACAAAATACAGAAGATTACAAAACAAGCAAATTATATTAAAATATTTTCCAAATATTTTTTTTAAAAATTTCAAAAACTCTAGTGTCAGAAATCTGATCTAGTCCAATTCTCTCATTTTACTCAGGAGGAAACTCAATTCTAGGGAAGGGAGAGATTGTGCAAGGCCCCTTGGGCAAGGTTGTAAGCAGCAAAGCTGGAATTCCAGGTCCTCCAATGGTCAAATCCAGCTCTTGCCACTAAACATTAGCAAATGATAACGAAGTCTCAGAATTTCAGTAACCTGTTTGGGGATAAGGGAATGATGGAAATCTTAGAAACCTAGACCTAGAAAAGGCCTTAGAGACTCTCCTCCAGAATGCAAACTCCTTGAGAGCAAACTTTTTTTGCCTAAGTATCCTCAGTACCTGGGATAGTTCCTGGTACATAGTGGATATTTAATAATTGTTTATAAATGATAAATCAATGATGATGATGATGTTAACTAATATTTATATAGTGCTTTAAGGTTTAAAAATCACTTTACATATAAATCAGTTGATCCTCACAACAATCCTGTAACAGATGTGCTATTATTATCCCTGTATAACAGATGAAAAAATTGAGGCACAGAGAGGAGAAGTGCCTCATCCAAACAATTCAGGTTCCCATTTCCAAGTCCAGGGTCCCTACCACTTCTTCAGGCTGTCTCTTAAGCTGGAGCACTGAAGTGTTAAATGACTTGCCCGGGGTCATACAGCCTCTCTGTTACACACACTCTTGAATCTCTAATGTCACAGGTGGGAGTGGGAAGCCAGGCCAGATGAATAAAGAAGCTGAAGGTGATAGGATCTGAGGGGAAGGGCACCTCCATGTTGAATTGGCATCTGTCTTGAGTGTCTGTAGCAGAAATATACATATGGAGGAACCTGAGGGAACATATCATCATCCCTAAGTCCATTCTCTGGTCATAGTTCATGATTAACCTGGACCATGGCTGGATATGCACAGGTTCAAGTTTTATTCTGTCCCCAGCTTTTTCTTCCTGAATGCCTCAACAGTGTGACATAGTGGAAAGAACAGGGACAAGGGAATCAGAAGACATGGAATCAAATCCACCTCTTGACATTTGATGCCCATGTGACATTAGGTAAGTCACTTCCCTTGGACTACATGAGCTCACATCTAGCTCTAGATCTAAGACCTTATGTGTTTCCTCTTTAGTAAACTGAGATAACTGAACTACATGGCTTCTGGGGTGCTATCCAACTCTCAAGAGATAAACCTATGGAGCTCTCCAGGCCTTGATTTATTCACCATGTCTTCCACTAACTAGCTGTGGGATGTTGGCCTAGGTAAGCAACATTGTTAGTAGCTGTTGGAAGAGTGATCCCCCTCTCTGAGGCTCAGATCTCTAATAGTCCATCGAGTTCTACTGAAGAATGAAAACACAACTAATATTTGTGAAGTGTCTGCCATATGACGAACCCTGAGCCAAGTACTGGGACAGAGAGAAAGATCAGGAAATATACAGTTCCTGCCTTCAAGAATCTTGCAGTCTAATGAGGGCACACACTGGATGAGGTTCTAATTTCCACCACCCGTTTGGCTTGAAGACTGTGATATGATAGGATTTTTCATCTCCCTTTGCCAAGTAGAAGTTCTAAAGAGTAAACCGATAGATTTAGACTCAAAAAAATTTCAAATAAGGAGAGCGATCACCAAATAGGACAGGCTGTCTTGGAAAGAAATGGGTTTTCCCTCACAAAAGTCTGAGCAAAAGCTGGCTAACCACTTATCATAGATGTTGTAGAAAGGATCAGTGGTTATCAGGTCTTTCCGGCTCTACTAGGCTGTAATTCCCTTCTCTGGGCCTCATTTTCCCCATTAGTAAAAATATGTTAGCTGGACTTTGTTCAACTCTGACCTTTTCAGTGGTCATGCCCTAAGGCAGAAGTAGCAATACTCTCATGTGTAACTTGAATCAATTAAGATGTAACTGGAAAATAGTGAACCAAAGAAATAAAGGCCCAATAAAACCTAGACAACATTACATTGGATTCTGAGCCAATATGCCACCATCCAGGATCCTTCCATTCAGATTAGCAGCCAAAGTTCCTCTCTGAGTTTTCTGCCACTGCTCTGAGGTCCCTCCCACTCTCTATTTTACATTCCCTGCTCTTCCTTCTTAGGACCTTCTGCTGAGGTCTCTGCCAATGCTGACACATTCTCTTCACTGTGAGGTCCCTACTGACACTGATGTATGCCGTTCTCTGTCCTGATATGCCCTGCTAATTTCTCTATTCTCCTCTCTGGGCCTCAATTTCCCATTCTGAAAAATGAATCGATTGGCCTCTTTGGAATTCTACCATCCTCTTCCCTGTGTTCTAAGGTCTCTCCAAGCTCAGCAGACTGCACTGTTGATTGCTCTACCATGACCCAGAAACTGTTTCATCCTGGCAGATGGCTTGGGCCTTGGAACTCATACCTTGGAAGTCCCCTCTCTCCCTCCGATTAGTTGACTCTTAAGGTGTGTACGCAGTCTAATCATGTCTTCGACCATACCCCTGTCTCAGATCCCTTCATCCCCTCCACATCACTTTTATGTATCACCTTCCCCCTTAGAATGTAAGCTCCTTGCAAGAAGAAACTGTCTTTCTGCAGAATTCCCAATATAGTACAATGCCTGGTACACAGTAAGCACTTAATAAATGCTTGTTGATTGACCAACTCTCAGTTCTGACCTTCTTTCTTCTCTACTTAAGGTCTCTCTCAGCTCTAACATCCTGTGTTCTATGGTCTAAGTTCCTTCCCAGCTCTGGTGTTCTACAATATGAGTCTATAATACATATCCCAACCCTTCTCTTTGGATGTCTTTGCTCAAGAACGTCCACTGTTGGCTGTTGACTCTGGAAGAGAGGAAAGGAGGAAAGAAAGGGAATGAGCATTTATATAGTGCCTACTAAATATCAGGCATGGTGCTAAGAGAAGCATCCTTCTGGTTTCCATTCTAGATTAATGCAGTTCAGGGCATGGTATAAATATATTTTAATTGCCATTTATATGCCAATTAATTGGTATTTATATGCCAATTAGTAGGCATAGCTTTGAGACCAGGCCCCTGTAAGCTAGAGTCTCCTCCCCAAACCAAGGAGCCTCAGCCACAGTTCCTCACTCCTGCCCTAATTCATCAATCCTGCTGCCCAAAACGACTTCTAAAATCTTATAAAATAATTTTTACCCATTTCCCATAACAAGGAGGTGGATTGTGGGCTACACTCTCTGCTGTGGAGGTAACTGTCCAAGTTAGAATGGAGGAGAGAGCATAAAGATGGGGGTGGGCAGAGACAGAGAGACAGGGACAGAAAGACAAAGAGAGAGAGAGAGGAGAGAGAGAGAGAGAGAGAGAGAGAGAGAGAGAGAGAGAGAGAGAGAGAGAAAGAGAGAGAGACAGAGAGAAAGTTAGAGAGAGAAGGAGAGGGAGAAAGAGAGAAAAAGAGGGAAAGAGAGACAGAGGCAAAGAGAGACAGAGACAGAGAGACAGAAAGACAGAGAGAGAAAGAGAGACAGAGACAAAAGAGAGAGAAAAGAGAGACAGACAGACAGACTGGGGGAAGGAGAGAGAATATGAAGAAGAGAGAGAAAAAGTGGGAAAAATGTGACAAGAGTAGATGCCCCTTCTCTGATGGGAGGCACAAAAATGGCCAGTCTATTCCCAGTTCTTCTCGATGAGCAGTCTGCTTTGCCCATAAAAATGCCCACATGGAGCTGCCTTGTTGTTGAGCTCCACCAAAGTGGGTGAGGGCCCCAGGAAAATGGGGTCAGTTCTTGCCATAGCAATTACTGGGCAGTTGCTTTTCTAGATAATAAGAAGAATCCAAGGAGGCAAAGTCATAACTTCTGATTGGAGAACCTGGGGCACCTGTCTAGGTGACCACTTGAGACAAATAAGAGGAAATGTACTCCCCAAAAAATCACCCAGTGCTGAAAACTATCTTTGCATGTATTTTGAAAAATAAAAAGCTATTATTTAATATATATTTAAAACGAACAGCACATTGTACATAATAAATGTGCAGTTTTATGTGCCAAAAAAACCACCCATGGGAGAAGGGAGTAGAGCCTTCCCTGGAGAGAGAACGTACTCTGATATCAGCTTGTAGAATGCCCTGAGAGGTCCCTGCCACCCGGTGAGGTGCCAAGGAGGCAAGGTGGGCCAGCCTGGGAGGGTCTGCCTTCCTGATAAGCTTCCGGAAGGAAAGAGTCAAGAAGAGAGGGAGCCATATGACAGCTCCCTAGTTTCACCGATTCCTGTTAACTAGTTTCTACCCTGCAGGAGGAGTGAAAATCCTGTCAAAACAACAGTAGAATGAGTCTTAACACTACACGATCTTCTAAAACTATTAGTTAAAGGTTTTCCCGCCCTGGAAATTCTAGAGGTCTCTCCTGGCTTGAATCTAGCTCCATTCAAGAAGGGAAACTCTGAGGGTCCCAGGCAGCCCCCATGGTTTACTGGGGTCACAGTCCCTACCTCTCCAGAAAAGCCCTCATCTGATGGGAGAGATCTCCAAAGCAAAGACACAGGAGCTAAGCCCCGAGATACACAGCAAAGCTGACACAAGTGGGAGAAAAAAGGAAATAAGAAACCTTCAATCCTGGGGGGAAGGAAAGCAGACCACTAGGAGGTGGGATGCTCAAGGAAGGGTTCCCAGACGAGGTACCTTTGCAGACAAAATCCTTGCTTTCCTCGGCTTTCTGGGGCTGTCTTTTCTTCCGCGTGCAAATGGAACTCTCTGAGTGGGCTGGTGAGGAGGCATATATTAAGATGGAAAACGTTCTTCTGCAGCTCGGAAGCCGGGCCCTAGTGAAGGAGAAGTTCCAATCACAGGGGCCTTCTGGGATTACATTTATGTTTACTCACCTAACGGGTGTGATTCGCATGAACGTGGTAAGGATGACGAGGAACGTGCAAAATATACTAGAGTTTGCCAGGCGACTCGTAGCCAAAATGTAGCTTTAGTCATAGTTTAAAGGGCTGACAGTCACTATGTTTGTTTTCGGAGAAGTGTGGGCTCTGTCTTTTGTACAGATTTCTGAACCATCACCAAATTTCCCCCGTCATTCTCAAGTTTCATTAGAAGCAAAGCGCTCAGCAGAGCCCCATGACTCGAAGTCTGTGAAGTCACAGAGAGTCATAGATGTCAGAAACTGAGGCCAACTCAGGTCAATCCAACTTAGTTTTGGACCTCATGGATCACAGATTCAGAACCGGAAGGAATCATAGAAGTCACCTATGTTCAACTCGCTCATTTTACAAAACAGGAAACTGAGGAAACTTCCTCCCTAGAGGGGAAGTGACTTACCCCAAATCATACAAGTGAGATTTGAACCCAGGTCTCTGACCCCACATCCAGTGCTCCTCACAGTCTGCATTGCCTCCCTCATCTACTGTGTGTCACACACTGGTGAAGCCAAGACAAAAAATATCCTATCCTCAGGAATCTGATAATATCCTGGGCCAGAGAGTGGTAGGCATGTGTCCAGATGGACTCAGGTCAAGGAGACTGGAATCCCAACTTCCTTGACCCCAAAGTTGGAGTCAGGAAGTCTTGGGTTCAAACCTCTCTAAGATGCCAGTTACATGATCTCCGATGAGTCAATCTAACCTCCCTGGTCTTGCAGTTCCTTATATGTAAAATGGACTCGGTGAAGCCTAAGGCCCCCTCTAGCTCTGAACCTATGTGTCTATGATCTCTTGTCACAGCTCCCTGTCATGGCCAAGTCAATCTGCTCATCATCTTGCTCATTCACACCTTCTGTGCTTCTCAGATCGTGCTCTCTTCCTAGCCTGGCCTTCTCCACCCCCAACCCTCAAAGCTTTCTGGGCAGGAAATAGTAGCGGTGGCCGCAGCTTCTATAGCTATCTACACTTCCATCACTCTCCGACTCCTCTCTTCTAGCTGGCCCGGATTTCAGACTGTTTCCAGGATTTTCAGCAGGTCTCAGGTACTATTAACATTAGAGCATGCAGACATCCAAGATGTACAGATCACACACTCACAGACTCTCAGCCTCTCTGAGTATGGGGGACCCCAGAAAATAGATCTAGAGCATGGTTCAAATACTACCTAAGGACCAATACCCTCAGCAACACCCTCCCCAACCACTGATTGTTCAGCCAAGATTTTCAGTGAGGGGGAGCCCATTACTTCCCAAAGCAGCCCATTGTACTGAGGATAGTTCTAATTCTTAAGAATTGTGTCCTTAATTGGATATGTTTAAGCTATATCACACTGCTTGCCGGCTCGAGGAGGACTTAAGTGGGGGAGGGAAGGACAAAACATTTGGAACAAAACATCTTACAGAAACGAATGTTGAAAAGTATCTTTACATGTATTTTGGAAATATCAAATACTATCCAGAGAAAAAATTTTAATTTTGTCCTTAATGGAAAGCAGAAAACTGCCTTCATGTAACTTCTATCCAGCAATCTTATTTCTAACCTCTGGAACCAAACAGAGGAATCTCATACAACACCTGCTTCCACATGACAACTTTTTAAAGGAATTAAAGACAGATGTCAGGGCCTTCCTCTTATACCTCTAACTTGACACCTTGAGGCTTCTTTTCTCCAGGTAAGGCGCCACTAGTTTCCTCAACTGTTCTTTCTGGGCATTATTTCTTTTTTAGGAAATTTCAACTTGGTAGAAATTTGTTATCAATGCCTTCATCCACGACTGATGAAACTGTGAAGCCTGCAAGGCAAACTGGGAAAATTCTCAATTTGGGAGGCAGGAGAATTGGGTCCTAGTCCAAGTTCTGCTGCAAACTCATTGCATAACCTTGGACAAATCCCTCCCCTCCTTGTGCCTCAGTTTCCTCATCTGTAAAATACAGTTCTTGGACAAGATTCATATTTCCCAAAACCATTCCAAGAATCTAAATGCTATAGGTAGACTCCAATGACATGATGGTAAATATTTAACAACTGGCTCCCTGGGGGAAGGGGGAAATGAGTGTATGGCATTTTTTTTAAAAGTTTAATTTCCATGATCAACATTTCCTCCATTACTTTCTTTGGTCTGGACAATGAACAAATCAGTAAACAAGCTCATTTAATTCAATATTTGTTAAGTACTTACTACGTGTGTAGAACTCTGGGTCGGACACTGCAGTCAGGAAAAAAAATTATGTGACCTGGGCCTTTATGGAATCTACCAATTTCCGAGGTTCACACTGAAAATTTAACAATCAGCTCTCCCAGTCCATTGGAATTGTCTCCAGCACACCTGGTGGAAGTCCATGAGAAAATGTCAATGCTGGCAATATTGTCCCTTTGAAATATCAAATAGGAAGCTATATCTAGATCAAAAATATTTCTTGTGTGTGATGGTTCTTTGGCATGAAAAATACTTTTTTTCTTCCATTTTGCTCAAAAATGTCCGTGACTCTTTCACCCCAGCAAACTCAAGGAAATCAAGCTTATTTTTCAAACAAACATTTTTGTATTTGAGATTTTAGAGAAAATATCACTGTATCTACTTACCCAAGGTCATGACACTGAGCCTGTGATCTCTCCCTCTTCTCCCCTTCCTGACTATGACAGCAGTATGAAGAAAAATCATTTTTCCTCTACCTTCAGCTGACACAAGGTTGCAATTTTTCAAAAGGATTGGACAAAAGGAAGTACAACAGAAGAGAAATAGATGCATTCAATCCCATTTAATTCAACATTTGTTGGGCACTTATGGTGTGGGTAAATCCCTGGGCTGAGCACTGGCACCAGGAAGAATCATGTGACAAAGGCCTTGTTTTCAAGAAACTTAGAACCCAGAAATCAAGGGTTCTTGGCCTTTTTTGTGTCCTGGACCCCTTTGGCTACCTGCTAGGGGAAGCCTGTGGGCTCCTTCTGACCTGTGTTGGTAAACACACAATCAGTTCTGTAGGATGCCAAAGGAAACCTGATTAAAATGAAGTGCAGTTACCAAAATAATTTTAAATGATTATAATGCAATGCAGCTAATAAAATAATTTTAAAAACAAATTCCCAGATCTCTCAGATTAAGTGCCTTCATTTAAACAAAACAGAGAAAAGTTAAAAAGGGAGGGCCAAGCCAAATGCTATGAGAAACTGAAAGAAGGAGGAGTTTATTTTCATTTGGGGAGGTAGATAGGGCATGAAACAGGTAACATCTGAATTGGGCTTTGGAAGGGAAAAAGGAACTTCCCCAGATGGAAATAGAACAGGGAAGGAGACAAGAGTGGAATTCATGCCAAGCCCAAAGGGATAAGGTGGGCAAAAGGGTGGGAAAACATTAAGTGCAGGGAAGATAGTGAACAACTGAATTTGGATAGAGTGTTACCTGTTTAAAGGAAAGTCAAGAAAATGGCTGTCATGTTCTAGAGTTTTGGATGCCAGGACCCGGAGGTTATTCTTTATGCAGGAAGTAATAGGGAGCCATCACAGGCTTTTGAGTAGAGGAGGTTTGTTAGGAAGGTTGCTTGTGCTGCATACCAGGGGAGAGTTTAAACAGGAGTAATGCCCCAGATTTACAGAGAAAACAAATTACAGGACCAAAAACCTAGTTTCTTGTCTAAATCCTGCATGTTAAATGAGAATGAATACTCAGATTTCAACTCCAAGATAGTTTTGAGTTGGTCCTAGCATAGATAATTGTGGGACAATTCTCAATTAATTCAGTATAATGAATGTTTGCGAAGTAAAACTAAGTTCAAGATGCTGAAGCACAGGTAGGGATAGAGTAAGGAGGCAGACAACAATAAATGAGATAGGCCCCTTGCCCTTTCATCACAGTAATACAGAACAAATTAAGCAGAGAAAGCATTGGTGAGTAGAAAGAATACTCAATTTGGAGTTAAAAAACCTGAATTCAAATTCTGACTGCCACTTATTAGCTATATGATCACAAGCAAGTCACTCTCCCCTCTCTGAGCCTCAATTTCCTGATCTGTAAACTGGGGATTCAATACAATGAAGCAAGCGATCAGTATCTACTATGTGGTAAGCCCTGTGTATAAAAAGATTAAAAATAACAGAGACTGTCCTGAAACAGTTTATAATCTATGGGGAGGAGGTGGAGACAATATGTATCCAAAGACATAATCAGTAAGCATTTCCTACATGCTTATTGGGTATTGTGTGCCAGGTACTATGCTAAGCAATGATACCATACAAAGAAGAGAAAATAAATACAAAATAAAGGGATTGACGATTTTTCTTGTGCAACAAGAGAATTCTATAAATATGTACACATATATTGTATTCAAGATATACTTTAACATGTTTAACATGTATGAGACTACCTGCCATCTTAGGGGAGGGGTGGAGGAAAGGAGGGGAAAAGGTAGAACAGAAGTGTTTGCAAGGGTCAATGTTGAAAAATTACTCATGCATATGTTCTGTCAATAAAAAGCTATAATAAAAAAATGCCCCAAAACTACAAATTATTGCAAAATAGTGAATGAAATGTCATTGCAGAATAAATAATAAAGAGCATGACGAATTGCAATGAAAAAAATAAAGGGATTGAAAAATAGGAAGCAATTTGGGGGAAAGAGAGAAGTGACCACTGGGGAAGTCAGAAAAGGGGTCTTAAAAGAGATGCTACCTGAGCCCAGCCTTAAAAGGAGTTCCAAGGTGAGCAGATAGAACATTCTAGACATGGGGGACGGCCTACGCAAAGTCACAGATTGCCCTCTATGGGGAAGATCAAATAAGCAGGCTTGGCTGGAACATAGAGTGTGTGAGGGGGAGTGACATGTAATCAGCCTGGAAAGATAAGTTGGAGACAGATTGCAAAGGACGTTAAATGTCAAATAGAAGAATTTGGTTTTGATCCTAGAGGCGATAGGGAGCCAATGACTCATCTTGAGCCTCTGAGTGCCATGGTCAGATCTGGGCTTTAGGAATATGAATTAGGTAGCCAAGAGATGGACAGATTAGAGAAGATGCTTCTGAAGAAAGTATTTTGTAAACTTTGAAGAACCTTCTAAACTGGGTGGTATTGCATTGGTAAACTAGTGATATTGTTGGACAGATGCAAAACTATTTAGGACCTAACTGGAAAATCAGATCAAATCTAGTGGGAGTTGGGGGGAAGCTGTCAGAGAAATCTGCATGGGGAAAGTGGCAACTGAGCTGGGTTTGGAAGAAAGATTTCAACTGGTGGAGAAGGGTGGGTAGACTGAATAAGGCAAGGGAGAGGGAGAAATATTGTTCTTAAATGACACTGAACTCTGCTTTCCAGAAACTAACTTACCTCTATTCTATGTTCAAAGAATGGAACAAAATCTTCTTCACCATGTGATAGCCTCCCAAAATATTTAGAAACATTGATCTGATACTATAGGTACACACAGGTTTGGGGGCAAGATATGGGGCAGATTGGAGTGAGCCAAATCAGACAAACTGTATCTGCAAAGTCTTTCTGGAATGGGTTTTTTGTGAGCATTAGAAGACGTTAATCAGGATTCCCCAATTGATATGTGGTCAAGGAATATGAAAAAACCGCTTTTCAGAAGAGAAATCCAATCTATCAATAGACATTTTAAAAATTCTCTAGATCGCCACTCTAGCTCCACACTTTAGATCAGCAAAGCTGACCAAAAAAAGAAAGTGGCATTTGATGGAGGGGCTATGGGAAAACAGGCACGTGGATACACTGTTGGTAAATCTAGGAACTATTCTAGCCATTCTGGAAAGCAATTTGGAATAATGCCCCAAAAGCCATTAAACTGAACATACTCTTTGACCCAGAAAACTAACCAAATTAACCTCATTTCCTCTTTTGACAGTATTACTAAACTAGTAGATAAGGGGAATGCTGTGGATGTAGTTTACCTAGGATTTAGCAAAGATTTTGATAAGATATCTCATATTACTCTTATGAAAAACTGGAGAGGTACGGTTTAGGTGATGATGTACACCTAGGTAGATTCAGACCTGGTTGGATTCAGACCCAAAGAAGAAATGGTTCAAAAGCAATATGGTAGGCCTCCAGTGGAGAACTCCAAGGCATCTATGCTTGGATGTGTGCCGTTTTACATTTTTACTAATGACTTGGAATTCATTGTTGTTATTTTTCAGTCATTCCGGTCATGTCTGACTCTTCATGACCCCATCTGGGGTTTTCTTGACAAAGATGCTGGGAATGGGTTGGCATTTCATTCTCTGGCTCATTTTACAGATGAGGAAACTAAGGCAAACATGGTGAAGTGATTTGCCCAGGATCACACAACTAGTAAGTTTCTGAGACCGGATTTGAACTCAACAAGATGAGTTTTCCTAACTTCAGGCATGGCATTCTATCTACTGTACCATGCAGCTGCCTTAAGACTTGTCAAATTTATGGATGATGTAAAGCTGGAAGAGAAAGCTAACACAGAGGATGATAGAATCAGGATCTAAGAAGATCTGACAGACTAGAGCATTGAGATGAATCTAAAAATATGAAAGCCCATAGGTATCAATGTAAGCTCTTGCACTTAGGTATAAAAAATCAACTTCACACATACTGGAAAAAATCTGGGGACTGCAAAGTCAACATAAGTCAGTGGTATGGTATGGGGGCCAAAAAAGCTGATGTGACTTGGGCTGCATTATGAAAGACATGGCTTCCAGGAATAAGGAGGTGGTAGTTTCACTGTATTCTTCTTCCCTAATGAGGTTTACTCTGAAGTACTGGGCTCAGTTCTGGGCACCATAGTTTAAAAAAAGACATTTGATAAACAGAAGTGTCCAGAGGGAGGCAAACAAGACTGGTGAAGGGTCTTGAGTCCATGTTATATGAGAACCAGTTGAACAATTAGTCATGTTTAACCTGAAGAAGACTTGAGAAGTGGAAATGAGAGTTGTCTTCAAATATTTGGAGGGTGGTCATCTGGAAGAAAGATGAAGTTTTGCTGTTCCGAAGTATAATGGGCTAAACTTGACAGGTATTGGGGTTCCCACCCTTGAAGATCTTCATGAAAGGGCTAGACAACCATTTGTCAGGCATCTTATAGGAGAGAATCCTTTCATGCATGAGTTGCCCTAGATGGATGACTCTCAAATTCTGTGTCCTAAGCAGGGGAAGGAAAGATTGTCTTGAAGAACCTTCAGAAATACTGAAGTACATAAGCATGAGATATCATCCCACTGGACAATGGAAATATCACCCCTTCATCTCAATAAGTCGCCAACCCCATTTCCATCCCTCGGATAATATAGGGGTTGTTGCAGGGGGTCAATATTTTTTTTTTCAAAAATATCAAAAGCCTGACAATAATCCATCATCTACAGTCATCTCCACTAATTGACTCCAGAATTGGCTAGAAGAAGTTTTTTTGTGGAGGTGGGTTTTTCCCTTTTTTTTACAGCAAAAGGAAAAATCACTGCATTGACCTCATCTAAAACATGAAGCTACAGCTGTCTCATTTAATGTGGCATACATATCCCTGGAAGATGGGCTGTAAATTTAATGGACTTTAGTAGACTGCAAGCTCAATATGAATCAACACAGTGACATGGCAGCTCCCAAAACAAAACCTAACAATCTTAAACTACATTAAGAGAGGCAAAGTGTCTGTCTAGGCCTGAAGAAGTGATGGATGGTCCCTCTGGACTCTGGATGGTCTGATCACAGCTGAGCTATTGTATTCGGTCCAGAGTCCCACATTTTAGGAAGAATATTGACAAGCTGGATTTTGTTGGAGAGTGACTGGAATGGTGATAGAGCCCAAGAACATGATAGTCATGGATCAGGTGAAGGATCTGGGAATGTTTAGCCAGGAGAAGGAAGGGAAGACTGGGTGGGGTGGGTAGAGATGCAAGGTGAGAGACATTAAAGTATTTGAAAGGCTGTCAAATAGAAGAGCAAGGGTACAGAAAGAAGCACCAAGTGTAAGTTAGAGAAAAGCAAAATTAGGCTTGATGTCAGGAAAAGCTTCCTAACCAGGAGAGCTGTCAAAAAGAGGATTGGGATATTTGGGGAGGAGTGAGTTCCTTGTTACTGGAGGGTTTCAAGTGTATTTATTATAGGTGGTAAAGAGAGGGTTTGGGGCTGATTGGATTAGATGGCCTCTGAAGATATTCTTGGATTCTATGGGAATCTCATCTCATTCTAAATACAAAAAAAGGAACTGGCTACTTTGAAAAATCAACACTGATGCCTTTAGTACAATAATTTTGATTCATGTTTTGAGGTGCCTTTTATGTACATTCTAGTTCTTACATATGGGTTTTGTTACATTTTAAGTGGGAATCACATATATTGGGTATTTTAGGAGACCTTGGGCAGGGGTTCTCAACCTTTTAAATGCCCAAGACTTCTCTGGTAGTCTGTCAAAGCTTATGGACTCCTCCTTTAAATGCATAAAATAAAACACACAGGGTTATAAAGGAAATCAATTCTCCTGAAGTAGTTATCAAAATGTGAAGAAAAAAATAACAAGTTAATGGACCCCAGGTTAAGATCCCCTGACCTAGGACATCTATTGTACCATCACCTCCCTCCAGGAAGCCATGTCAATTTCCAGGGTTTTAAGCCAAGGTCTGGAGTTTCTGGGGTAAAAGAGGAGACTGTACAAATTAACCATGTGTCACGGCAGCAAAAAACCACTGTGACAATCTTAAACTCCATTAAGAGGTCTATAGCACCTGGTACTAAAAAGGTGGTCGTTCTATTCTAATTGTGCCTTTAAGGGAAGCAATATGGTGGACCAGAGAAAAGAATGTTAGACTTAGAGTCAGGAATACTAGGGTTAGAATTCAGTCCCTGCCACATATTCCCTGTGTGACTCGCAGCAACTCACCTAACCTGGCTTAGCTACTTGCTTCCTCATCTATAAAATGGAGATAATAATACCCATAGGGCCAGTGGAGCTCCTGCTGTTATGTGAGGTTCAAATGAAATAATGGGTGGAAAGTATTTTGCAAACTTTAATGCCCTATATAAATGACTATTATTGTTATACCATCATCATCATATTCTCATTCCCCACCATCATCAGTACCACTGTCATCACCACCATCATTATCACTATAATCATCACCATCATCATTATTGCTAAAATCATCACCACCACCACCATCATCATCACCACCACTATTATCAACACTATCTCACTATCACCATAATCACCACCACCACCATCATCATCACCATAATCACCACAACCACCACCATTACCATCACCATCACCATCATCATCACTACCATCATTATTGCCATAATCATTACCACTATCTTCCCTCATCATCATCAACATCATGATTCAGATTGGGTACGGAAAAGCACCCCCTGTAAGCAATTTTACCATTCTTCTATGTGCTGCACAGGAAGGACAAGGATGCCCAAAGGAGTTTCCTCTTTTCGATTAACAAGCACATATCAAGCATATACTCTGTACCAGACTCTGTGCCAGGTGCTGAGAATATAAAGATGGAAATGAAACAGATCCTATATATGAGGGCCTAGGGAAAAGAACCTTCTTTGTTATGGAATATTATTGTTCTATAAGAAATGACTGGCAGGATGATTTCAGAGAGGCCTAGAGTGATTTACATGAACTGATGCTAAATGAAATGAGCAGAACCAGGAGATCATTATATATACAACAACAAGATTATACTATGATCAATTTGATGGAGTGGCTCTCTTCAGCAGTGAGATGATTCAAATCATTTCCAATGAACTTATGATGGAGAGAGCCATTTGCCCTCAGAGACAAAACTTTGGAGACTGAATTTGGATCATAGCATAACATTTTCACTTTTTGTTGTTATTTGTTATTTTCTTTCTCATTTTTTCCTTTTTGATCTGATTTTTCTTGTGCAAGATATGTGTGTGTGTGTGTGTGTGTGTGTGTATATATATATATATATATATATATATATATATATATATATATATATACTGAACATGTTTAACATATATTGAATTACTTGCCATCTAGGGGAGAGGTGGGGGTAAGGAAGGGAAAGAAATGGAAAACATGGTTATACAGGGGTGAGTGTTGAAAATTATCTATGCATATGTTTTGAAAATAAAAAGCCTTAATACAAATTTTTTTAAAAAGAAAAGAACCTTCTTTTTGGAAGGGAGAGGGCCACCAACTCAAGAATAAGTGAATGTGGCTCCTGTGTGCTGCGGAGCCAGAGTACTTAATGAAGAGTGGGGTCTAACTTTATTCTTATCCCAAGGAGTCATCCAATAGCAGAGCTAGCACAATTTTTCATTTTACAGAGAAGGGAACTCATTTGCCCTAGACCATGCAAAGAAATTCATATCAGAATCTGGACTAGAACCCACAGCTTTCCACTTCTTTCTGGCTGGTTGTCATCCTCTCAGAATTGTCTGCAAAGATCCTTTAAGAGTGTGCTCGTGCCCTGAGCCAGGTAGGCTCAGGGTTCTCATTTGATTGATTAGTATGGTTTTTTTTTTATCATTCATTGTTCAAACTCGATGTTCTGCACCCCCCTCCCCCTGCACAGCATGGGCAAGTCGGTCTGGACTCCCACTGCTCAGCTCTCTACTTTCTGCAAGACTAATTCTCCCAAGGGATCTTAGAAGGGCTGCTAGCCCCTCCTCCCTCTCCTGTAGCATCCCTGGCAAGTGATCATTCTGCCTGTGCTTGGACAGTTGCAGTGACAAGTCTCTTACCAAGGCAACCCATTCCATTTTTAGATAGCACTTTGACCCCTCTCTGATGAATTTCTCTAATGGTATATTTGATTGGAACGGGTGTTTTTGTGGTTTTTTTTTTTTTTGCTTTATTCCCTCCTAGCCCCCAGCACCAGGGAAAAAGGGACTGGGGCTGGTGGAAAGTTCCAGGTTCTGTGACTGCTGAGAAAAATGCTCTTCACACAGTAGGCCCTTAATCAATTTTAGTTGAATGTTACTTAATGAGAAGAGAGGATTTGAAAGCTGGAAGAGACTTCAGAAATGAGGATAATAACAGCAGTTATACCTACCTCACAGGGTTATTGCCAGGCTCAAATGAGATAATGTATGTAAAGTGCTTTGCAAATCTTTAAGTACTCTTAAAGTACACTAGAAGTGTAATTAATTAGTACCATCACCTTGTCCACCCCTTTCATTTCACAGAAGCAGAAACTGAGGCCTGGGGGAGGTGAATACCCAAGGCCACAGAGTTGGCAGGGAGAAAGGAAGGAGGAGAAAAGAGAACAGAAGAAAGGGAGATGGGGAAAGACAGGAGAGAGATGGTCAGTGGAGATCTTAGAAGGCAGAGTCCATCTCCACCCTTGTTTAACAGGGAAGGAAGCAGAGGCTCAGGATTTGCCCAGTGTCCTATAGCTCTCAATTCTCTGATGCAGGATTTCAAGTCTGATCCCAGGGCCAGCACTCTCTCCAGGTCACATTTGTAGAGCATTCAAAGCATTTTGCACACATTTTATCATCGGCCCTTCCAACAATCCTGCAAGGGAGGGGTTGTTATTATCTCCATTTTACAGACAGGCAAATGGAGACTCAGGGACATTAAGCAATTTTTTCAGATCATACAGCTGGTGAATGTCCTAGGTGAGATTCAAACTTTGATCTCCCGGAGTTTTTAGATACTGTGGTCTCAAAGGAAAGAGGAAGGGAAAGGGATCAATATGATGATCAGAGTAGACAGGAGGGAAGGGAGGGGGGAAAGAGAAAAGGGAAGGGAGGGAGCCGGGGAGTAGACTGCAGTAGAAAAGGTCTCCTCCCTCTGGAGTTTGCCTCCCAGAGAGCTGGAAAAACACCTCCTTTCACCCCCACCATCAACTGGGGGGCCTCTACTCCCTCCTCAGCTCAGGAGATTCCCTGCCCCCTCCCGATCCTTCAGGCCAACTTCAGCCACCGGACTCTGCCTGAGGCAGCCCCTCCCAGTTCTGAAAGATGTGGGAGGGAGGAGGTTGGGCTTACTGTAAGCCAGACTGGGCCCCTTGTTTAGGGCAATGGGCTCCTGGAGATCTTTATGTTTAAAAGGGAGTCAGAAGAGAAGGGGGGGAGTAAAGACGCTAGTTTAGAGTCTCTGCCCTGGAGTGGAGGCTGAGCAATGAGACAAGCTTGGGTCAGAGAATCAGGATCTCTGAGCTGGAAGGGACCCCAGAGGCCATTAAATGTAAACAACATCCCGACCAGAATCCTTCCCACAATGCCTCCCTAGAAGTGGACATCTGATCTCAGAAGAGGGGGACCTCAATCCCTCCCCATTTGGAGGCAGAGTATCTGGGTTAAAAGTTGAACTGCCTTGTGATCTTGAACAAGTCTTTTCTCTTCTTCTTTAAAATAAACAGGTCACCTAGGAGAGCAGAGGTGAGACCTCCAATACATCAAAGCATTAACTGCAGCGCTTTCGGTGACCAAGCACTGGGAACAGAGTGGGTGCCTGTCAATGGGGGTGGGTCCCTTAACTGAATACATTGTGGAACGTGGTTCAAATGGCCTAAGATCTGGGGGGGGGGGGGAGGGAGGAATTCAGAGAAACACAGGAAGACTTTATGTAGTTTTGTCCAATGAAATAAGCAGAACCGAAAGAACAATATACACTCCAGGATGTAAATGAAGATCACTCAAAGGAAACCCGACTGAGTAATTGAAAAACCAATAATGGTCCCAGGGAGCAGATAATGAAATATCCTCTCTGCGGAGGGCTGTGGGGGCAGGGATGAACATGCAGAAGGTGGTATACTTGGCAAATCTGGCTGCTTGGGCTTTAGGGCAAGGCGAGGTTCTGTTCTAGGGAGGGCGGTGGGGCAGGGAAATGGCTATGGTAGAAAAAACCCACAACGAGGCTTCTTTTTCAGAACAGAAAAGAAGAGAGGGAGGGAATAAAAGGAGGGAGAATGGAAGGAAGGAGGGAGAAAGGAAGAGGAGGGAGAAAAAGGAGAAAGGAAGGAAGGAGAGAAAAAGGAGGGAAGGGAGGAGCAGAGGAAAGGGAGAGAGGCAGATAAAGGAGGAAGGGAGGGAAAGAGGGAGAAAGAGAGGAAGGGAAGGAGAAAAAGGAAGAAGGAAAGAAGGAGGGAGGAAAGGAGAAAGGAAAGGAGGGAGGAAAGAAAGGAAGGAAATGTGTGAGCTGAAGAGAGAAAAAATCTCTTTCAATTCTGATATTCTCTGCTCTTTAAGCCAACTGAAAATTATATAGATCCCTGAGACTTATTACACTTTAAAACCCCAACAGGGGCTTATTCTCATTTCTCTTTCATTCTGACTGGAGAATTAGAAAAAGAAGCCCACATTTTCCATGGAGCTGTCCATTCTGACTTTGAGGGAATCCCACACTGGACCTCTAGTCCGCAGCAAGCCCCTGCCCTTGGCCCATAAATACGACTCACCTCCTAGGAGCTCTGGAGGCCCGAGATCTGCCCAGCAAGCTGCCCTGTCCAGCGATGCAAGGCCACAGAGCCTCTGGAACTTTCAGAAGGTAACTCACTTAGCAAGAAGGTTCTTCAAGAGTTGCTGTGGCCAACAAAAAGACTCGGCCTGCCGTGTACTGAAGAACCTCTCTGAACTTCACCAGGCGGGACCTGGAATGCCTAGCACACAGTGTGTCGGCAGGCTCCTGCTCGGAGCCCTCCCTACTTGGCAGGCCCTGCCCAGTCACAGCCTTCTGGAACCAGAGGGGTGGCCTTCTTGAGGCCATGAATCATCAGAGGAGAAAATCTGGACATAATGACCCCAATCATTACTAGCCTTTTTTCTGGCTGCACAGATTTGCCTAATTCTTCCCGGCTTTCAGTGGCAGGCCTTTACAGTTATTACCAGCACATCTCTTCCCCTGCCCCCACCCTTCACACACACCCAGAGCTTTGGTTCAGGTGAATAAAAGGAACAAATTCAGTGAAAAAACCTCAGAGGTGGGGTAGGGGGTGATTAGTGGCCAGTTCAGTTGGCTCATTAGCATTTTTCTCTTTGAGCCCGAGATGTAAAGTAAGAGCATTTTCAGACTCCAAGAGTGGAATATGCTGATTTTTAATTTTGTGCAACAATCACAGAGAAATTATTAAAATAAGACATACTTCTTCTCAGAGATTATTATATCCTAATGGGTAGAGATACAGATCCAGGGGCCATAGGAGATAGATTTCTGGAAGAGGGAGAACATGACATCTGTATTTTTCCTAACCTTTAACTGAAATTTTAGCATTTCAGTTTTCATAAAGACACTTTATTCTGGTCCAAAGGCTTTACCCCTTCATTGATGACCTCCCCCCCCCCCAATAAAAAGTTAAGAATCTCTAACACCTTCATTTTATAGATGAGGAAATCAGAGTGAAGTGATTTGTCTAGGGTCACACACATAATCAGTGTCAGAGGCAGATTCTGAACCCAAATCTTCCTGGCTGAAAGTCCAGTACTTTAACCACTATATTACAATGTCTTCCAAAGCCCGCCCACTTGGAATCAGGAAGTCCTGATTCCTCCAGTGCTAACTCTGTGTGACCTCAGCTAAATCACTTTATTTGGCCTTAGTTTCCTCATCTGTAAAAATGAGGGGATTGCTAAGGTGGTCCCTGAGGCCACTTTGGCATTAGAATTTTATCAGTCTCTGGTCCTCCAAAGCAGTGTGGTGAAATGGAAAGTTAAGTCCTGTCACTGACTAATGCAGCCTCTTTGACCTAGACAAGTCACAGGGCAGCTAGGTGAAGCTGCAGTGGAGCATTGGCCTGGAATTAGGAAGACTAACCATCTTCCTGAATTCAAATCCAGCTTCAAACACTTCCTAGCTGTATGACTCAGGGCAAACCACTTCACCCCACTTGCCTCAGTTTCCTCATCTGTAAAATGAGGTGCAGAAAAATATGGTGAATCATTCCAGTATCTTTGCCAAGAAAATTCCAAAAGGGATCAGGAATCGTCAGATATGACTGAACAACAGCACATTATGGTGCCTCTAAGTGTCCCCAGGCATCTCTTTAATATTGTAAGTTAGAGATGAGGCAGCCATGTGTAATGGCAGAGGCTCCATACACATAGCACTTCAGTGCTTATTGAACTGAACTGACTAAGGCTTCAGGAACCCAGGGATCTGATCTCTGTAAAGAGTTGTTAATACACCAGTCCTTTAAAACCAAAGTTTTTAACCTGGGGTCTATGAATTTCTCTGTGTTTTTTTTTTTAAGAGTTCCATAACTGCTTCAATAGAATTAATTTCCTTTGTAATCCTGTGTGTTTTATTTTATGCATTTACAATGTGATTCTAAGAAAGGTTCCATAGGTTTCCTCAGACTGTCTGAGGGGTCCAGAACACAAAAAAAAATATTCAAAGACCTGCTTTAAATGGAAAAAACCCAGGAAGGGGTTCAGCAAGAAAGTTGCCTCAACTATAGACAATTAGCAAATAGGTATTAAGCATCTACTGTGAACAGAATGCCCACTAAAGTCCAGAAACCTAAAGCTGACAGGGGCTTTGTCTGCTGTCTGGCCCAACCCCCTCTTTCTCCAGATGAGGAAGCGGAGATCTAGAAAAGTAAGCTCATTTGCCCAATGTCACCCAGCTAAAAAACAGCAAAGTTGGGATGAGAGCTCGAGTTCTGAGACTCTTTCCACCAAATCCTTCCTTCTATACCTCATTGTGGCACAGAGGTGAACTTGGTTTCCCAAAAGCTACATCAGCAGAATGTAAACTCTGGCTGGTGCTAGCAAGTTGGAAAGGCCTTGAGGACAGCCTGGCAATGGATTGCACGTCTGTGTCCAAGGACCAGCCTAACAAAGTCTCAGATGCTGGGTACTAGGTTGGCCAAAGGATAATGAATTTTTTGGCCACAGCAGCTTTTGAAGACCCACACAGTCAAAACTACAGGATAGTCCTCAGCATAGCAGTAAAAGTGCTGTGCTAGACACAGGAAGTCTTCCCTTCCCCAACAATCCCCACCCTCCACCATCCCATTCTCTCAACATTTAGCCAGGGACTTGCTCTTGAACCTTGACCTTAACTCAGCTGCTCTCCCAAGTGCCCACTTGCTCCTTCCATCAGGGCTTTGGGGGGCTTCACCACTATGGTTGGCCCCCAGGCTACACTAGCCTCCTTTGGGTATTGTGACTTCCTGCTTGCTCCCACTTCTCAGTTCTGCCAGGTCTTTCCCCCTCCTTGACAATAAACAGCCTGTCAACCACCAAGGTCAGGCAATTTCATTCCACCCCCTTGTCAAGGTTGGCTGCTGAGCTTCCTGCCATCTACTAAGGGGACCCACCATGGCCCTGTTTGGGTCTTTTCACCCAACAGCAACATTTTATAATAGCTCTTTTTTCCAGTGGGTTTTTAGTCTGTCAATTCGGAAATGGTTCTTAAGTATCTACTTTGTGCCAAGCAATGTGCTCCTGTCTGCTTTTCAATTTATAAATATGGAGATTGAGAACACAAAGTGAGATCTCACATATCTAGGGATCAGAGGCAGAAATCAAAGGTTCCAAGGACCTTTTCATCTCACCACACTGCTTGAATGGCCAAAAGCTGATAAAATTCTAGAGCTAAAGTGGTCTCAGGACCACTGAGGCAACCCCCTCATTTTTACAGATGAGAAAACCAAGGCCAAATAAAATGATTTAGCTGAGGTCACACTGAGAGTAAGCACCAGAGGAAATACTTGAACCCAAATTCTCCAGTCACTCTGATTATGCACTCTGTCCCCAAAACTCTTTCCATCCCAGAACTTGCTTCTTCACTCAACCCACTCACTTGCACCTGGCTGCCAAATTCCTTCCTTAAAACACTTGATAAATGTTGGCTGAATTGAATTGATTTTCCATGAATGTGTATCTTTTCTATCCTGTCAAGATGAGAATCCCCAAAGAGAAGACCTTTATCTTCTTCTCAGACTCCCCCCCCCCCAGCATTAGATCATATGGCAGTCATCTTCAGGCTGCTGATGGTGAATGAAATAATATATTTTCCCTTCTAGATAACAGATTCATATTTTAACAGAGGCCTTTAATACTCCTAGCTAAAGAAGTTATGGATTTGAGAAATGAAAAGTCAGTATTTAAGACAGTACCTGGCTCATGCTTAATACATGTTTGTTGATTGACTGACTAAAATGAGCAATGGACTGACAGATGAGCAAGTGACCTAAGTTCTAATTATTGCTCTGCCACTGTCTTGTAATTTTGCACAAGTCACTTCTCCTTGAGCTTCAGCAATATGAACTATAAAATGAGGGGATTGAGTTTTCTATGGTGCCTTTCAGATCTAATAGTGGGCATTTCAGGCCCCATGAAAGAAGAGGGGAAATAGTTGTGAGGCAGAGGGCCCTGGACATCCTTATAATCCATTATGTAGGAGATACCCTACTCTGCTTCCACAATGGGCCAGCAGTGCCTTTGGAGCAATAGAAACTGTCTGACGATGGCCCCCCAGCTGAGCAAGACTTCCTCTCTTGGCCAGTTAAGACTGGGCCGGTGGAGCCAAAGATCAAAAACCTCAAGCTAGAAGCTTAGAATTCTCTATTCTCGAGTCTCATGACCCCTACAAAGCATTTCAGACATTGCAACTACTGTGTGTGGTGGACACTCAGAGAAAGTTAAATGCAAATTCAACAAACATTTATTCACAAAGTCTAGATAAGACCATGTCCCTGCCTAAATGGAGGTATAAGATATTATGGCATTGAATGCAAGGGAAGAGATTCATCTAACACACTGTCTTAATCAGGGCTAAGGAAAGAGAATGCAGGGCAGAAGTAGGATATAGTGGCAAGATTATTGGATTTGGTGGAATTGTGGCTGCATCCAATCATCTAGAGAGCAATTAAACAGTTAATAATAGAGAAACAGTTATCAAACTGTACATACCCTTTGATGCAGCAGTGTTACTACTGGGCTTATATCCCAAAGAGATCTTAAAGAAGGGAAAGGGGCCTGTGTGTGCACGAATGTTTGAGGCAGCATTCTTTGTAGTGGCCAGAAACTGGAAACTGAGTGGATGCCCATCAATTGGAGAATGGCTGGGTAAATGGTGATATATGAATGTTATGGAATATTATTGTTCTATAAGAAATGACCAGCAGGATGATTTCAGAAAGGCCTGGAGAGACTTACACGAACTGATGCTGAGGGAAATGAGCAGGACCAGGAGATCATTATATACTTCAACAACAATATTGTATGATGATCAATTCTGATGGACGTGGTTCTCTTTGACAATGAGATGAACCATATCAGTTCCATTTGTTCAATAATGAATAGAACCAGCTACACCCAGCGAAAGAACTCTGGGAAATGAATATGAACCACTATGTAGCATATCCACTCCCTCTGTTTTTGTCCATTTGCATTTTTGATTTCCTTCTCAGATTATTTTTACCTTATTTCTCAGTCCGATTTTTCTTGTGCAGCAAAATAACTGTTTGGATATGTATACGTATATTATATTTAACATGTATTGGTATATTTGCCATCTAGGGGAGGGGGTGGGTGGAAGGAGGAGAAAAGTTGAACAGAAGGTTTTGCAAGGGTCAATACTGAAACATTACCCATGCATGTATCTTGTAAATAAAAAGCTATAATAAATTTTTTTAAAAAGATTATTGGATTTGGAGCCAGGACACGGAGGTTCAAGTCCTGGCTTACATTTTTCTAGCTGTGTGACCTTAAACAAGTCACTTTTCTCTGAGTCTTAGCTTCCTCATCTGCAAGATGGGGATGATAATAATACCCCCATACTACATACCTAGGAGATAATACTAATTAATAAAAGTTCTTTGGCATATCATTTTGAGCCTAGGGCTCAAACCAGGAAGAGCTCTTAGAACATGCAACATAGAGTAGCAGAGTAAAAAGGAACCTTGGAACAAAAAAGTTTGCATATCAGCACTTGGAGGGACCTTGTAACATAGAATGAACAATGTCAGAACCACAACAGGCCTTGGAACATGAAACGTAGAACATCATAGTAGAAAAGGACCTTGGGGCTGGCACCTTAGAGCACAGAACAATGTTAGATATTAGAGGCCTTAATAATCATCCAATCCCCTCATTCTACAGATGGGTAAATGGAGTCCCACTGAGGCAAGGGAACCCATCAAAAGTCATACAGTTATTTTGTGATGGAACTCAGTGAACTCTTCCCTACAGTCCACTGCTCTCCTTGGTGATTCCAAAAGACTCAGCCTGCCATGGATACAGCTCTCTTTAGGCCAGCATGGCACGTTTAGGATTTGCATGCGTCAAATACCAAATTGTGGATGCTGGGAGGCAAGCTAGGTGCCGGGATATGACACCTGTCACATCCCTGTTGAGATGAATGATCTTCAGCAGCAAACGAGGAAGGCATTGTTGATCTGGGAGGGAGCAGATCTTGGAAGCAGAGCCCCAGAACTCTATGAAGAATGTCTGAGGTGGCTCGGACTTGTGTCAGACTCACTGGGTTCTAACATGATTGATTGATTGTTTTCAGAGGGCAGCTGGCCCAGCCTATTGGTTTGCCTTTCATTAAGCACAGGGAAGCTCCCCCGGCTGTCTGCTTACAGAATTGGTTCCTGGGGCAGGTCAGCTAAATGTTCCTGAATCCAGTGGGATTAACATTCTCTTTGACTGTAAATCATGAGAAATTAGATCAGTACTTGGGAGGGAGAAGGAGATGGAGGAATTCTCTCACGCGCCAACTGGCTGCAGCGGCACAGCAGTCTCTGCCTCAGGAGTAGCTGGCATTTTCCATGGCTGTCATTCTCTATTTTAATCACCCACTCTGTTAATTGCCCTTTATAAATGCAAATGAAGTCCTTCCCCATCATAACTCACTTCTGGGGTAGAGGAAGCCTTGAGATTGGTTGGGACAAGAACTGACCAAACTGTCTTTCCTCGGCCTCCTTCTGGTGAGAGTGTGCTGCCTTTCTCTCCTCTGTTTCAGGATGGAGAAGACCCTTATTCCCTTTCATCCATTCTACTGATACTGATTCATTCAGGTGAGCTGGTCCTCAAAAGAATTGTGAGGTGGGAGGATTTTGCTGTCTGCATCATTCCCAAGGCCCACTCCCTTACACTGCCATGTTTTAGCCTTCACTGCTTGGTCTAGTGCCATGTATGGGCCTCTAATTTCCAGTGTTCATTAGCCCATTCCCAACGCATGAAGCATGAACTAAAATCGTCAAAGTTACAAGAGACTTTCAAGACCATCTCATCCAATCCCTTCATTTTACAGAAAAGCTAACAGGCCTCAAGAGGGGAAAGCGGTTTATTCGAAATCATTGGTATCCCCTTCTAACAACTGTTCCATAACATGTCAAAAACAGAATTCATAAAATACCCCCTGTAAATCAATACCATTTCTGCACTTTCCAAGCTGCCAATGGCACCATCAGTCTGGACTATTTCAATAACCTCCTCTCTGCTTCCTTTACCTCCAGTCTTTCCCCCTCCAACCCATTTTTCACATGCTGCTAGATTTCACTGAGCCATTCCCCCACTCCAAAGCCTTCAGTGGCTTCTCATTGCCTACAAAAAAAATTTCAAAGTCCTTCTCCTTCATGATTAAGCTCCCATTTATCGTTCATTATTGCCCTATAATGGGACTGCTTAACCTGATGATGGACCAGGAAGTCTATGGATAAATTTCAGGGGATCTGTGAACTTGGAGGAGTGAAATGATATCTTAACTTTTCACTAATTTCTAATTGATGATCAATGATGGACAGAAGCAGCTACACCCAAAGAAAGAACACTGGGGGGGAAAAAAAAAGAAAGAACACTGGGAAATGAATGTAAACTATTTGCATTTTTGTTTTTCTTCCCCAGGTTATTTTTACTTTCTGAATCCAATTCTCCCTGTGCAACAAGAGAACTGTTCAGTTCTGCATACATATATTGTATCTAGGATATACTGAAACATATTTAACATATATAAGACTGCTTGACATCTAGGGAAGGGGATGGAGGGAGGGAGGGGAAAAATTGGAACAGAAGTGAGTGCAAGGGATAATGCTGTAAAAAATTACCCTGGCATGGGTTCTGTCAATAAAAAGTTATTTAAAAAAATAAAAATAAAATAAAATAAAATAATACTATGGAAAAAAAAAACTAATTTCTAATTATATGAGCATTTCCTTTAATTACTTAAACATTATTTTGAAAAGGGTCCAATGACTTCATTGACTGTAAAATGGAGTCCAGGACACACAAAAAAGTTAATTTTAGTCTCATTCTCCCCTCAGATTAACTCTATAGAGTCCCACCTTCAGGCTTTTGTACAATTCCCACCATTCTCAGCAGCACACACGTGTGTGCATGTGAGAGTGTGTGCACACACACACCCCACTTCCTCTTCTCACTACTTAGCCATATTCTATCCATCCCTCAAGCCCCAGCATGTCTTTCTTTTTTTTTCTGTAATTTTATTAAGCATACATGTGAACACACACATGCACACAGTGTATGTGTGCCAAAAGTCTTACAGCAATTGTAAGCTTTCATAGCTTAAAACTGTACCATTTGGAACTATAAAAAGAAAGAAAAAAATCTATAATATGTATGTATACTACATATATATACACACACACACATAAAGAAAGATGTATAGATATATATACACATACACATATGTACAGAAATATCTATACATCCACATACATGTATAAAATATATATACATATATACACATACATACAGAAAATATATATGCACATATACAGAAAGATATACACACACACACACACACACACACAGAAACATATATACATACACACATATATAATATATGGATGGAGGACGGAAAAATATATTTGACTCTCCATATGTGTGTGTATTATGTGTGTGTGTGTATATGTATGTGTATGTATACATACATGTACATATGGTTGAAATCACAGATCCAGACTATGTGTGTATGTATGAATGACTATATAGAGATATATACACATAATATGTTTATATACATATAGTTATATGTATGTAAACTTACACTGTATATGTATATACATAGAGAGATATAGATATGTATATACATATATGTATATGTAATATATATAGTCTATATACTATACACGCACACCCACACACACATTTATACCTACACTGTAATTTCCTGGAGAGTTTACAGTGAGGAAAGAGCCCCTTGGCAATTAGACTTGGCTACTTCTCTACAAGGGATAGTCCCAGAGAGCTGAGTGGGGGCCCTGAAAAGTTAAACAATTCACCCAAAGTCACATGGTGTAGCAAAGATGAATTGAATCTGGGTCTCCTAGTTTCCAAGGCCAACCTTCTTTTCTATCTAAACAGGCTGCCTCTGGGCAGTTATAGTCTGCTCTGAATTTCTATGTAGGTTTACACTTAATTGGGAACTTCCTGAGGGCAGGCCCTGAAAATCTCCTAGAAGAGAAGCCCTCTCTACTCCCAGGTTATCAGAAAGAATGAAACCTGTTCCTTTGGTCCTCCCCCACTCCCCACTCACACAGGATTTTGCACACTACCTTGTACCTAATGGATAGAAGATGAGGGGCACTGGAAAGTGGATTGGGGTTAGAATAAGAAGATCTGACTTCAAGTACCATCTTTGCCACTGGGCATAATAGAAAGCACAATAGCCTTGGAGCCAGGACCTCTAGCGTTCCAGTCCATCAGAAAGCATTTATTAAGCTCCTACTATATGCCAGGCACTATACTGCAAGAGACAGTCCATGCCCTGGTTGGGCCACTAAATGAGTAGGTGACCTTGAACTGGCAAGTCCTTTGCCTCCTTTAGCCTTCATTTCCCCATCTGTAAAATGATGAGGTTGCCTCTCACCCTGTGTCCTCTGACTTGATGAGTCTTTAAGTCCCTTCCCAATGGACCATTCTGTGATCTGTTTCCATGTTTCTGTGATAATGGTGGCTTATACATACTTGTTCCTCCATGACAGCAGCCTCTTGCCAACTGAGATGATAATGAAGCTCGGCCTCTGACAAAGCTCTCTCAGCTCCAAGGGAAATTGTTTATCCTTTTGTGCTTAAGAAATGAAATCTTTTCTTTCCAAGGGACTGAAGTCATAAGAACCCAGATTTAGTGTCGGAAGAGGCCTAGGTCATCTAGTTCACCCCCACCAAATCTCTCTACCTTTATTTTAAAGGGAGGGAAATTGAGGTTCAGAAATGAGAAAGCACTTGCTCAGTCATTCAGATTGCAAGTGGCAGAGCTGGGGTTTGAGGCCAGGCTTCTGCATCTCCATATCTAACTCCCCTTCCACTGGGTTAGCACCACTACCACCCTCAGGGAGCCCCCCACTTGCCCACCTCCAGGTAGCTATCATTTTCCCAGGAAACTCCAACCACTGAAATTTGGATTTCAGGCAGGGCTCAGGGAGGAGGGGACTTCCTCTGACCCTATCTCCAGTTCTGGGAGTGGACAGGGTGGGGGTGGGGGGCTGTGGGAATATGTCTCACCATCAGCACCCAGGGATGAATTAGCTCAGTCCTCTGTCACAAAAGGCGATGGCTTCCATCTTCCTCTCAAGCGACAGCTAGCTTCCCTTGGGGAAGGTCCAAAGGAGATGGCCTCAGGAAAGGAGACAGCCGTGGCCCCGGAAAAAGCTAGGGAGCTCTGCTGGCTGGAACCAGAGCATCTCAATTGGCCGTGGCCAAGAGAGTAATGCATTTGCAGACTGAACCCTGGGTCCTCCCAATCAGACCACTGCTCCCACCTGCCCCTGGCAGCCAAGAATTGGTTGAGCAGGCAGAGCTCACGCCCAACAGAGAGCCTGACTTGCCCCTGTGCTCCATCTTCTCTCTGTCCCCAGCCTTCTCCCCTGGGGAGGAGGGAAGCTGCCTTTTAACAGGACAAAAACAAGCTAGCTTGTCTGGCCAGCCAGCCAGTCAGCCAATATTGCTAAGCTTTGGACAAAGCTGAAGGAGATGGGTGACTCGTGTCTCCAATGCGCCCTCTGACCCTCACTTCCAGGACATGAGGTTTGTTTACAGGTTGGGCTGTGGCAGACATGCCACCCGGCAAGGGTCATAGAATTCTGGGTCACCCTCTCCCCCAGGCTGAGTGAAGGATTCAAGTCCAAGACAAGCTTTTTCCTACTCTAATGGGACACTGCCTGGATGTCCCCAGGCCTGAGGAAGGGAGCTAAACTGGGAGGAGTGGGCTTAATTCCACCATTTCTGCTGCTACTCTGCAAGCAGCCAGGGTGTTTAAGGAAGTCAAATGGAAGAAACAAAGTTGGGGCATCACTGATCAGACCAATCTGGATGTTGTCAATGATTAGAAAGAAGATTCAGGCAAAAAGTCCCAGCTAAGGCTAGAAAAAGGAATTAGTGATGACACCCCTAGGATCATCATGATGAGTAGGGAAACATATGGCTCATGGCAAGAAGAACTGGATTTGAAGTCAGCCACACACTAGTGGTTTATCTTGGTCAAGTCACTATCTCACTGGGCCTCGGTTTCCTCATCTGTAAAGGAAGGGGCTGGACTACGTTGTCTTACAGATTCCTTTGAACTCCAATTCTTATGATAAATAATCAGTTGATTGCCTTCATGTTCATTTCTCTAGAGGAGAGATCCCAGTTGGGGCATTCACACAAGTAATTGTGTGGGTCTAAAGTTATGACTTCTCCTGGCCCAAAGCCAAATACAATGTGTGCTTGCTCAAGTGATGCAGAAATTGCATTCTAGACCACTCTAGAGGCACCTATTTGACCATCCAAGGTCAACTTATTTGCCTGCCCCCAAAGAAGAAATGGTCAGACATTACAAAGACAAGACAGACTAGTTGGACTTAATGAAAGTACCTCAAGCAATGGCCTAGCTTCCCCAAACAAGCCAGGTGATTCACACAATCATACTCCCTCAGGGAAAAAGAAAAGTCAAACCCATCCTAACCAAGACCCACAGTAGTGCCCCAAGTCTCAGACAAGACATATAAACTCACACAGGAGGAAGATGCAAGGTATCACCCCAAACCACTTCAAAGCTTAATTCAATAAGACACAAAAATCATTCTGTTGGTAGGGCCAAGATGGTGGAGTAGAGGCAGGAATTCACCCTGAGCTCTCGCTCACCCCCTCCAACTACCTTTAAATAATGACTCTAAACAAATTCTAGAGCAGCAGATCCTATAAAAAGACAGAGTGAAACAATTTTCTAGCCCAAGACAACTTTGGAGGTAGACAAGAAAGGTCTGTTGCATCAGTGGTGAGAGAGGAGCGCAAACCAGACTGGGCCCCAGCAAACCAGGAGTAGGACTCCAGGTTGACTGAATCAGTAGTAGCAGTGGCAGTTTCCAGACCTCTCAGCCCACAGACATAAGGGGATCAGACAATGAGTCAGAAGGAGATTTTGAGGGGTACCTTTACCAACACCAAGAATAGAATTCTTACATTACCTATACTTGGATCTGGGTCTTTAGTCCAGGATCTTAGTCTCAGTGCAAGAAGGAGCACCAATACAGCAAAGCTTGCAGCCATGGGGTTGAAGGGACCCTGGCCACAGTCCCAGGTTTGAAAAGAGTACTTATAGTTGCTCATAAACCAGTGCACAGTACAGTAGAGTAATTAAACACAGCTCTCCATAGATCCTACCACTGTGGAAGAGCCAAAAATTTGCAAAAATCTGAAAACATCCGAACAAAAAAGCTGAAGCTTTGGACAGTGCCCCCACCACTTGGGAAGTTGAACCCCACTTTAGCATAGAGTTAAAAGTCACAAAATAGGCTAGAAAATGAGAAAACAACAGAAAAAAATCTGACCAAAGAAAGTCATTATGCTGACAAGGAAGAGCAAAACATACATTCAAAAAATAACAAAGTCAAAATTCCTAAATCTTTAGCCTCAAAGAAAAATATGTATTGGTCTCAGACCATGGAAGAGCTCAAATAGGATTTTGAAAATCAAAAGACGTAGAGGGAAAAATGGGAAGTGTTATGAGAGTGATGCAAGAAAATCATGAAAAAAGCCAACAGTCTGATAAAAGAGGCACAAAAAACACTGAAGAAAATACCTTAAAAAAACCAGAATAGACAAAAAGATAAAAAAGAGACATAAAAATCCAATGAAGAGAATAATTTTTGAAAAGCAGAATTGGCCAAATGGAAAAAGACATACAAAAATTCACTGACGAGAACTCCTAAAAAATTAGAATTTACTAAATGGAAAAGGAAGTACAAAATCTTTGAGAAGAAAATAGGTTTTTTTTTTAATTAAAGTGGGACAAATGGGAGCTAATTATTTTATGAAATCTCATGAAACAATAAAAAGTCAAAAAAATGAAAAATATTTTAAAAATATGAAATATCTCATTGGAAAAAAAACTGACCTAGAAAATAGATCTAAGGGAGATAAGAATTATTAGACTACCTAAAAGTCATGATAAAAAAAGAGTCTAGATATTTCAAGAAATTATCAAGGAAAACTCCCCTGGTATTCTAGAACCAGATGACAAAATGGAAATTGAAAGAATCCACTTATCAACTCCTGAAAGATTCTGAAATGAAAACTCTCAGGAATACTATAGCCAAATTCCAGACCTCTCAGATCAAGGAGAAAAATCAGCAAGCAGCAAAAAAGAAACAATTCCATTATTGTGGAGTCATAGTCAGGATAACACAACTACTTTGGCAGCTTCTACATTAAAGGAGCAGAGGGCTTGGAATATGATATTACAGAAAGCAAAATAGCTAGAATTACAACCAAGAATCACCCACCCAGTAAAACTGAGTATAATCCTTCAGGAGAGAAATGGAAATTCACTGAAGGATTCATGCATTCCTGATTTTAAAAAGACCAGAGCTTTCAAATACAAGATGCAGAAGTACAAAAAGGTAATACAGCAGGGGTAGGGAACCTTTTTTTTTCTGCCAAGGGCCATTTGGATATTTATAGCATCATTTGAGGGCCATACAAAAATATCAACTTATAGAAGTCAAGCAGTGGGAAGTTGTTCTACCTAGATTTCAGCTCATAATCATTTGGTCATGCAAATGATTTCACAGGCCTTATATGGCAATGGGCTGGAGGTTCCCCAACTCTGGTATATTGGAAAGAGAAATCATAAGAAATCATAACCTCATTCAATGAGGTTAAATTGTTTATATTCCCAGATGGAAAAATGATATTTATAATCCCTAAAAAAAATCTCATTATTAGAACAGTTAGAAGGAATATACATAGATAAAAAGCAAAAGTGTGATTTGAATGTGATGGTATGATTATCTAAAACAATAAAATTAAGGCATATAAAAGAAGAATGAACTAGGAGAAAGGGAAAGAGAGATGTAATGGATAAATTCTGTGACATTAAGAGACCTGAAAGAGATTTTACCATGAGGAGTAGGGGAAATGGAGGAAGCAGGATAGGGAGCACTTAAACCTTAACTCTCATAAGAATTGACTCAAAGAGAGAATAATATACATACTCACTTGGGTGTAGAAATCCACCCTACCATACATGAAGGTAGGAATGGATGGGGATGAGAGAAATGGGGAGATGATAGAAAGAAGGACAGTTTGGGAGAGGTAAAAGTCAGAAGCAAAATACTTTGAAATGGACAAGGTAAAAGTATATAGAGAGAGAATAAATGGGGAAAGAGAATGGAGGGAAATAGATAGCTCGTGATCATTACTGTGAAAAAAAATTTACAGTGAGTTTCTTTGATAAAGGCTTCATTTCTCAAACATATAGAAAACTGAGTCAAACTTGTAGAAATAAGAGCCATTCTTCAGTTGACAAATGGTCAAAGAAAATGAACATGCAGTTTTCAGCAAAGGAATAAAAGTATTTATAGTCATACGAAAAAAAAATCTAAATCAATATTGATGAGAAAAATATAATCTTTTTTAGTGAAGCAATCACCCAGTTGTGTGCCCAGAGTCACATAACTACTAAGTGTCTGAGGCTGGATTTGAACTCCTGACTCCAGGATGATTGCTCTACCCACTGTACAACATAAATGCTTCAAGAGAAATGCAAATTAAAACAAATCTGAGCTAGTACCTCACACTTATCAGATTGGCTAATATGGACAGAAAAGGAAAATAAGAAATGTTGGAGGAAGTTTGGGGAAAATAAAATACTAATGTACTATTGATGAAATTATATAGTGATCCAACCATTTTGGAGTGCAATTTGGAACTATACTCAAAGGTTATAAAACTGTATACACCCTTTAACCAAGCAATACCATTATATTCCAGAGAGATAGATCTGTATCACAAAGAGATTTTTAAAAAAAGAAAGAAACATGATCTGTGTACAAAATGCTTTTAGTAATAGCAAAGAACTGGAAATAGAGGGGATGTCCATCAACTGGGGAACAGCTGAACAGATTGTTGTATGTGATTGTGATGGAATACTGTTGTACTTTAAGAAATGGTGAGCATCAGGGGGAAAAAATAGGAAAAAATGGGGAAAAGAAAACAAGGGGGAAAAATGGAAAAAAAAAAAAACAGGGGAAAAAAACCAGGAAAACAAAAGGAATAATGAGCAGGATATTACCAGAAAAACCTGGAAAGATTTATATAAACTGATGCAAAGTGAAATGAGCAGAACCAGGAAAACATTGTACATGGTAACAGTAATATTATATGATGATTTACTATGAATAACTTATTTATTCTCAGCAATAAAATGATCCAAAGCATTTCTGAAGGACTTATGATGAAAGCTGCTGTCCATGTCCAGAGGAAAAAACTGATAGAGCCTGAATGCAGATCAAAGATAATTTTTCTTAGCTTTTTTTTGGTTTGTATTTTCTTTCACAGAATGACTTGCATGAAAATGTGTTTCACATGACTGTACATGTACAACATGTCAATTTGTTTGCCTTCTCAGGGGCAAGAAAGAGAATCTGGAACTAAAAATTGGGGGAAGAAAGGATGTTAAAATTCTTTTGACAAGTAATTGAGGGAAATCAAACATTAAATAAGATTTTAAAAAGAAAATCATTTTGTCAAAGGTGATTTGCCCACTAGCACTGGACCAGCCCAGTGAGATACAAGGAAACAACAACCCTCAGTAAAGAAAATCCCCCACCTCGCTGATTATTTTGAGCACCAATGCCACCTGAGCAGTAGCCACCTTTAATCAGTACAGTTAATCTGCTTTGTACCTCAGCAGGATGTGGACCAGACACAGCACCTGGCATTGACAAGCTGCTGTTAATCTCCTCTTTGGCAATGAACAAGCTCAAGTGTGCTTTAGGAGGCCTCCACTAGGTGAACGGAGGAACTTGTTTCATGACACTGGAGCAAATTAGCTAAATCTCCCGGCATAGAGAGTCAAAGCAAAGAACATCAAATATATTCTTCATGACCTTCAGATTTTCCCACAAGTCAATTTCTTTAGTAAAATATTTCCTAACAATGTTCAGACAATTTAAAAAAATATTTTTTATTTTTATAAAGCTTTTTCTTTTCAAAAGATATACATGGATAATTTTTCAACATTGACCCTTGCATAGTCTTGTGTTTCAGATTTTCTCCTCCTTCCCCCACTCCCTCCCCTAGATGGCAAGCAATCCAATATGTGTTATACATGTTAAAATATATGTTAAATCCAATAACACATTTTTTAAAAAGACAAAGTTACACATGATTTGAAAGCATGAGAAATACTTAAGTGGGTGCCTGGCACCTCCTTCAGTTCTAAAAGTAACAGTGCCTTCATGTGGTAACCTAGTTACTCAGACCCTGCCCCCCAACCTCAACTCTGCCCTCGCCTGTTTTCTGGGGTTTACCCCTCTCCTTCCCATTTAGCACAATCTCTCTTTCTTCTATCCCTTTCCCTCAAGTCCCAATGCTATGCTAGGTAACCCCTAGCTAATCTAAGAAATAAATTCTTACTAGAGTGTTAATGGGTGATTAATAAACTAATGTTTTATCTGCTCTCAAGTAACCTACAGATATGATAGGATGAGTGGTGGGAATTTCAAGCTCCTTGGAAGAGGCTTCTTATTATTAATATTAACAAGAAGATATTAATTTATCTTAATGTATTTATTTGTTTAAAACTTAAATGCTAATAAGAAAAGAAAAAGCCATGACTACGGGGAGGAGAGTATGAGAGCATATTGGGACCATCCCTGCCAATGGAGGAATACAGTTTTTGAATGTTGGATGCCCCACCAATGACAGTTGCCATAGCAGTTCTCCAAGAGAAGTGGTGGTAAGAGCTATTAGCAAGAAGGACAGAGGACTGAGACTTTTGCTTAGAGAAAGAATAGGGAGCAAGGAGAGTTTTGCATTGATCCACATAAAATATGCAAGCTGCTCTCTCCTCCAACCAATTTCCATTGGCTCAAAGTCTCCTTGGTGAAGAGAAAGCTTTCACTCTCTAGGTTATCTGGGAGAATGAAAGTGTTCTTAAACAAATAGAATAGCTCCTTTGTAAATGGATACAAAGGGTGAGAAAATGTAAAACAGAGGAGAAAGGAAAGAATCATGGAATATTTCAGAGGTAAATGATAGAGATTAGAGGAAGATGGTAGAAACAGCTGGATGCACAGTGGTTAGAATACAGGGCCTGGAATCAAGAAGACTTGTGTTCAAATCTACCCTCAGACACTTTACTATTCTGCCTCAATTTCCTCAACTGTCAAATGGGAATAATAGTAGCAACCTATTTCTCAGAGCTATTGTGAGGATCAAAAGAAATAATATTTGTAACTGTACTGAGAACACACAGGGTCCAACATCTAGTAGGGACTGTTTAAATGCTTATTTTCTTCCCTTTTTTTCACACTTTCTTTCTAAGTCTACTAGGCTTCTTGATGCTCCTCAAATACACTGCTCCATCTCCCAATTCAGTATCTTTTTACTGATTGTCCTCCCCACTTGGAATGCTCTCCTTCCTTGCTTCTGCTTCCTTTTTTTTTTTATCTTAATGTATTTATTTAAAACTTAAATGCTAATAAGAAAAAACCAATTAGAAAAGACAGAAAAAAGAAAACACAATAAAAACCATTGCTATGTGCAGATCATCGGGGAGGATTCAAAATACGTAACAATAAATTTCCCTTTCAAGAAAATGTATATAATAATAGAAGATATTGTATTCATAACTCTGGCTTCCTTCAAGAATAAAATCAAATTCCACCTTCCCCAGTGCCTTTCCTCTGAGATTATCTCCAATTAGCCCTGATTATATCTTGTATATACATGATTTTTTGCATTTTATCTCCCCCATTAAAATTCGAGCTCCTTATAGGAAGAGACCATAATTTTGCCTTTCTCAGTGTCACAATATATGTGATGTGCAATTGCGTTCCTAGCACTTGGTAAATGCTTAATAAATGTTCATTGACAACACTGTAAAAAGAACAACTCTGAGAGACTCAAGAACTCCGTTCAACACAATGATCAGCCATGATTCCAGAGGACAAATGATGAAGAATGCTGCCTACCCCTTGATAGAGAGGTGATGAAATAACATGCAGAATGAGACATATACTTTTAGATATGGCCAATGGAAGAATTTGTTTTGCTCGATTATGCATATTTATTACAAGGTTTTTATTTTTCTTTTATTCCTGGGGGAAGGGAAGGGGAAAAATAAATGCTTAAAATGAAAAATAAAATCCCATTTTTAAAAATGAAATATGGAAAAAGTATTTGTTGATTGATTGGTAGTTAGTGACTCCCCTTTGAAGGATACTGAGGCAGCAATTTGTCAGCCTGATAACAGAAATAGAGATTTCTACCGTCTTCCTAGGGTATAAATCTAGTACATAACGAAGAACTTCCAAGTCTTTTCAAATCTGATAACTACTATCCTCTTAAGGTGATTCATGTGGGCACAAATGATACTGCCAGAAAGAATCTAGAAAACATTGTCAAAGACTGATAAAGTATTGAGCTGAAATTGAGTTTGAAGTACAGATGGTGTTTTCATCCCCACCCCTTACCTTTGAGTAGTCACTAAGACTCTGTCCAAGGTCCTCATAATTTTTACCTCTAATCTCATGATAATATCATTAGTTCCCACAGGTTTCATTATCACCTCTATGAGATAACATATATGCATATATACATTAATATTATATGTACATATACACAAGTGTATATGTATCACATGTATTCATTATGTACATATAGAATATTGTAGTGGTGATGGTTTAGTTATTCAGTCATATCCTACTCTCTGTAACTCTGTGGACCATACTGTCCATAGGGTTTTCTTGGCTAAGATACTGAAGTGGTTTGCCATTTCCTTCTCAAATGGATTCAAGTAAACAGGGGTTAAGTTGTCCAAGGTCACACAGCTAGTAAGTATCTGAGGCTGTATTTGAACACCGGTCTTCCTGACTTCAGTCTCAGTGCTCTGTTCACTGCCCTATTTACATATATATGTATATATAATATACATATATATGTGTGTACATACATATGCGTATATCTCCATCTCTCCTCTGAGCTTCAATCCTACATCATCAACTGTTTTTAGACATTTCAATCAGGATGTCCTGTAAATGTCTTTTTAAAAAGTTTTATTGATGTATTTTTTAATATCATCATAGTTTCTGCTAGCATCCCTCCCCCTCTCAGAGAACCATGCTATGTAACAAATAATACTTTTAAAAGACAAAAAAGAAAAAGAGGAAAAATTCAGTACAACGGACCAATACATCAAAAAAGTCTGAAAATATATGTGATGTGCAGTATTTGTGACCCTCCCACCTGTCTAAAAGGGTGAGGCTCTAGTGAATTCTCGTGTTCTGTTTGGAGCCATCCCTCTTCTTTACATTGGTACTTGCTTTTTTTGGCACGTAGTTGTTTTTTCCATTATCATAATCATTGTATAGATTGTTTATTTGACTCTGCTGAGTTCACTCTGTATCTATTCATGTAGATCTTTCCATGGTAACTCTGTATACATCATACTCATTATTTCTTATAGCCTGGAATATTCTGTTGCATTCATGAACTACAATGGTTTAATTCTTCTCCTAAGAGATAGAGATATACTTTGTTTCTAATTTTTTGCCATCATAAAAAGTAGTGCCATAAAATTTTTATTGTATTTGGGAACTATCTTCTTCTCAATGGCCTCCTTGGGCCATCTCTGGATCAAAAGGTAAGAGCAGTGTAGTTATTTTATTTGAATTATTCCAAATTACTTCCAGAGACATTTTAAACTTAATATGTCCAAAACTGAACTCATTATCTTCCCACTTAAATCCTCCCCTTTTCCAAACTATCCTGTTTCTTTTGAAGGGACTACCATCTTCCCAGGCTCCCAGATTCATAACCTCACTCTCCCTTACCCAACATTTCCAGTCAATTCTCAACTCTTTCCCTTTCTACCTTCATAATATCTTCACTCTCACAACTAGCTACAACCTTTGTTCTGGACTCATCACCTTCATACCTGAATTTCTGCAATAATTCCTTAATTGGTCTCCCTAACTCATGTGGCAAATCACTCTAGTCCATTCTATATACTGCTACCAAAGTCATTTTCCTTAAGTGAAGATTTAACCATGTGATGTGCTTACTTAATCAACACCAATGCCTTCCTATTTCCTCTAAGATAAAATATTATCAGCCCTGTTTAGTTCTGAAAGCTTTAAGCAACATGGTCCCAACCTATCTTTCCAGACCATTGGATATTACTCATCCTTTTAGCACTCCATCAAACTGGACTTCTCTTTGTTCCTCACTTCATGTTATGTGCCTGCACTAGTGCATTGCCCATTACACTTGGATGTTCTGGTATGTTCTCTCTACTTGCCTCAGTCTCATGGAGACTCACTCTTTCTTTAAGATACAGCTTAAGCAGCCTCCTCTTTCCCCACATTGTTAGTAGCCTCCCACAAAAGTACTTTACATTGAACTCCTTCATATATATATTTGTATTTATCCAATTCATATTTATTCTGTATATATTTATATATGTCCCTTTTGTCTCTCCTATTAGAAAAAGTTTTTAGTAAATATTGTTTCATTCTTTGCATAGTAGAGGGGCTTAATGAACATTTACCGATAGATTGGGTGATCATCTTCTTGTCTTGATGCTCTTTGGGTTTTTGTGGTTCTGCTCTCTCTTAGTTCCCCCCTTATTCCTTTGACTACTCCTTCTAGGCTTCATTGCCAGATCTTTTTGGTCACACCTACTGATTATGGGTGAATCCCAAGGTTATATTCTCTTCTTTTTTCTCTTTTCTATCCAAACTGTCTTATTTGATGATTTCATCAGCTTCTGTAATGTCCAAACTAGCTCTCTAGAGGATCTCAGTACTAGCCAAAGTCCTTGATCTTAGGAGAGGAGTGAAGGGGTTGGGCCCATGTGGCTAGTCAAACATGGAGTCCATTTATTTTAAATTCTCTCAGCCTTATATACCCTAATATACTTACATAACTGTAGCACACTGAGCATGTGCTAACTATATATTGTACATGTGGAACCACATAAACAACTTACTATTGTGTGTAGATGACTCTTTGCCAATTGCAACATAGGTGGTCATGCCCTCTGACTTCTCAGGAAGGCTGAGAGCCCCTGTGGAGGATGTGGAGCTGAACCAGACACGTCAACAGGGTTCCTTTTACTGAACTAAAGGATCTTATAGCTCACCTAGGGTTCCCCATTATCTGTGACCCTCTACAAGATTCCACAGATTATATTTCATCTCTATATACTGATTATTCAGATTTATGTCCTGGTCTCTCATTTTAGCTGTAATCTTGTACACACTGGACCATAATAAGACATCTCAAAATCCTCCTACTCAAGATAGGATGAATTATTTTTCCTTCACTTTCCCATCTTCTCTCTCTCGATATATATGTATATATATATATATATATATATACATATATATATATATATATATATATATATATGTATATATATATATATATGTACACACACACACACACACACACACACATATATGTTTGTATATATATATACATATATATATTTTTCTTTCCATTCACCTGATCCTAGTTCAGACCCCTGTCATGTTTTACTTGACTATTGGAATAACATCACTGGAGGTCTCCTCACTCTACTACCCTCTTAACTACCCTCTTAACCAACAATGTCAAACATGGCCCATGTTCTACATAAAACCCATAACCCTTCCAAGTATAGCCTTCAGTGGATTAAAATTGCACTGAGAAATATTTACCAAAAATACATAAAAATACAATAAAGCACAAATGATACTAATATGTGATTTTTAAGTCAACATGTAGTCTGCAGGGATCATTATGTATAACTTAGTGGCCCCTGTTGCTATTTGAGGTTGACCACACTGCTCTATAAAAACTGCCAAAATGAGTTTTCCAGGCTATAGTCTCTCTGTGTCATCCCTCCCATTCAATAAATCGCAATGACCATCCCCTCATTACCTGCTAATATAATCCCCTTTAAAAGTATCCTCCATCTCCTACTAATCTTGTTTCTAACAATGTAAGTGTTATGTCCCTCATTCGAATGTAAGCTTCTTGAAGGAAAGGATAGATTTTACTCTTCTTAGCATCCCCAATGTTGACACAGTATTTGGAAGATTTAGCCTATCAAAGGCAAGGGTTTAGAAAGAGCTTCTGAGGAGCAGATTGGGCTAGAAGTCAGGAAAACTTCCTAACAATTAGAAGTTGTGGTTATTTGTTTTAGTATTCAGAAAGAACCAATGAAATCATAGGGTAATGTCTTGATTTACTCATGAATTGGATTTAAGTGAGGCTGAGTGGCACAAAGTCATCAGCTTCATTGTCTCTTACAGAGCCATCAAAGTTAAGTAGCAGGACAGAAGTCAGGATGACTAGTGATGACCCAGGATTCCATGGATGAACAAGGCTCTTTGATGTCTGACCAAGTTCTGAAAGCTCTACAATATCTGCTTCAGTTGCCTTCATGATCACAAGAACAAATTATTCCACTCCGCCCATTCTACCAGAAGTCTTTGCATGCTTGTGGTAGACATTCCCCAAACTCATGTACCAGTCTGAGATCTGTCAGTTACCCCATCCAGTTTAGCCCATCTAGTGAGCCAGTTTTACCAGGTTGTAGCCACTGACCCTGCTCCCACTTCTTAAAGGCACAAATGAGAGCTGGATGAAAGCAAACACCAAAGGTGAATGAGCAGCCCAGAAAAGGGCTCGGTAAGCCCTCAGACCAGAGATGTCAGTCCTCGCTTAACACCCCATACACCCAAAATGCATCTAAAAGTGAAATAAGTTGCCTCAGTTTATATTGGGTTTCTTCTTATTAAAGCATTTCAAAGATTGGAAGTCTATTTTCAAATATACTGTAGGGGAGATTCCTACTCAGTTATAGATTGGATTGGATGCCTTCTGAGCATCCTCCCAGTTCAGATAGCCTGAAATTATTATTATTATTGATATAATGTAAATCAGACTAGCAGTGAATCAAGTATCTAGGCTGGACAGCCAGGAACCAAACAGATTGAGCTTTACCATTCACAGGCAGCATCACAAGGAAAGTGACTCTAAAGGTAGAGGTCATCATGAGGGCAGCCAGTCTAAGAAAATCAAGGTCAGAATGAAGGCAGTCAAGAGGACAATGTCAGAGAGTCATAGTCATAAGGTCTAAGATAGTGGCAAGACATCTCAATCGTTATTTTTTTTTATATTTTTATTCATTTGTTGATTCATCAATTAGATCATTTATTCATTTAAAAAGATAAAGTGCATTTCTCTTTTTATAGAAAAAATTTAGTGGCCAGGGGCTCCACCAAGCAAAGCCAGAAACTGGCTCCAGAACCAATAAATGGAGTTAGAGCAATTAGAAGAAGACCATGGCCAGGAAGTATATTTGATAAAGAGGAGGAAATAATATTTAGACAAGAGTCCTGAATTTGACACCCATGAATTTTTAAAAAAAATGAAAACTATTTTTCAATATGATTAGTTTATGTTATAATCCTTTTATTGTTCAGTCATGTTCAACTTTTGTGATCCCACTTGAGTTTTTCTTGGCAAAGCTACTAGAATGGTTTGCCATTTCCCTATCCAGTTCATTTTACAAATGAGGAAAATGGGCAAACAGGATTAAATGATTTAATTAAGAGTAACATAACTGTTAAGTGTCTGAGACTAGATTTCAAATCAGCTCTTGCTATCTCCAGGCCCGGCACTGAGGCACCCAACTACCTCTTATAACCCTATGTGTTTTATTTTATACCTTTAAAAATATTTTCCCTAGGAATTTATGACCAAATAAGAACTAGAGAACATTATGAAATGCAAAATGAATAATTCTCATTATATTAAATTAAAAAGATTTTGTAGAAGCAGCCAAGATTAGAAGGGAAACAGACAACTGGGGGGAAGAAATTTTACATCCAATATTTTTAATAAAGACCTCATTTCCAAAATATATAGAGAACTGACTCAAATTTATAAGAATACAAGCCATTCCCCAACTGACAAAGGGTAAAAGCTTATGAACAGACATTTTAAAGATAATTAAATTAAAGCCATTTCTAGTCATATGAAAATTGATTAGAGAAATTAAGACAACTCTGAGGTATCACTTCACACCTCTCAAATTGGCTAAGATGACAGGAAAAGATGATAAATGTTGGAGGGCATGTGGGAAAACTAGGACAATAATACATTATTGATAGAGTTGTGAATTGATCCTACCATTCTGGAGATCAATCAGGAACTACGCCCAAAAGGCTATCAAATTGTACATACCCTTTGATCCAGCAATTTCTCTACTGAGTCTGTATCCCAAAGAGAGAAAAGGACTCACATATGCAAAAATGTTTGTAGCAGCCCTTTTTGTAATTGCAAGAAATTGGAAACTGAGTGGATGTCCATAAGTTGGGGAATGGTTAAATAAGTTATAGTATATGAATATAATGTAATATTATTATTTTATATGAAATAATGAGCATACTGATTTCAGAAGAGCCTTATATAAAGCCATAAAAGCCATACAGAAAGACTTACATAAACCGATGCTAAGTGAAGTGAGAACCAAAACAACATTGAACACAGCAACAATAAGATTATGTGATGATCAACTGTAATCGACATGACTCTTATCAACAATGAAGTGATTCAGACCAATTTCAATTGACTTATGATGGAGGCCAATGGTCAAAATCAACAAGGTTCTAAATGATATGATATATTGAGTGAGCTTTAAAGGAGGAAAGGATGCTAAGAAACAGAAGCTCATAGAAGGTTTAAAGGGATCCAATACCTTCTCCTTACCCAGTGTGGCAGAGGAGATGAAAGGTGGACCCAAATCAAGGATGAAGAGGCTTTCATAAGCACTAGAGAATAAATAAAAGGGGTATAAGAGAAAGAGATCTAAAGTAAAGGAGACTTTGTTAATGGTGAAGAATGGGGATGAGGTCTTAGAGGGCATTTTGGAAGAAGAGGGAAGAGAAGGATAAGAAGTGTTTATGGAACCAAATCAAAGTAGGTAGAGATGAAAGTCTGTGGAAAGGTGGCAGAAGAAAAGGATTTTCACCTAGTCAGATGGTACTTGGAATCACAAGGACAGGGAGAACAGGAAGCAGTAGTTGGCCAACCATGGGAGGAGGGTGAGGGAAGAACCAACTGATTCAGCCCACCAACCTACAGGATCCCATGATGACTGCGTAATGCCTTGGTACAAGGATGATAGCATTAGCTTCCACGGCTTGAAATCCCACACACAATGAGGATCTGGGGTGAAGGTAGCAAAGAGCCAACAGGCCAGATTGAACCCACACAGTTCCAGCTCTGTAACCTTATCCCAAGATGGCAGGAGGTAACCCATATACAGGAAATGCCCTAAAGGTGAAGAATGAGCTTAACTCCTGCTCTCTGAAATCTCTCTGCTGTCTCTCCACCTACGGAAGGTCAAGATCTCTGATAGATCTGAGCCCCTGATGCTTGTAGGTAAACATCATGGTAAATGGGATCCTTGGGGCTGTGATGAGTTACAGATCAGGTGGCCTCATTCTAGTGGGGTCTCTGAGCTCCTGGTCCCTGAGTCCTAGTAGTGTAGGTCCTCAGCTACTGATCCCCTGGAACTTAGGTTCTTCTTATTCAAAATCTTTTACCTAGAACTCAAGGTCCTCTACAAGCTGATACTTTGCCCAATTCTAGCATCCTTTCATGGATTTACTTATCATCATTGTTCAGGAGATTACCAGACTTATTTATCCCACTCTTGTATCACCAACTGCCAATATGTCCAATAGGTCACATCAAACTGTATGTTCCAGAGGCATCTCAAACACAAACATGTCCAAAAGAGAACTGGCCCCCACCTTCCTCCTCTCCCATTGCTATCAAGGGTCCCACCAATCATCTAAGCTTGAAATCTCAATGTCATCTTCAACTCCTCCTCATATACAATCTATTGTCAAAGTTTATCATCTCTACTTTTACCATATCTCTCCTATACATCCCCTTCTTTTTATTCACAAAGCACCCAGTCTTAGACAGGCTCTCCTCACCTCAACCAGAACTTCTCCTTGGACTCCCTTGCTCAGATTTATTTCCATTCCAAACCATCCTCCACGCAGGAATTCTCCTATTGCTTGTCTCGCCATATCATTCCCCAAACCAATAAACTCCAGTGCCTTCTTATCACCTCTGGCATCAAATATAAATTTATCTGTTTGGTACTGAAAGCTTTTCATAATCCAGCCTCCACCTGTGACTCCAGCTTTATTAAACATCAGGCCCCTTCACGCTCAACCACAATCCAACCAAATATATACATAGCAATGCATCTCTCAGCCTAGCCCCACTCCCATGCCTTGAATGCACCCCTTCCTCACCTCAACTCTCAGAAGGCCCAGCTAGTTTCCTTCTAGACTTAAGTTAAGAATCATCTTCTATGAGTCAGACCAGTTCCAAGATGTTTAGTGATGAAAAGAGCCATCTACACCCAGAGAGAGGACTGTGGGAACTGAATTTGATTCACAACATAGAATTTTCTCTCTTTTTGTTGTTTGCTTGCATTTTATTTTGTTTTTCACCTTTTTCCAGGTTTGATTTGATTTTTCTTAGGTGGCAAGATAATTATATAAACATGTATACATATATTAGGGGGAAAAAAGAATCATCTTCTACACGAAATCTTTCCTATTCCCCTGCCCTGGTGAGCAGCCTGTACCTTCTCCTCCAAAATTCACCTTTCATTTATTTTACTTACATCTGCTTGCTTATAACTCTCCCCATAACTATTTCTAGGGGCCAGTCGTGTATGCTTAACTCGCCCCTCTCTCCACCTCCTTCAAAGACAGTAGGCTAGCCAGCCATCCCCAAAATATCCTCCTGTCCATCCACCATCACTTCTGAAACAATGAATCATGATCATAGAGCGTGCAACCCATTTCTCCAATGGATCCCCATAATTTTCTGAACCAAAATATCCCTCCTGGGTCACCACTCTCTTATATGTGTTGTTTCAACCATATAGATATATCAATGTAGATATGTGTCTATATGTGTGCACATAGAGAATTTCTATATTCTATATGTATGCTATCCTATATGTTTATATATGTATAAACATATTATATATATATATATGTTTATATATGTATAAACATTATATATATATATATATATATATGTCTCAACCCACAAGAAACCATATATATGTGTGTGTGATACAAGTATATGTGATATAATAGATGTCATATATGATTCTATATTCTATATATGTATATATGTTGTCTTCCATAATAGGACGGGAGTTGCTTGCAAGTAGAGGCTGTTTGGTTTTTGTCTTCGAGCCCCAACCTATCTAACATAGTAACATAGTATGACAATCATCTGAGACATGAGAAGGGGACTCCCATAGAGGAAACTCCTTCTACAACTACAAATAAGCAAAGAATCCTCAGTGCCTTTGGCCACTGCACTTGGGGGACTCGCTCAGGCAGAACCCCCCAGCTACTCTATCACAGGCTGGGATCTTCCTGATTCCAAGCCAAGCCTCTAGGCCCCTGGGCCCTGCCATCCATAACCTAGAAGCTGAAAAGGAGCCTGTCCTGAGATTTCAGTGGTGAAGGGAACACCCTCTACCAGGACAGGCCAGCTCTTCTCCACAATGGAGATCCTTGGAGAGTTGCACAGAATGTGGAGAAGTTAAGGCATTTATCCAGGGTCACACAGCCCAGTCAATGTCTGAGGTGGGACGTGATGTCAGGCCTTTCTGGCTTGGAGAATGGCTCTGCATTCACTAGGACACACCATCTCTCCATCCATTCTCTCATATTACTTCCGTCATACACCTGATATATCTGCCTAACTATAATACAAAAATAACAACAGAGATAATGCAGATATAAAACAGACTTCTTGTAGTTTGGTTATGTCATGTCTGGTTCTTTGTGACCCACTGAGGGTTTTCTTGGCAAAGATACTAGAGGGGTTTGCCATTTCCTTCTCCAGCTCACCTAGAAAAATAGCGTTAAGTGACTTACCCAGGGCCATATATCTAATAAATGTCTGAGCCTGGATTTGAACTCAACTCTAGGCCAGCGCTATCCACTGTACCACCATTATGCCACACCATCTCCCATAACAGTTCACTTTTATATAGTGCTTTATGGTTTACAAAATGCTTTCAGTACATCATCTCATTTGAGCTTCAGCACAATGCTATATGTGCTATTATCATCCCCATTTTACAGATAAGGAGATTAAGGCTGAGACACATTAAGTAATTCGCCCAGGGTCCCACACCTAGTGAGTTCCCAAGAAAGCCTTAAACCCAAAGGCCACCACTCTATCTTCTATGACACACTGACTTAACTTCCGTGTCTCCTGTGCCCACCAACCCGTGGGCCTCTGTTCGTCATTTTCCATATACCCGTTCCTGTTCGTTGCCTATGAAATTCCTCCCCAGGCTGCACAGTTCCACTCAGATGCTAAGTGAAACTTTCCTTGACACCCTCCTCATCATACCCATGACCTTCTCATTTGTCCTTCATAAAGAGCTTTGTTTAGCATGCCTCTGAAGCATCTATCATTATTATTGCTTATTACAGTCATCTCTGTTGATCTTCTCCTACCCACACCCCCAACTGGACTGGGAGCTCCACAGGGTCAGGAGCTCATCTCTTTGTACATGAAGCTTTTCTGGATCAGTGCCAAGCTGCTACCACTACCCTCCCAGCTCCATTACCTTGTATCCTTATGGGTACATAGCTCCCTAAAGGGCAGGGACCATTACTTTTGTCTCTGTATTCCCAGCACCTAGTACAGTGCCTGGCACATAGTAGGCTCTTGACGTATATTTGCTGATTTAGTGAATTATTAATTTTGTTGGATATTTCAAGGTCTCCATAACCTGGTCCATTCTTCAGTGCTCTTAAGCTTTTTTATTACTCGTCCCTATAACCTATACTTCAGCCACATCGGTTTATTTACTCTTACATCTCCCACCTCCATGTCTTTGAACTAGTTGCCTTCAAAGCTTGTAACATGCTCCCTTCTCATTCCTAGAATCCCTGAATTTCACAGGGTGGGAGGGAAGGGGGAGGGGGCAGCGCAGGGGGAGGGGGATTATACAATTATTTTTATGCTTTGTTAGGCGGCAATGAGGTTAAGTGACTTGCCCAGAGTCACATAGCTAGTAATATCTGAGGCTGGATTTGAACTTGCGTCCCCTTGACTCCAGAGCTGCCCCTGCCCTGAATTTCTTTAAAATTTAGCACAAGACTCAGCAAGAGGTCCCTCCTGTCCCCCTCTCCTCTTAGTTGCTTATGCCCTTCCTCTTTAAGACTAGAGGAAGGGGTAAAGGGAAGAAGCATCTATTAAGAAACTACTACATGTCAGCCACTGTACTAAGCACTTTATAAAGAATATCCCATCTGATAATAAAACAACAGCTAAAATTTATACAGTCCTTACTATGTGGCAGACACTGGGCTGAGTGCTTTACAATTATTATGTTATTTGATCCTCACAACAACCTTGGGGGGTGGATGCTATTATTATTTCCATTTTACAGATGAGGAAACTGAGGAAAACTGGCTTAAATGACTTGCCCAGGATGTCTCAGCTAGTAAGTTTCTGAGGCAGGGTTTAAACTCAGATCTTCCTAACTCCACTCTGGGTATTCCATCCACTCTATGCAACTTGTGTGCATGTTTATGTATATATTGTCTCCCCCAGGAGTTCCTTGAGGGCAGGGATTTGCTTTTTATTTGTAATTTCACAGCAAGCACAAAGCTAGGTGTAACAAACAAACGAAAACAAGCTTATTGACCAATGTCTCTGCCCAAGTGCCCAGCAAAGGGCTCTCTACACATAGTAGGCACTTTGTGGAATGAATGGGACCCGTGTCCTCTGGGGTAGCCATTTGGGCGAATTCTCAAGCCCCTGGAAGGAAGACTGCCAAAGGCTGCCTTTGTGCAGAGGGAAGCCATGAAAGCCCTTGGGGGAAGTTCAAGTAGGGCTGGGGACAAGAGAGTCCCCACGGCTAGAATCCCAGAGAGCTGAGCGCTCCTCCTCGAACAAATTGGGTGACATTCAAGTCACAGAAGCTGGCTGAGGCTCAGTGTCTTCATTTGTAAAATGGGGCTGATGATTTGTGGGGCTGGAGCAATCTCACGGAAGGGAAGTCATTTTCTTTCCAATTTAAAAAAGTGAAAAACACTCTCCTCAAGTAAAGTGGTAGCTCTTATTAGCTCAGTCTCCTCCTCTTCCCCCTCCTCCTCCAAAGATCTAGTAATCAGCCAGGGATCTAATCCTAACCCTGGGGCCCAGCTTTCCCCACCATTCAATGCCCACCCCAATAGTCTGGGCCAATGGAGAGCAATCCTTTAGCCAGGATGTGCTATTTTTCAGAAATAAATTGTTAGCCTTTGTGTGGAAGCTGATGAATCTCCCCATCGCACCTGGGGGCCATTTCTCTGTACACGACGAGTAGGGAATCTGAGCCGTGTCCAGGATCAGCAATGTGAGGGCTGCAGATACCAAGGGGCAAGAAAGGGAAAGAGGGGGAGACAGAGAGAGAGGGACGGACAAAGGGGAGAGACTCAGAGACAGAGAGAGGCAGAGAAAGAGACGGGAGGGGAGAGAAAGAGAGAGAGGAGGGGAGGGGAGAGAAGGAGATAAGAGAAGGGAAGAGAAGAGAGAGGAAGGAGGTTTTAGGGGTAATTCAGCTAGGCAGGAAGGCAAAGCAGAAAATCAATTCCTTTCCTTTGTATTTATTAGGGGGTAGTCAGGTGTGCCCTTCAATCAATCAATCAAAAAGCATTGATTAAATGCCTACTATGTGCCAGGCACTGTGGCCGTACAAAGCCCTTCCTGAGGAATAGTCACTAAATTGGTGGTGCTTTAATCCTTTCCAACACACACACACACACACACACACACACACACACACACACACACACACACCATCCCTCAGGTAATTTGTTGTTCTTCTCTTTTTACAAAGGAGAAAACTGGGGCCCAAAAAGGGCCAATGATTGGCCAAGGTTCTCGGAGGAGCAACAAGGGCCTCCTGCCCAGGCTTTCTCCCCAGAGTAAATGTCTTTAGGACCAAGGAGGACACGGTGGGGGCGGGGGGGGGAGGGGAGAGGGGAGGAGGAGGGAGAAAGGGAGTGTGAGGCTTAGAGGAAGGGGGAGGGGCAATCTGAGTAGAGGCCATGAGGTCAAAGAAAGACAGGAATGAAAAGAGGGGTCAAGATGGAGGATGAAGAGGATCTGGAATGCTTGAGGAAGTTTGCAAAACAGCTCAAACTGAGTAATTCTGAGCAGATTTGACCCAGCAGAAGGAGATAGTGTACTTCCCTCTTTTCTCTGCAAAGGGGCGGGGCATGGGGGTGTTAGACTATATATACCAGCAGTTGATCTGTTCTTTAGAATTACTGATATGCTTTTCCTCTCTTTTATTATTCTTTGTTTTTAAGAGAAAAACTGTCCAGTGAAGGGAGAGAGGGGAGATAGATTTGGAAATAAAGGTTTCCTAGGAACAGTAAGAGGGCAGATAGTGCAGTGGCTACAATGTCAGACTTGAAGTCAGGAAGATTCCTATTCCTGGATTCAAATGTGTCTTCAGAACCTTACCAGCTATGTGACCCTGGGCAAGTCACTTCACCCTGTCTGCCTCTGTTTCCTCATCTGTAAAACAAACTGGAGAATGAAATGGTAAACTTCTCCAGTATCTTTGCCAAGAAAACACTTAATAGAGTCACAAATAGATAGACATGATTGAAAACGACTAAATAATCACAGAAACAAAATATATCAATACAAATGGTTTTAAAAGAAAGAAGGGGCAGCTAGATGACACAGTGGATAGTGTACAGGCCTTGAAGTTAGGAGGACCCAAAGGATAGGAACAGACAATTCTCAGACACAGAAATTGAAACTATTTCTCGCCATATGAAAAGATGTTCCAAGTCATTATTAATAAGAGAAATGCAAATTAAGACAACTCTAAGATACCACTATGCATCTGTCAGATTGGCTAGAATGACAGGGAAAGATAATGTGGAATGTTGGAGGGGATGTGGGAAAACAGGGACACTGATACATTGTTGGTGGAATTGTGAACACATCCAGCCATTCTGGAGAGCAATTTGGAACTATGCTCAAAAAGTTATCAAACTGTGCATACCCTTTGACCCAGCAGTGCTACTACTGGGCTTATACCCCAAAGAGATACTAAAGAAGGGAAAGGGACCTGTATGTGCATGAATGTTTGTGGCGGCCCTCTTTGTAGTAGCCAGAAACTGGAAACTGAGTGGATGCTCATCTATTGGAGAATGTCTGAATAAATTGTGGTTTATGAATATTAAGGAATATTGTTGTTCGGTAAGAAATGACCAACACGATGATTTCAGAAAGGCCTGGAGAGATTTACACAAACGGATGCTGAGTGAAACAAGCAGGGCCAGGAGATCATTATACACTTCAACAACAATACTATATGAGGATCAATTCTGATGGACCTGGATATCCTCAGCAATGAGATGAACCAAATCAGTTCTAATGGAGCAGTAATGAACTGAACCAGCTACGCCCAGGGAAAGAACTCTGGGAGATGACTAAGAACCATTATATTGAATTCCCAATCCCTCTATTTTTGCTCACCTGCATTTTTGATTTCCTTCACAGGCTAACAGTACACTATTTCAGAGTCCAATTCTTTTTGCAGCAAAATAACGGTTTGGTCATTTATACTTATTGTATATCTAATTTATACTTTAATATATTTAACATCTACTGGTCATCCTGCCATCTGGGGGAGAGGTGGCAGGGAAGGAGGGGAAAAATTGGAACAAGAGGTTTGGCAATTGTCAATGCTGTAAAGTTACCCATACATATAACCGTAAATAAAAGGCTATTTAAAAAAGAAGAAGAAGAAGTTAGGAGGACCCAAGTTCAAATATGGCCTCAGACACTTAACACTGATTAACTTGTGACCTCGGGCAAGTCACTTAACCCCAATTGCCTCAAAAGAAAAAAAGGAAGAGGTTTATTCTCTTGTTGTTTGAGGTAGAGTAGAACAGAAAGAACAATTATATTTACTTCAGGAGATCTCCAGTTAAAGCCTCACTTCTGACAAGGGTAGTGAGAACCTGGCTTCAAATCTTATCTCAGAATTTACTATCTTTGGGACCGAAGACAAGTCATGTTACTTCCCTGGGCTGCCTCAGTTTCCTTCTTAGTAAAGCCAGGGGATTGGAGTTGGTGGTCTCTGAGGTCCCTTCCAGCTCTTGAGCTGGCTTTCTACGAACTGCCAAGTAGAATCTGTGCAAAATACTTTTCCTTCTCAGGGTTGCTGTTTGCTCACATCCATAAAAAGTAAAGACCATTAAAATCCCTGAATTGAACTATCCACCTGAGAATTGCAGCAGAGAAAGCATTTTTTAAAATCTCTGAAGCCTTCTCGAAATGGGAATTGTTGTTGTTATTGATGCTGTTATTATTACTGTCTGAGTCTTTTCTCAGAAGCCAGCAAGTCGCAGACTGTCATCCCATAATTCCAGGGCCAGCCTGATACTTGGGCAGCCCTCTGCTCAAATTCCTCTCTGCCAGCTCTGCCCCCAAACTTGTTTCTCCCATCCCACATGGTAGACTCACATTTCACCTTTGGATGCCTCTCGGGGAAAGAAAGAATCAATCGCCTTTATTAAATAGGGAATTATTTGGAAAGGGGGATGCAGAGATCTATGTATCAGAGAGCAGGGTCCTGAGGGGATGGGAACCAGGACAGAGCAATTTTGATTGGAAGAGAGGGAGACAAGGAAAGGTTTGGATCCTGGGGTCTAGACGCTGGACACATACAGAGAGAGGAACAGAGAGAGACAGCTAGAAACAAGTGTTAAGAAACACACATAGACAAAGTACAGGCAAATAGGGACAAAATAGACCCAAGTTTCCAGATAGATACAGAGACAAGCAGACACAGACCTCAGCAGTCAGGCTAACATAGAAATCGTTTTTTCCTGAGTGAAGAAGTAGTGAATTTCAGACCTGGCCAAGGAAGTAGGCTCCCTTTGATCTTACCCAGCTTCTAATGAAAAATTTCTTTCTTTGTATAAGAAACTTTTCCTTCTCAGTTCTGATTTCTGCTACATGACAGTAAGCAGTGGTGGGTTTTAATCAGATAAAGCAATGCCCAGGAATACATTTACTACCTAATGTGCCCCATCCTGGGTTAATATAATACTTAGTTAACTTAGCAATTTAGTGAAAAAGAACATGTCAGTGTTTGTAGCAGCCCTTTTCGTAGTGGCAAGGAATTAGAAACTGAGTGGATACCCATCAGTTAGGTAATGGCTGAATAACTTATGGTATATGGATGTAATGGAATATTATTGTTCTGTAAGAAACAATTATCAGGAACCCCAGAGGTTCTACTAAAAAGCTATTAGAAATAATCCACACCTTTAGCAAAGTTGCAGGATACAAAATAAATCCACATAAATCATCAGCATTTTATACATCACTGACAAAATTCAACAGCAAGAGATACAAAGAGAAATTCCATTTAGAGTAACTGCCAATAGTATAAAAATATTTGGGAATCTATCTGCCAAGGGAAAATCAGGAACTACATGAGCAAAATTACAAAACACTTTCTACACAAATAAAGTCAGATCTAAACAATTGGAAAAATATTAAGTGCTCCTGGATAGGTTGAGTGAATATAAGAAAGATGATAATACTCCCTAAACTCATCTATTTATTTAGTGCTATACCAATCAGACTCCCAAGAAACTATTTTAATGACTAGAAAAAATAATAACAAAATTCATCTGGAAGAACAAAAAGTCAAGGCTTTCAAGGGAACTAATGAAAAAAAAATCAAATGAAGGTGGCTTAGCTGTAGCAGATCTAAAATTATATTATAAAGCAGCAGTCACTAAAGCCATTTGGTTTTGGCTAAGAAATAGACTAGTTGATCAATGGAATAGGTTAGGTTCAAAGGACAAAACAGTTAATAACTCTAGCAACCTAGTGTTTGACAAACCCAAAGACCTCAGCCTTTGGGATAAGAATTCATTATTTAACAAAAACTGCTGGGAAAATTGGAAACTAGTATGGCAGAAACTAAACATTGACTCACACTTAACACCATACACCAAGATAAGATCATAATGGGTTCATGATCTAGGCATAAAGAATGAGATTATAAATAAATTAGAAGAACATAGGATACTTTACCTCTCAGACCTGTGGAGGAGGAAGAAATTTGGGACCAAAGAAGAACTAGAGGTCATCATTAATAACAAAATAGAAAATTTCACTTATATTAAGTTAAAAAGCTTTTGTACAAATAAAACAAATGCAGACAAGATTAGAAGGGAAGTAATAAACTGGGAAGACATTTTTTTACAGCCAAACGTTCTGATAAAGGCCTCATCTCCAAAATATATAGACTCTAATTTATAAGAATTCAAGCCATTCTCCAATTGATAAATGGTCAAAGGATATGAACAGACAATTGAAAAGGTGTTCCAAATCATTGTTGATCAGAGAAATGAAAATTAAGACAACTCTGAGATACCACCACACACCTGCCAGATTGGCTAAGATGACAGGAAAATATAATGACCAATGTTGGAGGGGATGTGGGAGAACTGGGACACTGATGCAATGTTGGTGGAGTTATGAATGGATCCAGCCATTCTGGAGAGCAATTTGGTACTATGTTCAAAAAGTTATCAAACTGTGTGTACTCTTTGATCCAGCAGTGTTACTATTGGGCTTATACCCCAAAGAGATCTTAAGGAAGGGAAAAGGTCTCGTTTGTGCAAAAATGTTTGTGGCAGCTCTCTTTGTAGTGGCCAGGAACTGGAAACTGAGTGGATGCCCATCAATTGGAGAATGGTTGGGGAAATTGTGGTATATGAATGTTATGGAATATTATTGTTCTGTAAGAAATGACCAGCAGAATAATTTCAGAAAGACCTGGAAAGACTTACATGAACTGATGCTGAGTGAAATGAGCAGGACCAGGAGATTATTATATACTTCAACAACAATACTACATGATGATCAATTCTGATGGACGTAGTTCTGTTCAACAGTGAGAGGATCCAAATCAGTTTCAATTGATCTGTAATGAACAGAACCAGCTACACCCAAAGAAAGAACACTAGGAAATAAGTATGGACCACAACATAGCATTTCTACTCTTTCTGTTATTGTTTGCTTGCATTTTTGTTTTTTTTCTTCTCAGGTTATTTTTACCTTCTTTCTAAATCTGATCTATCCTGTGCAACAAGATAAATATAAATATATATACATATATTGTATTTAACATATACTTTAACATATTTAAGGTGTATGGGACTATCTGCCAGCTAGGGGAGGAGGTGAGGAAAGGAGGGGAAAAGTTGGAACAGAAGGTTTTACAAGGGTCAATGTTGAAAAATTACCCATGCATATGTTTTGTATATAAAAAACTATAATAAAAAATAAAATTTAAAATAAAAAAGAAACAATTAGCAGGATGATTTCAGAGAGGCCTGGAGAAACTTACATGAACTGATGCTAAGGGGAATGAGTAGAACCAGGAGATCACTGTACACGGTAACAACGATCAATTCTGATGGACGTGGCTCTTTTCAACAATGAAGTGATCTAGGCTAATTCCAATAGACTTGTGATGGAGAGAGCCGTCTGCACCTAGAAAGAAGGATGTGGGGACTGAATGTAGATCACAACATAGTATTTGCACCTATTTTGTTGTTTACTGGCTTTCTGTTTTCTTTCTCATTTTTTTTCCTTTTTGATCTGACTTTTCTTGAGCAGAATGACAAATGTGGAAATATATATAGAAGAACTGCACGTATTTAACATATATTGGATCACTTGCTATCTAAGGGAGGAGGTAAGGGAAAGGAGAGAGAAAAAATGTGAAACACAAGATTTTGCAAGAGTGAATGTTGAAAACTATCTTTGCATGTATTTTTTTCTTTTTTATTATTATAGTTTTTCATTTACAAAACATATGCATAGATAATTTTTCAACTTTGACCTTTACAAAACCTTCTGTTCCAAATTTTCCCCTCCTTCCCCCCACCCCCTCTCCTAGTCGGCAAGTAGTCCAATACATGTTAAATATGTTAAAATACATGTTAAATTCAATATATGTATATATATATATATATATATATATATATTTAATACAATTATCTTGCTGCACAAGAAAAATCAGATCTAGAAAGATAAAAAAACCTGAGGAAGAAAACAAAAATGCATGCAAACAATAACAGGAAGAGTGAAAACTTTGTATGTATTTTAAAAAGGAAAAGCTATTTAAAAAAAGAAAATGAACATGTCTTAAGCTGGCATATAAGGAGTATCTGATGGTGGAAAATTCAAGGCCATTGGGGAAGGAGTTGGGCCAGGAGAAATCTTATGGAAGAGTATGCCTCACACCATATAGATAATCATTCCAAACCAAGTATTTAAAGACTTTTCATATGGGACACAAAGGGCAGCATGGCATTAGAGCCAGCCTAGAAGTTAGGAAGGAAGACCTGGCTTCGAGTGCCACTTATGACATACCATAGACCACTGCCTAAACTCCTCAGTATCCTGGGAAGCCCTCTGGAACTAGGTTAGGGATATGGTGCTGACATATATCAGTGGAGGGAATTTCCACACAGGGAATTCTGCACATTATTGAAATCACTGTAAAAGATGGAGGAGGAGAAGAGGAGGGACCACAACAGGTACCGGGCCATCCTTGGAGTACAGGCCCTTTCTGCTACAGTAGAAAGACTAAATACTTAGTCCTCGTCTTCACAATCAAGAAAGGGACTAAGCAGAACGGGGCTCTTTCCTTACCTGTGGCTCAGCCCTCCAGCCCCCTTTGAAGGCAATTTAATCTATCACTCGCTGCAAAGCTTTCCCACCTACTCTCAACCACATAGGGACATGCTGGAGACAGCTTTTCTGAGCTCTAAAGAAGCCAATAGTTCATTTTCACTGTAAGCATTTACACCTTGGAAATGGGTAAACACTCCAAATCCAGGGTTTACTTTATTGTTTTGTTGATTATCTGGGTTAAAGAAAGTGATGAAGAAAATGTTAATGCAGATTAAATTTAATCTTGCCCATTCCCCCACCTTGCTAAACATCTACCAGTGAATTTACAGTTTTCTTCCACTCTTCTCCCCAACCCCACCTCTCTCAGCTGCCAGGTAACTATGGGAATTTAGCCAAGTTGTTCCCTTCTCTGGACCTCAGTTTCCTCATCTGGCAAATGATTTGACAAAATCAAAAGTAATCCTTTGGTTTTTTCTTTTGTTTTCTTTTTTCTTTTCTTTCTTTCTTTTCTTTTTTTTTTTTTTTTGCACTGCCTGTCCCCTTTGGCTTTCTGCAAAACTTCTCAAATCCCCTATTCAATATGAAATAAGGGATTTGAATCCCTTATTCAATATTCAAAGGAAATAAATTTTCAAATTCACTATGCATATGCATGGAGAAATAAAGAGATTCTAGTTTGAGAACTCCCAGATTATATGATCTCTAAGATTCCTTCAAGCCTGGAAATTCAATAAGCCTGTGCTAAATTCAAATCCCAGCTGTGCCTCTTCATACCTATATGACCTCCGGCAAGCCTCGTCTCCTTCCTGGGCCTCAGTTTCCCCCTCTGTCAAAGGGGTGGGGATGGGGGCTAAATGCATTATAAGTTTCTTCTAGCCCCAATATGCAATGATACTATAATTTTATGACTTGGAACAAGCTCATTTAACATCCAAACCCGCCGTCGTTGGGCAAATCTTGATTGAATTCCCTGAGCAAATCTAGCATCACGACTGCCCCAATAAATATTTATCCATTGCCCCATGTTATTGACTCTGCCGCATCAATATTTCATGGCCCAGCTTATGAATAATGGCTGTGAGCCCCATGAGGATGTGTAATATGCAACGTGGAAATTCCCTCCCGGGAAAGCTATGAGATGCTGTGCAAGTTGGCGTCAGTGCCCACGCAGACTGCTCCCTTAGAGCCCGACCAGTGACAGTAACACTGGTTTGAGCAAGATGACGAAGATGGGGGAAGGCATCCTTGGGGGAGGGGGGCAGGGGGGCAGACTGCTAAGCAGGCATTAGCTTCAAAAACATTATAAAGTGAAATTCCCATGCCCAACTGAAGGAAACTCTGCAAATAAGAGAATCCAGGTTTGCATCCCAGCTCTGGTCTTTACCAACTGAGGGACTTTGGCTTAGTGGGCTAGGGTTCCAGCTGGGGCCAGAGCTAGGACTACAGCTCAGTCTGTGGTTAAGGCTATAGATATAAACTCATCCAATTTGGCGTTTTCCCAACCTGAGCAAAAGATTTGCCATCTCCTCACTTGCATCTCGACATGGGGGTTTCTAGCCCAGTCTTTAAAACATTGGGTGACGTTGTACAAGTCATTTAACCTCCCTTCGGGCTTCATTTTCCTTCTCTATAAAATGAGGGGGTCCAACTAGATGACCACTAAGATACTCTCCAGTTCTAAATCAATGAACTGTAGAACCTTCATTGATAGAGCTCATTCTCTTCCACTGACTGTTGATTGTGAGACAGCTCTATTTAATGGAATGTAATTATGATGCTCTGAGATAAAGAACAAATCTATTCTCTCTTTCACATGACAGCCCTGCAAATACAGGAAGACAGCTCTCCTACTCCACCCTCCCCCGCTCCCGCTCCCAACCTTCTCTGCAGCCTGAACATTTCCCCCCCTTCCTTCTACCTCTTATGGCACAGACACATCATCTTGGTCACCCCCATCTAGATGCCCTCTGGCTCTGACGGTGTCCTAGCTAAAATGTGGTCACACGGGACCAATTGCCTAGATAAGGTCTGGTCATGGAAGATGACCCTGGGCCATGGATTCAGAGATAGAAAGGATCTTGAAAGTCAGTACAACCAAAAACTAGGTGAGGGACCCTAAGCCCAAAGACAGCCAGGACCTGAACTCAGCTCCACTGACTACTAATCCGATTCTCTCTCCATCACAACACTCTCCCTCTAGAACATGGCTATAAACCTCCCTCCTTCCAGATGCTGTCTCAATGTTTCTTTGCCAGCCTCATTACACTAATTATTTGCATTGAGACTGCAAACAACTAACAAGCCGGCATTATTTTCATATGGACCTCATGTTTATGGGAAAAGAACACAAATAGACTGCAACCAATTAGTGAAATTCTCTCCCTGACAGCAGACTTGCCTTCTCCTCCCTGATCTCTGGGCCATTTGGCCTGCTTGATCCCAGACCACCCCACAGTGGTCCCCTCTCGAGGAGCCGCAGGAGCCTCTGATGGCTTTGAAACATTTCAAGTTCCAAGGAGCCGAAATGATTTCTCAGATAATTAGACGCAGGAATCAATCCTTCTAACAACCCAACACTATATTGGGCACGACACCACGGGATGATGCAGAGCTTTCGACCTACATTATTTTGATTGTCTGCCAGGATTTAATATATGAATATTACATACCAATCTTCAACTTAATTTCTTGTGTAAACGGATCATGGCATAATCCTGGAGTCCTGAGCCCAGATCATAATTAAGTGGGGAAGACACTATCTTGACTTATCCCATTATTCAAAGCATTGGCTTTCCTTCAGGCCCTACCAGATGGGGTAGGTGATAATATAGATGATATGCCAGCTCAACTTCATTCTCACACATCCACAGGATATAGTCTCTTATCAAGAGAGCTGGGGAGTGGGAGGTAGTGACAAGGGTGATAGAGTTGAATCCAGAAAGTCCTGGGTTCAAGTCCTGAATTCTGCCCTTAAATTCACCTTTTTTGTTTTTCCAGACGGGAGGGACTTTTGCTCTCAGGAACTTATAATACTATAGAGCTAGCACAGCAGTTAAAAAAAATCAGAGGAACTGTGCTGCTATCTGTGTGCTTTAGGCAAATACTTTTCAATCTCTAGGTTTCAGTTTTCTGACCTGTGATCTAGCTGCCAAATAATCTCTAAGGTTCCACCTTGCACTAAATCAAGTCTTAAGAGGGCTCCCGAATCCTACTTTAGTCGCAAATAAATGCACAAAAAGCTGTTATTTACAAAAGGAAAAGACTTAACTCAGAGAGTTGGCAAATACAAGATGTGGAGGACGACAACAGTTTAACTAGAGAATTAAAGTGTGTGGAAGGGAAAGGTATCACCGAAGTCTGGAAAGGTAGAAGAGCAAAAGATTGTAGAAGGCCTTGAATGCCAGAAAAAAAAAGAATAAAGTTACTTAGAACGCAACAGGAAGCAATTACAAAGTTTTGAGTGGGGGAATATAATGTTACCAGATCCAGGCATAAGGGAGATTACTTTGGCTTGACTATAAATGATTAGAAGAAGGAGGGAGTGTAGGCTGGGTTGCAATGGTCCAGATGGGTGGTAACAGGTATTGGTGGTAGGAAGGGAGAGGAACTCATAGATACACATTAATCTGTTCTATCTTCCCAAATCTTTTCGGTTTTTTAGATCTTTATCCATGTCTTCCCATGAATCTTCAGGACAGAGGCCACCTTTAGAAGCCTTTTTCTGGTTTTTGTACTTTACAGAGGCATCAAAGCTGCATCCAATCGGTTCACCTGTAATCTGTCACTTTCACTGTAGGATTTACCCTTCTCCCTTTTTTGGTCAGATGCAGTCTCTGCATGCTCTGTTTGTGATATTCTTGGTCAAGTCTCTCACTCCACTTTTTAAATGCAAGTCATCATCGGTAATATCCTCCAGCCTGCTGACTCCCACCACGCATCTTTCTATTAGCCTTTAAGTTAGTTATAATTTTAATTCTCCTGAGTGCTTAGTGTTTCTGAATTTTCAGTGAACAACATTAAAATAAAATTAATTTGCCACATGGCGGTACACAGACTCTGCATGCTAGAGAAATTGGAAAAGGGGGGAGATCCCTGGGGAGTTGAAGTAGTCAGGAAAACGTGCTTAGGCAAGATGGTGCCTTCAGCTGGGCAGCAAAAGGAAAGGTAGAATTTGGTTAAGCAAAAGGCCTTCCAGGGAGGAGCAATGATTTGAGCAAAGGCAGAGAAGGAAGAAAGAGCAAACAGACTCCATTAACACATCATACTGTCATTATGCAATTCATTTCATAGGATGACAGACTAGCCCTTTAGTCCAACATCTTCATATTATACATAAAAGAACCCAGCCTGGGGAGAGTAAGTGACTTGCATTCAGTTCAAAGAGAATTCCTTAACCTACTAGGTGCTGGGCACCAGAGACACAAAGACAAAAATAAAAACAGCCTTTTCCCTCAAGGAGTTTATAGTTTGCTGAGGAGAACCAACACATAAGTAGAGAATTAAATATAAAATATAGATAAACTCTTTTTTTCTTCTTTAATTTGTTATTTTTATTTTCAGTATTATTTTAGGGGGTAAATTTTATAAGCCAAATTCTCTCCTTCCATCCAGCCACTCCCCCACCCAAGCAATACGATCTCAATTATCATGTGAAATGATAGAAAATGTATATTAATATCAGCCATGTTGGCAAAAAGGCAAGAAAAATAAAGTGGAAAAATTATACTCTAATTTGCATCAGTTCTCTCTCTGGAGGTAGATTTCATTTTTCTTAATCATTGTATCGATCAGAATAATTAAGTCTTTCATAGTTGGTTATCATTACAATACTGTTGTTTCTGTGTATAAAGATATGATTCTGCTCATTTCATTCTGCAATAATTCATACAGGTCTTCCTATGTTTTTCCTATTATTTTCAGAAAAACAATCCTTCTATCACAAACATATATCACAACTTGGTCAGCCATTCCCCAATTGATGGACATCTCCCCGATTTCCAGTACTTTGCCACCATAAAAAGAGCTGCTATAAAGACTATATAGGTCTTTTTTTCCTTTTGCTTTGCTCTCTTTGGAATACAGACCTAGTTGTGGTATTACTAGATCAAAGAGTATTTAGTTTTATATACTATATATAAATATTATACAAAATACTATATACTATATATTAAAGGGTTTTATAGCCCTTTGGAGCATAGTTTCAAATTGTTTTCCAGAATGGTTGGACCAGTTCACAACTCCACCAAAAATGCCTTTTCCACATCCCTTCCAGCTTTGTCATGTTTCTTTTCTATCATGTTAGCCAAAGTGTGATGTGGTACCTTGAAGTTAGTTTTAATTTGCATTTCTCTAACCAATAGTTAGAGTATTTTTTTATATGACTATAGATAATTTTGCTTTCTTTGTTTGAAAACTGCATATCCTTTGATCATTGGAGAATGTCTCTTATTTTTATAATTTTTTTTATAAAATTGATTCAGTTTAGGAAGAAAAATTTAAAACTCAAATTCTGTATAAAATTGTCTTTACATTTAGTTGGGAAAAAATAAAACACTATTAAAGAAATGTATTATGGTGGCCTCCTATTGGAGAACAGCTAAACAAATTGTGTACAGAAATAAAATGGAATATTATTATTTCAGAAGAAATGATTAATGGTTTCATGGAAACCAGAAAGACCTCTATAAAATGATGCAGACTAAAGCAAGCACAATTGGAAGAAAGAAAAGAAGCAGTTATTAAGCACCTGCAATGTGCTTAATAAAAGAAAAAAAGAGTAAAGTGTTATATTATAAACTCTTTTTTTCTTCTTTAATTTGTTATTTTTATTTTATGTGTTTATTAGGTCCTAATAAAAGATAAGTTTTTGTGAAGGTGCCACATGCATTTACATTACAGATATTATCTCATTTGATCCTCACAACAACCCTATGAGAGAAGTGCTATTATGACTCCCCCGCCACTTCACAGTTGAGGAAACAGGCAGATGTGTCCAGGGTCACCCAACTAGTAAGGATCTGAGGTCTTATTTAAACTCAAGCCTTCCTGATTCCAGGGCCTCCACACTACTCTAACCACTGGGACATATAAAAGAACAATTTATACAATGATAACATTATGAAGGAAAACACTTTTTTAAGGTGTTATAACTGTTCAACAAAATGATGAACAATGAGTCTAAAAGAAGATATAACACATCATTCACCTCCTAGCAGAGGGGTGATGAACTTAAAATGTAAAAATAAATTTTTTGGAGATGACCAATGTGGGAACTTCCTTTGCCTGTTTATACAACTACATATTGAGGGCTTTATTGCTTGTTTTTGATTTTTGAAATTTGCTTACTGGTGGGGAGAACAAGGAGTGGGAAGAACAATTTAATTTATTAAAAACAAGGGATTAATGTCTCTCTGTGTCGACGACTGCATTCATAGATGTGTGTTTTATTCCACTGATTCAAGACCAGGCCACTGATAATCCAGAGACTGGGGAAGACTACTGGGATTTTGAAGTCAGTTCTGGATCCTACATTTCAGGGAGGGCATTTATAAGTCATAAAAGATACAGAGGAATTCAATCAGTGCAATAGGACATCAAAGATTGGATGTGTCTCTTCAAAAAGAGAGAAGATCCATCAGCACTTAGCTCTATGACCTTCTTTCTGGAAGATACAAGAAGGTAGTGAATCTTGAAGGGATAAATGTTGCTTTTTCCTCTGAGCTGGAGAGGAAAATCATCTTAAGAAGACAGATATGATCAAGGAAGCTCAGTACTTGATTTGGAAGAGGAGTGGAAGAAGACAATCTGACTGAGAAGTTGAGATGGGAGGCAGTCATTGTCTGAGTCACAGACAGGACTCCATCCCTATATGGCTGCTACTTTCCCCAAAGCCTGATGGAATAACTTCAGGGCTGAAGAGAACTAATAGTTGAGGACTTTTCCCTTGAGAGATCTGAAAAAGGATGTGCCCTGTCTCTCCTATGCCAAATGTTTCCCCTCTCTCTAGAGAGAGACAGCTATTTAAAGTTTTCCTATTCCTTAAAATTTATTTGCAATTTCTGTTAAATTAGTTTTTAATTTAGTCACTACATAAAGTGAGCAGTCATAGTTGTTCTGGCTCTGTGGGCTTCATTATTTGTGAACAGGGAGTTGTACAAAGAGAAACAGTGAAATACATTAAGCACAAAGAGATACAGAAAGTTGGGAGGATCAAATGAGATAATATTTGTAAACTGCTTAGTACAGTGCTTGAAATACAGTGGATGCTATATAAATATTTATTCCCTTCCTTTCCTCCTTCCCTCATCACACTAAAGTTGGGCATGGGAGGAATAGGCAACATCTTTTAAAAGAGATACACAGGGAAACTACATTTTGCTGAAAAGTATTGTAAAAAATGAAATTAGCATCAATGTAAACATATTGCATCGAATGGGATAGCATATAAATTTTTAAAGAAAAACTTAAATGAGCTACAGGGAAAAATAGACAACAAAACTATAACAGTGGGGGACCTCAATCTAACTCTCTCAGACTTAAATAAAGGTAACCAAAAACCAGACAAAAAGAAGCTAAGGATCTAAATAGAATTTTAGAAAAGTTAGGTGGTCCAGACCTCTGGAAAATATTGAACTAGAAAGGACTATCTGTATTTCTCAACTATGCATGTGGCACCTTCACAAAAATTTATCTTTTATTAGGATCTAATAAACACATGTAGAACACAAACAAATGCAGAAATATTCAATGCATCTATTATCAATCATAATATGATACAATTATATTTAGTAAAGGGCCTTTGAATCAAAGATTAAACATAAATTAGAAACTAAATAACTTAATCCTAAAGAATGGATGTATCAAATAACAACTCATAGAAATAAATGGTATTACATTAAAGATGACAACAATGAGACAAAATGCCAAAAATTTTTAGAGGGAGACAAATCAATACTTGGGACAAAATTTGTATCTCTAATGATTTTCATTAATAAAAGATAGAAAGAATAAATCAATAGATTTGACATGCAACTAAAAAACCCCAGAAAAATCAACAAATTAAAAACTTCCGATTAAACACCAAAATAATACTCCTGAAAATCAAAGGAGAACTTAACAAACTGAAAATCAAAACACTATTGAATTAATATATAAAACTATAGATGAGCCATTGACTAACTTGATTTATAAAAGAAAAAAAAAACAAATTACCAGTATCATCAAAAAAAAAAAAGATGAATTTACAACCAATGAATAAGAAATAAAAGAAATGATCAGGAAACTATTTTAGCCAGTTATATGCCAATAGAACTGACCATCTAAATTACCTAGATGCAAATTTATAAAAACATAAATTGTACAGATAAACAAAACAGGAAATAGAGTACATAACCCTATGTTAGAAAAAGAAATTGAACAAGCCATAAATGAACTTGCAAAGAAAAAATTCATCAGGATCAGATGGATTTACAAGCAAATTCTACCAAACACCTAAAGAACAATGAATTTGAATACAGTATAAGCTTTTTTAAAAATAGAAAAAAAAAGAGCTTCACCAACTTCCTTCCATGACACAAATATGGTCTTGATATCTAAACCAGGGAGAGTCAAAACAGAGAAAGAGATTTATAGACCATAATGTTAAATAAAACAGCAAGAAGACTATAGCAACATATCGAAAAGATTATACACTATGGCCAAGCTAGAATTATATTCAGGAATGCAGCCATAAACATAATTAGCCATATTAGTAACAAAAATATATGATTATACCAATAGACACATAAAAACCTTTTGATAAGATAAAATATTTAAATAATTGGAAAGCATAGGAATAAATGAAGCTTCCTTCAAAATGATTAAAGTACCTATCTAAAACCAAAACCCAACATTACCTGTTATGTGGATAAGCTAGAGAGACCTTTACAATAAGATCAGGAGTAAAGCAAAATTGTCCATCATCACCGTTACTATTCAAAAGTGCAAGAAATGGCAGCTATACCAAAAAGGCAAGAAAAAGACATTGAAGGAATGAGCTAAGGCAGAGAGGAAACAAAATTTCAACTTTTTGCAGCTGATATAGTGGTTTACTTAGAGCACCCTAGAAAGTCAAATAAAAATTAATTGGAACAATTAATAACTTTTGCAAAGTTGCAGGATATAAATTATTAGCATTTCTCTATATTAGCAACACAACCTAATAGGAAAAGATAGAGAAATTCTATTGAAAACCACTATAGATTATGTGAAACACTTGGCTATCTCCTTGATGAGATACACAGGAACTAGATGTACACAATTACAAAACACTTTTTTGAACAAATTAAGACATAGCTAAATAAGTGGAGAAATGTTTGTTCATGATAGGGTGAGGTGGTATAATAACAATGACAATACTACCTAAATTAATTCAATTATCCAGTGCCATAACAATCATTTGATTTGTTGGTTGAACAGTTGAATCCATTATCAAAGGACCACTTTATAAAGCTAGAAAAAGTAATAACAAAATTCATCTAGAGGAACAAAAGTCAAGAATATCAAGGGAATAAATGAAAAAAGGGAGGGAAGGAAAAGGGACTAGCAGGACCTGATCTCAAACTATATACTACAAAGCAATTTGATACTGGGGAAGAAAAATATGTTGATCAGTGGATCAGATTAAGAGAAGCAAATGAGCACAGTAGCTTAATGTTTGACTAACCCAAGAATTCAGATATTAGAGGGGAAACTCATTATTTGACAAAGATTGTTAGGAAAACTGGAAAAGAGTCGACCAGAAACTATGACTAGACCAACATCTAACAACATAGATCAAAACTAGCTCCAAAACTAGCATGATTTAGATCTGAAGGGCAATAAACAATAAATGAGAGGAGCATGAAGGAAATTATCTGTCAGATCTATGGATAGGGAGAAAAGAATTCACAGCCAAACAGAAGATAGAAAGGTTCATAAGAAGCAAAATGGACAATTTTGGTTACATACAATTAAAAAGCTTTTACATTAAAAAATCAATTCAGCTAACATTAGAAATAAGAAACTGAGGGAAAACTATTCGTAGTAAATTCCTCTGAAAAAAATCTCATTTCTAAGACATTTAGGGAACTGACTCAAAGTCATAAGAGTAAGAGCCATTTACAGTTGATAAATGGTCAAAAAATATTAATAGGTAATCTTCAGAGGAAGAAATCCAATGCTCTAAATCATGAATAATTAGAAAAATGAAAAGTTAAACAATTCTGAGGTACCACCTCACACTCATTGGATTGGCAAAGTTGTGAAGATACCCATCACTTGAGAAATGGCTGAACAAATTATGGTACGTAAATGTGATGAAATACTATTGTGTTATAAGAAATGACGAAAGAGTGGTTTCAGAGAAACCTAGGAAGTCTTGTTGGAATTGATGAAAAATGAAGTGATCAGAACCAAGTTGTTGTCATTTATACAACAACAACAATAGTGTAAATCCTTGTAAAGATTTTGAAGCCCTCTGAGTAGATTCCCCATAATAACCCGTGATGTTACCATCACGTTCTGAGGGTTACCTGTTTCATCTACAAATATAAGAAGTGTAAGCAGTTTAACCTTTTCTGAGTCCCTGATGATTTCTCCCTCATGTTTACTTTTTTATGTCTATCTTGAGTCTTGTGTTCTGTGTATTGGGGAGAAATAACATACATACATACATATACACATACACACACATATATATATATATTTAAATAGACATATATATGTGTATATGCAATCAATCAATAAGCATTTATTGCCAGGCACTATGAGAAGCGATTGGGAATACAAAACCAGAAGTGCCTGTCCCCAAGGAGATTACATTCCAATAGAAGGGACATAAACAAATAGTACAAGTACATATGTCTGTATATAAATATATATATTATATATACATACATACATATCATATATACAAAATGAATACAAGATAGCATTAGCTAGAGAATGGGCAGGAGTGGTAAATAATTGAAAAATGCTTCATGTAAAAGGGGGTACTTGAGTTACATTGGAATGAAACTATAATTCTAAGAGGAGGAGGTGAGGAGAGAAGGTATTCCAGAGGTTTCTTCCCTACATGGCTTTACTCTTTGATTAAAAAAAATTGTGGACTTCTGGGCTCCTGAAAGGCAGGGAACACAATTAGGGGGCAGGAGAAAAATAAACCATCCAGTGAGATACATACAAGGTATTCAGAAAAATCGGAGGTGATTGAAGAGGAAACAGAGTAACAGAAGCCAAGGAAGATAAGAATATTGAGGAGGAATTGGTCAACAGTGTCAAAAAAAAGATCAGAGAAAATGATAACTAAGAAATGGTTAATCAAAATTAACCATTAAGAGACCCTTCAATTAAATATAATCGTGCAGGAACCAGATTATAAGAAATGGTGAGAAAATGGAAGAGCAGAAGACAATTTCCATAGCTGCCTCAGAAGACAGTAGGAGGCAGGAAGGCAAATGGAAAGCGATGCCAAGGCCTTTTGTCAGGAAATACATCCCCCTCCCCAAAAAAAAACTATGGAGAGGTGCTTTCCGAGTGGGGAAACGTGCTGCCTGGGTGCTGGGGAAAGAAGGAGATAAATGGGATGGATTCACCCTATGCTAGCCAGGAGTGGGGAACAGACACTTGGTTGGAGAGGAAAGAAACACTGGAAGCATGAGTAGTATCTGGTGGAAGGAAGGTGTTTTGGGATAGGTGAGTGCTTATGTGGGTCTAGGGGTCTCCAAGACTCACCTTTCTTTTCCACTCCCATCCTCACAGGCCATAGGTCTGTAGAAGCCAAGCAAGGTGCAGAGAAAGGACATCTATCCCCAAAGCACCCATCAGGGCCTTAAGTACATTCCATGACAAGAGACAGTTAATCAATGGGTTGCCTCCCTCCGCCTGAACATGGCTGGCCAGAGGAGCAAAGCAAGTCTTGCACTTTGCCTATAGACCTTAATAAGAAGCCAAAGCTGAGCAGGGAGAAGCGATCAATGACTCCAATCAATGGTCTATATTAATGTTTCTAATATGATAGTGCTGATTTGCAGCCGACCAGGTGCCAAATGGCATCTGGGAAGCATTACTCCATCCCCCAATTGACGTAATAATTAGATTGCATAAGTGGCTCCTCTCCGCTGGCTGTCTGCTCTAGAGACAAATGGTATTGGTCAGGCGATCAATCTCCCTGCCGTGAAGGCAAAAGTTGCAGCCCCAGTCAGCAATGACGCCTGGAGCCCCAAATTCAGCGCAATATGAGAAAATGAGCAGGGAGGAATGTCAAGGGGGAGATGATGCTGAACAGTGACCAATGAGGAGGGTCAAGCTGGCGAGACAGAGGACTCCCGGGCCTACGTGCCTGTGTCCACACTCAGGCTCCAGAGGAAAAAGCTGGGGCGGCTTCCACTATTGGAGGGAGGAGCAGTGGTTAAAGTGCCACTTGGGGAAAACAGAGACCCCTATCCTAGGTTCATGGAATTTAGAGTTGACAGAAGCCTCTGAGATAATCTAGTCTAGGGGTTCCTATATCGGGGTCCATGGGAGCCCCAAGGGATCTATGGATAGATTTTAGGAAGACTGAGATCCTGGATAGGAAAAATTACCTCTTTATTTCAATATAATTGATTTCCTTCATAATCTTATGTATTTTATTTTATGTATTTAAAACCATTATTCTCAGAAGAGGTCCATAGGCTTTACACACAAAGGTTAAGGATCCCTGATCTAATCTAATTCCTCTATTATGAAAAAAGACATCCAGAGAGAAAAAGGGACTTTTTGTTAGTAAGTGGCAGAACTGGGATTCAAATGTAGGTCCAAATCTAGGCTTGTACATCTCCAAGTCTTTTTAGTGCCTTCCAGTTAACCCCATAATTATTATTATTATCTTCACATAGTAAGCATTTAATAGATGCTTGTTGAATGAATGCTCAAGTAAGGCAACTGAGACCTTGAAAGATGAAATGACAGTTAAGACAGTGCAGCTCTATTACCAAAGAGAGGTGCAATTAATCCACTGTCACACCTTACAGTGAATTACTTTATGTCAGACAACCTTGCTGTCACTTAGTTGAGCCCCGGGGACCGAGACACGGTACAGGTAAGGTGATACTGCAGGGAAGGTAATATGGCCCTGGGTACTGAGTCAGAGCTAAAAGGGAGATTAGTGGCAGAAAATTGCTAATAAAGGTCAGAGTGCACCTTAAGGGATTGAGACGAGGATTGGGACAGCTTGGAGGTGGAGAGGGGGAAAAGGAGGGAGATGAAACAGCTGAAAAAAAAACTATCAGCAGCAGTCACAATTTTATAAGGCAATTCTCATCACAATATAAATCAGTCAACAAACATTTCTGTATTAAGTGCCTGCTAGACATTAAGCGCTGTTCTTGGTGCTGATGGTGCAAAGACAAAAAAAAAATAGGTCCTGTCCTCAAGGCTCTTATATTCTATCCACCAACCAGTATATTGAATTGTCCACAAACAAGCTAAAGATATTAAGCACCTATTTGCTATAAACCAGGAACTCTGCAAAGTGTGGGGATAACAAGACAAAAAAACAACAACCAGAAGAAAATAATCCCTGATCTCAAAAAGAATTATAAAAGCTTACAATGATGTCTCTGCCTCTAATCCCTCCCTCTTTCCAATCCATCTTCCACACATCTGACAAATTGTTAATCCTAAAACACAATTCTGACCACGTCACTGCCCCTTCTCTGGGCACACCCTGCCCCCAAATTCTCAAGGCTCCCCCTTATCTCTAGGCTGATTGACACACATCCCCGTTTGCCAGTGAAAGCCCTCCACAATCAGATTGTTCCCTCCCACCACCTTTCTTGTCTTCTTTCTTTTGATTTCCTTTTTTTTTTTTTTTTTTACACACGCACTCTCTCCCCCCAGCTCCCGTTCCCCCGAATGTGACAATCTTTCTTTGGCCTGTGCCTTTACATAAATAGTCCCCCATGTCTGGCAATGCACTCCATTCTCACCTCAGATTCAGAGAATCCCCAGCTTCCTTCAAAGCACAGCGGAGGTCCCATCTCCTGCATGAAGTCTCCCTTGACAGCTCCAACTATGAGCATTCTCCCTCTTGAAATTACCCTGCATTTATTTACTTGGGCACCTGCTGTGTTTCTCTAGTCAAATGTAAGTTCTGTAAGGGCAGAGCCTGTTGGATTTTTGCCTGTGTCTCCCCAAGTACCTAGCATGTTAACTTGCACATAGTCAATGCCTAATAAAGGTTTCTTTAATTGGTTGACAGAGCTGACATTCTACTGAGGAGCACACAGAAAAGCAAATACCAGAACTGTGCTTTCTACACACTTTCCTTGCGATCAGTTCCCTTCTCCCCATTCAAACAGCCAGCCCTCGAGCTCAAGGCCTCATCATCTCTCACCTGGACTACTGCAATAGCCTCCTAATTGAGCCTCCTGCCTCCAATCTCTCCTCACTACAGACCACCCTTCACACAGTTGCCAAACAAAACCCCAGATCTGACCAGGTCCCTCTCCTAGTCAATAAACTCCAGTGGCTCCCCTATACTGTCTGGCACTGACCATCATCCCCTACGTTTGTCTCTGAGAGAGAGCCCCTTCCAACCCGGCTGCAATCTGCCTTTCCAGCCTCCCCTTCCCAAACTCTCCAGTCTAGCCAAATTGGTTCTTTTACATTTCCCGGTCAATCTTTGTACACAAGCCACCCCCCCACCCCCCACCCCCACCTCCGATACTGGACTTTCTCTTCCTCCTTCGCCCCGTCTCCTCCAGTCACCAGCTTCTTTCCAAATCACCTTTGAGAGACTTTTCTGACAGAGCCGCTGCTAACCACCCCCTCCTCCAATTACCTTGCATGTATTTTGGAGATTCTTATATGGACACTGTTGTCTCTTCCTCCACAGAATGGAAGGTCCCTGAGGGGAGGGACTGCTCCCCTTTGGTCTTTGTCCCAGAGTCGGACACACAGAGAGCAAGGAGCCCATGCCCGTCGGTGGATGGATTGATTGATTGGAACGGAGGAGCCTGGGAAAGCTGCAGGAGGAGATGGTGGCCGACTTGGCCCTGAAAAGAAGGAAATTTGCTCCATTTGGGACTCAGTTTCCTTTTATGTAAAAAGAGGGGCTCGGAGCGGCTGCTTGGGGTCCTTTGCAGCTCTGATATGGGCGAATCCCATTCTCCCCGGACTCTCTGGGGTCCTTTCCAGCGTGTGAAGCCAAGGATTTGACAGGCCCAGAGTCCCCACGCGTTCCGCGGGCCGCGTCACTCCGTCCCTCAGTCCCAACATCTGGGCGGCTCAGACCTGTAGCCCGAGTTCTTCAGGTTTCTAGAAAAGTCGGCTGGCCGCTCGGCGTTTCCGCCTTCTTCCAGCCGCGGCCGCTAGATGGCAGTAGAGAGTCAATTCCTAAGTAGCTGGCTGCGCGGCTGCGAGCGGAACCGCTGTCAGCACCCGGGTTGCTCTGGAAACCCTGACGGGCAGCAGCCGCTCCAAGGCTTCCTCCCTCCTTCCCTCAGGGGCTGGGGCCCCGCACCAGGGCGGTGACCTTCATCTCCCGTTCTTCGGGGCCTTGCGGCTCTCAGAGGGCTTGCTTCTCCCTCCCCTGAAGGGAAGGGACTGCAATGCATCCTCCTTTCCCGGAGAGGAAACTGAGGCACGCAGAGGAGAACCGATTTGCCCAGGATCCCACGGCTAGTCAGTGCCTCCCACAGTGCGGGAGCCGGTTGGCTTCCTGACTCCGAGAAACGTCCATCTGGAAGGGACCTCGGGGCTCCTACTCCCCTCGTAGCTTTAGGGGAGGGGAAGGGATTTACCTAAAGGCTTCAAGCCCGGGAAGCTTCAATGGTGGATTTATGCGCTCTTTCTGGTTTGCAAGGGCTTCTCCCCGTGAGATAAAGAGCAAGCACAAGACAAGGCAACTGACTCTCAGAGAGGGAAAATGACCTGCCCAATGTCACAAGGCTAAAAAGTAATGGTAGCGAAATTCAGATCCAAGTCTTGGGACTTGAAGTGCAGGGATCTTTCCACTGTATCAGATCTCCACCCCTTCTAAACATTCAGAGCAGCGTTCCCTCCCCATTGTCCCACCAAACCTCGATCTGAGGGGGCGGCTCCCTACTCCTCCCACAGGGAAAGGGACCCACGGGTCAGGTTTCTATCCATGGCCCTGGGAGAGGATACAGAGGGGAAAAAAGAGATGAGGAAGCTCTAGTCCTCTCTGCTTATGGGACTGACAGTCTTGAACAAATTACACCACGAGACACAACAGCAATCAGCTATAATGAGATTAAAAAGTACTATGATGTTGCAGATTGAGAGCTCTCTTCTGGTTAGGGAAAATCAGGGAAGACTTCCTGGAGGAGGTAACATTGGAGCTGGGTCTTGAAGGACGAGCAAGACTTAGACCATCAGAACTGGTATGGAGAGCATTCCTAGGGGAAAGAACAGCTTGAGCAAAGGGCCAGGGGCAGGAAAAATGCTACCCCAGCATTGGAACTGAGAATAATTGAGTTTGGCTGGAGCAGGGAATACTGGGAAGGGAACAGGTAGAAGAAAGCCTGCGAGGGGAGATTAGGGCTAGACTGGGGAAGGAGTGCCAGCATGAAGATTTGGGTTTTGTTTCACAAGTTCCTAAAGGTTTTCAAGCAGAGGAGGGGTGTACTCCACATCTGGACCACTGCGTTCAGTTCTGCATGACACATTTTGGGAAGGACCCCCAGAAACCAGCCAATGTCCAGGGAAGAGAAACCAGGATAATGAAGAACCATTTAAAAGAGAAGACACATACACCTGTATGTGATTGCACACATGTACATGTATGTTTGCACGTGTATATGCATGTACTGGTGTGTACACGTGTATATCTAAAGCTAGATTCATCTTTATTTTTATGTCTCTATGCCGTCATCAACTATTTGAAGGGCTATCGTCTGACAAAGGATTGGCTTTGTTCCGCTAGGAGGTACAGGTGGATGTTGCTGAGAGTCAGATCATAAAATACTTTGGAACGAGCCAAGCTGTCCAAAAGTGAGATGGGCTGCTTTGGGAGTAGAAGTAGAAGCTGGATGACCCCTCTTGCAATATGTTATGGAAGGGATTCATGCTCAAGGATGGGCTAGATGAGATGGCCACTGAGATCCTTTCCAACTTTGAGAGGTTCTATAATCCCCTGTGATTTCATAATTGACATTGGGCCCTCAGCCAAAAGGGGAAAGCATTTGAAATTTGTCCCCAGTGGCCTCCCAGCTCATGTTTGAAAAGAAGACCTTGGAGAGGAGAAGTGGGGATTTATTGCTGATATCCAGGATTTTTACCATGAACCTGACCACGGAGATATTAGTTAGACTCGATAATAAAACTTGTCTGCTTGTTACAAAAAAAAAAAAAATCTGAGACTAAGAAAGTAATCCCTGTCAAAGGATGTCCTGCTCCCAGAAGACACTGGGGCAAATTGATCTTCAAGGTAGACATTTATGAAGTCTCTTCCCTGAGAAATTCCCCCGTGAAGCTAGTTTAGTCCAGATTGCCTTTGTTCATTTGATGGAACTATTGTTGCTCAACCCAGAGAAGACAGACCGATGATAGAGGGAAGGCCTGTGCTGACATATAATAAACGTTCTCTGGCTCGTTATCACAGCTACATCAGGAGTTGTCACTCTTTCCGGGTTCCCAGGGTATCTTGAGGAGTGTGGAGAATTGTCTTTGCCTCATACCATTGTCTTGAGCCCCCACTGGTTGTGTTTCCCCCAAGTCCATTTGACTGATGAACATGATTTTGCTTTTAGAAAGGGATATTTACTCTGAAGATTTAGCAAAAACAAAAGTTTATAAATCCCCCCAGCACTTCAGAGGCACGTTCTGTCCCCTATGCTCTGTCTCTGGATAGAGCAGGCTCATTTTGAACACAATTTCTCTATGATGGTATGTTTATTAACGTTTAATCCAAATGTAGCATGACTGTCAGATGAGTCCTCCTGTCACTTACCGTTGGAAATGGGTCCTGATGGCCACTGCCTTTGCCTTTCAAATTATTTATGATGAACTAACTGCAGAACCTGGAATTGGGGATGCTAGGATTTCAAAGGTTTACTCTCTTGACCTTTTGAAACTCACAAGATCATAATCTCCATTCCTTCCCCTAAAATGGAAAAGAACAAATAGACAAATTTCTTTTTATTATTATTATTTTTTTAAATTATAGCTTTTTATTTACAAGTTTATGCATGGGTAATTTTACAGCATTGACAATTACAAAACCTTTTGTTTCAACTTTCCTCCTCCTTCCCCCCCACCCCCTCCCCCAGATGGCAGGTTGACCAATACATGTTAAATATATTAAAGTATACATTAAATACAATATATATACACATATATACATGTCCATACGGTTATTTTGCTGCACAAAAAGAGTCGGACTTTGAAATAGTGTACAATTAGCCTGTGAAGGAAATCAAAAATGAGGGATTGGGAATTCTATGTAGTGGTTCCTAGTCATCTTCCAGAGTTCTTTCACTGGGTGTAGCTGGTTCAATTCATTACTGCTCTAGCGGAACTGATTTGGTTCATCTCATTGTTGAAGAGGGCCTCGTCCATCAGAATTGATCATCATATAGTATTGTTGTTGAAGTATATAATGATCTCCTGGTCCTGCTCATTTCACTCAGCATCAGTTCATGTAAGTCTCTCCAGGCCTTTCTGCCATCATCCTGTTGGTCATTTCTTCCAGAACAATAACATTCCTTAATATTCATAAACCACAATTTATTCAGCCATTCCCCAACTCAGTTTCCAGTTTCTGGCCACTACAAAGAGAGCTGCCACAAACATTTTGGCACATACAGGTCCCTTTCCCTTCTTTAGTATCTCTTTGGGGTATAAGCCCAGTAGTAACACTGCTGGATCAAAGGGTATGCACAGTTTGATAACTCTTTGAGCATAGTTCCAAATTGCTCTCCAGAATGGCTGCATGTTTTCACAATTCCACCAACAATGTAGCAATGTCCCTGTTTTTCCCACATCCCCTCCAACATTCTGCATTCTCTTTCCCTGTCATCCTAGCCAATCTGAGAGGTATGTAGTAGTATCTCAGAGTTGCAAAGAGACAAATTTCACAAATAACTGAGGTCTCTTTTATGTGGTCATATACTAGCCTCAGAGGGGAAAAGACCCAAGGCCTCTTAAAGCACTGTCTCTCAACAGATGTTATCAGCAAAGGTATCAAACCAAGAGGCAGCAGGTGAATAGAGATAGTGGAGGCTTAAGAGCTTTGGAAGACACCCCCAGTTTAGTTCCCCAACCGCCGCCAGTTCAAAAGGTTACCATTCACCACATAGTTAGCAAGCCAGAACCAATTAAAACTGTCAACACATGCTCCAGGGCACTTCTATTAGACATGATCACAACCATCACGGAAGCAGGTTTCTTATGTCTTTACCTGGAGAGATCCCATCAGAAGTCCAAGTGTGAGTTGCCACTCCAAATGTTTCTGAAGGTCTGACATGAAAGAGTTTTAGACCTAAAGCTAGAAGGGACCACTCTCTGATTTTATAAATGAGGAAGTGGGGCCAAAGCAGGGAAAACAATTTCTCAAAAGTCACATATAGGGTCATAGAACTAGAGCCAGCCAGTGCCTTCATCTTACACATGAGGAAACTCGGGCACAGAAAAGAACAGGGTTCCTGCCCAGCCTTACACATGAAGTAAGCACCTAGTGCAGGGTTTGAACCCAAGTCATCAGACTCCAGAATTGATGTTTTTTTCAGTGTACCATTCTGGAATCTCACTTGTTCTACTTGATCCTAGAACAATGGAGCAGTGAATGGACTTTATAGAAAGGCAACATAAGTTCAACATAAGGGAAATTTTGCTAAAGTTACAGCTGCCCTGTCACTGGAGGTCAAATGGAACTCTGTTGACCACTTGTCAAAGATGTTATAGGAAAAATCTCTATGCAGGTTGAGACTGGGCGGGATGGACTCTAAATCCCTTCAAACTCCAAATTCTATGCTCCTATGACCAACTGTGGACAACGTGGTACAGTGAATTTGGACTCAGAAATGCTGAATTTGAATTCTAGTTCTGCTCCTTTCCCTCTGTGTGCTGTTGGGTAAGTACCTTGACTTCGCTGGGTTTCAGCTATCTTTTTTTCTGAACGTGAGGGGATCGAATGGGATTCGAATGGGATAACCTCTCCAGCTTTAAAGCCTATGACCTCCAAAGTCCCTCGCAATTTAGGGATTCTTTGAAAGTGGGATTCTTCTCACACTCATCACCATCAGTCGCTATGTCCTTAGGTTCATTGATATAGAGATGGAAGAGACCATAGATAGTGACATCCCTCGCCCATGGTCATGTATGGGATCACAAATTGGGACTTGGGCAATTCTATTAGACTTGGGATGGAAAATGTCATCCGCATCCCGAGAGAGAGAACTATGGAGACTGAAGCATAGAACATTCACCTTTTTGTTTGTTTGTTTTTGTTTGCTTGTTTTTTTCTTTCTCGTGGGTTTTTTTTCCTTTTTGGTCTGATTTTTCTTGTATAACATGACAAATATGACAATATGCTTAAAAGAATTGCACCTATTTAACCTAAATCAGATTGCTTGCTTTCTTGGGAAGGAGGAGATAACAGAGGGAGGGAGAAAATTTGGAACACAAAGTCTTACAAAAATGAATGTTGAAAAATATCTTTACGTGTATTTGGAAAAATAAAATGCAATTTTAAATTTTTTAAAAATTAAAAAAAAATTGGGATTTGGTAGGGCCCTCAAAGGCCAACATATTTAATTCTACTCTCAATTTTAGTTAGCTAGCTAGCATTTACAAAGCATGTGCCAAGCATTGTGCCGAGTGCTTTACAATTATTATCTCATTTGATCCTCACAAGAAACCTGGGTGGTAGGTGATATTATTATTCCCATTTTACAGTTGAGGAAATTGAGGCAAACAAAGATTTATGTGACTTTCGAGAGACCACACAGCTGGTAAGTGTCTGAGACCACGTTTGAACTCAGGTCTTCCTGACTCTACAAGGTCCCCTGCTCTATCCACTGAGCCATCTATCTGCCTCATTCATTTTAATTAATTTTATAGAGAAGAAAACCATAGCTCATATTGGCGAAGTTGTTTGTCTAAGGTCATACATAGTGTCTTAGATCCAGAATTAAAATAGAGTTCAGAGGCCATTTAATTTGACTGATTTCCCCCCTTCCCATTTTAAAGAAGAGGAAAATGGAACTCAGAGAAGCCCAAAGACTTACTTACCTAGAGAGTCTCTCAGGGTGTAAATGACAGAGATAAATTTGAACCTTGGCCCTCTGACTCCAAATTCAGCCCTCTTTCCCCTATATCAATCACTGCAACTGTCATAGATATAGGTGGCCCAGCAGAAAGAGAGCTGGGCCTGGAGTGGAGAAAATCTGAGTTCAAAATTGACCTCAGATTCTAGTTGTGTGACCCTGGGCTAGTCATTTAACCACTGTCAACCTCAGTTTCCTTATCTGTGAAATAGGGATGATTATAATAGCATCTACCTCCCAAGGTTGTAGAAATCAAATATTTGTATTTAGTACAATGCCTGGCACATAGTGTTATATAAATGTTAAGTATAGTTATTATTCAGAGGAATGGGTTGTCCCCATTGGGGTAAAAGGGGATGGATGAGTAGAGAGGAGCCTTTCTCACCCACCCCACCTGAAGACCAATTGCTTCAACTCTGCAATCACCTCAGCTCTTTCAAAGAAAACGTGATTCTCTTCTAATGAGATGTGGGAAATCAAATGGGTCATTAATCAAAAATTAGTCTTCCCTAAAATAAAATATTAGCTGTGTTGGGTAGTTAATTGCATTATCAGATTGAACAGCTCATCCTCTTTAACAAGAATTTTAAACCCTGATCGCCTAATAAGTGCAGGAATTACCGTTAATCTCGCTCAAAATTTAATTACGGTGAGTCATACATCAAGAACTAGAACATGGGAATAAAAACTTACCTGTGAAGTGAGGTCCCACTGACCCTCACCCCAGCCATTACTTGCCTCTGAGTTTGGAGGATCGGGTGAGTTTCCAGCTCTGAGCCGGCCACGTGAGCCCTCTCCCCATGCCGCCCATTACACCTTACAGAAAAACTTGGATGTTCCCAGACTGGGAGATGATTCTTCACTCCCACACCCCTCCCTCCCCACCTATCATCACCTTACCCAACAATCTGAATCAGTGGAAAGAGCCCTGGAATCACGCCACCTCTGATGTTTACTGACTAGCTATGTGGCTTTGGACAAGCCACTTAATCTCTGTGGGCCTTGGGTTTTTTCCCTGTAAAATAAGGTGGTTGGACCATATGACCTCTGATTTCCCTTCCAGCTCCAGGTCTGTGATCCTCTACAATGTTCCTCCCCTTTTGGTTGGTGAGAATTGTGGGAGGAATCCCTCCCAGGACAGCTTGATGGGAATGAGACATAGCAGCCACGACCTTAGAAGGGCTCCACACCTCCTGAAGAAGGAATGGCATCTGTCTTCTGGGGAGTCCTTGGTCTTATGGGGAAGACAGGTTCCATGTGACAGAGACTCAGTTCCAAGCCTCCTAGAGGCTCAGTGTAAGGAGAGCAGCTGATCCTAGACAGCACCACCCACCCCAGTTTCTGGATTGATAAGAAACCCAGAGAATGTCTCTGGGCCAGGGCAGGGCCCCCGCGAGGTAAACTGCAAAGTGTTAATGGTCTCATGTCAATTAAGAGCATGATGAGGCCTTTACTGGGACCTTTACTGAAACAAGGAGTTTGCCTGCAAAAAATGCCACCATTTATTTGAATACTATTGTGCTATAAGAAATGATGGTAAAAACAAAAGATATCAGCAAAACAAATGAAAATAATGACAGCTAGGTGGTACAGTGAACAGAGTGAATAGAGTTCAAATCTGAGCTCAGACGCTTGACACTTTCTAGCTGTGTGATCCTGGACAAGTCACTTAACCCTAATTGCCTCATCCAAAACAAGAAATTAAGGAAATATTAAAAACACAAGCTATCAAGAAATGATGAGAAGGAAAGATTTGGAAAGTCTAAAAAAACCAGAGACTCACATGAACTGATGATGAGTGAAATGAGCAGAACCAGGAAAACAGTAAAAGCCCTATTATGTTAACTGTGTCAGGCTAGTTTAGCCCACTTTAAACTGGTTCAGACACTTTTAGTTAAGTCAGTCCAGACTTGTTCAAATCAGTTAAAACATAATGAATTGGTTATTTCCCAGTCAGAACTTGTTTTAGCCCATTTGAACCAGTTTAAACTGGTTTAAGCCAGTTTAGACTAGTAGAAAAAGGAAAAAAAAAAACGGCTTCCTCTCATTCTCTCTGATCCTACTGACAGCCAAGGCCACAGTCCCATTCCCTGGTCTGCACTGGCTGATTTGAAACAACATACGGCTATACTGTGACAACTGAGGAGGAGGAAGGGGGAATATAGAACACATACACACACCCACACACACAACCTAGGACTACATATAAGGAAACTTTTAACTGATGAAGAGCTGTGGGAAGGATGCTGGGAGGTTATTACTACCGTGAATAATAATATTAATTTGGAGAGATGACATTTAGATAGTGCTCGATGGTTACAAAGTGCTTTTCATACATCAGTTGATCCTCAGACACAGCTCTGTGAAAGAGGAAGGGAAGAAAGAGGGAAAGAGGGAGGGGGGAAAAGAGGAGAGAATAGGAGGGAGAAAAAAAGACAGAAAGAGAGGGAAAAAGGAGAGAGAGGGAGACAGAGACAGAGAAACAGAGAGATAGAAAGACACACAGAGAGAAATGAAGAGACAGATGAGAGACACAGAGAGAAGGGGGGGTGCAAATATTATCATCCACATTTGACAAAGGAGGAAACCAAGGCTCCAAAATCCACAGGGATTCAGAGGCAGAGCTAGACCCAGAACCTTGCCCCTCCAAGTCCAGTGGATTTTCCCAGGGGACTTCTTGAGGTGCATAGGGGAAAACTTTTGTCAGCCTGCCTTTTATGCAGTTTTCCTTACAGCTCTCTGCAAGGAGGGTCTCTGATTGCCCCTCACACTACAGTTCATTTGCTTCCTGTCACCCATTTCCAAGCCTTCAGGGCCCTTTAGGAGTCTTTCCAAGACCTTCACATTTTTAATTAACCGAGTGCTTTGGTGTCATCAGCCTCCTTCCGTTAATTTATTAGTCATTTCCTTCTTGGGCTCGTTAATGAGCATATTTCCTAGCTTCCCTCCTGGCTCCCAGTCTCAGGAGTGATCAGGCTGCCCCTCTCTCCCGGCCTGAAGCTTCTGGACACCCAGACTCTACCCCTTCCCTTCAGCGCCTTTTGAATTCAGAGATTGGGATTTACCCTGCAGGGTAAAGCCAGAAAGGGAGGTGGGAAGGAGCCATGGGTCCATATCTGTACGTGATTTTCCAGAAGAGGTTATTTCAGAGGGTTTTTGAAAACCCAAGCCAATTATTTCTGATGTGTCTCCATTATCCCTTTGTCCACAACCCCCAGCACCCCATCTCCCTCGCCCCCACAGAATGTACTTTATACCACTCCTGCTCATCCCCTTGGATGAATCATAGCTCAAGGTTCAGACAATGCCAGAGCTGGAAGGGGCCTTGGAATAGAAAACATAACAACATCAGAGTTAGGAAGGCCTTGGAACATACATTAAAGAAAACAAAAGTTGGAAGAGACTGTCTTAGATGAAATCTAGCCCAAACTCCCAACACTCACAGGGACCCAGAGAGGGGGGAAGGACTTTGCTACCTAACGTTGCACAGCAAATTAACCACAAAGCCAGAGCTGGAACCAAGTTCTCCTAACTCCCACTACAGTTACTATCACCTCTCAGCTCTGCTGACCCAGAGTCTTCAAAGATTAAGGAGTTTTCTGTCAGGATGTCCATAGCATTGGAGGAGAGGTTGAAAGAACTAGACATATTTTAGACTGAAGAAGAGGAGACTCTGGGTCACATCCCAGCTGGATTCAACTCTTTAAGCATCTGTCATATGCAAAAGGGATTAGATTTGATTTCCTTAGCCCTAGAAGGCAGAACTAGGAGCAGTGAGGGAGAAATCACAAAAAAGGTAAATTGAGTCTGGATGTCAGGAAGAACTCGCTAGCAATGAGAGCTATCCAAAAGTGGAAAGGGCTGCCATGAAAGCTGGTGGGTGCGTCCCAACTGGAAGTCTTCAGGCAAAGGCTGGATGCCTGGCAACTCGATATGACAGCATGTAGGGAATTTTGGACCAGCTACAGGAGGGCCTTAGGCTGGGTAGCCCTTTCCAGCTCAGAATCTCAGTGATTCTGTAAGTCTGTGGGTCTCTGTGCTGTTTACTACGCCAAGTAGATTAGAAATTGGGATGTTGTATGTTGGTGTGTCTAGAGCCCAAGATGTAAAGCAAAGAAAGAAATTGGGAGTCTGCAATGAATCGAAAGAATTACATATAGCCCATCTTTAGAGATTCTTCTTCCTCTCCTGTTCCTTCTGTTCTAGGTGGCACAGGAAACAGTCTCCTGTGATTTGAACAATCACATCCCCTGAGAGATTTGTTGTGACTGGAGAGGTCATTAGAGAAAATGTTGATGCTTTTTTCAATTTTGAACACATAGGAAATGTGCCCTTGGGTAGGGACCTCCCCCTGCTATAGTTTGTGAGAGAAAAGAGACTAAGTTTTATAGTTAGTGTCTGGATTTGGTGTTGGTGACTTGGGTTTTCTTGCTTGGATTCTGGGGCCTTGGAGGATATTGCATCCAACTCTTCATTTTAGGGAAAAGAAAACTATAGAGTAGTATATACTATATATACTATAGAGTATAGAAAAGGCCTATAAAGTAGAAGTGACTTGCCTAATATCACACAGGAAGTATGTGACAAAGCTAGGATTCAAACTACAGAGGGGACACCTTTGACTTTTAAAAGCCTTCACAACTGGACTGAAGCCTAGCCTTCCAGGCCTGTGTGTTCTAGACAAACTAACTTGCTTGCTGGAGCTGACCTTTCACCTCTTCCCTCTGCCTCTTTGCCCAAGCTGCCCTTGTGTCTGAAATGGATGCCTTTCTCATCTCAGCTTGAGGGTCACCTCTTCTGTTCTCCCAACCTGGAGTCTGTGAACTTCATTTGTTTGGGTTTTTTAATATATATTTTATATAAATATATATATTTGGATCACTGTAAGCCACTATAATTGTTTTCCTTTGGAGTGATCTTTATTTTATTTTATTTTAATCCAAGAATGGGTCCAGTGGCTCTTTTCAACAGTGAAATGATTCAGGCCAGTTCTAATGATCTTTTGATGGTGAGAGCCCCCAGAGAGAGGACTGTGGGGACTGAGTGTGGATCACAGCATAGCATTTTCACTTTTTGTTATTGTTTGCTTACATTTTGCTTTCTTTCTCATTTTTTTTCCTTTTTTTGATTTGATTTTTCTTGTGCAGCATGGAAATGTGTCTAGAAGAATGGAACATGTTTAACGTATATTGCATTACTTGCCATCTAGGGAAGGAGGTGGGGAGAAGGCGGGGAAGAATTAGAACATAAGATTTTACACGGGTAAATGTTGAAAAATTATCCCTGCATATGTTTTGAAAATAAAAAGCTTTAATAAAAATAAATAAAAATGACCTGGAGAAGGAAATGAAAAAAAAAAAAAGAATGGGTCCATAGGTCTCCCCAGATATCTTTGGGGACCCAAAGACATTAAGAACCCCTAGCCTACACAAAAGCTACTGCGAGCGCACCCCTTGAGAGACCCTAGTGTCCTTCCCTTGGAAACTCTGTGTTTATTTTGCATTAAAATTTCTATTTATATGTTTTTTCTTTTTGTTTTGTCTTTGTGTGACCAGAACTTAGAACAGTGCCTGGAACTGCTTTCAATTTTTAACTTAGCTTAAATATTAATGTTTGTTCATTTTTTGCTGAATTGAATTGAACCGGATTAAATGTGGTTTTCTGCAAGGGGACTTGGGAGGGTATAATCTAGAAAGAACTGAATGCCATTCCAGACTCATAACTCTCTGGAGATAGTCCTGTTGGGCAGGCCACCGATATAAGCAGCTCTACCTGAGGAGCTAGGATGGGGAGCACAGCTTGGGGAAAATAGGGTAGTTTCTGCAAAGTGGGCCATTTCAGGACGACCTAGGCTGGCTCTTCTACCTCCTACTTATATGATCTTGGGCAGATATTTTCATATTTTTGGTATGACGAGGGAATTGGACTCTCATGTTGGTTCAAGTCCTTTCTAGTTCTAGTCATGAGACTAGAACTCCCTCCTAGTTGTAATTGGAATTGACTGTGGTTCTCTACCAAATTGGGGGTGAAAGCTCACTGGAGGGAGTCTTATGTGGAACCTGATAGGAGTCCTATTTAGATGCTTTGGCCTAAGTAGGTAGTCATGTTGGAGAAAATTAACAGGACAGAATAGAGAATGCTATGTGTCTATCTCCTCAGGTTTTCTGGGTAGGAATTAAGAGAGCAAAGAGTATGAAAATCCCCAAATGGATACTGAGCCATTTGTGTTACGAGAGCCTCTGAATTTCATATGTAACCGGCGTCTGGCACGCGTTTGGTTCATGCAAGAAAAGAATTTTGATATCATGTAAGAAGAAAATGGAGCATGTGTAGACATTCTGTAACTTGTTCCAGTTTCTTAACCCTGTAGAAGAAAAAAGTCTTTTTCTATTGGCTGTATAACCAGAAGTGGGGGCATTTTCACTGCATTTTGTGCATTTGTTAAGAAATGATGCTCTAAGAGGAAAGGCCTTGGGGGTTAATCTACTGTAGGAAATAGAATCTGCTATTTCATTGGCAAAGAGAGCTCTTAAGATCAACACATGTTCTCTGCAACTTAGAGGATTCCTTAAAGTGATAATGTCAAAGTCAGGTAGAAATGGGGGGGCTCCTCAACCATACATAAGATCTTTGCGCAGCACATTAACTTAGAAAACTACATATTAACATTATCTATATTCTTGTGTGGTTGGTTTCAGTCATTAAAGTGTCTGACTCTTTGTGACTCCATCTGGATTTCTTGTGATGTGCTTTGCCTTTCCTTCTCCAGCTCGTTTTACAGGTGAGGAAACTGAGGCAAAGAGGGTGAAGTGACTTGCCCAGGATCGCACAGCTAATAAGGGAGGTCAGATTTGAGCCCAAGTCTTCCTGATTCTAGGCCCAGAACTCTAGCCATTGGGCCATCTAGCTGCCCATATCTATGTTCTACTGTATTATTATTTATTTTAAAAAATTTTAAATTAAAACAAATATTTCCCAAACATTCATGCAATGTTGGTGGAGTTGTGAACTGATCCAACTATTCTGGAGAGCAATTTGGAGCTATGCCCAAAGGGCTATCAAACTACACATACCGCATACCCTTTGATCCAGCAGTTCACTACTGGATCTGTATCCCAAAAAGATCATAAAAAAGGGAAAAGGACCCACAGGTGCGAAAATGTTTGTAGCAGCTCTTTTCATAGCAGCAAGGAACTGAAAATTGAGTGGATGCCCATCTGTTGGGGAGTAGTTGAATAAGTTATGGTATATGAGTGTAAGGGAATATTATTGTTCTATAAGAAATGATCAGCAGGATGATTTCAGAAAAGCTGGGAGAGACTTACATGAACTGATGAGATCATTAGACACGGCAACAGCAAGTTTATATGATGATCAATTCTGATGGACGTGGCAATCTTCAAGAATGAGGTGATTCAGGTCAGTTCCAGTGATCTTGTGCCATCTGCACCCAGAGAGAGGACTGTGGGAACTGAGTGTGGATTACAACATAGCATTTTCATTTCTTTTGTTGTTGTTTGCTTGAATTTTATTTTCTTTCTCGCTTTTTCCTTTTTGATTTGAACTTTCTTGTTCAGCAAGAGAATTGTATAAATATGTATGCATATATTGGATTTAACATATATTTTAACATGTTTAACATATATTGGATTACTTGCCATCTAGGGGAGAGGGTAGGGGTAAGGGGGAGGGAAATTGGAACACAAGGTTTTGCAAGAATCAGTGTTGAAAATTTATCCCTGCATATGTTTGAAAAATAAAAAAGCTTTAATAAAAAAATTTTAAAAGGATAATAAGAGGAATAGTTTCAGAAAAAAATATGGGAAAATCTATATGAACTCATGCAAAATGAAATGAGCAGAACCCAGGAAAACATTTGTTTAAAAAAAAAAAAGGTTTGACAACTAAAATAAAATAAAATAAAATATTTACCATATGGATTTTCTGGATCACTTGGGTGTGTTGCTGAAGCATGATTCTGTTGTGTAACACTTCTTGCCTAGTGAATTGGGGTTAAGTAACTAACTGATCCAGGCCACAAAGGTAGGATCTGAACTCAGGTCTTCCTGAATTCTCTACCAAGCTCTCTTTCTATGATGCCATGCTTCCCTAAAGTACTGCCCAAAAGAAATCAGACTAGCCATCTACACAGGAAAAACAAAGTGACGGGAAAAGACACCTCTTACCTAGATAACCACATTGCCCTCAGTAACTCTCTACACCAGGGATTCTTGACCTTCTTTGTGTCCTGGACCTCTTGGATAGTCAGATGGACTCCTCCTCAGGATAATGTTTTAAGTGCACAAAATAAAATACATAGTTAAAATTATTTCAAAGTACTACCACATACATATTAATTTGGTGAATAGGACATAACAGGAAAATGACAAGGGGATGTAGGAAAAATAAGACATTGATGCATTGTTGGTGGAGTTGTGAACTGATTTAAGCATTCTGTAGAGCAATTTGGAACACTGCTCAAAGGAGTATAAAACCATGCATACCCTTTGACCTAGCAATACCATTACTAGATCTATATCCCCAAGGAGATTTTTTTTAAAGGGAAAAAGGACCTATATGTATCAAAATATTTATAGCAGCTCTTTACTGGTAGCAGAGATTGGAAATTGTGGGGAGGTACCCATCAAGTGGTGAATGGATGAACAAACTGCGATATGTGATTATGATAGAATACTATTATGCGATAAGAAATGATGAGCAGGATGCTCTCAGAAAAACCTCGATTTACATGAGCTGATACAAAGTTAAATGGCTATGTACAAAGTAACCGCAATATTAGAAGCCCATCAGCTGTGAATGACTTAGCTATTTGCGGCAATACAATGAGCCAAGAAAACTCTGAAGGATATATGATGAAAAATGCTGTCCGTCCCAGAGAAAGAACTGCTGATGTCTGAATACAGACTGAAGCATGATTGTTTTACTTTCTTTCTTTTTCTTGATGCCTTTTTTGGTCTGTGTTTTCTTTCTCAACATGACTATTATGGAAATGTTTTCTATGACTACACATGTATAACCTATATCCAATTGCTTGCCTTCTCAATATGGGGGGAGGAAGGGAGAGGATTTGGAACTCAAAGTTTTAAAAACTAATGTTTAAAATTGTTTTTACATATAACTGGAGAAAATACTAAGGAAATTTAATAAAAGTTAATTTTTTAAAATGTGCCCAAATCCAGGTCCTAGAGATAGGATTAGAGACCCCAGGAGACCACACTTTGGAGGGGATCCCCAGAACACCGTAAGACTACCACTGGGGAAGCCACAGCCAAGGGAGAGAACAAGACAAGGACTGTCTTTTGCACTCTTTTGCATCCCCAGAACTTAGCACAGTACCTGACAAATACTAGGTGCTTAATAAATGCATGTTTCCTTCCTTTCTCCTATATACAAAATAAATACACAATGATAATAAATAAAATGAATAATAAATAACTGAATGCTTAATAAGTGTTTATTGCCTGGCAGATCGGACAGGACCGGAGTAGAAATGCTATTACCTGGAGCAGTGGGGTGGGAGAGGTGGGGAGAAGCTGCTGGTAACTTCCTAGGTCAATTAGGTGCTAATTGGGTTTCCAAGCTTGGTTGTTCCACCTGTAGAAGGAGTAAGAGTGCTGACAAGGCCCTCTAAATTTTAATGTCCTGGGGAAAAGGTCCAATTATCCTAGCCTAATTATGGCTTCATTTCCTGCACAAAGTTCATTTTAAAAATAGAACTTATGTTGATTTTTGTATTAATATCACAGTCATTTTTCTCCATCACTGCCCCCCCCTCCCTGAACTCCTTTCCATTAAAGAGAAGCCAGTTCACATAGTAACCAACCCCGTCTGACAGTGTATACAGCATTCCACCCACTCTACAAGATAAGGAAGATAAGATTCTACCTCTCTACAAGAAAAGGAAGCTATGTTTCCTTATTAGTTTTTCAGGCCTGAGATCATTCATTGTAATTCTCCTGTGTCACAGTTGTTTACATGATTGTGGGTCATTGGTTTTGGTGTTTTTCCTCTTGTACATCATTCATTCAGAACTTCCAAATTTGCTCCTAATTCTTCGTATTCTTTACTTCTTATAAAAGACCATCTTTTGCACTCCTTTATTCTCTTCTTATATAGATTGTAGCTGAATGGGCAGAGTGCTGGGCTTGGAATCAGGGAGACCTGGGTTCAGATGTGGAGGTACCTGGGACAAAACGGCCTCGCCCCCGATAGGTACCTTCCAGCTCAGTCACAGAGCCTTAGATCTAGGATTCCCTATATGGCCCTGATCAAGTCACCTAACCACGAAAGCCTCAGGTAATTCCCTAGGAATGGCACAGATGGCTTGTAATCTTTACCAGCAGAAAGAATTATCTCACCCTAAGGGTTCCACATATGGGCAAATCCTAGATCCATCTCGGGTCTATGTTTTCTCTCAATGGCCCTAGCCTGAGGACTAGCCTCACTCCTCCTCAGCCTGACCCCAGGGTGATGACACTTCCTACCATACTCCCCCCATCCCCACCAAAGCACATCTCCTAAGCTAGAGAAGGGCTGTGCACTGCATACTGCCTGCGTCAGTATGAAAGCCGGGCCCCACGCTGATGAAACTACAGATCTTTGTGGTAATGAAGTATGCTATATAGCTATGATTCATGCTCTCATAAGAAGCCCAATTGCAGAAGACCCAAAGGGCAATGAAAAAAACCACATGAGGAGGGATAAGCAGGCGGCAGCAGCATATTACCAACAAGGACTTACTCACGAAAAGAGGCATAAAAATGCAATGCTGACGCACATGTGGTTATTAATATTGCTTGTAGAGGGGTGAGTTAGTCCAACCTTTTGGGGAAGCAATATGGAATTGTACAAGGAGCTACCAAAAAAAATGCTCTCAAGCCCTTTGAACCAGCAAGATATATCCCAAAGAAGTTATTAGGGGAAAAAAAAGAACTCCTAGTACAAAAAAAATGCTCCTAGCAAAATTTTGCATAATAGCCAAAAACAACCCACCCAAACTAGGAAGAAGCTCCACGTACATTGATTGGGGAATGGATGACTAAATTAGGGGATATGATTTGGGGGGAATCTAAGCTGTTTTTTAAAATCCGTTTAGGGAACTCCTGGTGAGAATACTCCCTCTACCAATGCAGGTCAACATCTCCTCTTCCACCTAGGGCCACTGAAGAGTCAAATGACTTGCTCAGAGTATGTATAAGAAACCTAATGGCCAACTCCCCCTTCACTACCTCAGTTTACCTTGGAGGCAGCTATGTGGCACAATGGGTGTGGAACCTAAAATCAGGAAGAACTGAATTCAAATCTGGCCTCAGACACTTACTAGTAGTGTCACTCTGAACAAGTCACTTTACCTCTGTCTCCCTCAATTTCCTCAACTGTAAAATGAGGATAGCACCTTCTTCACAGGGTTGGTGCAATCAAATGAGAGGATATTTGTCAAATGCTCAGCATCCAGTTGATACTGGTCTTCCTTTCTCAGGTAAACAAAAGAAATACACAATAATATCAGAATTGAGGAAAAGGGACGAACACTCACAATTAGTGGGATCAGAAAAGGGTCCTTGGGGGAGGTGGCAGCTGAGGTTTCCTTGAGGGAAGTCCAAGAGGCAAAGGTGAGGAGGGAGAATATTCTGAGAATGTTCCTTCAAGGGGGCTGGAGATGAGAGATAAAATATGGACAGGGAACAAAAAGTCAGTCAGTCAGGCTGGAATATGGAGCATGAGAGGGAGACACATCTCTTTCATTAGATGTATATGATCGACTATGTGATTTAACAACTACATAAATAATAATAATAATAAATAATAAAGAAATTGAATAAATAATAAGATGCCAAATAGAAAGACTTCAAAGAAATATGAGAATATGCATGAGATGATGCAGAGTGAATTCAATAGAGCCCCAAGTTATAGCCTAATAACCACAGTCATGTTCAAGACAATAATAATAAGAGATATGTCATACACAATACTTCCCACATAGTCTGGCCAAGAAACAGAGCTAGGGAAGGGAGCTACAAACAGGCAGATTTCAGCTTGATGTTAGGGGAAAATGAGAGAGGTCTTCATAATGGCGTGGGCTGCCTTAGGAAATCAGTGGGCTCTCCTATACAGGAGGTCTTTTGAGCAAGGGCTAAAGGACCACTTGTCAGGTGTTGTAAACAGGATTTTGGCTCAGGGGTGGCTGCTTCAGCTCTGAGATTTAGCAAAGAGAGCCTGGGTAGAAGTCAGAAAGGCCTGAGTTCAAACCCCCATCTCAGATAAGTATCTGGTCACACCAGCAGTGTGACCTTGGACAAGCCACTTCACCCGTTTGTCTCATCTGTAAAATGGGGATAATTATAGCACCTATCTCCCAGGGTTGTTGTGAGGATCAAATGAGATGATAATTGTAAAACACTTAGCACAGTGCCCAGCACCTACTAAGCACTACGTAAATGGTGGTTATTTTTATTAAAGAAGGTTGATGAAGATGAGGAAAGCAAAAACAATGCACATACTATTTAGTCCCTAACTAGGAATTCTGGCATCTGGGCAAATTCAGTTGCAAGTTGGGGAGGGGGGACATCCTGATGCCAATGTATCACCATTGACGCTGGTACTGCCTCAAATCCAAGGCATCTTGCTTGGCGCAGATCTCCAGGCCAGGTGCCACGTGGGCAGTGTGCCATTGCTGGGAAGAAGGGTGTGAGAGCAATGAGGCCTTCAGCAGGTGGCGGCTCCATCTGGCAGAGCTAGAGGTAGGGGGGCTTGTTTTCTCCCCAGAATCAAACAATAATAGAATTTCAGAGCTAGAAGTCATCTAGCAAATCTCCTGTTTGGTGCTTTACAATAACAAGGAACCTATTGTCTCCCAAAACAGGCCATCCTGCTTTGCGATGGCTCTTCCCATCAGGAAGGTTTTCCTGACATCGAGTCTAAATCGCTAAACTTTGTGGCTGCCCCTGACTCTGGCCAATTGCTTCTGGTTCTGGCCCCCTGGGGACAGGCAGAGCAAATTGGTGGCTTTTTCAAATCTTTTCTCCCTCTTCAAACCTTCCACCAACTCTGCTGAGAACTTTACCTCATGTTTCACTGGAAAAAAAATCGAGTCAATCTCTAAGAGTTCCCTTTCCTCAGCTCAAATCTCTCAGATGCCTTCCCTCACATATCCTCCTTCTATCCTATCTCCTCCCAAGATGGCCCTTCTCCTTGCCAAGGCTCACTGCTGCAAAGCACAAATGATCCTGCTCCATGCCATTATCTCCAACTTATCAGCCCTTCTAACATCCCCATTTACTCAATAATCTTCCAACTCTCTATTGGCTGTTTTCCTACTTCCTACAAATATTCCCCAGTCTTTCCCATTCTCAAAAGACTCTCACTTGGCCCAACCATCCCTCCTAGCTCAAGTTCTCTGTCTCTTCTCCCCTTCTTGGCCAACATCCTTGGGAAGACCATGCACCATTAATATCTCCACTTCATTTCCCCACTCTTTTAATTCTCTTCAGTCTGGTTTTCCTTTCAAATCCTCCTCTCTTCCTAACATTTCTGTTACTGTCAGATCAACATTGTCCTCCCAATCTCTCAAGTTCACAAGCTAGGCGTCATCTTCAACCTCACCCTGGAAATCACTTCATACAGCTAATGTTGCCAAGTTCTGTCACTTCTACATTGTAACATCTCTCAGACAACCTACCAACGCTCTCTCTCCTCTAACTATTATCCTCACTGCCTCAAATCTGGGCTACTGTAAAAACCTTTCTGCTTGACCTTTAGGTTTTAAATCTCTCCTTACTCCAACCCATTCTTCATATATAGCTGCCAAAGGGATCCTCCTAAAATGTAGGTTACTCATCTACTCAATGAACTTCAGTGGCTCCCAGTTGTTTCCACCATTAGTATAAAATGTTCAGTTTAGCTTTTAAAGCCCTTTGTAACTGGACCCCTCTTACCTTTCCAGTATTTTTACACTTTATTCCATCACTGCTTCCCAAAACCATGGAGTGATTGACCCTCACCCATAGAGGGCCACAGATAGTGGGGAACCCTAGGAGAGGAATAAGACCTTTTAGTCCAGTAAAAGAAACCCTGATGATGTGGCTGGTTTGGCTCCACATCCTCTCTAGGGGCGTCCCAGCCTTCCTGAGAAGTCAGGGGTTAAGACAGCTTGTGTTGTACTTGAAGTGTATACGAAAGTTATACTAAAGTGGCAAGGAAACATCTGCACACAATAGCAAGTTGTTTATGTGGTTCCACATGTATATTATCCTATAGTTAGTGCATGCACAGTGTGCTATAGTTACGTAAGTATATTAGAGTATATAAGGCTGAGAAAATTTGGAATAAATGCACTCCTGTTTGACCATCTTCATGAGTTCTGCCCCTAAACTCCTTAGGATGATTAGGATTTGGACTGGTACCAATACTCATCTCCTTGCTGTTCACGAGACTCTAGTCTCGTGATGCCAGGCATTTTTACTCTCTCCCCACCCTTCTCTCTTCCATCTTAACACTTGGAATGTAAGGTTATCAAGAACTCATCCAGTTTGACCTCTGATTTCTACTCAGGCTCCGATCTCAATTTAGATGTTATTTGGGGAGCAGGGATTCCCCTTGGACCTGCTAATTGTACCCAAGTTGATCCACTTGTGGTGATGGGACATCATTGCTTTGTAAATTTTGCCAACCACTGAACTAGATAGTCTTCTCAAGAAAAAGGCAGTCACCTCAAGTTGCTGGAATGTATTTGGCCTACTAATGATGTCCACGTAAGGCTGTTTTTTCAGAGATGGCAATTTTGATTTAAATATACACAAACATAACTCCACCAGATAATGCCCAAGAGTTAGCAGAATTAGTTCAAATGCACAACAGGAGTTGCTTAGTAACCACAGGATACTAGATGCCACCAGTCCCACTTGATAAATCCTTAGAAATGCTGCCAGAATTAATGGGAAACTTGTTGAAAGTTGGTCGACACCTTCTGAAAGGTGAAATCCTCTTCCATTCCCATTAAAGGTTGTTAGAGCCATTAGCAGAAATTGAAATAGAGAAATGTGACCTTTTTATACAATGGATTCAGAGGCCCTGAAGACAGACTGGGCAAAAATGTACTAGCAGTAACTAATCAGCATTTGAATGAGAAGAAATAACCAAAGATTGAAAATTGAAAAATGGGTCAGTTGGAGGAGACATAGACGGAGAAGGGAATGTAATACTGGAGGAAACATGGTAATGCAGGTAGACCACAGAGTCCCAAAAGGGGATGACATTGATGAACCCCCTCCCCAAGAAATGAAAATATGGTTCCATAAAGTCAGTACCCACATCCCAGCATTGTTCTACATTTGAATTGCATAATGGATGTGAGTGCTTTGAAAATTCTGACTTTGTACATTTTTTCCCTCTACATCTGTTGATGTAGGATGAGAAAATTCATTCTATCATTACAGACTCACATTTTACCGTTAGTTTGGAAGAACTGTTGGGAGCTCTGAGAAATTAAGAAAGTTGCCCAGGGTCACAGAGTCAGGTCAAGGCTGAGGTGGGAAACCCAAATGAGTCCTTCTTCACTCCTCCCTCCCTCATCTCTCTGGGTGAAAGTGATCTCCCCTCCCTCAGATTTCACACACTTTTCTCTGGAACTCTCAGTTGTTTTTACCTCCCTCTTCCTGGTATCATAGCAATTTTGGTACTTGTCCTCCCCCGAAAGATTATAAACTGCTCCAGAACATATTCCATGTCACACTGTATCTTGGCACCAAACACAGTGCCTTACTCATCGTAAATACTTAGTAAATGTTTGTTGCACTGAATTGAATTCAACAAATGAATGAAAGGATAAGTGAATGCATGAATGGACAATGTTATGTGATCCTAATATGTATAGATTAATATGATCAAAGAGCCCAGTAAGCAAGGGAGCAGGATAATCATATCATAGGGGTGGTATAAGCTATCAATCAATGATTGATTATATAAAAAAACAAATTCTACTGGCCCTTGAAATCACAGTGATGTTTTTTGCATGAGAAATATGTACTATAACTTCCCAATGGGGGAGAGGGGAAGTGGCCCTCAGGCCCTGAGCTCATAGTGAAGAACAGGAGGAGGAATGGACCTAAAAGTCTATTGATAGGGATGATTAAAAGCCAATTCTGTCTTAAGTACATATGGTGGAGAAGACTGTGTACCAATCCCTTGCCTTTTGGGGTAAGGGGAGAAACACTGTTCCATCAGTTCTCTCCATTGGTCCCCTTCACCAAGCTGCTTAAGGCCCTGAGAGGCCAAATCAGTAGCGATATGGACAGTCTATCTAACTTCATTCCTCAATAATTAACAAATTCCCAATCAGATATACCCTCTCCAACCCAGTGATTTTGGACCTCCAAACCATATCTTGTCTCCACTGTCTGATGACCTATTCCCATTTCCAACAACCTAACCTCGCCCCCCATCACCACCACAGTGTCTTACTCTAAGGCTACTGAATCCTTCCACTATAGAATATGTGCTCCATAAGTGACAAATTTAATTTTATCTTAAATTTCTCCACTCTACATTGTCCTCTTCTCTGAAATCCCTTGACCCTTTATTTTAGCTTGCCCTGCTAGATCTCAGACTAGGATTTTCTTTGCTCCTACTCGAAGGCTGTTAAATAAAGCTAAAGAAAACCATGAAATTGTGCTAACTGGGTTTACTATAAATTTATGTTACACAATCTCAACTGGGTTTTCACCGCAGCAAGGCAATATACATGGAACGGGCTCCTAGGTGAATAGAACACTAAGTATGGAGTCAGAAAGACCCGAGTTCAAATCTAACCTTAGGTACTTATTAGGTGTGTGACTCTGAGCAAGTCACTTTTAGTATGCCCCAAATTCTTTATCTGTAAAATGGGGATAATAACAGTACCTACCTCGCAGAGTTACTGTGAGGAAAGAGATAATAATTGTTATGCACTTTGCACAGTGCCTGGCATATAGTAAGCACTTAATAAGTGGTAGCTATTATTATTAATCATTTCCTTAATCAATTCACTATCTCATCACAGCAGTTTTTCCATACTTTTTCATCTTTCCTCAAACCTTCCCCTAACTCCACTCTCTCAGCCAGGAACTTTAACACCTATTTCATTGAAAAAAATGAAGCTCTTCTCTGAGAGTTTCTCTTCTTCTCACGTTATCTCATATCACTTAGATGTCTTCCCCCACTATCTGTTACTTCTCCTTCGTCTCACATGAATAGGTGGCTCTTCTCCTTATCAAGGAAAACCTTTCTACATGCACAAATAATTTCATTTCTTCCTGTCATCTCTAGCAAATTGCCCCCTCTATCATACCCACTCTCACTAATCTTCAATCTCTCCCTGTCTACTGGTTGTTTCTTTATTGCCTATAAAAATTCCCATGTATCCTATATCCTCAAAAAATCCTCACTTGATCCCCACATATCTCGGCTATTTTGTGGCATTTATAATTAATGCATCACTTCCTTTTCCTCTCTTTCTTTGATGATTTTCATTTTCTCCAACATCTCTCTTCTTCTCTCTCACAGATTAGCATCCCATATAACAAATAGGATTTTTTTTAAAGAAAAAAAAGGGGGAAGTTAGTATGGCTGAAAATGTGTGCAATATTTGCAAACCTGCTTTTACAAAGGGATAGATTCAGAGTTTCTTCTCATGTCTTTTTGTTCAGGACCTGCTTGTTCTTTGTAATTTTACTGAACTCATTCTTGACTTTTATGGTTGGTCTTTCCATTTGCATTATTGTAGTTGTACATAGTTTCCTTGGCTTTGCTTACTTTACTCTGCATCAGTTCATGTAGCTTTTTTCATGCTTCTCTCTATTTATAAGTCATTATTTTCTTACAGCATCAGAATTAATTACATTACATTCATATATCATAATTTGTTTAACCATTCCCAAATTGATGGATATCTACTTAGTTTCTAATTCTTTGCTATCACAAAAAGTGCTCCCATAAATATTTTTTTTGGTATATGGACTCTTTCTTCTCATCACCAGCCTCTTTTGAACATCAGTCCAATAATGGAATCTCTGGATGAAAGGGTATAGATATTTTGGTCATTTTATCAGGTGATTGTTGATAGTTTGCAATTCTTTTGATAACTGTTTGTTCATATACTTTGACCATTTATCTAATGGGAACGCCTTTTTGTCTTCTATATATCTGTTAATTATTTTTATATCTTTGCTACAAAATCCTTATTATAGAGATTTGCTGCAAATATTTTTTTCCATTTGACCTTTTCCCTTTTTATCTATCATAGTTGTGTAAATTTTGTCTATATGGAAACTTATTAATTTTTATATAATCAAAGTTATCTACTTTATATTTTGCAATTGCTTCTCTCCCTCATTTATTTTTTTTAAAATTTTAATAGCTTTTTATTTACAAGTTATATGCATGGGTAATTTTACAGCATTGACAATTGCCAAACCTTTTGTTCCAATTTTTCCCCTCCTTCCCCCCACCCCCTCCCCTAGATGGCAGGATGACTAGTAGATGTTAGAGTATAAATTAAATGCAAAATAAGTATACATGTCCAAACCATGATTTTCCAAAAAGTCCAAAAAGAACCGGACTTTGAAATATTGTACAGTTAGCCTGTGAAAGAAATAAAAAATGTAGGCATCTCCTCATTTATTAAAATACATCTTCTACTTGTAGTTCTGAGAATTATGTGATATGTTTTTCTTCTAATTTTTATAGTATGATCTTAAATATTAAGGTTACATATCCAGTCATGTTATATTATGGAATATGGTATAAAGTACTAGTCTAAGCCTAATTTCTGCCAGACTACTTTCTAATTTTACCAATATAGGTAGTTCTTTCTTAAGTAATTTATGTTTTCCAGTTTGTTTATTAAATTAATAACTACTAAATACTTTATAAATAATTATTTATTATTTTCCCTGATTCTCCCTTGCCTAGTAACAACAACAACAGTAACAATAATAATATATTTAGTCATTTTTTTCAGTCATGTCCACATCTTGGTGACCCCATTTGGGATTTTATTAACAAAGATACTGGAATGATTTTCTATTTCCTTTTCCAAATCATTTTATAGATGAGAAAATTGAGGCAAACTGGGTTAAGTGACTTGGCCAGGATCACACAACTAGTAAGTATTTGAAACTTGAACTCAGGAAGATGAATCTTCCTAACTCCAAGCCTAGCACTCTATCCACTGCAGCACTATCTAGTCACCCAATAGTACTAATCATTTATTAAGAACTTACTATGTGCAAAACTGATGTCTATCAGTTGGGAAGTAGTTGAATAAATAATGGTATATGAGTATAATAGAATATGATTGTGCCATAAGAAATAACAAAAGGTTTGGTTTCAGAGAAGCCTGGGAAAATTTATATGAAGAGATGCAGAGTGAAATGAGCAGAACCAGGGGAACAATTTATAAAATAATAACAACTGTGAAGAAAAACAATTTTGAAAGACAACAACTATGATTAAAATAATAACTAACCAAGACTCCAAAGGACCCTTGATGAAGCATGCTACTTATATCCTGACAGAAAAGTGACAAAGTCAAAGTGCAGAATGAGACAAACATTTCTGGACATAGTCAATGCAAAAAAAAATTTGTTTTGCATGACAAGAACAAATGTTAGGAGGGTTTGGGTTTTCATTTTTGCTTGGGGGACTGGGAAGAGGAAGAAGAGAAGGCCTGAGCAGTCAAAAAGGAAAAAGAAAAAAGAGAGTTATTGGTGCATTTTAAAAAATAGGATGTACAGAAAAGAACAGAAGGAAGGAAAGAAGGAATCATAGACAAGCAGGAAAACCTTAAAAATAATATGTTACATTTGTTATATACTTTAAAAAAGAAAAGTCATTTGTTTATAGTGATTCACAGTTTCAAGTATAGTCGAAAATTCTTTTTTTAGTTAGTGTTTATTAAGTTCAGAGTTTTTTTAAAATGGAGAAAAATTCTAAAAATCAAGGCTGTTTAACTATGGATTTTTTTCTTTTGGAGGCAATTGGGGTTAAGTGACTTACCCAGAATCACATAGCTGATAAGTGTCTGAAATCACATTTGAACTCAGGTCCTCCTGACTCCGGGGCCAGTGCTTTATCCACCGCAGTGCTACACAGATGTCCTGATATGAACAAAAAATAAAGCACCATAAGACAAGGAGCATTTCTTACTTTGTATTTTTACGCCTAAAGGGATTGGTACATAGTTTGAACTTAATAAAAGCTTATTGTATTAAATTAATGTAATCCATCATTATTAATATTATTGCTATCATCTTCAATATCATCATCATCCTTATCATAGTGTTCCTTGAAAGGCAGTATGATATGATAGGAGAGAGCATGGAATTTAGATTCAGGAAGACTCAGAAAACCAGGAATCAAATTCTGCCTCTGATAACAGTGGTGCGACCATGATTAAGTCAACTACATTCTTGAGCCTTAGTTCGCCCCTCTGTAAAATAATGAAGACTCTTGGACTCAATGGCCTCTGTGAGGTCCTTTCTGTTCGAGATATAGGAATCTGTGAATGACCTTGAGCAACTCACTTTTAATGGCCTTCAGTTTCCTTATCTATAAATTGAGAGAATTGGTCTAGATCCCAACTCCTTAAACTGTGGTTTATTTTGTTTTGCTTTTCTATTTTATTTTGTTTATTAAAGCCTTTTATTTTCAAAACATATGCCTGGATAATTTTTCAACACTGACCTTTGCAAAACCTTGTGTTCCAATTTTCCCTCCCTTCCTCCCCCTCCCCTAGATGGCAAGTAATCCAATATATGTTAAACAGGGTAAAATGTTAAATCTAATATACGCATACATATTTATATAATTCTCTTGCTACACAAGAAAAATCAGATCAAAAAGGAAAAAATGAGAAAGAAAATAAAATGCAAGCAAACAACAACAAAAAAGTGAAAATACTATGTTGTGGTCTACACTCAGTTCCCACCATCTTTTCTCTGGGTGTAGATGGCTTTCCTCATCACAAGATCATTGGAATGGCCTGAATCATCTCATTGTCGAAAAGAGTTACGTCCATCAGAATTGATCATCGTATAGTCTTGTTGGTACCATGTACAATGATCTCCTGGTTCTGCTCAATTCATTCAGCATCAGTTCATTTAAGTCTCTCTAGGCCTCTCTGAAATCATCTTGCTGATCTAAACTGTGGTTTATAACCCTACATGGGGTCTCATAACTGAATATGGGGATCATAAAATTATGATCTGTTTTCAGGAAATGTTTGATTTGTATGTCTATTTTGTATACCTATATACCCAGGGTCACATAAAAATTTCTTGGATGAAAAGTAGTTGCAAGTAAAAAAAAAATTTAAGAAGCCCTGAACTAGATAATCTCTAAATGATTGAGAAAATATTTATTAAGCATTTATGAAGCACTAGGCATTAGGATGACCACTACAGATACAATGCAAGCTAACAAGACAGTCTCTTCTCTCAAAGAGGGCATCCCATTCTAATGGGGAAAGCTAAACATAAGGGGGAAGAAAAAAGGTAGGGATGTTCATGACAACACGATTTGGAAATGACCAAGAAGTGATATGGGGGGCCGGGTTTCAAGAAATATCTTCAGGGATGATGAGGTAAAAACTTATCTAGCAGAACCCAAAGACCCAGAGAAATATATTAACATATTAACCAACAGTTAAGCATCTGAGCTAGGACTGGAACCCTTTGAATCCGTGGTGATACGACCTGCTACTTATGCTGTTTCCTATGCATTACATTTACATCTCTATGCATGGAAAGTTCCTTGAGGGCAGGATTGCTTTGCTTTTTGTCTGTATATTTCTAGTGACTTATATGTAATAGACACTTTAATCATTTGTTGAATCGAATAAATGTAAGCTGTTATTTATTAATCTTATAACCCTCCTCCTCCTCCTCACCATCACAATCTAACTCCAGCCTATTTTCCAGACTCCCTCTCTCACCAAGTCCAGGTTCCAGACAAACTGATCTACTTCCCACTCCCTGGATGTGCCAATCTATCTCCTCCCTGCATGCCTCTGTATGGGATGTTCCCTAAGATGGGAATACTTTCACCTCTGCCTTTTGAAATCTCTATAGGCCTTCAAGTCTAGGCTCAGAGATTTGAGTTCTAGTACCAGCTGAACCTGTCATCTCCTATCCCCATGTTGTTCCTATATGATAACACTGCCAGTGGCTGGAGCCATGTGCCATTCCTACCCCTCCAGACGTTCTGGAACAATCTCCTGGACTTAGAGCATGTAGGAAGGGCGAGTCTGCATCCGGACTTAGTCTTAATTCCTTGTGTCAAGATGATCAGAGATGGTACTTCTTTCCACAGCTGTGTGCAGCCTCCCTCTGAGCCATATGCTCTCCAGTTCCCCTCCCTTAAGCAAATGCAAACAATTCCTCTTCCTTCCCGGTAGGGAACAAGAGAGGGCAGGCTATGGGAAATTGGAACTCAGCCAGGTATTTGGATCTATGCGAAAACTGGGGAAAATGACCAGGCCAGGGGCTGGTGTACCAGAAGCTGCGGACTATTCAAATTGGGAGAGCCCATCTAGGCCAACTCTGTGCTAGATGTTGGGGAGAAAACATTCGGTAACCTTGGCAGCAACACGGACAGGGAATTCTTCTTTCTCTTTTTGCTTACTATTGCCACTCTTCAGGTTTTGTTGGATGGACGCAAGCAGAGAGAGAAGAGACCTCAGACTGTTGATTCCTTAGCTTGGGAGTCTATTTCTGGAGGTAATTTAGGGAGCCAGAAATGAATTTCCCATCTGTTCCTGAATGTTGGGCAAATGACCCAGCGGTGGGGATGGAAGGGGAAAGAATCTAGGACTATATACACCGAGGGAAAGAAAGAGGAATTTGAGATTAGCACCCCATGCCTCCAAAGGGTTGAATTTCCAGCGTATGGGCTCGGGGCCAATGGAAAAGTCCACAAACCCAGAGTCATGGCCTTCATGACCCAAAGCTAGCCTCCAGATCGGGTGACAGAGACAAGGATCCCCCTATCCCACTCACCACCCCCACCTTCTCCATTCCTCCTAGGCTCCAGGAAACCTCTGTTGTCACCAGATCAGCTTACAACTTAGAAGTCATGGGGCAATACTCTCTCTACCGATGTGCCTTCTCTGCAGTTTATAGTCTCAGACTACAGGGGTTCTTAACCTTGGGTTCACAAACCCCATGGGGTCCATGGATAGAGTTCAGGGGATCTGTGAACATGGATGAGAAAACGATATCTTTGCTTTCACTCACCTTTAACTGAAATTTAGTATCTCCTTTAATTATTTCAGAACACGATTCTGAGGAATCCAAAAACTAACCAGACTACCAAAGGGGTCCAGGACACAAAAGCGGTAAAGAATTCCCTCACAAACAACTCTGAAAGGTTTATAATTCTTGGTCGCTGCAATGGCCAATTATGAATCCAGAGGACCGATAGATAAGGAAGCAAGCTAACCCATCTCTCAACAGAAAAGTGATGAACTCAGAGAGCAAATAAGACATATGATCCAATGTGGGAATTTGTTTTGCTCAGCTAGGCATGTTTGCCACGAAAGTTTTGTTTTTATTTCTTTTTCAATGTAGCGGGGCGAAGAAGGAAGGGGGAAAGAGAAAATGCATTTTTATTCATTAAAAAATTTATTTTCAAAAATGAATGCCTGTATTAGAGAATTGCCTGGGGCAATGAGAGAGAAAATAAGTTCTTTGGGATCACACAATTGATAGATGGCAGAGGTAAGACTTGGCCCCAGGTTTTCCTGGCTCTGAGGATGGTTTTTTGTCTACTCACCATACCAGGTTGTCTCTTAAATACTATCATCACCGTCATCATTATCATTAACTTCCATTTATATATCACTGAAAAAGGAGGTGAGCCTTCCAAGAAAGCCAGCAGATGGACAGGTAGCCCAAGAGCATTACCGGTACCTCCCCCAAAGACAAAGAGGAAGGCCTCCGGCACTTTGGACAGATCTTCTATGGAGGACTTGGACAAGAACCACAAGAGATGAAAAGGGATGGAAGAGATATGTTCTGTCCCGATGGAGAGAGAGAGCACACTACTGAGGGGCTTGAAGTATGGGAGTTATGAAGCCATCCTCCGTTCACCAGCTCCTTAAAGTTTACAAAATGCTTTTTCACAACGGCCTTATGAGGGAGGTCATCAAAGTCAGATTGTTTTCTTTTTGCAAATGAGGGGATTGAGACACAAAAGGACGAGAAATGACTTACCCACATTCAACATCTAGTATGTGACAGAGCCAGGGTCCCAATCCATGACTCCCTAATTCCCAGGTCAGGACACGATGCTGTCCAGCTAACTGAAATCTGGCTCCAAGTTAGTGCTAGGGGAAGTAGTTGAGATGTGTCCTTGAGATCCCTCCTCCCCTGCTCCCCAGCCTACCTGCAGCCTATGTGTCTGCCCTTCTCTGGTACCTGTGGTCGTCCCGAAGCTCCAAGTTAGCACTAGGTGACGTAGCTGAGACCTTGGGATCCCCCTGGTCTATCTGAGACCTGCATGTCTGCCCTACTCTGGTACTTATAGGCTCCTTCCAAGCTCCAAATTAGCCCTCAGTGAAATAGCTGAGAGCCCCCTACCCGCACCCCAGTCTACCTGCAGTCTATATGTCGGCCCTACTCTGGCACCTGTGGGTGGCCCCCAAGCTCAGAGTCAAGATACCCAGGTTCTAACCAATCTCGACTCTGCCATAAATTAGTGTCCCTCGCCTTCCCTGGGCCTCAGTTCATTTCTATAATGAGGGGATTAGCTTGGCTGATCCCTGAGGTACATTTTAACTGGGTCAATCTATGGGTCTATTATTCCAAGTGCTTATTTCACAAATTTTTCCCAGGCTAGCCTTTCCAGACCACCGAGTGGAAGGCCCTGCTAAGCTCTGTGTCTCACTCCCCTCCTTCCCCCTATGACAGCTGTTTTAGTGGTTGCCAGCAGTGAGCAGGTGGATGGTGGGGCTGGGGGTGGAGAGTGCATAGGGAGGACAGTGTGTATTTCCAAGCATTGAGCTCCACGCTGTTTAAAAAGTTGTTTCTTCCAGGGACCAACAGCAATAAATCTCTCCTCTCCTCTCCTCCTATCCAGGAGTGAGATTTCTCAGCTCTTCCCACCTGTTGCTGAGGGATTCTGTGGGACCCAGAAAATGTGGAGAAAGTAGAATTGAAGAAGGCACAGCTCTCAAGAAGGATGAAAGATACAACTTTATACACTGGACAGTCCAACCTGTGTGACCCTGGATATGTCATGGGACCTCTCTCAGTTTCAGATTACTCATCTATAAAATGAAAGCGTTTAACTCGATGCCCTCTAAAATCCCTTCCATCCTTAAAGCTAGGGACCCCTGATTCTTTCAGCCATAGTCCTGACAGGTAGCTCTGAAGTCACCCAATGACAAGGAGCACTCCATCTCATAAAGCAGTCCATTTTTATCATTGGAAATATTTTAAATTGAGCCCCAGAGAGATTAAATGATTTGCCCAGGTAGACACAGGTGGCAATGAGACACAATCAAATAGTGGTTGGGGGCCGGTCTTGGAGTCTTGAAGATTTGAAATCAAATGCAGCCCCCATTTAATACCCACACGCCCTGGGGCAAAGTCAACCTTTCAGCCTCAGTTTCCTCATCTGTAAATTGAGAATAATACCTACTTTAGAGGATTGTTGTGAGGATAAAATGAGGTAACAGAAAAACCTCTTCAAAACCTTAAGGGCTACGGATATATTGGAGCGATGATGATGATGATGATGATGATGATGATGATATCATATACCCTTATCATCACAGGAACTGTTTGCTTTTTTAGAGCAGGGCCACCTAAGTTGTTTTGTCTTTCTCTGTCCTCTATGGAGCTCAAGGTCCTTATCTGTGAAATGAGGCGATTAGAATAATTCACTTCCAAGGTCCCTTCCAGCTCTAAATCTGAGATCATATGTACAATTTAGCAAACTGAAAACATTTTTTGGTCTGGATCTGTAATTTCATTGGAGTAATGAACTCCCAGAGTGAAAAGTCCCTTTTCTAATTCAGATTTGCCACTCCTCTGTAACTTCTAGTCTTAGAGAGTTGCCTAGGGCAACGAGAGGTTATCAATTAGTCAGTCAGTGAAAAGCATATATTAAGTTCTTAATTATGTGCCAGACTTTGAGCCTTTAAACCCTGAGGATACAAAGAAAGGCAAAACACAGCTCTTGCTCTCAAGGAACTTCCATTCTAATAGGGGAGCCAACAACTGGCCACACACATACAAGATATATATGGTGCTAGGTAACAGCAGAAGGAAGAGATGGAGGGGGTGGAGTGTGGTGGAAAGGCCTCCTGCAGAGGCTGGCTTTTTGAGGTGGGTCTTGAAGGAAATCAGGGAAGCCAGCAGATGAAGATGAGGAGGAAGACCCTTCCAGGTATGAGAAACAAGCAAGTAGTGTCCATCCATGGAGCTGGGAGTTGAGTGTCCTGTATGAGGAGTAGTGAGCCGGTCAGTGTGACTGGATTGTGGAGTGTACGGGAGGGAGGAGAGAGTAAGAACATTCACAGGGCAAACAACCCCGGCCAATGGGCACACTGCCCCCTGTCCCTTGTGCCACAGCAGCTCCTGAAATAGAAAGACTGGCCTGCATCCCCTTTCATCCTCATTTACTCTCCTGCTGCTTTGCTTAAGATTTAATTTGAGAGAAAACAAATGAAAACAAACTTAGAATATATATATTATATATATATAAATTTTAAAAGAATAAGAATACTGGCAAGGTAGGAAGGGAGTAGACTGTAAAAAGGGCTTTAAATGCCAAATATAGAATCTTGTATTTGATTCTGGAAGTCATAGGGAACCATCGAAGTATATTGAGTAGGGGATGGGAAGAGATATGATGATCCACATTTTGGGGATAGGGGGCTGCCCACATGGATGAAAACCCAGTGAAGGAGAAATGAGATGAAGAGCCCAAGAACCAGGAGAAAGCAGTAGTATAATAGTCACCCAAAGAGGAGAGAATATCAAGAAAGAGGCAATCAAAGGTATTCCAGACAGCAGGGAGGTCAGGAAAGATGGAGATTTGGAAAAGGTTGACTTTAGTTAGATTTGGTTGGATTTGACCATTGAGAGCCCACTGGTGACTTTGGAGGGGAAGACCGTTTCAGTGAACTGATGAGATCAGAAGGTAGATGACAGAATTGAGTAACTTGTCCACATTACTCAATGAGTGTAAATCACACAGATAGGATTTAAATCTATCTCATGGAATTGGGAGCACCTCCAGAACAAGGATTGTCTTTTGTCTCTTTTTGTATCCTCAGTGCTTAGCACTTTCCAAATTTGCTTTACAAATGATTACTGACTGACTGACTGTCTCTACAGAATACAACAGCCCGCTTCCAAAATGAGATTTGGTAGATAAATAGGAAGTTTTCTGTTTTCTTTTAAAAAATCAGTTCCATAAGTATAACATGGTTAAAAAGCAGTTCATAGGGGGAAAAGAAGATTCAGAGAGTTCCTAAGCCAGAAGCCAAACAGGGTGTCAGTGTAAAATTCCTGCCAAGAATACAGCGCTGTTGTTCTTATATCCCTCTGCAGAGCCGTTGATGAAGCTCTGGTAGAGGAAGGGTATGGATCCCAAAGAGACATCCAGCCATCTCAAATGACAAGGGAGAAGTGAGTGGTTCACAGGAAATAGAATTTGATGGTCAATATAATGACATATCAATAAAAAAAATTAACCCTCTTTGACCTTAAAAAAAAAAAGAGTATAGAGGTGTGCACATGAAGACTTCTGGGAAATGTTGTCTCAACAAGTTATTCCTCAAGCGTGACTAGGACGAAATGACCTCTGGAAGCCCTTTGAGATCTAAGATTTGGGTGATACTGTGAGGTCTGACCACCCACTAGCTGTCCCCCTTTTGAAATGGGGACTATTGCACCCACATCTGTGTATCCAACACCCCCATCTCCGCATGACGAGGCCATCAGGCTCTTACTAGAGCTAAAAGCCACTCAGTCCAACCTTCTCATTTTACAAAGAAGAAAACTGAGGCAGAAATGGGAGGAGACTTGCCCAGAGTCACACATAAAATCCTAGATCTAAGGCTACAACAAGGGACCTCAGAGACCATATATTCCATTCACATAATTTCACAGATGAGGAAACTGAGACTCACAGACAAGAATGTGCTGGAGTCAGCTTGATAGGGTTTAAGATCCCACTGTTAAATTTGCATTGTCACATGTTAAAAATCAGACCTTGATTGATTATTTTCTTGATTTCTAGACTTTTCAAAATGATGGGAAGATGTTAATGATGCAAATAAAATTTAAAAAAATGTTTCACAAATATATTTTTTGGGGAATGAGAAGTCGTTTGTTAAAGATTTACCAACACACCCCTGCCCCAGAGGTTATGACTCACATAAGCAGACACAGGCAAAAAAAAAAAAATTGGCAGAAGCGGGAGTTCAGTACAGCTCTTCCCTAGACATCAGAGGCCATATTCTTTCCCCTATCCTATGCCCCCCTTGCATCAGGGAAGCTCTGGGAACAGGCAGCTGTGGCAAAAGACTGACCCCTCTCTGGCTGGCATGTGGAGGTGGCAGGGTGGGAGCTGCAACAGGTGCCGGGTGCTCCCCCCATCCCGGTCTGCCAGGAGCCCTCACATTCTGGAATGAGGCAGTTACAAGAGTTTGGGCCTCCCAGAAGATCTAAATTCAAATTGTTTCCTGGACTTTCTGAATGAGCAGTATATAAGCTAAGCCAAGGGGCTTCCTAGCTGTGTGATCTTGGGCAAATGACTTTCCCTCTTGGAGTCTTAGTTTCCACATCTCTCGTATGAGAGGGTAGGACTAAAATATTTCTCAGTTCCTTTATTTTAGTTTCACCATCTTCTAATCTTCTGATCCTGAGTATATGTTGAAACCCGGCACTTGATCTTCGAAGTCCCAGGGAAGGCCTATCACTAACAGTGACCTGCATATGTTACCTCAAGCACACATGCCCCATGTTGCTAATCTTTGTCTTAGCTTTTTCCTTCCTTCCTCTCTCATTCCTTCCTTCCTTCCTTCCTTCCTTCCTCCTTCCACTACTTCCTTCTTTCCTCCCTCTATTCCTTCCTTCCTTCCTTCCTCCATTCCTTCCTCCCTCCCTCTCTCCAATACTTCTTCCCTCCATTATTTTTCCTTCCTTCCTTCCTTCCTTTCTTCTTCCTTTTATTCCTTCCTTTCTTCCTTTTTTTCCTTCCTTTCTTCTTTCTTTCCTTCCTTCCTTCCTAATTCCTAATTTGAATAGTGAATTTGGAGAAAGGAAGAGCATTGCCAATTCCCTAAACTTGGGACAGCTCACGGATGACACAGTCAGGATCTAGATTTGGGGGCATCAAAGATCACAAGACCCCATAAAGAGATTTTCTCCCTGAAGGTTGTAAATGTCTCACAAATCCTAGGGAGATTGAGGGGGACATGCACGATTGCTTTCCCAATGAGGAAAGCCAGAGAGAGGCAGTGGCTTATCCTAGATCCCACAGGACATCAGGATAGATCCAGAATATAAATGAGAGAATCAGAAAGAGTCAGGGAAAGGAGATGGATGGAGAGAGTCAGATAGCTGCAGGGTTGCTGGACCCAAAGATAGACTAAGAAACCCCCTAAAGGGAAGGCAGAGCTGGAGGGCCCCCCTAAAACCACAAATTTCTCCATCTTGTATCTAGAAGGCTCCTGGAAAAATACAAATACCCCTATGAAGGGCAGAATTATACCCCATTAATGTTTTGGTTTGAATTAATTTGCAAAGCATTCCACAAATATTATTTCATTTGATCCCCATGGCACCCTTGGGAGGTAGATGCCATTATGATTCCCGTTGTACAGATGGGCAAACTGAAGCAGACAGAAATTAAGTGACTCACCCAAGGTCTCACTTCTAGTAAGTGTCTGAGGCCAGATTCAGACTCAGTTCTTCCTGATTTCAACTCCAATGCTCTATCCACTGTACCACCTAGTTGGCTCTTAGCATTTTTTGTGATTTACTAAGTCCAGGCTATTTCTCCCCATTCTGTGCTAATTGGTTATCAGGGATTATATACAGGGTCCAGAAAGCAATCCTTTGGCCTCAAATGTTATGGTCTAACCTCCACACTAGGCATGCAGGATAATTTCCTTTTCCAACAAGGCCATGATATTCTCTCCCTCCTTCCTTCTGTCTCTGTCTTTGTCTCTATCTCTGTCTTTGTCTGTCTCTTTCTGTGTCTCTGTGTCCCCATCTATGTGTGTCTCTGTTTCTCTGTATGTGGATGTCTCTCTGTCTCTGTTAAAGTCCATGTGTCTGTGTGTTTCTGTGTCTCTGAGTGTGTCTCTGTCTCTGTGTGTATGTCTTTCTCTGTTGCTGTTTGTGTCTCTTTCCAGCTTGTCTGTCTCCATCTGTGTGTGTCTCTGTATCTCTGTGTCTTGTCTGTGTGTGTCTCTTTCTCTGTCTGTCTCTGTTTCTCTCTCCCCTTCCTTTCCCACCTCTGTCCTCTCACTGCCTCAATCTATCCAGGTAAAGTCAAACTCCTTTGCTTGGCAATCAAGGCCTCTATAGCCTGCTACCAGTCTTTCCCCCAAACTTATCTTATATTATCCCCCATCCACATTCTAGACAACCTGTACCATTTGTCATTTTGCAGAGGAGCATGGGGGAACGAGCCCTGGGGTTGACTAAAATGACTTGAGTTCAAAGTCTTAGCTCTTTATTGCCTGGGTAATGTTGGGCAAGACCTTTTCTTCTGTGGACCTCAGTTTCCTCCTCTTTAAATGAAGGGGATTGGACCAAATCATCTCTTCAGTCCCTTCTAGCTCCAAACCCTATGATTTTGTGATCTATAACATGGTCTGAGCTTTCCCACATGGGTGCTTTTGCCCCTGCTGTTTCCGATGCCTGATAGGCTGCCCTTCCCTACTTTGCATGTAAAATTCCCACCCAGCCTTCAAAGTCCAATTCAAGCACCTTCTTCTAGGAAGCCTTTCCAGATCTCCGTCTAGTAGTCAGTGATGCTCTTTTCCCCTCAAACCTTACTTAATATGTGATTTGCACCCAGAATCAAAACTGGAAATATTGACACACGGGGCCATCGGAGTTCGTTAGATTGTGGGATGGTGCCCTACTAGTAAGTGACAGAGCCGGGATGATGGTTATCTTCAGAATATTAGAAGGGCTGTCACATAAATAAGGGATTAGACGTATTGTGCTTGGCTCGGGGGAGCCCTAGAAACAATGGGTAGAAATTACAACGAGGGAGATTTGGCTTTGAAACAAGGAAACGTTTTCTAAGAGTTCAAGCTCTCCCAAAGGGGAATGGGCTGCCTCAACAGGTAATGAGTTTCCCTTCACTGGAGGTCTTTGAACAAAATGGAGATGGAGCCCTTTGACCTGTGTCAGAGAGGTGATTCTTGCTCATGGACAGGTTGCACTAGGGGAGCCTCTTGTATCCCATTTAACTGACCTGTTATGGTCATTCTGACCCCATGATGAAGGTATCAGAGGAGATAGGGGAAAGCAGATAAAGACTTACTTTTGAAGAGAGACAAGACAAAGGAGCCTGGGAAGAAGAAGCCCAGCCGAGGGACAGTTTATCCCAGGAGGAGGCGCAGTCACACCCTCGCCCCTGCAGGGTTTCTGGAAAAAGGGTGCCATAACGATGGTACCTCGGCAGCCAGAGGGAGGAGGGACTGGCCAGGGATAGCTGTTGTGCCATGTGGTGGCAAATCTCAGAAAGGGATGTGACAGCAGAGCTGGACAGCTCCTCCTCCCAGAGTTGAACTATATGCCCCACTCTCATGTTGGCTTCCTGGGACAAAGCCCAGTAAACTCTTGCCTAGTTACTTTTTGAGTGTATTTATTGTGAAAAAGTGTCTAGCCTCATGATCTATGATGGTAACTGGTCCCTTGACTAGACTGGGCCCTTCCTGAGGGAAAGAGCTCCCTTTATATCTCCTCTTGCACAGCAGCATGGTTCTCTGCTCACAATAGACACCAGATAAGTTTTTGCTAAATGAATGAATGATGCAGCTGCAGCTACAGCTGCAACAGGTCCATCCCCATGCCTGCCTCCCTGGCTATCCCTAAGTTATGGACATTAAGAGAGTGCCATCTGGACCATGTCTCGGAGCCTGGCTCAGCCTTGCCATGTCTGCCTACAAAGTAACATGTTTAACATTTCCTTGAATACTCCATTCAAGGGGAGCATTAGTCTTGCCTGGAAAGCATGTCCTAATTGGGTTTCCCAAGTAATTCAATAGCCCTGGGGAAGAATTGTTCGAAAATCAGTCAGCAGACACAGCTGTCTATCCCGTTGACACAGAACCGTGTGCCAATTGGCCAGGAAAACAGGAAAGGGACACACTGGGGCCTTCATGGGGAAGTCCAGCCTGCCTTTGAGGGCATTGCCCGAGAGGGAGTGGCTCCCATAAGAGTACTCTACTCAGAGTGTTTGTCTTCCCGAAGTCGGAGCAAAAATGGGCACATCTTCTCTCCCTACTCATTAGGGAGAGGAGGACAAAGGCGGCAAATTAAGCTCCCTTTAGCTAGCTAGCTGTAGGTCCAAGGAAGGCATGATGCTCAGGCCAGCAAATCCAGTCCCAGCACTCGTTAGTACCTTCCTTCCATAGGTGAGTCCCTCCCAGAAGTTTCATTTTAAGAAAGGGTCCAGACCACCATTCTTCACTCTTCCAACTTCACTACCATGTTTCAGCTGCCTTCTTCCTCCACTTTCACAGTCTCCTTCTCCAACTAGCTGGTTCCTCCCAGAATCTACATTTTAAGGAAGGGCCCAGACTAGCTCTTCTATATTCTATGGACTGCCATCCCATCTAACTCATTTTTATCTCCCTTTTCTGGTGTCTTCCTCCATCAGAGTATAAACTCCTTGAGCGAGTATTTGCTGATATTTGTTTGCTCAGCACTTAGCATAGTGCCTGGCATATGGTAAGTGCTTAATAAATGCTTATTGACTAACTGGATCCCAATTGCCTGGCTCTTGCTCCCAGCATTTAAGCCCCTCTTGCACCACACTCAATGTCCAATTTTATCCTAAACCGATGATTATATTCATTTAAAATGCTTTTCAAATGAATGAATGAATAAGCATTTATTAAGCTCTTACCATGTGGCAGCCACTATGCTAACCACTGGGTATACAAAATACTTGCCTTCAAGAAGCTTACATTCTAAGGGGGAAATAAGATATATGAAATGAAGTTTAGAGGATTATGGGGGAAGAGTGTAGTGTAACTTTGTAAGCTTATCATGCACAATCATCTGCAAACAAAAAGTCATGTACCAACTCTCCCTCCACTTTAGTTCTGGCTTGTAACCTTTCCAAGTTAAATAATTTACTGTGAGTATGGAAGCTGACCTTGATGCCGTTTTTGTCCTCAATGAAGGCATCTCTAACATGGCTAAAACAACATACAATAAAAAGCATGGGGGCAAGCACACAGCCCTGCTTTATCCCATGGGTGACTGGGAAAGCAAAAGAGCATTATCCATTATCCAGAACCATGCCATCATGAAAGTGACATACAATACTGATGAACTCTGGGTGATCGCATTTTGCCACGATCTTCCATAAGCTCTCACTATTGACAGTATCAAAGTTCTTTGTCAGATCAAAAAAAGTTATGGCTTCTAAGCATTCAGGTGAAAGGAAGAGTAAAATTTCATTGTTGTCTTATTTTAAGAAATTGCTATAGTAACTCCAACCTTCAGCAGTCACCACCCTGATCAGTCACCACCCACAAACACTGATGCAGGACCCTTCTGCACCAGCAAAAAGATTTTAACTCACTGACGATAATGGCCAACATATATTTTTTTTTTTAGCAATAACGTATTTTTAATAAAGACATATAAATGCCTCAATTATGTCAAAGGGGTCTTTCCCTTTTCCTGGCAAAGTCCTGGGCCATCAACACTTGGCTTTAGACGCAGTGGGGATGCCAAGCCAAGCAAGTCAGCAGGGCAGACGATTTTAGGCTGTGAGTATGGGGCTTGTTTCTGTGACTATCTTCATCTCACACATGTTCAGCCTCCTCCACACAGATAATACCTCTGGAGTCATCCCTTCCTGCCTGCTTTTTGATCACCTTCTCTCCCAGATCAATTTTCCCTTTGATAGCTCTGACTATACATAATACATATTGTATTGTGAATACATAATACAATTGCTCACTTAATAGACTACAGTATAATATAAACATAACTTTTATATGCACTGGGAAAACAAGAAAATCACATGACTTGTTTTATTGCAATATTCATTTTATTATCATGGCCTGGAACTGACCCCACAATATCTTCATGGTATATCTGTAGTAGGTGCTTAATACATGCTCTCCTGATTGTTATTCTTTTTTTTTTTTTATCATATACCATCTCCTTCCCTATCTAAGATTCTCCTGATTCTTTGATGATTTGATTATTCCAAGATTTTCTAATATAAGAAAGCACCAATTTCCTTGTCTAGGATTTTGGAGGACTCTAGGGACAGTGCCTTTGAGCTGTACCCATGTCATAGATCGTGAGAAATGGAACAGACCTAAAAAAAAAATCTATTTTAGAGATGGAAAAACTGAGGCCCAGAGACAGGAAGTGATTTGTCGAAAATCACTCAGCTAAGCCAAACAAATCTTCTAGTGTCTCTGAAGAGCAATCACTCAACAAGACCTCCTAGGAGCTATGGTAACTTCTGGGAGTAGAGGAAGGGCAAGGAAGGGCCCTGCTGGGAGAACTTGTCGGGGGGAGGGAGATTAAGGAGAAGTAGAAAAAAGTTTTCAAAGCTAACAAAGGGAATATTGATCTGGGAGGGAAGGTGATTAAAAAGCACACAGGAAGGGATGACTCCAGGGCTATTATCTGTACAGAGAAGGCTGAACATGTGTGATATGAAGATAGTCACAAAAACAAGCCCCGCACTCACAGCCTAAAATCGTCTGCCCTGTTGACTTGCTCGGCTTGGCATCCCTACTGCGTCTAAAGCCAAGTGTTCATGGCCCAGGACTTCCCTAGGAAAAAGGAAAGACCCCTAGGGATCTTTAACCCATTGTGGTGTGTGTGTGTGTATGTATATTTTGCACACACACAACACATACACACACACACACACACACATAAAAACTTCACCAACACATTAAAATCAGATAGAAAATACATTTTAATCTGGTTCCAGTAGCCCTTGCAAATATTGTGAGGTGCATGATGTCTATAGGCCCAGGATTTAACAATTTGGTTGTCATAGATAGAGCACTGAATTTGGAATCAGGAAGATCTGAATTCAAATTCTACTTCAGATGCCTCCTAGTAGTGTCAGCCTAGGCAAATCCATAAATCTCTCTGGATCTCAATTTCCTTATCTGTAAAGTGGATTGGACCTTGAAGGTCCTTTCTAGCTCTAAATCTATGATCCTATGAAACCATGAAAATATTTGAGAGTTAATCTGTCAAAAAAAAAACCTCAGGACGTATTTATACATCTTAACATCTTCAAAGGGTTCAGTATAGCAGCCACCTAGCCTACTCTCACAAAGAACTGAGAGGATGATAAAATATTTACCCGAAGAAGGAGGTTGGGCAATTGACCCGTGGGGACAGGAAGACGACTTCAGCTGATACCCTTAGCAAAAGTCCTAGACCCCCTGCAATCTGGCACTTAAACAGGAAAAAAAAAGTCTAAACTTTCAGACTGGGGCCACATTAACCCTTATACTGCTACTTGGAAGTTATGTGTATAGACAGGAGCAAGAGCAAGAGAACCAACTTTGAAACAAAGCAGCTCTAGGGAGGCTGGTCATCTGGGTGGCTTTACCACTGTGCCTTTGTGTTTCTGCCTTTTGTGTTTCCTCTATAAAAGAGGTTGTTAAAATCACAGGCATTAAAGGGCCTGTCTTTATTTTGATTATAAGTACATAATATAATATATATATATGTATATATACATATATATATGTATATGTATATATACACCTGTGTGTGTGTGTGTATATATATATGTAGATATAAAACCTTGTTTTATTTGCAACTCTCATTGTTTCAGTACAAAGAATGGTAAACCAAGGCTGACCCCGTTCCGTGATTACTTGACAGAGCTCTTGAAAGGCTGGCTGCAACAAAAAACCAAAACCCCAACAAGAATAAAAGAGAGAAATTAAAGGTACAAGCATTGACAAAGAGGAGACTAAATTATCCCTATTTTCAAATGACATGATGAGGTAATTAGAAGACCCCAGAGAATCGGTGAAGAAACTAGCCCAGATAACAGTGTCATTAAAACAAATCCAAGTGAAACATTAGCATTTCTATACAATACTAACAAAAACCAGGAAGAAATGACAGGAGGAGAAATTCTATTCAAAAATCACTATAAGATGTCTGAAAACAACACGTATCCCCAGTACTTAGCTCGGTGCCTGGTGTATGGTAGGTATTTAATAAATGCTTTCTCATAGAGAGGAACTGAGGAGGCCGAAGGGAGGTATTTCAAGATCATTGTTTGGCACTTGAATTAGACTTTGAAGGTTGGGTGGGAATTTTACATGCAAAGTAGGAAAGGGCGGCCTATCAGGCATAGAAAACAGCAGGGGCAAAAGCACCCAAGTGGGAAAGCTCAGACCATGTTGTAGATCACAAAATCATAGGGTTTAGAGCTAGAAGGGACTTTAGAGATGATTTAGTCTAACCCCTTCATTTAAAGAGAGGAAACTGAGGTCCACAAAAGAAAAGGCCTTTCCCAACATCATCCAGGTAATAAAGAGCAAAGCCTGGATTTGAAGTCAAGTCACCTTAGTCTACCCTAGTGCTCTTTCCCCATGACTACCCTGCAAGATGACAAATGGTACGGGTTAGAATATGGATCGGAGATAATACAAATTTGGGGGAAAGGCTGGTAATAGACTGTGGAAGCCTTGAATGACAGGCAAAGGAGTCTGACTTTACATTGTTAAGACGTTCACTAGGAGTAACCTAAACAGGTTAACAGGTTAATATAAAAGATTAGAAAGTGAGGTTGGAGCAGGAGTGCTATTCTGGCAATATACTAAGGGAAGGAGGGATCAGAGGGTGCAGCGAGGATAAGAAATCTCTTTGGGACTAAGAAAGCATAAGAAAAAATGGAATGATTGGAGGTTATTATCTATAAAGAGATTTTGAAGTTTTTGCTCAATGACAAACAGCACGCTGTAGTGCAATGGTAAATCTAAACTCTTCCTAAGGATCCCTCAAGTTCTCCTATTAACTTAGACAACTACATCTGTGTGTGTATGTATATATATATATGTATATATATATATGTATATATATATATACATACACACACACACATATATATGTATATATACATATATGTGTGTGTGTGTGTGTATGTGTGTATGTATATTTCATCTATGTATGAATTACAGCAACACATTAAAATCAGATAGGAACTACATTTTAATCTAGTTCCAAGTGCTGTGGGCCACATGGTGCCTGAGGCCCAGCATTTGGCAACTTTGGTGTAGCAGATAAAGCACTGAATTTGGAGTCAGGAAGATCTGGATTCAAATTCTACTTCAGACACCTCTTAGCAGTGTCAATTTAGACAAATCCATTCATCTCTCTGGGTCTCAATTTCCTTATCTGTAAATTGGAATTGGACCTTGAAGGTCCTTTCCCACTCTAAATCTACGATCCTATGAAACTATGAAAATATTTGAGAATTAATCTGTCAAGATATACTCATGACATTTCTACAGCTATAAAACACTTTATAATAATAAAGAGCAATCTAAATAAGTAGAGCGATATTCATTGCTCATGGTTGGGCCATGCTAATATAATAAAAACGGTGAGACTTGAATTTACTTACATAATTATGCCAGTCAAGCTACTGGGGTTTACTTTATAGAAGTAGAAAAAAATAGCAACAAAATTAATTAAGAGAAATAAAAGGTTTAAAATCTCAAGGGAAATAATAAGGAAAAAAATTGAATGAAGGTAGATTAGCGTTACCAGACTTAATCCTCAAAACTATTTTGTACTGGTTTAAAATAAAAATAGAAAAGTACTTCAGTAGCCCAGCTATTAAAGTCCCAACTAGCACATACTGGAGGAAGCCTCCCTATTTCACAAGAATTTCAGGGTGGGAGTGAGAGCGGGAATACAAGGGGGTGGGGCAATGAATAGCACTTAGGCAGAAGTTAATTTTCAAAGAACAATTTACATCATATATCACGATAAGCTCAAAATGTATTCTCAACCTAACTATAAAAGATCATATCATAAACAAAAAATAAAGAGGTAGAAAGTTCTTTTTTTAATGTATTGATTTTTTTTTGTTTTCACCACTTATGTTTCCTAATACGTCCGTCTACCTTCCTCCACAGAAAACAAACTATTTCAGTAAAATTAACCAAAGCAGCAATCAAATTCAATGTCACATGCAATGTTCCACACCCATAATCCCCCATCTCTCTAAAGAGAGGGAAGTACTTTCTTTTAACTTTTTTTTAGCACCAAGCTTGGTCATTTTAATTTTGTATCATTCAGTTTTTATTTGTTGTGACTCTTGATATTCATCAGACACTTAATAGGACAGTAATATTCCATTACATTCATGTCTCACAATTTGTTTAGCCACTTCCCAGTTGATGGGAGTCTACTTTGCTACCAGTTGTTGGTCATCACGGAAAGTATGTTATAAATATTTTGTATTTGAGGACTTTCTTTTTTATCATTGAACTGTTTGGGGTATGGACTTTCTTGGTATCATTTCAAATTGCTTTTCATAATAATTGGGCCAATTTACAGCTCCGCCAACAGGGTGTTAGTGTGCTTATCTTTTGGCAACTCCTCCAATATGACTACTTGCATCTTTTGTCATCTTTGTTAATTTGCTAAGTTTGTACTGGAAAGAGGAGGTAAAATAAGGGGAATTACATCTCATGAAAAGGCCAAGAAGACCTATTATATTTGAGGGAAAGAAGGGAGGGGGATGAGCATTGTGTGAATCTTACTCTCATCAGATTTGGCTCAAAGAGAAAATATCAGACATATTTGGTTTCACAGAGAAACTTGTCTCACCTTATAAGGAACTGGGAGGGGAAAAGTGAAAAGAAAGAGGAAGGCTAATAGAAGGAAAAACAGAAGTAGTAGGGGAAAGGTGTAAGGACGGGGGAGGGGCTCTAAAGGGGGAGGGCTGTTTGAGGGAGGTGGTGATTAGAAGTAAAATACTGGAGAGGAGAGAAGGAGGAAAGGAAAGAGAATTTTTTATTGTAAATAAGGTGGCAGAAAATACAGAATTAGTTATTTTAACTGTGAATATGAATGGCATGAACTTTCCCAAAAAATGGAAGTGGATAGTAGACTGGATTAAAAGCTAGAATCCTACAATATGTTGCTTAGAAGAAACACATTTAAAGCAGAGCGATACATACAGAATGAAGGTAAAGGGCTGGAGCAGAATCTATTATGTTTCAGGTGAAGTTAAAAAAAAAAAGCAAGGGTAGCGATCCTGATCTCAGATCAAGTGAAAGCAAAGATAGACCTAATTAAAAGAGATAAGGAAGGAAACTCTATCTTCCTAAAGGGTACCACAGATAATGAAGAGATATCAATACTAAACATATATGCACCAAGTGGTATAGCATGGAAATTCCTAGAGAAGTTAAGAGAGATGCAAGAAGAAATAGACAACAAAACTATACTAGTGGGGGATCTCAACCTTGCTCTCTCAGAACTAGGTAAATCGAACCACAAAATAAACAAGAAGTTAAGGAGGTAACCAAATGTTAGAAAAGTGAGATATGATGCATCTTTGGAGAAAATTTAATGGATAGAGAAAGGAATTTACTTTTTTATCAGCAGTTCATGGAACTTATACAAAAATTGACCACGTATTAGGACATAAAAACCTCAAAATCAAATGCAAAGAGGCAGAAACAGCAAATGTATTTTTTTCAGATCATGATGCAATAAAAATCACATGCAATAAAAGGCCAGGAGAAAATAGACCAAAAATTAATTGGAAATTAAATAATAGAATCCTAAAGAATGAATGGCTAAAACAACAAATCATAAACATAATCAATAATTTCATCCAAGAGAATGACAATAATGAGACAGCATACCCAATTTGTGTGAGATGCAGCCAAAGCGGTTATTAGAGGAAATTTTATATCTCTAGATGTTAATAGCATAAAATAGAGAAAGAGAAGATCAATGAGTTGGGCCCACAACTAAAAAAGCTAGAAAAAGAACAAATTTAAAACCCTCAATTAAATATCAAATTTGAAGTTCTGTAAATAAAAGGGGAGATCAATAAAATTAAAAAGAAGAAAACTATTAAATTAATAAATAAAACTAAGAGTTGTTCTAGTGAAAAAACAACAAAATAGATAAACCTTTATTTAATTTGATTAGAAAAAGGAAAGAAGAAAGCCAAATTGTTAATCTCAAAAAGGAAAAAGGAGAACTTTGCACCAATGAATAGGAAATTAGAGCAATAATTAGGAGTTATTTTGCCAACTACATGCCAATAAATTTGATAATCTGTGTGAAATGGAGGAATATCTACAAAAATATAGACTGTCCAGCTTAATAGAAGAGAAAATAAATTATTTAAATAGTCCCATTTTAGAAAAAGAAATAGAACAAGCTCTTAATCAACTCCCTAAGAAAAAATCTCCAGGGCTAAATGGATTTACGTTTGAATTCTACCAAACATTTAAAGAACAATTAATTCCAATACTATATAAACTATTTGAAAAAATAGGGAAAGTTAATTTGCTAAGTGTGAAGTGAAATCTCTGAGTTGTTTTGATTTGTCTTTCTATTATACGAAATTTACAGAACTCTTTCATATGATTGCTATTAACAGCAATTAGTCTGAAATTCTGCCGGGAAGTGTTTATACATATCCTTTGAGAAATGGCTTTTGGTCGTGTGTGTGTGTGTGTGTGTGTGTGTGTGTGTGTGTGTGTGTGTATGTGTGTGTGTGTGTGTTGATTCTTTATAAAACTTGACGATCAGACCCATATCAGAGATGTTTGATGCTAATTAACCTTTCCTCTTCTTACACTTGTTGAGCTAATTTTGTTTTTTGCAATTTCATATAATCAAAATTCATATATTTTTCACCAGATCTAGAATCAGGAATATTTGAGTTCAGATCTGCCCTTAGATACTTATTAGCTATGTAATCCTGGGCTTACTTACCCCCTATTTGCCTCAGTGCTTCATCTATAAAATGGGGATATACTGGAAAAGGAAATACCATTCCAGTATCTTTATCAAGAAAACTCCACGGACAAGTCCATGGGGTCAAAAAGAGTCAGACATGAGAGAATAACAACAACAACAGGGAATTTGTGTCCATACACAATCTTTTCCTGACTTCCCATTTCTCCTCTTGCTCCCGCTGTTCTCTGTTCAGCCTTTAGAATAGGGGGAAAGGTTGACTCTACAACTGACCCCCTCCTCCTTTTTTATGGGCCCAGAACAAAGACGAGCCATGATCCACTACCGAATTAGCTAACCAATTCATCTTACATCGTCTCCAAAGACAAACGGACAAGTCTCTGCCCTCCATAGGGAGATGCAATCCAAGTCTTGAACAAAGGCTCACCTCCCCATAACCTCATCATGTTGATCGGGGAACTCCACTGATTAACCCCTTCCAAATTCTTATATTGAAAATACTATAGGGCTTTTATATGGAGAGAGCTTTGTAAACCCAGCAACCTATATTATACTTCTAACACCCAAGGGTTGGCCAATGCTAGCTTAGTATCGCAAAGTTAATTACAACTGTGACCCCAACAACATGTTATGAGGCCTTCCCTGTACTCTCCCGGGTACTTGTGTCATGGGTCACAAGATATTCAGAGACTGTGGGACTGACACAGGAAGAAGTAACCAAAGAGACAAGCTAGTGAGTATGTGGGAAATGACACCAGATAGCCAGCAAGACCTAACTTTGAATTCTCTCTTATACATTTACTAGTTGAATAATAGCATTGTTATCCAGGAGAGGGGAATCATAATCTCTAGAAGTATAATGGTTATTAAATTTTAAAAAATGAATCGCCAACCCTTAAGAGCTAATGAAATCCTGGCAATGTGGATATGGAATTTATTTGGGATTATTTATATGGATATTTATGTGGGATAAAAATCATGCCATGGGAATAAGATCACTGTCTGGGACAATTAAACAAATCGAATGATATGATAAAGCTCAGGCATTGGTTTGAGCTTTTCAAGGTGGTAATAGCAGAATTCAGTTGGTACATATATATATATATATGTATCTATCTATCTATCTATCTATATATATATATATATATATACACACACACATGATATATATATTCTCTATATAAATACACTAGCTTTGTGCCATTGAGTAAGTCATTTCCTTGTGTGGCCCCAGTTTTTTTCTCTGTAAGATAGTGGGAAGGAAGGCTGTCATCCCTCCTCCTTGATTGAATGGGAGAGCACAATGATTTGCCAGGTACTGTGCTAAGCACTTTTATAAGTATTCTCTCATGGGAGGTAGGTGCTGTTAACACCTCCACTTTACAGTTGAAGAAACTGAGGTAGACAAAGGTTAAGTGACTCACTCAGAGTCATACAGCTAGCAAGTATCAGAGGTGGCATTTGAACTCAGGTCTTCGTGACACAGGGCCTGGTGTGCTATCCATTGCACCACCTAGTTAAATGGAGTAAAAAGCAGTGATTAAGAAGCTGTGAATTTCTATTTAAGTACAGTTTGCTTTTCTAGTATTCAACATGTTAGTTTCAAACCTGTCTTGCTCTTCTCTGTGACTGACTGATCTCTGTTCTGTTCTCTTCTATGCATTGATTAAAATGCTTCAATGACCTTCTTTTTCCATTTTTGGTAATCTCAACTCAAGCCCCTCCTTTTCCTGAAATGAAAGAAAGAAAAAGAAAACCAAACAAAATCCCCAATTCCCTGGTTCCATTTTACAGAAGAGAAGATTGAGACTCAGGGGAGCCCTGGCCTGAGTGGCTTAACTGGAGCCTTCACACACTGTAAGCAGCTTCTCCTGTCTGTTAGCATCCCACGTGTCTTTGGTAGCAAAGACATTCTGCCTGTCCCAGGAGGCTATGCATGCTTGTGGGGATGTTTCTAAGGTGGGAGGTTTTTTTTTTCCTTTTCTTTTTTTTTCTCTTCCAGAAGGAATGCTGGGAAGAAGATGAGAGGAGGGGAGAGATAATGGCCCCAGGGGGCCACTTCCCCTGTGCATATGGCTCATCTTGGCCCAGTTTGTTGAAAGTAAGGGTTTCTCCCTCTCCTTCTGTAACACTGCATAACAGAGGGAACAGCTACCATTCAGGCATGAGTTCTGCCTGACTTGGGCCTGACTCCATGGCGCACTATTCTACTCTCTGGAGATTGTGCTCATCCACGAAGCAACAGATTCCTGAGTTCTCAGTGACCCATGAGACAAAAAGCTTGACGATCCAAGCATTAAAATTCAAGGCTGTTTCTTGTAATCCAAGGGGCAAATTATTAATCTACCATGTCCTGCTCTCTGGGCCAAGGGGCCATTCTCACATTTTCCATCCCCAGCAGTGGGAGGGGGGTTACTGATTTGGTTTGGGCCATGCGCATTGAGAGTGTTTGCTGTTAATGCATTTTCCTGATCATACCCCACTTTTCTATTCTTGGCAAATTATCCCATTTTCACCACTACCAAAGTGATGTCACATAATTGGTAATAATTGACAGCAAAATGGCTTGTTCTTTTCAGAAAGAAATTTGGAGGGGAATGGGGGTTTATGAGCATAAATTTGGATAGATTAAACACAAAACAGGCTTTAAAAGCTTAGAAGTACTTTGGGAGGGGGGCTCGTGTGTGTGTGTGTGTGTGTGTGTGTATGTGTGTGTACATGCACACACATGCGCATGTACTCACAAGCTCACAGAGGAGGACAAAGAGGATTAGGATCAACTTTGGAGAAGCAGACCTTAGTCAACTTAGAAGATCCCAATCATCCTGAAGAAGAAAGGACCCAGAGATTGAGCAAATTCCTTTGTTGCTCAGTGATGGTACAGAGATTCATCCATCAGTCCTTCTGGCTGATTTTTTTATCCCTGTGCTCCCTTTCTTCTCACAGGGGAAGGGCCCCTTCTGATCAGATTGCCAAAACTCTTAATCACATTCAATCTTTAACCCCTGTCCGCCACTGAACTCTAACCTGAGATGGTGTGAGCCCTTTAACCCAGCCCCAGACAAAATTCTAACCAAGCCATCCACTGAAACCTGATCACTGACCAAGGCGTAAGTGGATAGCACAAAATCTGCCCAAATTCGGGAGAGCTGACTGTGGGACAAAAGTTTTGAACTTCATCTGTATCATGGAGCCTTCTGATGAAGCTTCTCCTCAATGGGCCCCTTCTCAGAGTTTTTAAATAATTCAAAATATTTTAAATTACTGCATTTAAATATTTGCAAGAAATGCTAGATTTTAATTAGAGGCTAATGAAAATAAAGATGTGATATTTTCCCCTGTCTGGAGTCCAGTGGACGGTAAGTCAAGAACCTCATTGTTGCATGGAGGGAAAAGCTTAATATAGCTCAGAACTTTTCAGGTTCTAGATGAAAGGAGAAGTCATTAGCAGTAAGAGAGAAGCTCTGGTTCTAGAAAGGGAAAAGGAAAAGGAGGCTATGAGAAAATGATCCATATCTGGGGGGGGGAGGGGCATCAGCAAAGAGATAAGAGTTGAGCTGGGAATAAATCAGGAATATCTAAGAGAGTATATAGAGAGAAGGACTAAGATGAAGAGAGAGAGAGAGAGAGAGAGAGGAGAGAGAGAGAGAGAGAGGAGAGGAAGAAGAGAGAGGAGAGGAGAGGTGGGGAGAAGAAGGGAGAAGAGGGGAGGAGAGGAGAGGATAAGGAGGGGAGGGGAGAGGAGAGGAGAGGAGAGGAGGAGAGAAGAAGGGAGAAGAGGAGAGGATAAGGAGGGGAGAGGAGAGGGAGGGGGAGAGGAGAGGGAGAAAGAGAGGGAAAGGGAGGGAAGGAGAGGGAGGGAGGGAGGGAGAGGGAGAATGAAAACAAAATGGCTAGGTTTATTTTTAATCTACTCTGGCTAACTTTTAACACTGTAATACAATTTTTAAATTGTAATTAATTGTAAAAATAATCTTCCTTCCACACAGAACTATTCTTTATAATAAATAATTTTTAAAAGAAAAAGAAGAGGGGTCATACAGTGGTTAGAACATTAGCCCCAGAGTCAGGAGAACCTGAGTTCCAATTTCACCTCAGATAGTGGACACTTACTAGCCATATGATTTGGACAAGACACACTACTTGACGTGAGTTTCCAGGCTTCTGTAATTATGCCTACCAATCAAACAGACCTCAGAGAACGTAGTTCCTGAGGGCTTTCTGAGTTTGTACTAGAAACATAGAAAAAAGTTTACTTACACTTTCTTTCCGTCCTGCCCAGAGTCCAGTTTAAGGCCTGCCACAGGGTGCTCATTTCATGAACAAATAAACGCATTTTGAAGTTGTCAGGTGAATAGCTTTCTTACCTTTTTAGAAAAACATATCTCCTCATTCCTTCCTCCCTCTCCAAGCAAGTTATTTTGTTCACATCTACAATGTGCCAAGGCGTGTGTGATCTCCTCAATATGGGCATTGTAGGTATTTCCTTCTCATTCTGGCCCCTCTATGTGACTTCTGAAGCCCAGGCATTAGGTTCAGACCTCGGTTCTGCTATTGTCAGAATCATCTGGGTGATCTTGGCCGCTTGCCAATGAGCTTGAAGTCCTCATGTATATATACATGAAATGTTGGATTAAATGGCTTCGGAAGTCCTTTCGAGTTCTAAATGTTGATTCCATCTGCATCCGTGTCCTCCCATAAGCTTACTCTAAAGGATTCACCCAGTATGCTGGCTCAGAGTCCGTCGAGGTCAGCTGGAGACCAGTAAACCATAGCTGACATAAGGGAAAGCTGAGGCTGTGCAACATCACGGCAAGAGCCCTGAACATGGGACCAAGTATTTGGTTTTGAATACTGATGTTGCTTTTAGCTGACAGTGTGGAATCAAGTGGACAAATTTCCTCCTCTCGGTGGCTTCCGTTTCCCCTTCTGTCCATAATTTATCTGGCTGAATGTATGTTTGTTCCAGAGAGGTGTAAATTGAAGTAAACAAAATGTGATTTTGACTTCGGAAAATGATTGGTCTCAGGAGTTAGAAGACCTGGATTCAAGTCCCCCATGTGACACATTTGTTCATTACAAACCTTTATTATGTACTCAATCACCTACTACCTATGTGAATTTGGAAAAGTCCCTTCACCTCTCTGGGCCTCAGTTTCTCCTTTTGTAAAATGAAAGGGTTAAACGAGATATGAGCTCTGAGGCCCCTTCATGCTGTAAATTCTATGATGCTTTCCAAGGACAGGTGGGAGGGAGGAATAGCAACTGGTGGGCATCAGGAAGGATTTTTGTTAAAAGGCAGAGGCTAGTAGAGAGGAGTCTCCTGGCATGGGGCAAAGGCATACTTGGGAAATGGAAGGTATTTTATGGGCCAACATTTTGGAGGCCGCTTTGACTGGAAGGTAGAGAGAGTGCCAAAAGTTCAGAAAGGAGAGGAGAAAGGGGGAAACGTCTCGAAGGATTTCCAAAGGCTGTATGATCTCCACTAGAACGCATAACAAGATTAGGGTTAAGTTTCTGGGAGAGGAACAAAGGACAGACAGAAAAAAAAAAAAAAGGCAGAAGAGCACGTGGAAAGGCTGGAAGAAATAGCAGTGTTGGGAAAGTTTTTTTTCATCGGTCTTCACGTTGGGAGATAAGGAACTGAAATGGTTAAATGAAACACAGCTGGGCGGGAGAGCACCCGCAATTGAGGGGTTTCAGAAAAGTCTTTTGTTCTTCCTCAAGCAGAAGGTGGGGTTTGAGTTCGGTCTTAAAGGAAGAGAGGTGTGGGAAAAAAGAGCGAGTTCATTCCAGGCTTGGCAGACTGCCAGTGGAAAGGCAGAAGTGAGAAAGAGTATCCAACCCAGAGGTCAATTTGGATGGATTCCAGAGTGCCCGGGAGGGGTTATAATAGTTTAACAGAAGAGTTTATACTTTGTCCTAGAGGCAACTGGAAGCCACAGAGTTGATTGGGTAAGAGAATCACCTGGTCAGATTTCCCTTTAAAGAAAATTATTTCGCATCTGATTAGAATGGACTGGGGTTGGGGAGAGACTATTTAGGCAGCTGTGGCAAAAGCCAGAGGCGACGAGGACCTACCTGAACTGAGATGGTGACTGAGTGTAGTAGAGGAGTCCGAGACAAGAGACATGGCGAAATAGCTCAATCCACCCCCTTATTTGACATTTGAGGAAACTGAGGCTGAGAAGGGAAGCGGTTTGCCCAGGATTAGGCAGGTAGTAAATGGCAGAGCTGGGATACACACGTTTGCTGTGAGGGGGGGAAGGAAGAAAGCCTCTGTGTTCTTCTTTGTCAAATGTGAATCATTATTCCCGCTCTTTCCAAGAAACCAGACACACGGTCTCTGTTTACTAGGAAATGAGAGCTGAAACTACAATACCCAGAACGTCTTCTGACCCTCTGGTCTCTCCGAAGGGAAGTGGAATAGGGACAGGATTCCCGAACGTGGGGCCGACTTCATCTCCCGAAATCCTCCCTGCTTAGTAGTAGATGCTTCTCCACCAATCTGCAGTCCGGAGTGCTCGCAAAGTTCTGCCTCTCGCGCCCCGGAGAACTACACTTCCCAGGGGGCGGTAGCGAAGAGCCTCGGCTTCCCTAGTGACCAGCGGCCAATGGCAGACGCGGAAGCGGCTAGCGGGCCCGGGGAGGCGGCGGTAACGGCCGGAGCCGGGGCCGAGCAACGGAATCTAGAGTGGCTCGAACCGAGCCCGGGGCTTCGGGCGGCCGCCGGCGGGGTCAGAACGTCGGGGCCGCAGGCCGCCCACCAACTGTCGGGCCTACCCTTGTCGCCGCAGATGTACAAGGGCTATCTGTTCGAAGGCCGGAGCGCTGGAGGTCAGTCCGGGGACTGAGGGAGGGACTCGGGACCTTTGGGGCCAGGTGGGAGGGGCTTCCGGACTTTTCCCCGCTCCTCTTGCTCCGCCCCCTTTTCGCGCCGAGGGAGGTGAGGGGAGGGGACGTTGTTCTACACTGCCCCTCCCTCCTTTGCCCACGTGCGCCTACAAGGAGGCGGGGGCAGCCTCTAGTACTTCCCTCCCGCTCCCCCCTCCCCACACACACCACGTGTCGGAAGCCCAGAACATAACTGCTGGAAGGTCCTCAGAGACCGTGGGGGCAAGTGGCGCCCAGAGAAACCACCAAAGTTGCCCAAAGTCACACAGTTGGTTGATTTGTCTTGGACCTGGAATGTGAAGCTCCTGAGTCTAGTGCCGCAGTTCTCATACTTTTTATCCATTGTGCTTCCTCAAGTTCTATCCATCCCCAAAACAATCCTCTTCACCCTTGGTCTTTTCCTCTCTCCCTTCTTTCCATCTTGTGCTCAGGGAAACCCAGCTCCCACCATACACTAGATATAAACTTACTTTTTTTGGTTTGTTTCTTTACTGCCACTTCAAACCTGTCTTCTGTCCCTGTCATTCTGCAATCTATACTTATGGAACAGACTGCAGGCTGCTCTACCTCCTTTGTTTTTCCTCTATTCAGTATCTGGCTTCGTTTTCCTTCTCACTTCAACTCCTCGCTCTCCTACTCTGGAAAGTCAATATTTGCATTTGTTTTCTCTCAGACACTCTTAACATGCCCCGTATCTCGTGACCTGCATTCTCACTCCACTTCAACATTTGCAGGGATGGACCTTGTAACCTTAGATCTCACCATCACTCACCCCATAGCTCAATTACCTCCATTATTCTGAATTCTGAAATTCTGTTCAGTGACCATACCCTTTGCTCCTCCTATTCCTCCCTCTGTCTCACTTCTCCTAGTCCTAAACCTATTCTTTGTATACACTGAGCCATCTGCTCCATTTATTCCTTCTTCCAGGGCATCACCTTTGCCCTAGCCTCATTTGCTTCTGTTCAAAGCCCTGACCCTTGACTCTATGGTTGACTAGGCCAAATATATTCTAATGGGTTGCACTAAATGGCCACCGAGGACTCTTTCTGCTCCCAAATTCTATGAATCCCTGTTCTGCTGATCCCTGTTCATGCTTAGTAATATTCATCTACACTCTTTGCTTCTTGCGTCCTATTATTCGCTTCTCATCCACTAGCGATCTGGCTTGTGACCCTACAATTCTATTGAAAGTGCTCTCTCCATGGTTATCAACTATATCTTAACTGGTAAATCCAATGACTCTTTCTAGGTCCTTCTCCCAATACTTTGTTTTTCTTTGGATTGCATCATTGCTATCTCTTTGTTTTTCCCCTACACCTCTAACTTCTTTCTCAGTCTTCTTTTCTGAACCATTATCTACTTTCCATCCAACAATTTGAGAAATTTGTCAAAGCATTGTTGTGGGCTTTCCTTGCTTCTCTATATTCCCCCTTACTTGGTGTTTGCATAAGCTCCCGTGGGTTCAATTATTTCTATGCAGATAATTCTTACATCTTTATGTCCATTTCTTCCTGAACCGCAGCCCTGTATTACCAAGAAACCCCACAGGTACCTCAAATTCACCATGCTTAAAACAGAATTCATTATTTAGTTTCCCTCTTTCCTGTGTCCCCCCCCCCAAAATTTCTCTGTTTCTATTGAGGACATAATCATGCTTGCTATTGGGCACCAAGTTGATAACCTTGGAATCACCTGGAAATCAACCCTCACACTCCATATTTTGTGAGTTACAAAATTTTTCTTGGAGATTCTACTTCTATCACATGTTAACCCCCCCCCACACACACACACTTTCACTGCAATCCTTCTACGATTGACTTGTGTTAGCTCTCACCACTATTACCCCAAGTCTGTTCCCGCTCCAACCTACCTTCCCTATAGCTTTCCTAAGGTACAAGTATGATCAGGTCACCCCTTTCCCCCCATCAAAATCTTTGATTGGTTTCCTGTAGCTTCTGGAACAAAATTCAAATTCCTCAGGCTGGAATCTTAAGTTTTCATAGTGTGGCCTGAGTCTATCCTCTCAAAATTATTTTCTATTACTTCCCTTGATGCAGAGTTGCATCCTAAACCCTCCCCCTACTCCAACTGTGTCCTCCACAAGTTGTCCTCTGTTCCCAGAATGACTTGAGGATACTGTGTCCTTTTTTATGGTACTAGGATACTGTTAATAGCCATGTTTGTATGTTATGATGTTAATGCTCTTTTTGACAACCCAAATGTGTTTTTTTTTCTGAAACTGCAGTAGCTTGTTACACCTGTGTATTATAGTAGCATTCTTCTCGTTTGTTCTGGGCTTCATGTTGTGGCAAAGGGAAGGGAGAGGGAGAACAAGAGGGAGAGGATCTTACTGGTTCTGCTACTTGAATTGGGATGCAGCTATGTTAAAGACAAACTCATTTTGATCTAAAAAATCTGGCATATTAGATGGGCCACATCCCAGATGTTTTGAATTCCCCCCCCTCAACATGATTGTTTTTCCATATGCAAATCCTGTCCATCTTTCAAGGCCCAGCAGGTGCTGGATTCTCCATGCCTCCTTGCAGGGCAGAAAGTCCTGGATTTGCAGTCAGATGACTGGGTTCAAGTCTGGATGCTTCCCCTTAGTACTTGTGTAACTTTGGGGAAGTCACTTAATCTCCTTGAGCCTCAGTCTCTTCCATTGTAAAAAGAGAGGATTGGATTAGAAGGAACCTTAGACATGTTCTAACTTGCAATCCATGATCCTTCTTTGTTGGGACCTCTCCTCTGTTCCATAATAATAATCAAATCATGATTATTAGTGTATTAAGTATTCTCTCATTCCCAATTGACTATCACTTCCTTGAAAACAGAATTCCCAGGAGGCGTTGTGGCAGAGGGAAGATCATTGTACTAGAAAGCAGGCAACATGGATTCAAGTCCTCACTGGGTTACCATGACCTCTCTGAGCCTCAGTTTCCTCCTCTGCAAAATGAGATATCATTAGTGCCCCTGGTGGGACAGTCGAAAGACTGAAAGGAAATGGGATTATGTACAAATGTGAAGGAGACCAACAGCAAGGAGAGTTGGTTGTGTAGTGACCAAACTTGTGTGTGCCACTTAACAAGCATTTATTAAGTGCTTACTGTGAGCCAGGCAGTATGCTAGATATAAAGAACAGACACAAAGATTACCCGCCCCCCCCCCAAAAAAAAGTTTCCAAACTTAGGTTCTGTCTGTGTTGACAGCCTGTGCACATAACATTATTATTTAAAAATATTATTATTATCAAAGTATTATAAATATTATTTATTATAATAATAAATATTTAAATATTATTTTATTTTTTCTCAATTCTCAATTGTCAAGACAATTTTTAGCATTCATTTTTATAAGATTTTGAGTTTTTTTCCTCCCTCCCATCTTCCTAAAATGGTATACAATTTGATATAGGTTCTACATGTGCTATCATATAAAACATATTTTCATATTGGTCACAGTTGGAAAGAAGAAACAAATCAAAAGAAAAAAAACATGAAAAAGAATAAAATAAGTGGGAAAAGTATGCTTTAATCTGCATTTAGAATCCATCAGTTTTTTATCTGGATGTGGATAGCATTTTCTTTTGTGAGCGATTTCTTTGTGATACAGACTTAGTAGTGGTATTGTTGGGTCAAAGGGTGTACACAGTTTTATAGCCCTTTGGGCATAGTTCCAGATTACTCCCCAGAATAGTTGAATCAATTCACAACTCCACCAACTATGTATTAATGTTCCAGTTTTCCCACATTCCTTCCAACATTTATCATTTTCTATTTTTGTTATCTTAGCCAATCTGGGAGGTATGAATTAGTACTCGAAATTGTTTTAATTTGTATTTCTCTAATCAAAAGTGATTTAGAGCTCTTCATATGCCTACAGATGACTGATTTCTTCATATAAAAAGTGCCTGTTCATATACCTTGACCATTTACCAATTGGGGAATGGGTTATAGTCTTATACATTTTACTCAGTTCTCTATATATTTGAGAAACGATGTCTTTATCCGAGACACTTGTTATAATGATTATTTCCCAGCTTTGTGCTTTCCTTATAATCTTGGTTGCATTGGTTTTGTTTGGTGCACATTTAATTCTATACAAAATCAATCCAAGTGCCCATAAATTGCAGAATGACTGAATAAGTCATGGTATATGAATGTAATGGAATATCATTGTGCAGATGAGCAGACTGATTTCAGAAAAGCCTAGAAAGACTTATATGAACTGATGCTGAGTGAAGTGAGCAGAACCAGGAGAACATTGTACTTAATACTAGCAAGATTACATGATGATCAACTATGATAGACTTGGCTCTTCTCAGAAACGTAGTGATCCAAGACAATTCCAATAGCCTTGGGATGGAAAATGTCAGTCACAGCCAGAGAGAGAACTATGGAGACTGAATGTGGATTGAAGTATAGTATTTTCACGTTCTTTTTGCTTGTTTGCTTTTTCTTTCATGTGTTTTTTTCCCCTTTTGGTGTGATTCTTCTTGTACAATATGACAAATATGGAAATTTGTTTAAATCAATCCAAGGTCACTTCAGGAAGGAGACATTGGTACTGGGGGGAGACTGGAATCTGGAAAAGTATTGTGTAAGCAGTAGTAGCCTGTGCAATGACATGGAAATGGAAGCCAGAATGTTTTTTGAGGAAGGCCACCTTGACTGAACCATAATGGACTTGAAGGGAAGTTTTATATGTGTATATATATATATATATGTGTGTGTGTGTGTGTGTGTGTGTATGTATATATATATATATGTATTATATATAGCATATGTATTATATATAGCATATGTATTGTATTATGTATAGTATATAGCATATGTATTATATATATGTGTGTGTGTGTGTGTGTGTGTGTGTGTGTATTACTGACGCTGTGAAGGTGGCTTGGACCCATGTTGGAAAGGGCTTTAAGTGTCAAACATAAAAGTTTGTCTTTCACCTTTGTGGTCTTAGGGGACCATTATAGTTTGTTTTTTTTTTTAATTTTATTTAATAATAACTTCGCATTGACAGAATCCATGCCAGGATAATTTCTACACGACATTATCCCTTGCAATCACTTATGTTTCGTTTTTTCCCCTCCCTCCCTCCTCCCCCCCCCAGGATGGCAAGCAGTCCTATATATGCTAAACATGTTGCAGTATATCCTAGATACAATACATATTTGCAGAACCGAACAGTTCTCTTGTTGCACAGGGAGAATTGGATTCAGAAGGTAAAAATAACTCGGGAAGAAAATCAAAAATGCAAATAGTTCACATTCATTTCCCAGTATTCCTTCTTTGGGTGTAGCTGTTTCTGCCCATCATTTCTCCAATGAAACTCAGTTAAGTCTCTTTGTCAGAGAAATCCACTTCCATCAGAATACATCCTCACACAATATCATTGTCGAAGTGTATAATGATCTCCTGGTTCTGCTCATCTCACTTAGCATCAGTCCATGTAGGTCTCTCCAAGCCTCTCTGTATTCATCCTGCTGGTCATTCCTTACAGAGCAATAATATTCCATAACATTCATATACCACAATTTACCCAGCCATTCTCCAATTGATGGGCATCCATTCATTTTCCAGTTTCTAGCCACTACAAACAGGGCTGCTACAAACATTTTGGCACATACAAGGGGACCATTATAGTTTACAGAGCTGTGGAGTGAGATAGGCAGACCTGTGTTTTAGTAATATCACTTGCAGTGGGGTAGAAGATGAGGGGAGAGATGGGAGGTAGAGGATCATTTAGAAGGCTTTTGTAGTACTTAGCCAGTGAGAGGCACTGAAGGCCCTGGGGCCTTCATGAGTGGGGAGCAGGAAGTAGATGTGAGAGATAGTGGGCCATAGAATTGGCAAGACTCGGCATGTGATGGGCTAGGTGTGGTAGGAGAGACTGAAGGATGGAGAATGGAGGTGAGGTTTGGAACCTGCATGACTAGAAGGATAGTAGTGCCCTTACTAAAAATTGGAAAGTCAGGAAGATGGTTGTGTTTGGCGGGGAAAGAGAATGAGCTCTGGATCTCTTGCCAAGAGGGCTTTATGATCAGAGCCAGACCCCCTGGCACTCAAATACCTATCCCAGCAAAAATCTGAACTAGATAACTTTAATAATAATAATTCTCATTTTAATTTCAAATATGATAAATGTCAGTGCATAAAGCTCACGGAGAAAAAGGCTTTTTTAAGAGTGAGAAGGGGGTAGTGAGATCCTTTTGTCTAGACAGGTTAGAGAATTAGCTTCATAGAGATACTTGAATCCATGGGAAGTCCGGAGATGATAGTTGAACTCATGAGAAGGAATGATATTACCTAAGGAGGTGGTATAGATGAGGGATGGGCAAACTATCACTTTTAAGCCAAATCTGTCCCCATGCTTGTTTTTGTAAGAGTGGTTTGTCACTCAGCTCTCGGGCTGTACAGAAAGAGGTAGTGGGTTACAGTTTGATGACCTACCTCGGTATATAGAAGGATAAGAAGGCTTAGGACAGAGCTTTGGGGGACATCCCCATTTAGTAAGAGTTGGACAAAGATTCAGCAGAGGAAACTGCCAAGGAGCAGTCAGACAGGTGGGGGAAGGTGCCATCATAAAAGCTTTGAGAAAAGAGAGTACCCATGGGAAGAAGGTGATCAATGTGTTATGGGCTGCAGAGAGATCAGGAAGGATGAGGGTGAAGAAAAGACCGTTAGCTTTGGCAATGAAGAGATTGTTGTTGACTCTGGAAAGAGCAGCCTCTGTGGAATGTTGAGTTTCAGAAGCTTGATTACAGAGGCTTTAGAGGTGAGGGAGAAGAAAGGAAATGGGAGTGCCTTGTTTAAACAGCCTTCTCAAAGAGTTTTAATAGAGTGGGGCAGGAGAAATATAGGATGATATCTAGTGGAACTATTCAGATCAAGTGAGGGTTTGTTCGAAGGACAGGGGAGAGATATAGACATTTCTCTAGGTAGCCATGAAAGAAATTAAGCAGGGAGAGTTGGAAGGTTAGAGAGAGACAGGGAGAATGTTAGAGAGAGAAGTCTGCAGGTTGTGAGGAAGCGGGATCAAGGATATACATAGAGGATTTTTGTTGAGTCTTGGTTCCTGTTGAACTAAGAAAAAACACTACCAAAATTAACTCTTCAAACAACATAGGGTGTCGTGTACCTAGCACTTCACGGATCAGAACTGGAACAGAGCTGTGTGCTGTTGTGTTTTTCAATTCTCTGGGAAAGGGATTTAGCTGAGAAGCTACAGAAATCTGTGACAGAATTGAATGTATCTCTTGGGAACTAATGTTGTGGGTTAATTTATTTTTTAGTGTCACATAGATATATTTTTCTGCCAGTCTCTCCTTAGGGATAACCTTGGTTAAATTCAACTGGTAACCCTATTTATAGACTATAGAGTGAACCTATACTGTATTTGTGGCATTATAACACACTACATACAGGATCACAACTGCAGAGAGTAGATTTCCCTTTATAAATGTACTCATTTTTCATGAAATCACAGAAATTTATTTGTTTTTGAAGAGGACACCCCTTGATAATGTCCCTAGCAAGCAGACAACCAGCTTGACCTGAAAATCCACCACTTTTTGAGATTACTGTACTTGGTGCTCTCATTATAATCTGTATGCAGATGACTCTGGCATCCAACCCTATTCTCTGCCAGTTTCCAAGGTTCAAATCCTAGGTGTCGTCCTCAATTCCTCAACGTCCCACACACTCCATTTCCAATCAGTCCAGTTTAGTCATGTCTACCTCCATGACATTTCTTGCAGAGATCCCTTGCTCTCCTCTGCCCAGGGTCCCCTGGCTAGGACGTGTTAAGTGACTGAGGCTAGATTTGAACTCGGGTCCTCCTGACTTCAGGGCTGGTGCTCTATCTACTGCGCCACCTAGTTGCCCCACATGATCCCTTCTTGATCTCCTTCCATTGGAAACTTCCAAGTTACCAATGTCTTTCCTAAAATGTGGTGCTAGAACTGTGCACAGTACTCTAGATATCATTTGGTCGGGGCTGAGAGTACATACAACCAGACCAATTGTGTTAAGTGCCAGGGATACAAAGTCAAAGGATAATCCCTGCCCTCGAGGAGAATCTTGAGGATCTCTAGATGGAGTCTAACATTGTTTTAGCTTTTTGGGCTGCTGTATCATATGGTTGTAGGAGGCAGCTGGGTGGCTCAGTGGATAGATCAGTGGGCGGGAGTCAAGACTGGAGTTCAAATCCAGCCTCAGCGTCTTCCTAGCTGTACGCCACTGAGCAAATCATTTAGCCTCTGATTTAAGGAAATAATAAACCACTCCAGTATCTTCACCAAGAAAACCCCATTGGACAGTGCGGTTCAAGGGATCACAGAGTGAGGTACTACTGATGACTGAACAGTCAAATCATATGGTTGACTCATATTGAGTTGATAGTCAACTAAAATCCCTAGAGCTTTTTTTCGATGAACTCCTTTGAAGCTCTTCTACCTTTATTTTATATTTTTAAAGTTGAAATTTTGAACTCAAGTGTAAGACTTGACATTTATCTCTATTAAATTTCATCTTGAAAAGTAACAGTCGATAGAGAGTTGGCATCAGAGCCAGTAAGATCTTGGCCTAGGTCTTACCTCTGACATATATTGACTTCCTGACACTGGGTAATTTGTTTAACCTCTCGGGGCCAGAGCTCCTGGTGACTCTCTAGGACTAGGAGTTAGAGTAGGTGCCAAGTTGCTTTGGTAGAGGGTATTTCCTCACACCAGTGAAATCACAGGTCTGGTCCAAGCTCCCCAAAATCATCTCATTAGATTTAGAACAATGTTATTTCTAGCCTACTGAGATCCTTTTGGATCCTGACTCCATTATCAAGTGTACTGGCTGTCACTTCCACGATGATGTCTTGGGAGAGGGGAGGAAACAACTATATATAGTCCGTGCTTCCACTTCCTTTCTTTTTACTCTCTTCTATATCCACAATTCCTCTAAAATCTGACTTCTGACCTTATCAGTCAACTGCAGCTACTCTCCACTGGTACTGATGATCTCTTAATTGACCAATTGAATGGTCTTTTCTCAGTCCTTATGCTTCTTGACCCCTCTGTAGCATGACACTCATTTGACACACTTAATCATCTCATCCTGAATACTCTGCTCCTGTCTTTTTTATATTACTCTTGGTTCTCTCTTCCTGATTGTTTTTCCGTTGCCTTTGCTGAATTTTCATCCATGCCGTATCCATTATCTGTGGCAACCCTTAAGGCTATTTCCTGAACCTTTAGTAGTACCCAGGTAGTGCAGTGGGTAGAGTGGTACATCTGGAGTCGGGAAGATCCAAGTTCAAATATGGCCTCAGAAACAAGTTGTGACACCCTGGGCATTTAACCTCTGTTTACTTTAATTTCCTCATCTGCAAAATAGAGATAATAGCAGTACCTACCTAAAGGGTAGGTTGTGAAGACTGTCCAAATATTTTGGAGATTCTCTATCTCCCCAGAGTTTAGGCCCATCAAAAAGGCTGTGCCCTGAGTTTGGCATAATAATCTTTTGCAGCTTGGAATGATCTCACCCTCTGGCAAAGGTTGACTAAAGAATTATTATTATTATCTCCCCTTATTTCCCAGGGCCATCTCTCACATGTTCACAATCCCTGTTCCTTGTCACTAACGGATATTGTACTCTTCCTCTGAATTCTGGTTCTGTGCCCCACAGAATAGTCATGACCTATAAGATTTGTGACAAGGCCCAAGTACACCTGTACTGTCCCAAGAAATGCTAACCATGAGACTGTCTCTATGCAGATGATTCTCAGATCTTTCTATCCATGGCTAGTCCCCCTCCTTAGCTTCAATGCAACTCTATCCCCAATGTCCATTAGACATTTCCCATTGAATGACTTGCACGCATTTCCAACTCAACATGTCCAATTAAGAACACGTGATCATTTTCCCTTAAAGCCCTCCCTTCCGTTCAACTTAGCTGTCATTGTTGAGGATGTCATTTATCTTCTTCAGGTATCTTATTTTTTAATTGACATCCTCACCAACAACCATTTATGGAGTGTCAGGCCCAGTGCCAAGCAATGGGGATACAAAGAGAGTCAAAAAGCAATCCCTTCTCTTGAGGATCTCGCCTTCCAATGAGGGAGACAACATGCAAATGACTTTGTACACCCAAGATATCTCCAAGAGGAAAAGGAGCAATCTCAGAAAAAGCTCTGGCAGTGGTGGAGTTAGGAAAGGCCTCCTACAAAATGTGGGATCTGAGCTGACCTTTGAAGGAAGCTAGTGAAGCCAGGAAGCAGAGGTGAAGATATTCTGTACCAGAGGAACAGTCGGTGTAAAGACCCCACTAAAGACAGCTGGATTTTTAGAAAAACAGTACCAGTTTCTCTGAGAGGGAGGCCATAAAAGAGACCAGAGCCTTAAGAAGCCTGGAAAAGTAAGGAAGGCTATCAAAGTAAAGCAGAGGATTTTATATTTAATCCTGGAGGTCATAGGGAGCCATTGGAGTTTATTGACTAAGGTTGAGGTTGTGGGGGTTGACATAATCAGATCAATGCTTTAGGAAGATCCCTCTGTCATATGACTAGAAGACAGACTAATATGGAGAGAGACTAATCTGCAGGCTATTGAAATAATTAAAGCTTGAGGTAAGAAGAAACTGTGTGAATGGGGAGAGAAGTCACCCAGGGGTGTGCTGGAGCCTGCTCCTTAAAAGTTCAGAGTGAGCATTTACTACTCGGAACTCTGTGAAAGCTTCAGGTCAGGAGTGATTGATTGTATTGCTAATTGTCTAGGCTTTAAAAAGTAGTGGACAAAATGTTAATAATGCAGATGAAACCTGGTCTTTTTCCCTCCTCAGAGAGCTGGTTGTTAACTATTTTGCCAGCACACTCCCAGGTGTAGATGTGATGTTGTGAAGGGAGTTAAGAGAAGATCTGGCAACAGATTGGATATGTGGAGTGAGTGATAATAAGGATTCTAGGATGACTCTCAGTTTCTGAGCCCAAGTGATGAGAAAGATGGTGCTGTCCTCAAAAGTAATAAAGAACTTTGGGAGAAGGAAGGATTTTTGTTTTTTGTTTTATTTATAAAATATATGTGTAGATAGTTTTCAACATTCGCCCTCGCAAAACCTTATGTTCCAAATTTTTTTCTCCCTCTCTTCCTCCCACCCCCTCCCTTAGACAGCAAATAATCCAATATATGTTAAACATGTGCAATTCTTCTATACATTCTTTCACAACTATCATGCTGTACAAGAAAAATCAGATCAAAAAGGAAAAGAAGTGAGAAAGAAAACAAAAAGCAAACAACAACAAAAAAGTGAAAATGCTATGTTATGATCTACACTCAGTCTCCACAGTCCTCTCTCTGGGTGCAGATGGTTCTCCCCATCACAAGATCATTGAAAGTTACCCGAGTCAACTCATTGTTGAAAAGAATCACATCCATCAGAGTTCATCATCACATAATCCTCTTGTTGCTGTATACAATATTTTCTTGGTTCTACTCACTTCACTCAGTTCATATAAGTCTCTTCGGGCCTCTCTGTAATCCTCCTGCTGGTCATTTCTTATAGAACAATAATATTCCATAACATTCATGTACCATAACTTACTCAGCCATTCCCCAACTGAGGGGCATCTACTCAGTTTGAAAACTGGAAACTCAGTTCCTTGCGACTTACAAAAAAAGGGCTGCTACAACATTTTTACACGTGTGGGTTCTTTCCCCTTTTTCATGATCTCTTTGGGATACAGGCCCAGTAAAGACACTGTTGGAGCAAAGGATATGCACATTTTGATAGCTCTTTGGACATAATGAGGGAAGGATTTGGGGGGAAAGGTAGTGATTTCTGTTTTGGACAAGAGTTTAAGATGCCTTTGGGACATCCGGTTCAAGATGTCCAATAGACAGTTGGTGCTATGGAACTGGAGCTCAGCAGACAGGTATGGGCTGGATCAGCAATTCTGAGTGAGACCTGAGTAGCCCAGAAGTCCCCAAGATCCTTTGGGGAGGTCCTTAGGGTCAAAAATAACCTTAATAATAATTCTCGTTTTAATTTTAAATATGATAAATGTCAGTGCATAAAGCTCACGTAGAGAAAAGCTCTTTTTAAGAGTGAGAAGGGGGTAGTGAGATCCTTTTGTCTAGACAGATTAGAGAATTAGCTGCATAGAGAAACTTGAATCCATGGGAAGTCCTCATTCTAATTCACCACACAGATGTAACACATTGTCAAATCTTGTCACTTTATGGTGGATGCTCCACCAAAGTCATGTTCTGACGCCTCATCTCGGCATGGAGGTGACCCTGGGCTCTTTAAGAATTTGCCAGGTGTACAAACTCTGGAGGCTCCTCCCAACTTGAAATGACTTTGAGTAGGGGCCAGTTGATGGGACTATGTGTTGGCCACTGAGGCCTGGCCAGACTAAAGTTTGGAGAATCTCATCACCAGGTTGTGTGTGGAGCGATCCAGTTTGCGACCGCAGTGTCGCCGAACGGCTATCTTATGCACAGTGATAGTATTAAGGGCTAGGCTAGGGGAGGAAGTAGCCAGACTGCCGAGTCACATGTTACGAGATCAGAGAACGGGAGGAGTGCAAGGCACGTCCTAGCCAGGTAGTGCTGCCTACATCCGTGAAGGTACCATCCCTATTACAAAATCCCATCATCCAGCCAGTGGAGGCCTCTTTGCAGTGCCGGGCTGTCTGTGTTACTTCTTCTGCCCTCTGAGACCAGACAGCACCTCCCAATCTCAGCCGCACCCAGGACCTTCTCATTTCCATCTGACAATACAGAGAGAGGGAGAGAGAAATAGTTAAGGAAACATTGCAGGGTCAGGAAGAGTGTTGGGATAGAAGTGAATGGGGATGATCTGAGAACTTTCTGAAATAGCAGGGCCTGGGGAGGTCTTTGAGTTGAGAAGGCTGCTGCAGGTCTTGAGGTGGAAGATGCCAGAGAATTGAGAGCAGAGATGGGAGAAGATTGAGCACAGATACGGTTTCGATGAGCTTGTCATTTATGCCTTTAAATCATTGATGAAAAGGCCAAAGGGCCCAAGATCAGGTGCAGGTCTCTGGGGCCCTCCATTAGTGACCTCTGACCAAATAAACATTCAATCATTAAAGAGCATTGAAGACCCTAGAAGTATTTATGTTTTACAAACTACTCTCCTTATAATACTCCATAAGGTAGTGGTGAATATGTCGTTGATTTCCTTTTACAGAGGAGGAAACTGAGACCCCAAATGAGTTTTTAGTCACAGATAGTTAAGCAGCAATCGGGATTCATGTGACTACAAAACCCAGTGCTTTCTGCTATACTGTGCTGCCTTCCTCCCTACCACCTTCTGTCTCTCTGTCTCTGTCTCTCTCTCCTTTCTCTTGCCTCCCTCTCTCCCCCCCTCCCCTCCCTCTGCTTTCTGTCTGTCTCTCCATCTCTGTGTCTCTCTTTGTCTTACTCTGTCTGTCTGTTTCTCTCTCTAAATGTGAGAAGAGTTGTAGGGATATTATTATCTTTACCCCTTTCCCTGACCAGAGGAAAAACAACATGCACCACTGCCACTCTATCACAGACTACACCCTTAACAGACAGGCCAGTCCTATCCGGAGACTTTGGCCAACTGTAGAGTGCGTGAAGTTTTCAGTGATTTGCCTGTATGGAGGCAGCAAGGAGCCCCCAGCTGCGGAGTTTGGCAGGAAGTGACTTATCTGTTACTGTTTCCCTACATTTTGGGAGCAGGGGCCCTGCCTTGCCCGCCGCTGGGCCCTGTTTGGGCCAGAGTTATGACAGTGTCAGCTTTTTCAGGGTTTCTGTCTGTCTCTTGCCGCAGAGATTTGGCAGAACCCTCAGCCCAATGTGATGGCTCTTAAATCTTCCTCCAGCTGGGCCAGGCTATTAGATTTATATGTATTAAAAAAAGAAATGAAGTGTTTACTGGTGGGGCAGTTTAGAAGATCACAACAGACTAGGCTGAACCCACATCCCCCTCCAGCCCTCACCTCCACTTTGTCTTTCTCCATCAGGCCATTCTAAACATTAACTGTGCAAGAGCAGCTGCTGATCAGATGCCTGGGAATTTCTATTCCCATTCTGGCTGCTGGTTTCCGAGTTTTTCTGTCAGAAATGGGAACTTCTGCTCCTTCCTTTATTTACTTATATGTGGGTGATGGAGGTAGAGGTGTAGGGGTTTTAACAACCAAGGGGAAAAACCCCCTCATGTGGAAGCACTGCATTGTGGTGAAAAGGCAGAGGATCTGGTTCAAATTCTGCCTTTGTATGATCTTGGAAAGTCACTTCTCTATAAATTGATGTGCTCAGGACTTATTTCTGGGGAGCCTTCTCCCCCTCAATCTTTGATCCTGCAGTAGAAGCATGGTGGCATATTGGGAGGCCCTTTGCAGATCAAATGGAATGACTTGGAAGTAATGAGGAAGTAAAGAGGAAAACTACATGGAGAGCTTAGGGGAAATAAGCTTACTGGGGAAGGTGAGGAGGGGAGCAGAAGGTCCCCCTGAGTGCTCTTTTGCTTCTTGCCACTTATTTCCTTCCTTTTGGGGCAGTCGGCAAGTTTCCCAAGAGCCTCTTTTGCCCTGTGTGCAGATCCCTGTATAATAAGAGGCTTATGAGAGTGTAAACTCCTTGAGAGTAGGAGCTGTTCCACCTTTGAATCCCCAGGGCCTGGCACTTGTGGGAGAAAGGGTTCTTGTTCAAGTCTAGGGCAGATTAGAAGGCCTCCAAAAACCCTTTCAATGGGAGATTGAGAACTATATAGGTGATTAATAAATACTGAATCAGATAGGGGGCCCTTTGATCTCCTGCTATGTCTTTCTTTTGTTGGGCCCTTGGAGAGTGGAAATTAGAAGGCAGTCTGAAGACTGAATGCTGAAGGTTTTAGGTACCCACGTCATCATGGGAGACAGCCTCAATATCCTTCAGCCAAAACCCTGCCTTCTAATGGAAAGTATCTTTGGGGAAGCTTCAAACTTCATGTAAGGGGCAGAGCGATTAGCAGGGACCCTGGTCCAGCTTTTTCTCCCATTCAGCTTTCTTCTTTTCCTTGTGGGCCACAAAGAACAACTTTATCTCTTCTTAACTACTTTGTACATTACATAGCCAAAAGCTAGCTCCCAAACCCCAACCAGGAGCCGTCCCTGGCAAGGTTCATGTTTCCACAGACAGGATAGGGAAGATGTTTACTGCTCACTGTGTCATCAAGGCTTCCGTGAAAGCCCAGTGTTGGTCAGCTCCCTTTGGGTGCTAGGTGTGGGGACTGAGGGGAAGGAAGCAGACCCTGAGCAATTGTGATGGGTGTCATGTTTGGAGGCTGGATTCAGGACTGGAAATTCCCAAACGAATACACACAGGCTATATATAAATAAGAAACTGCGTAAATATAGAGAATGTAAAATATAAAACTCCTTATAAATGTAAATGTATAATAAATACAAATATCTTTCTACATAAAATATAAACATTTATATAAAATAGATAATAAAAATATACACACAGGCATATGAAATAAATAAGAAAATATATAAATATATATTAAAATAGAAAATAAATAAGAATACATGCAGTCCGGTGAAATAAATAAGGGAATGTATGTCTTCTAGATGTGTGTATTTTATATATATCATATATATCTGTGTATACGTATGTACACTTATGCACACATACACACACACACACACACACATACGTAAAGAAAATAGAGGCCCATGAAATCACTAAGAGGACTAGAGTAATTTGAAGGGTAGAATTATTTGTGCAAGTGTGTGGATCTTGATAGGTTGTGTTGCCAAACATTTTCCTTAACAAACATTTCTCAAGCACGGGCCTTCGTGCTGAAGCTCCCCAGCTCCAGGCCCGGCCCCCACTGACCAGCTGGGACAAGTTATTCTCTCCCTGGGCTATAGTTTTCTCATTAGTAAAATGAGGGGGTTGAACCAGATGACTCCCAAGCTCTACCATTTTATGATTAAGGCTGTCACTTTGTCTTTCGAAACCTTTGTTAGCCACAGGCTAATAATCCTTGTTACTCCTAGGACAGAGTCTAAACTCTTGAGCTTGGCGTTCAAGGACTTTTTTGATTCGGGCCCAATCTCTCTTTCTTTGCACAGTTCCGCCGCTTCCATTGTCATCAATCATGTAGTCAACAGGCCTTTTATTAAATTCTGTGCTAACATTAAGGATGCCCCCCAAAAAAAAAGGCAGAAAAGGCTGGAGTTGGGGAGAGCTAGATTCAAATTTGATGGACCTAGGTTCAAACTTTTGGTAAGCTTTGTGTCCCTGGATAAGTCATTTCACTGCCCACTTCAGTTTTCTTATCTGTAAAGTGGGGATAATAATAGTACCTACCTTTGTGGGTTGTTGGCAAGGTCAAGTGAGATAAGATTTGTTAAGTGCTTTACAAACCTAAAAGGGCCATATAAATGTCGGCTGTTGTTTGTTTAAAATCTCCCCTGCTGTCAAGGAGCTTACATCCAGATGAGGGAGGCGTGTAAATAGCTAGCTACTTATGTGCACATGTGACACCTTCCAAGCAGAAGGTGATGGTCTGTAAGGGGAAGGCAGGGAGATGAGGTAAGGTCTGCCAAGGTGAGATTTGACATGAGTCTTGAAGGAAGCTAGAGGAGCCAGGGGGCAGAGGCGAGGACGGAGAATATTGCAGGTGTGGGTGGTGGCCTCCAGGACAAAGATATGGAACCTGGATGTGAGTGTTGGATCTGGAGAACTAGGGAGAGGCCAGCGGAACTGGCTCCGAGGGAACCATGGGAGCCGTGAGAGGGGGCCAGACTGGAAACAAGTATAAGTGCCAAATGGAGGACTTGATCTTTGCTCCCGGAGGCAAGCTTGGGTCGGGGCCAGGGCTGCACTTTAGACAAATCTCTTTGGCAACACAGTGGAGATTGCCTTGGAGTGGGGAGAGACTTGAGGCAGGGACGCCCATTAGAAGACTATTTCTGGAGTCCAGGTGAGAGGTAATAGGGGTCCGAACGTATCCCTGAGCTGTTGTGAAGGGAAAAATATCAAGACTTGGCCATGGATAGGATGGGTAGGTTTGGGGGGAGGGAGAGCTGGAGGTCCATGGAGAGTCCTGGAGATTGGCCACAGAACGGCAGGAGAGGACCAGGGAGAAGGTGGGTTTGGCCCATAGAGTGTGTGAAGAGAACAAGTATAAAGGTAGATCAGAGGAAGGTCGTGAAGGACTTGAAATGGCCAACAGTTTCCTTTTATCCCAGAAGTAAAAGGAAGCCACTGGAGTTTACTGACAAGGTGTTGACATAATCGGGCCTGGGTTTTAAACAAATCACTCTGGCATCTGTGTGGAGGATGGAGGGAAGGCCCATCGGGAGACCCACGCCCAGTGGTCCTGGAAAGGGGTGGGAGCACTTGACTCAGAGTGATGGCTAAGAGCAGGGGCAAGGGAAATGACAAGGTTTGTAGCTGATTGGATGGGTTGGGGGAGAGCGAGTAGTCAGGGATGATAACAAAATTTTAGAGCTGGGCAACTTGGAAACAATGGTGTCCTTGGCAGAAAATGGGAAGGGGTTTAAGTGCAAGGTAATAAGTCTTATTTTGGCCATCTCGGGTTTGAGATGACTATAGGGATGCCTGGTAGCCCTTGGAGGTACAGGCCCGGAGCCCAGCTAACGACTTGCATAAAGTCCAGTCTAAGGTGGTGAGCCACGGAGGGCAGGGCAGGGCAAGTGGGGAGCAGCCTTCTAGTCTTGTGCATCTCTCTAGGTCCCCACACAGCCTGGGGCACACCTGCTTCTGCTTAATATTTCTCTGGTAGGAGGGGGACTTTTTGTCTCCCCCCTCAGTAACACAGCTCTTTGCTGGAAGTGGAGGCCCAAAGGGCAGCCTCGGGGGGAGGGCACGCTGGTGTCTGCAAAGGGCAGGGGAGAATTGGGAAGGGAGGCTAGGCAGAACATTTTGCTCTTTGAATTCAGGGGAATCATCCAATTTCTGTGTGTTTGCTCTGTGGTTAAGCCCTGTTCTATGTGTGTCTTGGATCTGTTTGGGCAGAGAACACGTGTGTCTTTGATTAACCTTTGGTTTGCTCCTCTGCTGCACAGAACCCAGTCCCCCCTTCACCCCCCCCCCCAGCAGCTGAGCCCAGGCTGGGCTATAGCACAGGCCCCGGGGCTGTGGGAGGGAAGGCCTGAGGGGAGCCCCCTAGCCAAGTGAGAGCCATGGAGGAGACTCCCTATCAGGTGCTTCCTCAGTTACCCCATCCTTGCATCAGAGCAGGCTTTGGGCTGTCAGGGGTCTGACTCCTTAGCAGAGCGCATGACAAGTCTTCTTGCTACTATCAGACGCCAGCAATTAATATGTCCAAGTGGCAGCGGGTGCCTTATGAATATGTTAATGTACCACATGACAGCTGTCTAAACTTGGGGGGGGGATGGGGATAGGCCAGGGCCCCCAGAAACCCTTGCCAGACTAACTCTGATAAAGCAGTGAGATGGGGCGGAAGACGCTTGGTGTGGGATTCAGGCAACGTGACTTTGAGGCCCAGCTCCAACACTTAGCCGTGTGACTGTGGGCAAGTCAGTGGCCCTCTCTGAGCCCCATCATGGGCTGTTTAAATGAGGATAGCCATTTGGAATGTTGTTTATTTTATGACTTATGAAGAAGTCGCTCTATAAGCTTCTGGAAAGAGAGGCAGTGATGGTTGTTCCTGAAGCTGTTCCTGCTGAGCCTGAGGCTCCTTTCTCCTCCACACTAAGCTTGCCTACTTTTTCTCCGCCCATGGGCAGAAGGAAGCCAGATGGTGTTTTTAAAAGGCAACGAGGGGAGGAATTGAGATCCGGACTGGACTTAGAAGCTTATTGTTAAAGGAAGTCCCGGATGAGGGAACCCCTTCCAATAGTGTCATTTTCAGGCTCCGGAGTAGCCTCCACAGCCCTGAGAGATGAAGGGTCACACTTTCATGGCAAAGGTGTGACTCCCTGGCCAGGATGCCATGCTGCCTGCTTACGGTTGAGTCAAGTCTCCTTCCCAACATGAAGTCCGTAGACTACAACTTATGCTATATATGTGATGTTTGTACATAGATGTTTATATGTTTCCTATCCTCTCCTATTAGATTGTAAGAACCTTGAGTACAAGGACTTTTTTTTCTTTCTTTTTCTCTTCATCCTTGGGCACAGTGCCTAGTACCTAGTAGGAGCTTAATAAATGCTTGTTGACTTGACTCCTACTTGGCACCCCATAGGAGATTAATAAAGGCTTGTTGACTTGACTCCTACTTGCTGATCCTCATAATCTACAGTCAATCTCCTGACTCCTTGCATTTGCATTGACTGCCCCACTCCCGAACCTGTCATTTATGAGATGCTCCCATTCTTCACTCCAGGCTCTTTGCTTCCCTAGCTTCCTTTAAGACTCGCCTTCTCCAGAAGGCCCTTCCCAGGCCCCCAACTGCTAGTGCCTTCCCCTTTGAGATTGCCTTCCATCTCTTCATTCTCTGTTACACATACCAAGTTCTTTCCATGCCGTGAGCGTCCCCCCCCCCCGCACTTAGCATGTTGCTGGGCACACAGGAAATGTTCGTTGACTATTAACCGTCTGACTCGGACCAGCCTCTGGTTGATCAGGCCCGACGGTTGGGCGCAGAACGATTATAATTGCCTTTGAATAGATATTAAAAAGACCGACTTTTGGACAAAGGGGTTTGCTACATAAGAGTTAATAATTGTTTTTTGTCCATACTCGGAAGTCTTGTGATTTCTTGGGTGTGGCCATTGCCTTGTACAAACATTGAAGCTGCTGGGGCAGTGAAAAGAGTGCTGGACTGGGAGGGAGGAAAGCCCGGGTACAAAGCTTGTGTCTCTCACTAACCACATGATCCCGGGCAAATCCCTTCATCTCTCCGGGCCTCAGTTTTCTGTCTCTAAACTGGGACTGATAGTCATAGTGCTGGCCTCCCCTAATCGTTGAAAGGGAAACTGAGTCTTAGAGAGGAGATGGTCACATAGCTACAGAGAGCATTGGCCCCAGACCACATGGCTGGTCCCTCACAGAGATGGGTCTAGAGACTCCTTTCTTCTTGTCACACAGCCTCGGTCAGGGGCTCCCGGTTTGGTTCATATTGCTAGAGGCAGTATGATACAGTGGCTAGAGCAATGTACTTAGAACCAGAAGATCTGCCATTTACTATCTGGCTGACCTCAGACAAGTCTCTTCCGGACTTCAGCCTCAGTTTCCTCATCTGTCAAATAAAGGAGTTAGACCAAATGTTACAGCTAGATGACTAGATGGTCCTAACTCTCCATCTAGGCTCTTGCTGTATATAGCCTCAGACAGCTGCCTTTCCTTCCTTGGGCCTCATTTTCCATTTCTGTAGAAACAAGAGATGGGATAAATGATCTTAGAGGGCCCTAGAAGCTTAGGATCTCCGACCCTCTGGGATTTTAGTCTCTTGGACTCAAAAGACTGGTGCCTGACCAAGGGAGATTCATTTGCATAGATCAGTCAGGTTGGATGATGGTTTCTGGGAAGGCACTGGCAGCTCCGTGCTTGGGTTTGGCTGCCCGCAATCAGGATAATGGAGACATTGCAGCGTTGTGTTTTTACCCAGGATGCTCGGATGCTTTTCTTTCAGCGCTTGCTAATCTGTCTAGAAGCTGCTGCTTCCATCTCCCACTGCCTCATGGGACATTGTGGCAGTCGTGTTTGCCATCTGAGCCTCTTCTTGCTTTGGAAAAAAAGAAGGCAACAACAAAGCCTTCAGTTTTGGTCCTTTTTTCTGTAGTTTGAATGATCCTTCTGAGGAAACTTGGGAAAAATTGAAATTTGGCCCTTGGATTTGCTCCTTTCCTGTCAATGGGAGTTTGTCTTCCCCGACTTTCCTCCTCTGCTCTGCTTCCTGGGTTTATCCCCTTTGTCTATGGCAGAGAGAAGCAGTGAGGGCCTCTGGGCAAATGGCTCAACTTCTCCAGAGAGGACTATTAGTCGGTCAGCAAGCACCTACTGCCCTCTGGGAGTTTAGTTCTACTGGGAGGATGCAACATATTCACAGATAAGTGGAGTATAGTGTACACCCAAAATAAAGCACCAGCAGCGGGGGGTCGGGGCAGGGGTGGGGGGTTGGGGTGGGGAACAAGCTTGAAAGATCTGGGCAAAAGCACAGAGGGAGGAAATTGCAGTGTATATGGGGCACAGTAAGTAGGCACATGTGTCTGGGATGTGGCACACTTGATGGGGCAGAATAAGAGCGTATACTTGTGTCACAAGAACTCTAGGAAGTGGGTATGGAAAGTACCGCTTGCCCCATTAGGTAAAGGAGGAGACTGAGTCTCAGAGAGGTGTTACTTGCTCAGGGTCTCCCAGCTAGTGAAATAGGAGAACTGAGCCTTGAATCTGGGTCTTCTGGCTCCAGTCTCAGTACAGAAAAATATTCTCTAAGACAAGCAGCAAGGGAGCCAGTTTGGCAGGACCCAAAGTGTCCTTTGGAGTAGGACCTGGAAGAGCCTGAAATAACAACAATGATATTAACAGCTTCCTGTTATTCCTAGAGCACTTTTTAAGGCTTGCAAAATATTTTACACATATTATCTCTTGTGATCCTCACATTAACCCTGGGAGGCAGGTGCTCTTAGTAGCTCCCTTTTGCTGATGGGGAAACTGAGGCAGGCAGTGATACCACTCTAAGGCACGATCCCTAACTCAGAGCATCCTCCCTCTGACACTGCACTTTGTCACTTAGCTGCCTTCCAAGCTCCTCTCTTATTCTAAAGGCAGTGGGGAGCCAATGGAACCTTTGGAGCAGAGAAGAGGCTTTCAAATGCTTTCAGGATTAGAAGTATCTGGGCATTGGCCGTTTAGTTTGCTGAGTCACACAATGGGATTTCAGAGGAGAGAAAAGGACCCAGACCCTTAAGGTTTCTTCTTCCTCTACTTCTGTGATAATAAAAGAAAGAAGGCAGCCTAGCAGTGGGAAGAGGCCTGGGTCCTCAATTTGGAGGCAGGCTCTGTGGCTAATTAGGCAGAGGACCTTGGGCGACCCACTTCCCTTCTCTAGGACTCAATTTTCAGATCTGTAAAATGAAAGGGTTGGATTGGAGGATTTCCAAGACACTCTCTGGGCAGCTAGGCGGCACAGTGGATAGTGTGCCGAGCCTGGAGTTGGGAAGATTCCTTTTCCTGAATTCAAATCTGACTTCAGACATTTATTGAGCACACGGACCCTGGAAAAGTCCCTTTACCCTATTTGCCTCAGTTTCCTCATCTGTAAAATGAGCTGGTGAGGGATACTCCAGTTTTTCCACCAAGAAAACCCAAAAGGGGTCACGAAGAGTCAGAGATGACTGAAAGAAACTAAACAACAGGGGACCCTCTCTAGCTCCAAGTCCTATAGTTCTAGAAACCCCTGAAGAACTTGTAGTACAGAGATATGCCCATCACTGGAATTCTGGCCATCGTTGATGAATTCACTGGCTGTGGCAGCCCCCTAAAACTAAGAGAAACAGAAAAAGTCTGAGTCCTTTGCTCCTATCCTTGCCTTTCCATGGTGAATGATGGCAGTATCTGAATGGTTGCAAAGGCAGCCCAATGGGTCAAGCCTCATATTACCTCTAGACCAGGAGACCTTGCAGACTTGGGGGCCCGTGGACACATTGCAAGGAGTCCCTGAACCCAAATGAGAAAACAGTGACAACTTTGTTTTTTGAATTACCCCAAATCAAAGGGTAACACTTGTGTCAATTCTTTCCCAAATGGGATTCTGAGTAGGGCTCCCTGGGTTTTGCCAGACTGCCGGAAGGGCCCAGGCTCGGAACCTTTCCTCTTGGTCATTCTGAACATCCACAGCTGTAGGAGTTTTCTATGGGAGCTCTTTGTCTATTGGCAGACACACTCTTTGATGAAGGGAAATCCATTCAATATTGCTGTTCTTGAGATAAATGAGACTAACAGACAAAGGGAAGTAGCTGCTAATGGCAACATGGCTCCCAGACCGTTCTTGGGGAGGCCGACCGAGGAGGGGCCGGGTCTGGCTTCCTCGTGAGCCCAAAGGTGCAGAGCTACACAATCTTATTGGCTATAATGCGAACAAGAATCGTAAGTCAGATTTCTCCTCTAGCTCAAGACAGCAGTGTTTACTTAGTTACCGAGTGCCTAGAGTGTGCTCCTTCCTCACCTCTTTCTCAGAATTCCTCATCTCCTTCCAGACTGGTCTCTCCTCCCCCCTTACCCCAGCTCCACCTCCTTGGAAAGTGTTTTTTTTTTTTTTAGCTCTTTCTCCCCTCTCTGACTATGTGTTTACTCTGTATAGACATATTTATATGCGGTTTTTTTCCCCATGGAATATAAGCGATTTCATCTTTGTCTTGGTATTCTCAGGACTGAGCCTGCCACATCAAAGGGGCTTAATCTAGTGCTTGTTGATTTTGTTGATGAAGGCAGAGGCGCAGAGGTTTAAAGACCTGTTCAAGATCATGTAGCTAATCAGTGTCAGAAGCAGGATGTGAGACTCTCGCCCCTGTCCCTTTACCGTTTACAAAGTACATTTGCAGCCATGTTCTCCTTTGGTTCTTCCCAGCAACCGTGAGAGATGGGCAGTTCAAGTAGTCTTATCTCCATTTAATAGATTGGGAAGCTGAGGGGCAGACAGATAACTTCCCCAGAGTCACAAAGCTGGTAAATGTTGTTGTTGAGTTGCATCCGACTCTTCGTGAGCCCATTTGCGGCTTTCTTGGGAAAGATACTGGAGTGCTTTGCCATTTCCTTCTCCAGCTCATTTTACAGATGAGAGAACTGAGGCACGCAGGGTTAAGGGACGTAGCCCTCCAATACTGTCCTGGGCTTTTAGTAGAGTGGTTTGCCATTTTCTTCTCCACTGGATTAAGTCACATAGCTAGTAAGTGTCGGAGGTCACGCTTGAGCTGGCTCCAAGCCCAGTGTTCTACCTACGTCTGGAATGGTTCCTGATGCCTCAGTATGCCGACCGAGCACGGGGCTTTTTCTTTTACGTCATAGCCACCTACCCTCCTCTTCAAGGAGAAAGTGGGGGTGGAACAGTTGGAGAAAAGACCACAATAGCATGGGAGGACTTCAGCATATCTCTGTGGGAACCAATCAAGTACTATTCCTTTATATTTGGAATACTTTGGACCTCCAGTCTCTGTATATTTTTGAAAAGAAGGACCTGATTGCTGTCAGATTGTAGTCCCTGAATTCTCTGGGATTTATATTCCCCCCATCATGCCACTGTTTTTCCATATATGTTCCTGGGACTTTTCAGGGGTAGCAGTGAGCCTCCTTAAGTGCCAGGGGGCAGTTGTTGTTCCTAGCCATAGGAGGGGGGCTGACTACTTGCTAGAGGCCACAGATGGCACTCTACGAGGCCAAGGGGATTTGACATGCGATCCTGCTCTTGTAGCCCCCACCACTGCTGTTGGCCACTTCCAAGTTGGCCTGTGGATCCAGATCCACACTTAGGTAACCGCGGTGCAGATGGAAAGTGGGGCGTGTGGGGCTTGGCCGGGACCAGTGGTCCTGAAGCACTGCCTGGATCACTCAGTGCCCCAGGTGTGCCCTCCCCAGGAGTTCATGTGCTAAAATTGTGTCCCAGCTCAGGCCAGCTGGTCACTGTATATATAGTATCAAGGCAGCCTGGGGCCACACAAAACATGGCTTTGACTTTTTCTTTAAACTCCTGACTTGAGATCCAGTAAATCAGAGCCAGAGTCTTTTTGATAGGCAGCAAAACGCGATGGAATACCTGGGCAAAGTTAATGTACTAAAGAGGGCCGAGCTGGCCATAAAGATAAGATCCCTGGCGGGAGGGCTCACATTTATCACTTAGTGGGTGGAGGACCCAACATCTCCATAAGCAAATGCTGAGGCTTTCTGGAAATGGTGCAAGTGGACGGTAACAGCGGTTTTGCTTACTCGTCACTCCCTTTGACCTCGCATGCTGTAGCATTCTGCCTCTCGAAGACTTGAAGCCACCAGCTGAAAGGGGTGATGTACGTATTGTCCCATTTTATGGAGGAGGAGAGTAAGTCCCAGGGAGACTCGTCTTAGGATTTCAGAGTCGGAGTCCCATGCTTTTTCTGCCTTATCGTGGCCAGCCTGTGTGACCATATTTTTGAAATTCTGTATTCCCTTCTTCTCTCACCCACACCCCTTCCGCACATTGCCAATTCTGCCTTTGTTAAAGGGATCTTCGGTGTTATTTCACAGTCTGAGGAACAGACATAGTGATTTAAAGTATACAAAGAGCTTTCACGCGCATTTTCATGTTTTGGAGCACAGTGTCAAGAGCTGAAAAGGCATCTCGGGCTTCTTCTGGAACAGTCCTCTGATTTTATACATAAGAAAACTGAGGACACAGAGGGGAGGAAACTGACTTATCCAAGACCACAGAGCTAATACAAATAAAAGAACTTAGACTCGAATCCAGAGCTCCGACCTCCTCATTCCTTGCTTTTTTTTTTTTTAAACCACATCCTGTTGTTTCATTTTTGTATAGAACCCTAGATCTAGAGCTAGAATAGAACATCAGTGATGATGGCTAGAAGCCATCAAAACTAACTCCTTTTTACATATGAGGAAACTGAGGTACAGAGAGGTTATTCGAGTTGCTTCTTTAACATCTCTTCGTATCTGCTACTTTCTGTTTTGAAAAATCTCCCATGGTCGGAGTGCCAGGAAGGCCAGATGCTTGGGGAATGGTCCTTTGGTCCCAGACTGTGCCAAGCTGAGAAGCTGGTAGGAAACATGCTATTATCTCTGGCTAGCAAATTAGGAAACGGAGTCACTGATTGTCAAGTGCCTCACTGAAGGACCCCCGGAGAGCCAGAGAGTTAAGGGTAGGAGGACGGGAGAACGGGAGAACGGAGATGGCTGAGCTTTTCACCTTGAGTTTTGGGGATTTGCTTTATGGGTGCTGAGATTTTTCCTCTGCTTTTAAACATATGCATGACCAGTGTGAGCTACTCACTGTAGGGATGAGAAGCGTACCCGGGGAACAGCTCTGGGGCTGAAAAGTTGGCCCACGATAATTAGCAGCTCACCTTTTTATTTGGAGGTGCCAAGTCCAATCAATTTTAATATCTTTATAGTCCCCCCTCCTTTTTTTTTTTTTTTGTTTTAGCCTTTTAAGTAGAATTCTTCGGGGAAAATCAACAAATTTTCTTTCTGCGTGTTGCTTTCTCAAGAACAAAGGTGGCCGGGGGACAGAAGGAAGAGGAGGGGTCACTTTACCCGCCTGCCCTGGGAGTGTGGGCAAGCCTGATTTTTGTTTGGGGCTGGGAGCTAAGATTTCTTCCAAGGCATGCAAATCGGGAAGTTCTGATTTGTCAACTGCAGCCTGTTTCTTTAGGCACTGATGTATGAAATCCCTTACGAATTCTCCGATGAACACACTGCTAATTGCATCTCCACCTGCTCTCCAGCCTCCTCCCCCCTCCTCCCCCCCACTCCCGAGGCAGCCTATAAATGTCCGTCTTTTGGAGATGGATGGTGACACATGCAGGATCAGCGATTCATAAAAGCTCGTTCCAGCCCTTGTCTTCAAGGCTCCTGGATTTCCCCCTGACTGCTTTTGTGTAAGTGTAGTAGAAGTGGCGTCAGAATCCACCACCCTTCTTTCTCTTGCTCGATCGAGCTCAGTAGCTCGGCTGGATCGAGGCTCAACAGAAGCATCGGCTCCGAGCTGAATTGTGGTGGTGGTAGGGGTGTGTATCCGTGTCTGTGTGTACATTGGGGCGCGTGTGTACACACGTGTGCTTGTGGTAGGGGTTTAGGGTGCTTCTGGCTCTTCTTTTGGTGGGGGGAGCAGGCTAGCTGGCCAGAGGATCTGCTGTGGACTAGTTTCCCCGAAGATCGAGGCGATGTTCCTGGTTCAGTATACAGGTACAGTATGTGCTCTTGATTTTGCCAAAATATTCCCATTTTTCCCCAGTGGGCATCCCTCCTTTCTTTGCTCCAGGTGACCTGGACCGAAGGGTAAATGTTAGGGTTATAACGATCTGGTCCCAGTTGCTGCATAAAGCTTGCTCGTCCGTGGCCACGGCATTCGGAACAGATGCCTTGTTTAAATTCTGGGTTTCTGGTGGCATTCCCCCCCCCCGGTACCTTAATTGTGCACGCTTCTCTGCCGTAGTCTTGTATTGAATTTCTCCCGTCTTACAGCCGCAACTGGTAGTAGTAGGTGGTACCCTGAGAAGTTTGCACAAAAGCCTCGATGCTTCGGCATCCAAAGGTGATGCCGAAGCACTTCTGGCTGTCGGGTTTGTTTTATTTCTTCTTTGGTTTTCTAACTCCTTGTGTTTGCTAATTGATTGCTATAAATGTGGAATACATTTTCGAGCAGATGAACTTGGAACCGGAACAACTCCGGAACACATCTGTAGCATAGATTTATTTCTCTCTCCTCCTGAAACACGAGAAGAAAGGTTGGCTTTGGTGTTGTGATGGGGAGAAGGCTGGGCTTTGGGGCAGAAGACTCGGTTTATTATTGTGTGGGCAGGGCCTATCGCCATCAGGGCCTCAGTTTCCCCTGTGTGAAATGAGGTGGTTGGGCTGGTTGCTTTCCAAGTTTCCTTTCCAACTAAGTTCAAGGAGTCTTGCGGTGAGAGCAGAAAGTGAATAGCCCCGAACTTTATGCTTTGACATATGTGGTGGGTGTATCCCTACGTAGCTCTGTTTTTTTTTTCCAAGCTTCTAGGGACCAGGTGGTCTTTAGAAGTAGAGAACCCAAAGCTTCTTTGGAAGAACATTTAGTACTTTAAAAGACTCAAAGGATTTGTGGGGTCCCTTTCTCCCCAAGGGAGGGCCAGCAAGTTTGGTTTTCTAGATGTTCAGTCCTTATCCCCAGCTGTTTGGATGATTTTAATATCTTTTATTCTATAGGAACTGTTTACCCCCCTCCCACCCCTCCCACCTCTTCTTGTCTCCTAAGGCTCAAATATTGCATTCATAGCTTAAGAGCTCCCAGATCACTTTCTGTTTGGATGACTGACTTGATGGGTGATTTCCCTCCTCATTAATTGGACAGCATGCGGGTGATGTGGAGAGGAGTTTGACTGACAATATTTCAAGGTTACTCTTAAGAGCCTACAGTGAACCCCAGCGCCTGGACCAGCAGCTGCTGAGTGGAATTGTATGCAATTAAAGTGACAGTGGGACTGTGTCGCCTCCGGCACAGTCAATTGGTTTGAATTTACAGCACTGGTTTGGTCGTTGGCCATCGGTTGCCTTGTTTTGCCAAGTATTAGAGAATCTTGCTGGTTAGATGCTGGGGCCGGGGAGTGGGTGTCGCCTTATTTTTTTCCTCACTTAACTCTACAAAAGCCACCTGTACTTTTTAATGTGAGAGGCTACTGAGGGTTTTGTGCTCTTTTAAAAGAAGTGTTTCCTTCTCAACCCCCCTTCCCACCCCTTCCCCCAAATAAAGAGATAAAACCTAAATGAACACATTGTCCAGGACAACATGTTTATGGTTTTTTATGTGGGTGTGTTCTTGATCTGTGTTCTTAATGGCGAGATTGCAAATGTTGATAGTTTTACTTCTGCTGCTGGAAAAGGGAAAAGCAGTGCCATGCAGTACATAGAAGGCATGGAAAAAAGGGAGAGGAGTGGTTATCAGAATATGTGCATGTGTGTCTATGTGCATGTGTGAGAGACAGAGGGGCAGAAGTAGGGAGGGAGGGAGAGAACAGAGAGAGAAGGAGGGAGGGAGAGAACAGAGAGAGAAGGAGGGAGGGAGAGAGCAGAGGGAGAGAAGGAGGGAGGGAGAGAGCAGAGAGAGAGAAGGAGGGAGGGAGAGAGCAGAGAGAGAGAGAAGGAGGGAGGAGAGAGCAGAGAGAGAGAGAAGGAGGGAGGAGAGAGCAGAGAGAGAGAGAAGGAGGGAGGGAGAGAGCAGAGAGAGAGAGAAGGAGGGAGGGAGAGAGCAGAGAGAGAGAGAAGGAGGGAGGGAGAGAGCAGAGAGAGAGAGAAGGAGGGAGGGAGAGAGCAGAGAGAGAGAGAAGGAGGGAGGGAAGAGCAGAGAGAGAGAAGGAGGGAGGGAGAGAGCAGAGGGAGAGGGAGGGAGAGAGCAGAGAGAGAAGGAGGGAGGGGGGAGCAGAGGGAGAGGGGGAAAGGGGGGAGCAGAGGTAAAGGGGGAAGGGGGGAACAGAGAGAGAGGGGGGGAAGGGGGGAGCAGAGAGAGAGGGAGGGAGAGAGCAGAGAGAGAGAGGGGGGGAAGGGGGGAGCAGAGAGAGAGAGAGGGAGGGGGGAGCAGAGAGAGAGGGGAAGAAGACAGTGGTCATAGGCTCTGGGTTTGAATTCTATTGCTTGCATACTGCCTGTGACCTGGAGGGCTCCATCAGTTGATTTTTGGGAGCCTCCCTTCTTCATGTGTATCTCTGAGATACTTTCCAACTCTAAACCTATGTTCCTATAAAAATAAAAATGGGACATGCTTGTAAGACCTCTTTAAAAGAAGCCCTGTGTTCAGATCATGCTACTGACACAGACTGGCTACTTGATTTCTGCCTCAATGCAAGTCTAAAAGGAAATGCCCCAATCTGCATTGATAGAAAGGATTTCCACAGTGGGAATTCCCTATATGGAGGAAATCACTGGTTTGGGTAAAAAACAACCAGTAGAGATGTAGGGACTTGGTTCAGTACAGAAACCATCAAGCTACAAATCCAGAGACTATGGGCATAGGAGCTTGAGGGAGATCTTGTTTGAGTCTCAGCTTCAGCTGTTTTGCTCACCGGCTGGGGAATCTTGAATGAGCCCCGCTTCTGTTCCCTGGGTCTCATCTTCCTCTTCTATCCAGTGAGAGGGTTGGAGTCGAGGCTACAGGTCCTTGCTGGTTCTAAAATTCTTCCAGTGATGTTAAGCAAGATAGGCGTGGTTTTTCAATGGAAAATCCTTCATGATTTTTATCTATTAGAAAACCAGTCTTGAAAAGCTGACATGTTGCTACCTGCTGGTTTGTTTATTGTTGGGGTTTTTTTCCTAGCTGTATAATGGGATCTAGAGTTATTGTGACTTAATTTCAAACCAGAAATGATGAGTCATAATTTTGTTCCCTTTATTCAGAAGATGGGTCCTTGTTTTGGGACGGTAGATGTAGCGGCAGACATTCTATAGTGCTTGAAGGTCTCCAGCTGTCAGAACTGCTATGAGGACCAAGGTCTTATGGTTCAGGGGTTCTGGCCATTGCACCACACTTTGCTAGAATCTCGTAATGTATGTTACAAATTGAAAGAGGCAAAAAAGAAAATTCTCATTATTTCAGTGAGGTCGTCAACTTCAAGGTTCAGGCTGTAAGCACACAGCCACCTTAAGCTCTTACCACCACCACCACCCTTTGTCCATGGACCTGACGAATTTTCCTGACTTTCTTCAATTTAAAATACGTTTATCCAAAGAAGGAAACCTGTTTTTTTATTTTATTTTTATTTTTATTTTTGCTTTATACAAATGACTGCTGAATGGTCTCTGATGACCTCCACTTGAAAGTCTTTCTCCCTTTCCCAGTGGCCATTGGGGCATGGAGGTCATGACTCTGAAGCCTCAAGAACTGTTAGCAGAACAGTTCCAGCTTGGTCAGGGCCTTACTAAGGCTTCACTCAGCTCCCAGGGAAAGACTGCCTGCAGTCCAAAAGCCACTCTTGTTAGACTTCTCACCAGAAAGCAATCCCCAAGACACTCTGGGAGGCCTTAAAGGCCTTTAAGGGCTTCCATCTGCAGTTAGAGAGGAGAGTGCATCTTTGCTGAGATTCACCCATCCTTAAAGTTTACCAGAGAAAGTCAAGAAGTGAAACCTGGTGCTTCAAGTGTTTGTCACAGATTCACTGGCCTTTAAAGGTCTTTAAAACCTTCTTAGCACATTGCACTTTTCTTTATCTTCTCTCCCTTGGACTCCCATAGAGCACTTCGTTCATATCTCCCCTGTGTCCTTAGCATACTCTGGGTAGTCTCTATTTGTGCCTTTGTCTTGCTCTTGCCACTAGACTTAGGGCTGGAATCACATTTTGTTCATTGTTGTATCCTCCTCAGTGCCTGGTCCGAAGACCTCCTGTGTAGTATCCAGTAGCCCTCTTAGTGAACAGAATAGTTTATACACTTCTGCAATATATTACAGATCGTGTTTCCAAGATACACGTAAGATGGCAGAGAGGATGGAGAAACAGAATGTAGAATAAAGGCATATTTCCCCAAATGCCATTTGATAGCGGTTCCCTTTTTTTTCTCCTTTTATCCATTTCAGAATTCATTGATATCATCCTTTTTTCTCTCCTCTTTTTCTCCAGTCTCTGTTGAAGATGGTATCTTTCTCCTTTCCAAGGCCATCCTCCCTATTTGTGATCTCATACCCTCACAGTCTCCTCACAATCATCCTTTGCCTCCTCTCCTCCTCTTTATTTTGTCCATTTCCAGTGGCTCTTTTCTTACTGCCTACAAAAAATATCCTGGTGTTTCCAGTCCGTTTAAAAAAAATAGCAACGTCCCTTAGCCCCCCAATTCCTTCAAGCTTTTGTTTTATATCTCTGCTATTTCGTAACAAGACCTCCAGAAACAACTTCCACTTCCTATCCTCTCATTTACTGCTCAGCCCTTTGCCATTGATGTCTTTTGATTTTTCCAACCTCATCATTTTTCCTCGTATCCTTCCCCCTTCCCAAGAACCATCCCATTTAACAAATTGTGGGGTTTTTTAAAGACAAAAACGAAGAGGGAAAAATCAGATCAGCACAATTGTTTAAAACATTGAAAACCAATGCTCTCTCATTGGCCAAACCCAATGACTTTTATTAGTCCTCGCACTTCTTGACTTCTCTGGATTTTCATGATACTTCTGGCTCTCCTCCTACCCATCTTGTTGCTGATTTTCTGTTTCCCTTGTTGGATCATGATCTCTAACCTATTCCCTCACTGTGGCTATACCACTCCCTCCCCCCACCCCCACCAGGCTCTGCCCTGTGTCTTGTCCTGTCCAGTCCTCTCCTCCCCCTTTCATTTATTCCCATTATCTTCTCCACGTAGATGATACCAGATATCTATTTTCAAGTCTTCAGAGCTCTAGTTCCACATCTCCAACTGTAGCTTCTACAGGCAACTCAAAATTCAGAAAGTCCAGTGAAGAGATCCTTTTTTTCTCCATAAAACCTTCCCTTTCCCTGGCTTCTGTATTTTTGTCTAGAGCCCTGCCATCTTTCAAATCCAGGTTCACATCTTTGCAGCCATCTTTGACTTTTCCATCTCTCCCTTACCATATTCAATCAGATGCTTAGTCTTGTCAGTTCTACCCCTGTAACATCTCTTGTATCTGTCTCTTTCTTACACAGCCATTATCTCAGATCATACCCTTCTCACCACTCCACAGGACTGGTGCAACAGCCTCTTAATTGGTCTCCCTTTCTCAAATCTCTCTCCTCTCTAATCTATTCTCCACACAGCTGCCAAATTGATAGTTAAACCTGTCTTTGCTTTAGGAATATGTCAGTCCCTTTCTCAAAAAGCTCCAGTAGTTCTTTTTTGTCTCCAGGAAAAAAAAAATGTGAACCCTTCTGTTTGGCATTTAAAGCTTTTCAGGATCTGGCTCTAACCTTTCTAGTCGTATTTCTTTTTATTTCTTTTGCTTTACATATTCCACATTCCAGCCGGGTTAATCTACTTGCTGGGTTTTTTCCCTTATTTATTTTCTTTTTAAAATTAGTTCTTACTGGGTTTGGGTTTGGGTTTTGGTTTTATTTGCAAATGAAGATTATCTCTCTCCCTCTCCCTTTTCTCTCTGCCTCCCACCCCCATGGAGAAAATCTAATCCCTTGTTGCAACCTGTATGTAAATCAAACAAAACAACTTCCCACATTGGCCATATCAAAAAAAAAATTATGTGTCAAAAAGCGTTCTGAATCCATCACCTTTCTAGAGGTGGACAATGGGATTCACTTTGAGTCTTCTGGAATTGTGGGTGGTTTGTGTATAGATCGGTTGGACTTCCAAAGTTAATTTTTTTTTTTACAATTATTGTTTGTTATCTTATAAATTGTTTTCCTGGTTCTGACCTCTTCACCTTGCATCAGTTAAGACAAGTCTCTCCAGGTTCCTATGAAACCATCCCCTTCTTCATTTCTTATAGCACAGTAGTCTTTCATCACATTCACATGCCTTAACTCGTTCAGCCATTCCCAGGTTTATGGGTACCCATTCAAGTTTCCATTTCTCTGCTTCCACAAACAGAGTTGCCTGAGTATATTTGTGCATGTGAATTCTTTTCCTTCTTCCTTGATCTTTTTGAAGTGTGGACTTGGTATTGCTGGGTCAAAGGATACGCATAGTTTAATCGCTTTGGGGGCAGCATCCCTACCCTCTGATCCTAGTTCATAACATTTTCTTCCCCATATCTTTGCACATAGGCCATTCTCATTCCTGGAATGCATCCCCTCCTTATCTCCCCCTCTTAGAGAGCGCCATCCCCAACTACTTTGTATTTACTTTGTATATATTTTCTATTTGCTTATACATGTTCTTTCCCCCCAGGATGAAAGCTCCCCAAAGGGTAGAGCTTGTTTGATTTCGGTTTCTGTATTTCCACTAGCCTAGCACACAGTGAACACTTTATAAATGCTTGTTGAATGAATGAATGAATGAATGAATGTAAAGTGTGAGCAGATTGCATTTTCCATGGTAAATTTTCTCCCCGGTTAGACTCCATGGAGCAAACATGCAGAAAATCTCAGTTGGGAAAGACCTCAGAGGACATCTGTTGTAATACATTTTAAACAGGAATCCCTTTTGCAATGTCTCTGAACAAGGGATGATGCAGTCTCTTCTTGGAGATATCCAGGCAAAAGCTGGGTGACCACTCGTATGTTGTTAAGGAGACTCTGGTTTAGCTATAGAATCATAGGATAATAGATTTAGAGTTGGAAGGGATCTTAGAGGCTTCCTAGTCCAACCACTCTGTCCTTTTACAGATGAGGGAACTGAGGTACAGCATAGTGAAGTGACTTGCTCAGGGTCATTTCAGTAACAAGTGTTCGATGCACAGTTTGGGGATGCAGATCTTCCCAATTCTCAAGTTCCATGCTGCTTCTCATAGTCCCATGAGTTTGAATAGATGGCTACTGAAATCTCTTCCAACTCTTAAGTTTCCATGTGTCCCTCTGAGTTAAAGGAACTTAGCTCTTAAAGGGGCCCATTCCACTGTGGGACTGTTCTAATGGTTAGTTTTTCTTTTATATCAAGCTCAACTAGACCTTTTTGCAATTCCCTCCATCCCATCACTTCTATTTTTTAAAAAAAGTATGGTCCTTGGTCTTGTGATGGCATTTTCCTTCTCCCCTGAGGCAAGGCAAATACACACTGGTAATTAGACAAATCCCCTTTCCCACTGGAATTGGACTGTACTCACCTGAGGTCCATCTGAGAAGATCTGAGTTAGAAGGTGAGAAAAGGCAAACCCAAAAAGATTGGTGGGATTAATCAGAGAATATCTGCCGAGTGCTGGACTCCAAAGTGCTAAGAGACGAGTAAAAAATAAAATTTACCAGAGAGGTAGCCACAGTCAGGGAGGAAAGACCCCTGATCTGACAAAGTCGCTCCACAAAAGTTTTGTTTGGTCCTGTAAGACAAAGATGCTTGCCTTCCTTCAACCCTGCCTGGTGGGCTCCGTCAGGCTCCTCCCGACTCAGCCATTTCTATGGCCTGGATAAGGAGCCATGACTTCAAATATCTCGAGATACCAATGGCTCATCTCTTCCCTCACCTCCAAAAGTCTTAGTCACCCTCCTCTAGGCCCATTCCTATTTGTCAGTGGCTTTCCTATAATGTGCCTCTAGAATAGAACTTGGTAGTCCAATGTGATCTAATTCAACAAGGCAACTCAGCAGGCATTTATGAAAGTTCTACTTTGTACAAGGTACTAGGTGAGGCAGAGGAAAAGCAAGAGTGACCCCTGCCCTCAAAGCACTTACAGTCTGCTGGGACGTTGGAAGATATAATGTAACCTACAGATAAGTAAACTTAAAATATATGCCAAATCATACAAAGTAAGTTCAGGAGGGAAGGAGCACTTTATGACTAAGGAGTTTAAGCTTGGTCTCCTGTAGAAGGTGGTACCAGAGTTGTATCTTGAAGGAGTCTAAGGATTATTAAGATGTATTGCAGATGCAGAGAATGCATTAAGATGCAATGGTGGTCTGATGGGATGGGTTCTATTTTAGGGATGGGTGCAGGAGGGGAAACTGAGGCAGGAGCTGGAATATGAATGCTAGGAATAGCTGACAGGATAGTTTGACTGGACTAGAGAGTGGGAAGGGGAATTATGTGATAGAAAACTAGCAAGGTAGGTAGGTGCCAAACACTGAAGGGCCTTAAATCCCAGGCTGAGTTTGTATCTTATACTAGAAGTACTAGGGAGTCATTGAAGATTTTTGAAGTAGAGGGAGGGCATGTGGTCAGATTTGTGTTTTCTAAGTATTAATTTGCATTTGTACAAAGGATTAGAGAGTGGACAGACTGGAGGTGGGGCAGTATAACTATTTCTTCTTAAATTCTAGATTTTATGACTCTTAGTGTGGTTAAAGAACACATGTGGGTTGGTTTGGTGGTGGCGGTGGTTGTTGTTGCTGCCAAGTTACACTGTCATCCTGTTTTTGAAGGCTCAAAACTTAAAGGGCTTTTTCATATGAACACTGTCAATTAGTCATTCCTCTCTTATCCTGAACTTGTCTAGTTGGATTTCTATTTAACCCAATACAAGACTTTACCTTTCCTCCCTACTTAATTTTATCTTATTTGATTCAGCCCATAATTCTAGCTGACCCAGATCTTTTGGGATCCCAACTCTGCCATCCAAAATGTTCAAGGTTCCATCCAACTTAATGTCATCAGAAACAATTTCATAGCTTGTGTCATTTGTGCCTGCAATCAAAGTGACTTCTTTTCTGGAAATAAATGGAAAGTACTTTAAAAAGTCCAATAAGCCCTTTTAAAAAAGCTTTTTAAAAAGTGTGTGTGTGTGTGTGTGTGTGTGTGTGTGTGTGTGTGAGAGAGAGAGAGAGAGAGAGAGAGAGAGAGAGAGACAGACAGATAGAGACAGAGACACACGCAGAGACAGACTGACATATTAGTATCAGAAAGTGTGTTACTTAGAAAAATGATTTTTTTTGTCCTATAGAGTCTTAGTCCTAGAGGGGAAGATCCCAGTGAATTTCCAGTTGCTCTTGGTTTAAAAATGTCTTCTTCCCTCCAATATGTCTTTGAACACATTTAAGAGAAATGCAGGTTCTTGAAAGGAAAGAGAGAAAGGTTCAAGGAGAACCCAGATTAAGGTTGGGGAAAATATATCTTGTTGCCTATATCTTCATGAAAAACATTTGAATTGAGTCCTCATGAGTTACCTGAACTCTAGTTGTCTTAGTTTGAGTCAAAGTTTGAGTGAATTTTCACCAGAATATGTCCTCATTCTTGATAAGGAGATAAGCTAGAACAGCAGAATGGCACAAGGCCATATTTTCCTGTATTTTTGTCCCAAAATTAGATTCATCATTGAGCTATAAGGAATTTACCACTGGTGCTTGGAGTACCACTAACTTTCAGAGTTGGAAGGGACCTCAGACATCATTTATACACAGCTTCATCTTCTACACAGTTGCCAAAATGGTATTTCTAAAACACAGATCTGACCATATTAACCTCTTACTCATCCTATTACCTCTAAGGGGGAAAAACCCCAGCAGTATTCTAAACCTAGCATTGAAAGTGCTCTGTAGTCTAACTCCCACCTACATTTCTCATTTTTCTTCCTATTTCTTCCCTGCCTTTGAAATTTTTTTGTTTGAAATTATTTCTCTCCTCACTTCCAACTCTTGAAATCCCTAATTTCCTTTAAGGCCTGACTTAGGTACTGCCCTGACCTCTCCCCTTTAAACTTTCCCCTTTAAACTTCAGAGTATTCCTTTTTTATATGCTTGAAGTTTACTTGTGTACATGTTGGATCCATATAGCTATTGGGTTCCTTAACTCTGAGGTATCAGAGTTGGGATTCAAACTCAGGTCATGCTTTGAAAAGAGTAGATTGGTGATTCTAGCAATTTTTAAAATGTCATTCATGAAAATAGCCTTTTAAGGTTTGTTAGCTTGTATTGCTGTTATTAAAGTTATTGCCGTTATTAAAAAAAAACAACAAAGAAAAGTAATCTGGATTTGTAAAAGGTTAGAACCATGTGAGGTCTCAGAAGGGAAGCCCTTAGCTATGATTTCATCCAGTCTCCTCATTGTACAGCTAGAGTAGCTAGGGCTCTTTGAGAAAGATTTTTCAACTGTTGGTAGAGAGCTGGGACTGGAACCTAAGTTCTCTTGTCTCTTGGGATAGTATCCTTTCCTCAGTCTGACATTGATATGGTTAATTTACATTTTAAATATGGTAAAATTTCAAGATGATCATGAAATGGAACAAAGATTTTGTGTTTTCTAAGTATTAATTTGCATTTGTACAAAGGATTAGAGAGTGGACAGTCTGGAGGTGGGGCAGTATTTGAAACAATATATTCATATAAGCTTTTAGAAAAAGTTTTATATAGGTTGCAAAAGGCTATAGATGATATTAAAGATCCAATCACCTAAGAAAGATTGTGTCCCAAAGAGAGACGTCCCTGGAGATTATTTAGAAAGCTCAAATAAAATATTCCTCTGGGAATAGTACACAATCAAGCTAGAGAGTGCCATTTAGAGTCAGAGATGCTAAATTTCAGTCCTTAGACTCTAGAAGTTTTTATTTTCCAAGTGATAAAAATGTGACACCTTTTTTTTGCCTTATGGTCTCTGCCAGGCTGCAGATTCCCTGTAGATCCTTGCTGACTCTGGATACAGTATTCAGTATAAAGTTTTGAGAAGGCAAATGAATAGAAGATGGCAAGGAGATTGAATGGGTCTTGATCAAGCATGAAATTGAAGGAGTTTGGGAAAAGCATGTGAAAGAAATAAAAGTTTGAGAAAAATCTCCCAGAAAGAATTAGTCCAAGTCAAATTCTAGCTATCCAGAGACCAAACTTCTGGAACTGGGGATTAGGAGCTAGAAAGTTCTTGGAGTACCAAGATGTGGTTCCGAGATTGCAAAGAAAATACATCCATCCAGGAAGAAGAGTTGAAAGAGGTGCAAATGCACTTAAAGTAGCTAATTTGTTACATGTAAGGAAAGAAGCAGTGGTTACATGAAGTTTTCATTGAGGAAAACTGAGAAACTTAGAGCAACAGGAAACAGAGAAGTACAAGGAAGAAAATGGTAGAGATAAATCGGTATCGGTGACTAGAAGCAATTGTGGGAATATTCAGGAACAGAGACATGGAGTGTGGGAATAAGAACCTGCAGTAGAGATAAAAAATGGAAGTGTGTGTTTGCCTACTATGGCAGGTGTAACATAAACAACTTGTAGCTCGTTTCTGTATCATACATAGATAAAGGGGCAGCTCTGTCAATGTCGCAAAAAAATGCTCTTTCTTTGGAGTCAGAAGACTTGGATTCAAATTCTGCTTTTATCCTTTATTATTAGCTCTGTGGCCTGAGACAAAATATGTAGCCTTTTTTGAGTCTTTTTTTGAGGTGCTAGAAGAAATACAAATTTTTTAAAAGATTACTTAGAAGGACTTGAAATATTTATGGCCTTTTTTGCTGTGTTGGGGGCAAACAGAGGAGCAAAGGACTGGATTTTGGGATGAATGCAGTAAAAAAATGTGGTAAAAAGACAGGACTACTCTTGTTTTCTTGGTTTATTATTTTTTTTTAAGAATGACAACCTTTGTGTTGGGAAAGTGAGAACAAAACTCAGGGAATTGAAACTGATGTTAAATGATATCAGGGCTTCTTAATCTGGATTCCATGAACTTAAAAAAAACATTTTGGTAACTGTATTTCAATCTAATTTGTTTTCTTTGTGAAATGTGTACATTTTTACAATATATTTAAAAAACCTTATTCTGAGGAGTCTGAAGACTTTACCAAAGTGCCAGAAGCGTTCATATAAACCAAAAGGTTAAGAGCCCTGACCTCTATCCTTGGGAACTTAAAGACATGTTACCCCCAATTGTCTAGCCAGTCAATGATGTCTGCTGGAAGCTGGGGAACAGGTGAGGTGGTGCTATTGTTGTTGTTGTTCATCCGGGACTGATGACGTCAAGAATGATGTCTCGTCTTGCATGTGATTTAGATTTAAGTAAGGCAGAGTTGTACAAAATCAATAACTCACTCTTTCTTCCTAGCTGGAGAAAGGAAAGAGAACGAAGTCTGCCAGCCATTGAAGTTTCCTTTGATTCCTGCAAAAATCCTAGAATGCATTATGAAGGGGGTGCTTTGAGAGCCCTTAGGGAAACTAGGATCACTGAGAACTAGCCTGGCTTCTTCCAAAATAGGTCATGCCAGACTAAGCTTATTTCCTTTTCTGACAGGGCTATTAGACATCCATGGTAAACCAGGGGTCTGCTATAGACATACTATATGTACCCAGACCTCAGCATTACTCATTCTCTGTGTGGACGAGATGGAGCTATTTGGGCTAGATAATAGAATAGTTCATTAGATTTGGACCTGGTTGAAAGACTGAACCCCAAGGATAAGTCATCAGTGAACTAACTTTGAGGGAGGTCTTTGATAGAGCATCCCAGGGGTGTGTCCTTGGTCTTTGTTATTTAAATTTTTTCTCATTTATTTGGATGAAGCCAGAAAAGATACAATTCTCATATCTGCCAATGACATGATTGATGTTGGGAGTGTTAACGTAGGGGAGGGGATGTGTGGCTGACAGTAAGGCTACCAAAAGATCTTGATAGATTACACTGATGTGCTCAGTTGAATAATGCGCTTAACCCTGAGTCTGAAAAAACAGCTTCACAAGTAATAGATGGAATATATGGCTAGAAAACCACCAGTATAATATGTCAGCTAAAGGTGCCAATAGAATCCTGAGCTGCTTTAAGAAGCTCAAGATCCAGGCCTTTGGAATGTTCTACTTGCTGAGTTTTTCCCTGGCAGATTCCATCTGGAGTCCTCTGTTCTGTCCTCAGCCCCACCTTTTAAAATGAGCTTAATAAGCTCAAAGGAGGGTTCCCATAGGAGGGGAAACCAGAATGAAGAGTCTAGGGATCATGTCATGTAACAGTAATAATAATGATGATGATGATGATGATGATAACGATAATGATGATAAGAAGAAGAATAGGAGGAAGAAGCATTTTAATATTTTCAAAACCCTTTATGTATGTTAAATCAGTTCTTAAAACAACCCCTGTGAAGTAGTTACTAGTATTTCCCCCATTGTATAGATGAGGAAACTCAGATTAAGTGACTTTTCCAGAGATACAAAGCACACGTCTAGGAATTGTTTGAACCCATGTCTTCCTGCCTTTAAATCTAGAATTTTATTTGTGGTAATTTCCTCTCAGGATTGTTTAAAAGAGCTGAAACTGTTCAGCGTGAAGTAGAGACTACTGGGTGGGTGGAAGTAGAGTCAGGATAATAATGGTCCTCGGGTATTTGAAAGGCTATCACTTGGAAGAAGTAGCACATTTGTTCAATTTGGCATCGGAGGGCAGAGATTAGGAACAAAGTTAAGGGAAGCAGATTACGGTAGTACAGAAAACCCTGGCTCGCTGTGAGAATTGTCTCACAGTGTTAGGGGCTACCTTATAAAGTGGTGAGTTGTCCTTCCTTCTTTAGAAAGCTCCAAGTAGAGTGAATGGCCATTTGTTGTAGAGAGATAGTTTGTTCAGGTATGAGCCAGACTAAAGGGCCGTTGAGGTATCTTTTTGCTTTGATCATTCTGTGTTTCTATATTATAGTTCTTGGTGACTGTAAGATGTAAGTCACTGAGGTGGAAGGATGTCAAGGGATACTTTCTTGGAGATTTGAGCTGGTCTTTAATGGATGGGTAGCATATAGATTGGGGAATGGGGCAAGAAGGAAGAATATGGAGCCTAATGAGCTAACTAACTGTGTGACTCTGGGCAAGTAATTGAAACCCTCTTACCTTTTCTTGCTGCAGCTGTAAAATGGGGCTAATCCTGAAAGTGCCTAAGCTCACCTTGGGTAATGCCCATGAAGGGTTTTCTCAATAAGAAATCTCTTGAAACGTGCCGTGGCTTGTCATTTCCCCCCTTAGAGTGGATACCTCTTGTACTCTTGCATTTTTGGTTGGTCCTGGGATCCTAGATCTAGAGTTTGAAGGGACCTCTGAGGCCATTTTATCTGATATGGCATCCTCATTTAACAGAGAGGGAAACTGAAGCTGAGGGAGCGCAGAAAGTACTGCTGTTGGCAGTGCGTCTCTTGCAGGTCTATTTTTGGCTTATTACTTTAAATAAATATGATTTTATTATCTATAAGGTGTTACTAGTTTGGGATTGTGTATGGGGGTTATACTGCTGTTTCCAAGTAAAAGCAACTCTACTATATATGACTTTGTCCCCACCAAAAAAAAAAAAAGTTTCTCTTTTTCTTTAAATAGTTACCTTGTGATTTACAGACCAATTCTGGTTCAATTCTTGCCTCTCTTGGGGAGCAAGTTCTCTACATTAGTTTCTCTTGGAGGCTTTGGAAGAAAAGCCAGTATCCGGATCTATAATATTTTTTTTAAAATCCAGGAATAAAAATGTACTTGAATATTACTTTTGCCAACACTATATGGTAAATAATTATCTGCTTGACCTGCTGTTTTTGCCTAGACCTCAGTTCTTTCAGTTATGAAAATTTTTTTAGCTCATCCTGAAATTCATTCTCTTCCTTCCCAGAGAGCCACTTGCTTTTGCTTTTCCCCCCTGCGGTGGTAAAAAGTGTTCCCTTTTTTCTGCTCAAACAGACCTATTCCCAGCATTCCCTGTTGTATCGAGCGGAACCGATGGGAGTTGTACACACAGGTATTGTCAGGTGCCTCTTAGAGCTGGCCTGATGTTCTCTGCAGGTAGATTTCTTTTGACTTTTGAAGACTAGAGAGAGATGATTGCAGCCTTAAATGTGAAGAAATTAGGGAAATTAAACCTATCTGGAGCTCAATCAAATCCTTATTGCCCTTGCTTCTCCTTTCTTAGTCCTCTTCCCCAAATTGCATTTGGAACCACATGTATATTTTAGCCAGGCATTTTGTCTTTGGCTATTATTTTTGGGAACATCCATTATATCACTTTGGGTGGAGGTGGTCCAAATATTCAGTTTGGGGACGCTCATTTGCCAAGAATTCATTATATAGTGATTTGAGGGTAGTAATGGGGGCCCTGTCATCAGGGAAGGGTCAGGAAAGGCCTTGTATAAACTGAGTTTTGTGATTTGAAGTGTGTGTATAGGAAGGGACTGTCATTGAGCCTGAGGAATATTTTTCTGAAAACATATACCTAGAATAATGACACATGCTTTTTTAGAAAGGACATTTGTAGTGACTATCTCATCATTACTCATTCCACGAGGGCTATTGGTGGTGTAGATTGTAAACTAGTGCTTAGTTGAAATGGCATCTGGCCTCTCAGAGCCAGTTGGGACTTAAAGGATCTAGTCCAACCGTATCATTTTGCAGATGAGGAAACAAAGTATTAGGGATAATATATGAATTGACCTATATCATAGAACTAATATGAAAGGAAGAAGGACATAGTGGTTAGAGAGCTGGTTTTGACTCCAGGGAAAACCCAATTGAAGCCCCAGCTCTGACACATACAGGCTGTATGATCCCAGGCCTATCACTTGTGAGTGCTCTAGGAAACCCTTATGCTGAGAAAGTGCTAACCTGAACTAGAAGAGGTTCTTCTCCTGGGAATTTCATCATACTATTGAATCACAAGTCTAGACTCTCTTCCTATCCCATACAACCAGTTGGTGGTGGAGCCAGGATCAGCATCAAGCTATCCCAACTCCCATTGCTGTGTCCTATGATTGATGATCAATTTGCTTATTTTCCTTTGTAGTAATAATAGCTTGACTCTGGAGTCAAGAAACCTGGATTCATTTCCTGGCTCCCATATTTCCATTTCACTTTTCTGAGATTGAGTTTCCTTTTTCTGGAAAAGATAGCTGCTCAAAGTTATATAACCTCCTTTATAAACTTGGACTAATCCATAAAGGGTTAGTCAGAAGCAGCTGCTGTTATCATCATCCTTGTGGCAGTCATCATTTCACTTCTTGTTCTCAACATTTGTCCTACTGTTTAGAGTGCTTGGTCAATAGAAGTCTGGAAGAATCCCCCTCATGTCAGTGATCTGCAATCAAGAGCGGAGAAATTTTCAACAAAGTGTTTGAAAAACTTGAAAGTGCATTAACCTTTTCTGTTAAAAGTAATTTAACAGAGGAGATTAACTAAGATAGCTACCTAAATGGAGGCAGACCTCTTAGCTCCCATATATCTACCTGAAATTCACACTAGATTGAATGATGATCCAGAAATACAAAGAGAATCTCTAATTAGTGACTACTTTCAAATCATTCATAAACATACAAACAGGTCCCCAGCAAAGCCAGTGCTAGTGCTGACAAGCCAGGAGCCTTTTAGCCCAACCAGAGATGACTACAAGAACTAGTAACTCTAGGATTACTTGTCTGGAGGCAGCAAAAGTTGATGGCTTCTCTGAGAAAGCCCCAATGTAGTCAGGAGCCCTTGACAGTATTGGGCCTGATACTCCAGGCCCGGGGACGTAGAGGTCCTGAGATGGTGCTCTGGGAGGTCAATACAGGAATCCATGTGACTGAGAGCTAACTCTCACTGAAAATCTCAGCAGTGTACGGAACCTGGCATAAAGCCTTAATTTAGGAACAAAAGCTGTAAAGATATAGGAAAACAAAAAACACCCTGATTGGTTTTGTAATTATTATAAATCTAGAATTCTCCCCAAAGAAGGAGTAAGTCTTTAACAATGCAGGCAAAGATTCACAGGAAAAAATGAATTTTCCATGAGGACTACATAAAATGAAGCAAATGTTATAAAAAATAAAATCAAAACTCTGAAGAAAATAATTAGAAAGAGAATAAATAACTTAAAAAGGAAAGTGGAGACTCTTGTCCAAGTAATGGACTCCCTGAAAACTAGTATAGACCAAACGAAAACCAATAATTCCATAAGGCAGCACAAACCATTACAACAAAATCAGAAGATTAAAAATAAGGAAGAATATGTGAGATATCTGATATTTAAAAAATTGACTTGAAAAAGTGGTTAAGGATAATTAATTAGTCATAGCTTCTCTAAAAACTTTGGTTTAAGAAAAACCAAAATAAATTAAAAAAGCCTAGGCGCCATATTTCAAGAAGTCATACATAAAAACTGAATTTTTTTAGAACCAGAAATCACAGTGAAGACAAAATCTATATAACCTCCTGAAAATTTTTTAAAAAAAAAACCTCCAAATTTAAAACTTTCCAGGATGTTATTAATAAAAATCCAGAACTCCCATGTTAAAGAAAAAATCCTGCAAGCATCCCAAAATAAGCAATTCAAATACCAAGGAGTTCCAGTCAGGATCACACAAAATCTGGAAGCTTGTACTATAAACAAGAGTAGATCTTAGAATATACTATTCCAAAAGGCAAAAGGGGGATAGGTTTACAACCAAGAATAGCTTACCCTGCAAAGCTGAGTATCATTCCACAGAGGAAAAATGGATCTTTAATTGAAGAGGAGACTTTCAAACATTCCCAATAAACAGGCCAGAGTCAAGCAGGAAATTTGAAATGCAAACACAAAAGTTTAGAGAAACCTATATGGGAATGGGCCTTGGTTCTGTTCTAAAAGTTTAAAGAGGGTAATAGGAATATGCTAATATAGAAAAGGGGAAGAAGGGAATGGAACTTACTATTTCTCATAATTGAGGAATGTAAGAAGAGTATATAGAAATATGAGGGAAGATGGGGGGATGGGGCTGGGCATCAAACGAACTTTATTTGAAAGTGGACAAAGGAATCTTAAATCTTATCGGAGACCAAAATCAAATCTTATTTAAAATGGATAAAGGAGAGTTGAGCACCTATTATATAGTGTAGATTTATACCAAATTCAACAGGGAAACAAGGAAGGATGGATTAAAGGAGGATAATACTGAAGAGAGAATAGCTGGGAGCAAAATCAAATTCCTGGTCCTTCAGGGGAAATTAGAAGGGGGTGGAGTGGAAAAGCAACGAATTATTATCCAGAAAGGAATCTTAAACAATTGGGGAAATGATTGAATAAGTTGTGCTATATAAATGTAATAGAATAGTATTCTGCTGTAATAAATGCTGAGAGACTATTCTTAAAAATCCTGGGTAATGTGAACCAAGTAGCAGCAGCAGTAGTAGTAGCAGAATTAAGATGGATGGTGACTTATACAAGGATAACATTGTAAAAACAAACAACTTGGAAGTTTTTTTGAACTCCACGTAACGACCAGTCCTGCCTCCAAAGGACACATGTAAAACATGTTGCCTAACTCCTGACGGAGAAGTGATGGCTATGACATACAGAAAGAGAGAAACGTTTATGACTATGGCTCCTGTGTAGATTTGTTTTGCTCCACTATGCTTATCTGTTGCCTTTATTTATGTCATCAGCACTTAGCACAGTGCTCATCACTTAATAAATATTTGTTGATTGATTTCTCTCAATTTTAATTAGAAGAGGGCAGATGGGGAGAAAAGAATGGAGATTAGCAATAGTGTTGCCAGAAATCACAGAAGAGCAAGGAAGTTCAGAAATCAGGAGGGGAATGTAATCTATATTTTAAAAAATCTAGTATTAAATGGAAATTCGTGGTTTCATCTGGAGTCTCTTTTTGTGGATTACTGTGTAGACAGAAATGCTCTTTTTGGTATTTTAAGTTCAGAATAAAAATAAAAAATGATTTTAAAAAGTAATAAATATAATAGCAAGAACATTTCCCCCACTCTCTGTACTTTTTGCAGTGGGGCAAAATCAACTCTGGCTCACTATCCTGAGTAATCCTGCCAAGTGGCCTAACACCATGCGAGTTTGCCCAGTCTGTCTGGTAGAAGGAACCCAAGTCTGATTTCTGTTCTTAATAAATACACATCTGTAATTATTGAAAGAATCCGTGTTTAATAAAAATGAAAGCAGTTATACAATTAATTAAGATTGGGACTAAGCCTGCTGTTTCACAGATGTGGGGGATTGCTGGGTGAGTAGACTTCTCCCAGTGCAAATCAGCACCATTTCTGCAATTTAGTCTAGGGAGTTGCTTGGTGGCCACTGAGAGTTTGAATGATTCGCCCGAGGTCACTTAGCTATCGTATGTGTCAGAAGTGGGACTCAAATCTAACTTCAAGACCTGCTCTTTACTCATTTAGATTATCTTCCCTCTCACAAAATTATTGATTGTAAAAAAGAAATAAAGAAAGAAATTATTGATTGTAAGCTAAGGTTTTTTTTTTTTTGGGTAGTGAATTATATTTCTCCTTTGTTGTAAATATGCAAGGAAGTAGATCATTGAAAGCAGATTTTGATTCTTGTCTTTCAGGGGTCCTCAAACTACGGCCTGCGGGCCAGATGCGGCAGCTGAGGATGATTATCCCCCTCACCCAGGGCTATGAAGTTTCTTTATTTAAAGGCCCACAAAACAAAGTTTTTGTTCTTACTATAGTCTGGCCCTCCAACAGTCTGAGGGACAGTGAACTGGCCCCCTATTTAAAAAGTTTGAGGACCCCTGTTATATTTCATCATCTACAAGTGACAGTGAGCCATAAACACTATTAGGGGTGTCAATGTCATGCAGCACTGAAAGAGGCAATATGGTTTTGACATAGGCATGGTCCTCTGGCGTTTTTAGAGCAAGGTTATACGGTTCCTCTTTTTAATTGATCCAGGTTTCTGTCTTTAATTCAGAATATCCCAATTTTGGAAGAAAGCAAGAGAAATGCTTAAGGGGTCTACAGAGAACACTTTATGAGAATGAAGCATGAAGTAAATACAAGAAAGACAGCTCAAGGAGTGTGTGGATATTGGCACTCCTGGCTACTTAAAGTACTGTGAGTAATAAAAAACAAGGTCAGACTGACAGAAAGAGAGGGGGATGAAAGATGGATCTGGGCAGAAATGTGACCACCATAGAAATGACTCCGGGCTACAGAAGAGCCCTTTCCCCTTGAATCAGAAAAGCTTCGATTTATGAAGGACTTCAGGGTCATTTAGGGCACCCCACTTTACTGCTGCCAAAAAAATCTCCCAAATATATTGCTAGGTTCACATTGCCCCTCTCTTCAAAAAATCTTCAGAAATTCCCCATTGCCTACTAAAGACAAAACAAATGCCAGATCTTGGCATCTGGAAACTTCCACGGTCTGGTTCCGGTTTAATTCTACAGCTTTGTCTCACGCTCTGTGTACTATATTATAGATTCTGGCCAAATGGGGCTATGTTCTCATGATCAGCCAGCCCTCTCAATCTGTAGTACCCCAAATGACCCCTTCCCTCCCTCTTCTTTTATGGCTCACCTTGATATAGTCAATCAAGAGCATTTAGTTGCTCTTTCTCCATGAAGCATTTCCCAGCATCTTACTTGCCCCATGTCCAAGTAGTCTTTCCCTCCTCAACTCCCAGTATCTCGGTGTGATCTCATAATACTTTGCATGAGAGGTCCGGGCATCTGGATACATTAACCAACACATCTTAAGTGCCTCCCTGTCACCTCTAAGATAAAATATAAAATCTTCAGGCTGGAACTTAATGTCCTCCACCATCTGGTTCTCACCTACCTACCTTTCCACTTGTTTCTATTTTTCTCCTTCCTGAACTTTCTTTCCCATTCCAACTAGCTTGCTCCCAATTCCCCATATGTAGCATTCGGTCTCTTTCCTCTGTGTCTGGCCACATCTGGAATGTCCTTCTTCTTTGATTCTGGCCTGTAGAACCAATCCCTAGCTTCCTTTATGACCTAGTTCATGGGCCACCTCCTATAAGAGGTCTTGTCAGAGTCCTTTGAGTTACTCTCTCACTCTTCAAATGACTTTGTGGTATTTTATTTTTATTTCTGTCTTCCTCAGTCAGAGGTCAGGTGCTCAGTGTCAGGCGCAGTTTCCATTTTTTCTTTCCATTCTCAGGACCCAGAACAGTGCCTTGTACAGTTGGCACTTAATAAATGCTTGTTGAATTGAATTACTAGGATGTTTGGGGAAGATTCAAAGTTTAGCAGAGATCTAAGCCTGGCCCTGCTCAGTGGAGATGATATGTACTCAGATAACTGACCAAGATGGAGTTGTGTCTGCTCCTTCCAGTGCCAAAGTGATCGCCCAAGTCCTCTAGACCAGTGATGACAAACTCAAATGAAAAAGGACCTCCGCAGGCTGCTGCGTATGACTAAGAAAACAAAAAATGGCCATCCTAGTGTAGTGTATTTTTATGTATTTTGTTACATATTTCCCAGTTATATTTTCATCTGGTCAGGCTGTACTGGGGAGTTTTGCAACCTGCTGACTTTGAAACCTGTTGTACACCTTCTCTAACATCCTGTATGGCTTGTCTCAGGCCTCCTTTAAATTCTCCACAGGAGTTCTGCTCAGTATCCCAGGGATCTTCCTCTAGATTTCAGCATCTCTTGGATAGGTAGGAAGTGAAGGCACTTAGGACATCTTCAGTATCTTCGGCAATTATTCTCATCAAGATTTCATAGAGAAGGGAAAGGAGGTAGATAAGTTTTTTGGTATTAATATTTCCTCAGTTGTCTTTTGGGATAATGAAAAAGTCCAGGATTTTTTTCCAGGTGTTTAGTATCTTTTAGATATCTTGAGAAACAATATCTTTATGCCTTCAGGACTGTACCTAAGCTATGTTGACACACAGTGTTGTACTACATAGTATTTTATAAACATGCAAAAGAAAGTTCTTTGTGCAGTTTGGAGCTGGCAGGGAGAGGGACTTGTTAATAAGTAAGAAGATCAGGCTAGTCTCCAAAGAAAAGATAGAATTTGAGTTCAGCTTTAAAGAGTGTGTAGGAGGGCATTTCAGGCAGAGGGAACAGCCTGGTGAAAGGCCCAGAAGCAGAAGGGAGCAGAAATAGGCCATTTTGTTTAGAGCGTAGAATATGGGGAGGGGAGAATACACGAAGAAATGTAGCCAGGGAAACTATTTCCCATGGCTGGAATGCTCTCTTTTCTCACCTTTGCCTCTTGGAGGCTCTGGGTTCATTCAAGACTTAGCTCAGGTTCTCCCTTCTTCAGGAGTCCTTTCTCAGATCTACCACTCCCCAACTGGGAATGCCTTTACCTGCCATACTACCTATCTTGCATCTCCTTTGTATCTATCATGAATGCACCTACAGTATTTATTTAGTTGTTTCTCCTCCTGAAATGTAAGCTCCCTGAGATCAAGGGCTGTTTTCCTTGTGTCTTTGCACTTAATAGATAATTGATGATTGATTGGTGCCAGGTTGTGAAGGGCCTTGAACTCCTGGCTGAAACCATACTTCAAGATCTCTCAACAGAAGTGATGTGACCAGATCATTGTATGAGAACAGTCGTTCTCCTAGTCCATTGCAGGTGGGAGTAGAATGGGTAGAAAGCACAGAGTGTGTAGCCCCTTCTGGGATGCTGCTTTGGAAGAACTCCGAGTTGAATGGCTTCCTTTCCAGTAACGGACTGGTCTTCATTTGGCCCTCCTTACGCTCAGGAGTTGAAATCGGAAGGTGAGCAGAAGCCTCCCCCCCCTTTGTCATTTCAGATTCAGATCAGCCCGGGAAACCACTAGCCAAATTGCTTCTACTTTAGATTCTCCAGGTTAAGGATATTGACAGAGGAGAAAAGCATCGTGCAATGGAGTGCCAAGTTCCTGATGTCGTTCGTGGAGTTAAGCCAAACAATTTAAACAATTTCAAATCGGCAGCCAAAAAAGCCATTCTTGTTTGAAATCCAATAGGAGGATTTGGTGGTGGGGAGTTGGGGGGGGGGAGAGGCTTGCAGAAAAGATGGAGTTTAGACCACTGTTCTTCAATTGCCGTTCTCAATTTAAGTTCTAGTAGGATTCAGTATAATGCAGAATGCCATCCTTCTTAACGTTTAGGAAATGGCTCCCTCAGAGCTCTCAATTGACAGCAGCATCTTTGAGGGGCTGTGCCAGGCCCCAAATGGCTGAAGCTGAGGCCGTAGATTAAGTAGTAAAAGCAGCCTGAGCTAGCATGCTTATTGACCTCCCAGTACCTAGTCCTGTAATTTCAGAGGGAAGCATTCATCTCTGATGGGACTTGGTTTTATGGCTTATTTTTCTTATTATTAGTGTTATAAAATAAGATGATTAGTAATACCTAGCACCGATGCCATCCTTAAGAGTTCCCAAGTTATTATTGTTCCATGTGACATTGTAAAACTGTGCTGGAGTCGCTTTGTGTCTGAGCTGAACTGGAAGGAGCTTAAAGGATTATTGAATCGAACCCTTTTGTTTTACTGGTGGTGAAACTGAGGCCCAGAGAGGGAAGAGACTTGTCCTAAGGTTACACAACAAGTAGGGGAGAAAAACTGACATTTGACCCCAACTCTTCTAATATAATTAGATGAGCCTATTCACCCTCTGCTTCCTTGAGATAGTTCTCTGTATGATGGAGATGGGGTAGAGGAGAGAGCAGAAAGAGCCAGAGGGAGACAGAGAGACACAGAGATTCAGAGATAGAAACACAGGGACAGAGGGACAGAGGGACAGAGAGACAGAGCACAGGAGAGAGTAGAAAGTAGAGGCTTTATCTGTTGCTCTGCTTCTTTGGGACATGTCCCACTTTAAGAACATGATGTTACCAGTAACTCTTTAAGGTCTAAGCTCTGTTTCTCTTAAATTTTCATTTTCCTGTTAGACCCATAGACATAATAAGACTGGGGCAGCCAGGATATAAAATTTTACAGTGATTGGCAGCACTTGCAGGTCTTTTTTTTACCAGCATAGAAACCAAAAGGCTTTATGCTTAGTTGGCAAGAACAGCTAGATAGTATTGAATGTTCTCAGGTTGGGGACATAGAGATGAGTAAAGAGCCTGCCCGTGCCCTAGCACAGTGACTTCCCAGGTCACTGTCTTCCTTTGGAGGGCATGTTTCATGCCTTTTGCCCTAGATGTTCCTTGCCACGCTTCTGGGTAGCACACACCACCTCCCCCCTGCTCTGAGATGTCCATGCTTGCTACACGGCCATATGTCCTGTCATATTTTTCATATCCTACTTGCCACAGGGGGCCCCTCATATTCTGGGGTCTGGAGCCTCAGCCACGTAACCTCTTTGGTATCCTGGACCTTTTGGGGAGACAGTGTGGTGAAGCTATAGACACTTTCTCAGAATCACATCTTTAACTACACAAAATAAAATGCAGAGGAATATGTGATTATGATGGATTACTATTGTACTGTAAGAAATGATGAGCAAGATGCTCTCAGAAAAACCTGGAAAGACTTCCATGAGCTGATGCAAAGGGAAATGTACTGTCTACAAAATAGCAGCAATATTGTAAGATGATCAGCTGTGAATGACTTGGCTATTCTTAGCAATACAGTGATCCAAGACAACTCTGAGAGACTTATGATGAAAAATGCTGTCCGTATCCAAAGAAAGAACTGATGCTTTCTGAATACAGACTGAAGCAAACTTTTTCTTTATTTTTCTGGAGGTTTGGGGTTTTATCATGGTCTATGTTTGCTTTCAGAACATGACTATCATGGAAGTGTTTTTGTATGACTATGCACGTATAACTGATGTGGAATTGCTTGTCTTCTCAGTGAGGGGGTGGGGAGGGAGAAAGGGAGAGAATTTAGAACTCAAAGTTTTAAAAACAAATGTTAAAATTTGTTTTTACATGTAACTGGAGAAAAATAAAATACTAAATTTTTTAAAAGAAGAAAAATATAGAGGATAACAAAGGAAACCAAATGTATTGAAGTTGGCAGAATTTTTATTTTAAGATTCAAGTTAAGAAGCCCTGCTCTAGATATATCACTTTCTTAGTTCTACAAGCCTATGTTCTCTCAGTCTCCCGACCTTCATGAAGGTCACAGAGAGTGTTTCAGATTTTGTGTTGGCTGTGCCATGGCTGTGGCCAAATGGACCTTCAGGCATCATCACCATGGTTGTTCCAGCTGCCCTCTGTTTAAAATGTTGCTAACCAGCTGTTTATCTGAATTTTTGTCAAACTTGGCTCCTCTTCCTGGAGCTTCTCTTTGTCTTTGCTTATGAGACAGTTAGTTCTTTCTGATTCTCTTACCTGTCTGAATGCTTCATTATTTCTCCTTTTCTATATCATCCATTTCTTGCCCCTTAAGGATGGATTCACTAGGGCTCTTCTCTTTCAACACTTTCTCTTTGAGATCTCATTGACTCCCATGGGCTACCTCTAGACAGATGCTCCTAAACATCTCCCATGTATCTGGCCCTAATCTCCTTAATTTCTAATGTCGTATCATCAACTGCCTAGATCAGGGGTCCTCAAACTATGGCTGCGGGCCAGATGCGGCAGCTGAGGATGATTATCCCCCTAACCCAGGGCTATGAAGTTTCTTTATTTAAAGGCCCACAAAACAAAGTTTTTGTTTTTACTAGAGTCCGGCCCTCTAACAGTCTGAGGGACAGTGAACTGGCTCCCTATTTAAAAAGTTTGAGGACCCCGGCCTAGAATAGACATTTCAAACGAAACACGTTCAAAATGGAGTTCATTATCTTCCCATAAACCTGCCTCTTTCATCAAAGGCACTATCATCCTTCCAGACAATCAGGCTCATAATCTCCTCTATTCTCCCCTTTTGTCCCCACTCCTATGTCCAGTCAAGTAATTCCTGTAGACTAAATGTTCTTTGAGTGGGGGGAGATGTAGGAGGAGATGTCTAGCAGCTGCAGAACAAGCAGAGTGGGAATAAATATCTAGTTAGCCCAAATTCATTTCTAATTGTTAAAATAAGTGGGAAAAGATTTTAAAATACATTATTTGTTTAAAATGTAAATGTTTCCTTAGAGGATTGCCTCATTTAGTCAGATCAATGCCTAGCTAAGCTCTACAACAATTTCAACAATAAGCAAATGGAAAGAAGGAAGAGAGAAATGAAAGGAAAGAATGGTACTGGACATGCTCATGCTCTTCCCAATTTTCTTCTTCTGCCTTTTTTATCATCAGAATGGTTCTACATATCAGTATTGTAGGGAGAAGGGTACTCTGGGTTATGGAGTGGGGAAGTGGGAGGAGAGCACATACATGGGGCTTTAGGACATCTACTGGGAAACAGTCTCCTGCACTAATCAGGAGTTCAGATCAAGGAAACAACTGGATTGCATGGGAGGCAGCTTTGACTGGCTGGAGGTTGAATTGACAGTGGGAATGACTGGATTCAAATTCTGTATGGCCTTGGACAAGGCATGTAAGTAAGCTATCTCGGGTTCAGTTTCTTCTTTGTGAATCGGGGATAATACCTGCAATACCTATCCCACAGGATTATTTTGAGACTCAAAAGAGAGACGATAAAGACCAGTTTTTGTTATCTCTATTAAGTCGGAAAGGGAACCAGTGCATCCTTTTGAATTGAGCATGTGAGTTGAGTGTGTGTGTGTGTGTGTGTGTGTGTGTGTGTGTGTGTGTGTGTGTAGGCTGAAAGAACAGGCAGAATTCCTGATAGGGCCCTAATTCCATTCTTCTCCTGGGGGCAGCTTCTTTCTTAGTTGCAAAGCTTGAAAATCCCTTTGTTTCTCATAATCTAATTAACCCCCCCCCCAAGCCCTGCCTAATTAGCTGCCAGGCAGACTTTCCAAGTTAGAAGTGTTACTGGCAATACTGCCCATAAGCACACAGCCCACTTGGGTTACTGGAGCTACTGTGGATTCGTGATAGTCAAAGGCCTTGATGCCCACCCCTTGCTCCTCACCATTGGCAGAAGTTGTGAACTTGTACTTATCTCAGACCAACTCCTGGAGTTCCTGTGGTCTGGTCCAGTTTCTAATACCCTGAATAATAAGTAGTGCAAGTATTTCTCATCCCATTTCACAGAGGAGGAGTCTGGTTTAGAGAAATGAAATGATTTGGTCCACGTCAGATAGCAAGCAATCGTCAAAGCTAAGACCTAAATCTAAGGCTCCTGGCTCCAAGGCCAAAGCCTTTTCCAACATAAGTGTGCTGCCGTGGGGAGAATAGTGACTTCATCTACTAACACAGGAGCATTGAAAAACATCTAACAGTTTATTTTCCCCACTCTAGTTTTCCAAGGACATGCACTCAACAGCTCTAATAAAGGTTTCATTGTCAAACTCTTGCTTGTGGAACATACAAGTCCATTTAGAGAAAATTCTATTTTGTTTCAGACATATATTCAGAAAACAAGAATAAACTATGGACAAGTAGGCTTCTCAGAAGGCCGTGGCGTCAGCGGGGGAGAGGGGGACTCTGGGTTCTCGGTAGCAATTCTTGTGGCAATAGCATATGTACAGTAGCTATGGACAGTATGTGAAAGGGGGTGGGAGCCAGGTGGGGGGCAGAGGACTTTTTCTATTTCCTCATTTTTTCCCTCTACTTCTTCACCCCTTGCCCACCTTGTCCACCCCCCCATCAAGTGTGAAGTTTAGCAGCACTAGCATCTGTGTTTCTGTCCCATAGTTGAAGCTGAAAAATTATGAACTCTCGATAATGAAATGGTGATTTTGATTCTTTCCTGATGGTAAAAAGGGATTTGCTGATGTGCTAAATGAGACAAAGATAAATAACAAACAGATGTTCTCACAAAATGTTCATTAAATCCCTGCCTTGTAGAAGGTGTGGAATTAAATCTGTTCCCATTTTAAATGTGTTCTGGAGGAAGGAGCTTTTATATCTTAATGCTCAATTTAGGGAAGACTAGCTTTCTCTATAAAAATCATTGTAATCAGTGACTTATAGGCTATTCACTTTGTTCAACAGGGTTTGTCATGACTGGTTTAAAACTTTTTCTTATTGCTTTTGACAGTTCTAATTATGCCTAAAATGCTTCCTCATCCCAGTGTGGAGGTGCCCTGGAGCTGTGCTGGCAGAGCAGAAGTTCTGGCAGATGCCATCAGGTGGGAAAAGCTGTGAGTCCAGGTGCAGAGTAGAACTGTGTCTCTATAGTCCCAGGGACCATGGAACCAAGTGGGGAGAGTCTGGTCCAGCACCAGAAGGTTGGCCAGCAGGTATAAGAAGGGGGGGGGGTATTCCAAGGAAATCCCAGAGCTTTTAGGTAATCACTGCTTCGTTCCAAAAACATTTTTAAAGATGTTGATTGTTTTGTGGAGGGTACTATGCTAGGGGTTCCTAGCTATAATCAAGAAGTTCTTAAATGGAAAACCAGAGAGACAGACACACCCCACTTACTAAGTGCCTACTATGTGCTAGACAGTATGCTGAGGAAGTGTTACCTAAGCCTCTGGTAGTCATAAGCATCCAGAAACAAGTTCTTCTAAAGATGGGTGGGTGGAGCCAATTATGGACCTTAGGACACAATATGTCAAATGGTCAGTGATCTGCAAGACCATCTTATCTAACGGCCTCATCTTGTAAAGGGGGAAACTGAGGCTCTGGGAAGGAAAACCACTTGCTCAAGCTTGGATAATTCCTTAATGGGTAAAATGGTAACCGTATTTGAACTCTGATCTCCTGCTGAATGTTCATAAGGCAGTGTGAACCCTAGTGGATAAAGCCCTGGATTTGGAGTCAAGAGACTTGGATTCAAATGTTACTTTGAATATTCTGTGATCACAGGCAAATCATATAGCTACTCGTCTTATTTGAAAAAAATGAATAATGGTCCAAAATTTCCCTATCTTCTGGAACTGTTCTTCCCTGAGGAGAAGGAGCAGAGAGGTGTCTGAAGTCTCACTTTGTCAAATATGTTGTAGATGGGATTCTTGGTCAGGTACCAATTAGAACAGTCCAGTGATAGAAAGTCAAATAGAAAGGGATCACTGAGATCAGTATATTACATTGGAAAACCACCAATTCTCAGTGTTAGATGTTTTATTTATTTTGTTAAACATTTCAGAATGACATTTTAATCTGGTTGGAGCCCCATAGGGGCTCCCTCTGGACATGATGGCCTCTGGAATTCTTTGAGCTACCATTGTTCGGAGGGAGAAAATCTCTAGGTGGAAGGGGTAGTCATCGGTATCAAATTCCCCAGAGAAACCAAGAAGGAAGATCTCAGTGGCCGAGGGCTCTGAGTGAAATGCCTCACATTTAACATTTTTGGGATCAGAACTGGCTGAGATGGTAAAGGACCTTGAACATTATCTGCTCTAAACTCATTTTACAGGTGAGGAAAGGGAGGTCCAGAGAGGGAAGGGGCCTTGGTCTTGTCAATGAGTTCCTGGCAGAGAGAGGTTTTGAGTTCTGTTCTTAGAACAACCAAGTTTTCTTTCTGTGGGGGTGTTGCTTGTTTCGGTGCCATAGTTGTCTTCATCTTCAGATACAGGTTCTCTTCCTTTCCTTATCAAACTCTTGTTATTGGAATCTGTCCTGTTGAAATGCACAACAGAGATGTGGGTGGATTGTTTGGCCATATTGACTCACAAAAGCAGAACTGATAGAGGGAGATAACCTGAAGTGTGTCTGTATGGCCAACTAAAACACAGCCCAGAGCCTTACCTTCCAGTCTCACTTGGATGTGTTCTCCATCTGGGCAGGATACACACTTTCGCTGGTAGTGTCTGGTGGAAACATCATTCTGCAGTGAATTAATTTAACCGGGTTGGCATTTCAACAGTCACAATCACATTCCTTAAGAAATCTTATTTCGTTTCCAATGGCTTTTCAGTAGCGGTTTGTAAGGTTTTGATGCCGACATCCCAGAGGACGAGCAGGGGTGTTAATCATGTTGAAATGGCTGTACCTAAAGTGGAAATTAAGGCCCTAAATTTCATTTCTGGCATGAGTTGTCATCTTGGATAATAGATTAAATGGATGATTCTCTTGGCAAAGAGGTGCTGAATATTTGGATGTCCACCAACTCTGCCAGTGTGGTAAGTTTTTGAGATCGACGTCATGGACATCATCTCGTTCTCCTTGACACATTTGACTGAAGCAAGTGGTAGTGGGATGGAAATGAGTGTTGTCACTACATCGGAGAATGGGAGTTTGAACATTTAGGGTGGAAGCTCATTATGCAGCACCAATGCCCTCTTGTCCGTAGAAGAGGCCTTTCTCTTAGGTGAACTCAAAATGGACTTTATAGTAGAAGGCCTGCTTTTCTTCCATCAACATTGATGAAAGGAAGGCCTTGATTGATTGATTGATTTCAAGGAAGGCCTAATTCTGTAGCTATGTTCTTAAAACTTACAGAAGATGAAAAGTAAGGTGGGAGACAGAGATACAGAGAGACAGAGAGAGGGAGTGAGCCAGACGGGGGTGGGGAGGAGATGGAGAGAGAAGGGGAATGGAAAGAAAAGGGGAGAGAGAAAGGGAGGGAGAGAGGGCAGGGCAAGGGAAGGCGACAGATAAAGAGAAGAAGAAAAGAGGGTACAGGAAGAGAAGGGAATAGAGGAAGAGAAAGAGGGACAGGGAGAGGGAGAGAGACAGAAATGGGGAACACAAAGAAAAGGGAGAGCAAGAGATAAGGAGAGAGAAAGGGGGGAAGAGGAGATGGGGAAGAGGAGGGAGAGAGAGAGAGAAGCTAGAACACAAAGCCAGCTCCATTTTGATTTCTGGGTGATTATTTCATTGTTGTCACTTGATTTATAATACAGTACAAATGGTGATATTTAAATACAATCCCTGTATATTAGTATGAGAGCATGTTTTGAAGACAAATAAAAAAAATCAATGAGAGTAAGAAACTGAAATTTAAGAATATGATTTTCCATAGTTCAGGTGAAGTGAGAATTATTCCTTCTTCCTGCCCTTTTTCTTTCCTTCTCTAATATTTTAGTTCAATAACTGAAATTATAAAAACATCATTTTTATGATAAAAAAATGGTACTTTAACAGGAAGCTGAAGAACCTTGCCTTGTATCATCACACCCTTAAATTTTCTCTCAACTAAATGAATTTCACAAGACCTGGGTCATTCTAGCGAAATACAGAAATTATAAATATTTCTTTAGATCTTAAACTATTTCCTATTCACACCAAACAAAGATATAACCCTGGCCTTGTCTACAGGGAGAAGGAAAGAATGAAAGTCTAAGAAAGCAAGGCCGATTTAAGGTCATAGCAGATGCCTCTTGACAAAAGATGTCCAAAATGCCACAGGCTCATTGCATCCCCTGCTTCAGCACTGGATTTGGAGCCAGAAGACCTGGCTTTGACTCTTCATGCACAACCTGATTGATTTTGATTAAGTCCCTCCTTCTCTCTGAGCCTCAGATTCCTCCTCTGTACAAGGAGAGAGTTAGATAAGATGATCTCCAAAGTTTCTTCCTGCTTCAGATTTTGTGTCCCTCTCCAGTCCTAGGTTAAAGTGCTGGGTTCTGCTCTTTCTCCCTCCCGAGCTCTTTCTCTCTATCATTGTTACTAAAGAGTGGGGCATTGGCCAAAGAAGGGGATGAAGCTAGAGGCCCAGAGAACCTAGAAATAAGCACAGTTCTGATCCTGAGAAATTGTCAGTTAACTGTATTCTATCATTTGTCTGCCCTCCATCTTCCAATATTATAGTTTAGGTTATTAGTAGAGGTGATGAAGGTCTAAATTAGAGGGGTTTCTGTGGAGGTAAAAATAAGGGAATCCAAGGTCACTTGGCCTTTTGAAAAGGAAGACAATGTCAACTCCAAGCTGTTGGGTTCAATACTGCAATGGCTCCCAGATAAATGGATGAAATGGATTTCTGCTCCCCTCCCTTTTTCTCACTAATGGAATCTTATTTTATTGGTAATAACATAAGAATTGTCAAATTGAGTAAGTACTTAGGATCCATGCTGCTCATTATTGTGGCTCAATGATGATCCATGTGAGGGAACATTGTAGTTCTCTCTGAAATTACTCTCAGAAGGCTAGCTATGTCCTTGGAGTTGGGGGTGGGGGGTGGGAGGAAAGAATTTAATTTTCTTGCAATAACCTGTAGTGAATCTGTTACCCATGGGTTTATCTAAACCTTGTAGGGATCCTATTATTGTTCCTCTCTCTACCACCTTTGGAAATCTTGAGTTCCACATATTTATCCCCTGTTGTGTAAAGTGGGCTTTATTTTGAAGGGGTGAAAATGACCTCTTTTAAATTTCTGGTACCAGGAATTTGGTGAACAGCTCTTTGTCATCCACTATCACTCAAATTACAGTCTTATGGATTTCGGTCTCGGCCTTCATCCTTCCAGATACATAAGTCCTACTTTCTTTAGGTTCGTATGAGGAGAAAAGCTGATCTTCATGTCCACCTTCGTCATAGTTGCTTTTCTAAGGACTTTTCTCTAGCTCCATGGCAATATTATATCTTTCTTGAATATGATGATGACACTTCCCAAAAGCCTCAGGGGCTAGCTGTGGATAGAATTTGTTTTTTTAATGATCACCTGGATCTTTGCAACTAGGAGAGGAGGAAATCAAAGAAAAATTCATTGAAACTTCCTTAAGGGAGTGTTTGAACAACTAGCAAGGAAATCTTGGCCATTCAGCCCCACCAGGGGACTTCCAGTATGTTGGGTGAGCCCCTTCTATTTATTCAATAATACTCAACAAGCATTTCACAAGCACTAACAATGTTGGGCACTTGCGCTATAAAAGAAAAGATGCTCCCTACCTAGTAGCTTACTATCTCATGGGATAAGACAGACCATTAGAGGAAGTTAGAGAAAAGCTTGTTTTAGGAGTTTAAAGATTTTTTTTAGGCTTTATTTCTCAATCTCCCTCAAAGCCCTTCAGTTCAGAGGCCGTCCTTCCCGGGATGGCCATTCTGGGCCTCAGGCTTGACATAATGAGTCTGTGATGGAAGGTTTTCAACCTAGAGAAGAGCCCCATGCTCCATTTGTTTCTTTTTTTGCTGTTGAGAACAGGTAACGGTTTGGCCATCTGCCTCATGGTGCATTAAGACTTATGTGGTTCCTCAAAATAACTGGATTACATCCAACTGTAGCTCGTCTAAATGAGATTCAAGACCTCCAATTGAATCCAGCTTCAACAAGGGAGCAGTTAAAGGAGTAGAAGTGCAGAGGTCATTCTTCCTTTGCAAACTGGATACCGGGAGAATGCTGATTTAAAAAATATGGGTTTTTACAGCAGCAGGGAACATGGGATCATTGAAAGTGTGGTACAGTTTCCCAAATGCCATTTAATCCAATCTCGATCAGTTTTTAATTAGCAGGCATTCATTAAGTACTTACTATGTGCCAACATTTTGCATCTCCTCCCAGTGAATTCTGGACTAAACTTTTCCTTCATCTTCAGGGCTTGTGTAAGTTTCATATATGCATGTGTGTATACATATACACATATATGTATGTAAATGTGTTTGATAATACATATGTAGATGTGTGTATGTGTATATATATATATATATATATATATATATATATATATAAAATGTGAATTTTATTTTTTTATTTTTTTTTATAATGTGAATTTTAAAAGAAAATGGCTCATGCAATAAAATGGAGGCCTTTAATAAGGACAAAGGAATTATAGCTGGGGTGCTACCCAGCAAGTGCTGTGGTATTCCTCCCCCCAAACACACATGTACACACAGGAGGTCGGGGAACAGGTTTAAACCTCTATAAGGTACCAAGACAGAGAGAATGACTAGAATGAGGGTGGGAGGGGTTGGATATCTTACAGTTTCACAAAAATAAGTTGTTTTGCATAATAATCCTAATATCTCATACTGGCATATTAAACAATATTTTTTCAGGACATGCCTTTAGAAATAGATCCTTTTAAAAAAAAATAGATCCTCCAAGAGGGCTTAAAACAGTTTTGTTGATTCCATCTCTGATATCTGACCCCGAGTTGTCAAACTAAACATGTTAAGTGAAGGAGGATATCTTGCCCTTGCTAGCCTTGCTTTAGCTAATAGTAAATGGCATCCTGGGTAAGGCTTCTATAACATAGCTCTCTTCTGGGTCTAGTCTTCCTTCTCTATCTTTTTCTGCCTCTTCATCTTTTATCTTCTTGATGTGGGTGGTCCTTCTAGGTTCCTTAAGTTTTCTTCTTTTCTCAATTTAGAGTTAGTGATCCCATATTGTGGATATGACTTGGAAATTTCCGTGACTACTCTTAACCTTTCCCCAGAGCACTTTCAACTGACCCCTAGACATTCCCATTCCCTCAGCCTTAGGTCAACATATCTGAAGATGAATTGATCATCTTGTTCCTAAAACATGTCCCTCTCCTTTCTCTTGATGGTGCTTCCATCTTCCCAGTTATCCAGGCTCACAGTATCCAACTGATGACAAATCCTGTCCTTCTATCTCAGAAATATGTCCCATTTAGGTCTTTCTCCTTTCTCAGCAACTATACTTATTCAGATCCATATCTTTCTTATTAAGAAAATTAACATCTTGGGGCAGCTAGGTGGTGCAGTAGATGGAACACCAGCCCTGAAGTCAGGAGGACCCCAATTCAAATCCCTTCTCAGACAATTAACACTTCCTGGCTGTTTGACCCTGGGCAAGTCACTTAACCCCTATTGCCTCAGCAAAAAAAGAAAGAAAGAAAGAAAATTAACATTTTATTGATGTCCTTTTGTTTTTTGCATCATGGACCCCTATAGTCAGCCATCACTGGTAACAGAAAAACAGTTAAAGCTAACCAACCCGATGACTATATCTGACAGTACATGCAGTGTTCTGTACCTAGGAAAAAGTGGGAGGTATATTTCCCCATCTTTTCTAGGTTCAAAATTAATCATTACACTCATACAACTTGGCTTCATTTTACGGTTCTTTTTAAATTTATATTGTTATAGCTATCTATACTGTTCTACTGGCTCTGCTTTCTTTATTCTGTGTCAGTTCATAAAAAGGCTTCCCATATTTCTCTGAATTCCTCCTATGCATTTTTTTTTGGCTGAGACAATTAGGATTAAGTGACTTGCCCCCCAGGGTCACACAGCTAGGAAATGTCTGAGGTCAGATTTGAACTCGGGTCTTCCTGACTTCAGGCTATCCTTCATTTCTTGTGGGATAATTTTATCCATCCTCTTTCCCTTCCCCTCCCTTTTGTCAACTGAGGATCTCTCTTTATACTTTACTGAGAAAATTGAGGCAATTTTCTGAGTTTCCTCTCTTCTGCTTTTCTAAGTTTTGTAATAATTTTTTTGACATATTTCCCTGTCCATTTCTTTTTTACTTCACTCTGAGATAAAGGTGTGGCCCTTCTTGCCAAGATCAGCTCCTCAACATGTGCTCTTAGACTTATCCCCTCCACTTTCCATTCCCCAATAGATTATCCCAACAATGATTTCTCTCCCCTCCCCAGTCTTTAATCTCTCCCTATTGGCTCTTTCCCTTTTAGCTACAGATATTTCCAGGTCTTCCCAGTTGTAAAAACCTTTACTAGATCCTGCCATTCCTGCTAGCTATCATCCTGTTGGACTCCTCCCTCACACAGACATGTAGCTGTGAAAGTCTGTCCATTCCTATTGCCTCTAGTTCCTCTCTTCACAGTCTCTTCTCCACCTCGTGAGCCATGCAGATTCTCCATGCAGAACTGAAATTAATCTCTCCAGAGTTCCCAATGATCTCTTAATAACCAAGCTCTTAATGAACCCATTCCGCATCCTTTTTGACCTCTCTACAGCCTGTGACACTGTCGTTCACCCTCTTCTCTGGAATATTTTCTCCTTTCTGGGTTTTTGTGGTTTTGGGGCCCTCTCCTATTTTTCTACCTTTTTACTCTCTCTTAACATGATTTCATTAACTCCCATGAGTTCGGTTATCATCTCTATACGGATGATTCCCAGATCTATATATCTACCCCGATCTTTCTCCAATCTACATCACCAGCTGCCCATTGGATATTTCAAAATGAACGTCCCCTAAGCATCTCAAACTTAACATGTCCAAAACAGAATTCATTCTCTTCCTTCCAAAGCATCCTTATTCTAAACTTATCTGTTTCTGCTGCATATGCCACAATCTTCCTGGTCACCTTTAGAGCCTCATTATTGTCCCTGACAATATCTGTCCCTTTCATTTGCCCCAGATATCCAGTCAGTTGCCAAATTTTGTTATTTTTACAATCTGTCCAACAAACAGCTGCCTCAGACCTAACCATGTCATTCCCTTGCTCAGTAAGCTCTAAGGACTTTATTTTCCATTTATTTTTTGTGTTGGATCAGAAGTGGTTAACATGATGGCAGAGATTTTGTCATATGACTTTTTTTTTTAAGTCCAAATCCTTTATTGTCTCCTTGAAAGTCTTGTCTCCTTTCCTGAGGCCCCATTAGCTTTTTTAAAAAAATTTTTAAAATTTTTATTTAATAATTACTTTATATCGTTTGTCATATGACTTTAAGAAAACTAGAGTTTCTTTTTGTGGGAACTCTTTATCAGTTTAGTTCACAGTCATTCTGTGCTTAATTATGTAACTTTTCGTGAATTTTCAGGGCCAAAAAATTAATCTTCTTGTAGCCATCTTTTTGTGATGACCTTCACATAAATTATTCTTTTTCAATTGACAAAGTCAATCTCAGGGCCAGCTTAGTAGGTCTGCTGCATTGGCGTGATCAGAGTGACCTTCAGGCAATCATGGGCCTTCTCCAAGGTCAAATGTCAGTGGAGGTTTGTTGATTTGTTAAAATAAGAAAAGCAATCAACACAGGGAGTTCTGCGTGTAAGTAATAGGTGGCTTTGCTAGGGTACTGAAATAGTTAGTTTTTTCTCTTACCTTCCTGTATTTGTAGGATTCAGTGATTTGAAGAGATTGGGTAAAGGGTTGGGAGAGAACAAACTGCTGACCCTGCTCTCAGTTCTACATCCACTAGCCTTAAACTAGAATTGATCATTCAGGAGAGAATTGCCCTGAGCTGGCTCTTTGGAAAGTCCATGACAACCCTTCTTCCTCGAAACTCCAGACCCATCTTATTGTTTTCTTCCCCTCTCCCCGCAATAAACAAGACTAAGCTCCTTGGACAGGGACAACTTCCCTCCCTCAGTGTTACCTGGTTAAGCACATAGCAGATATTCACTATTCCTTTCACTTGAAATGGCTGTCTTCGTCCCAGCCAGGTGTATCACTGAACAGGTCAGTTAACCTCTCAGCTTCAGTTTCTTCATCCGTAAAGTTGTCATAAAAGTAGCAGCTACTTGACAGGTGGTCATGAGACTCCAATAAGATGATGTCTATAAAGTACTTCACTAATTTTAAAGGGCTATATAAATGTTAGCCCTCATGAATAGCAGTGTTCATGGTGGTTGTTATTAGAATCAGAAGAATGGGTTCATGTTCAGACTGTTCCACTTAGTACCTGTGTGACTTTGGGCAGGTGAGTTTATTTCTCTTAGTATCTCATAAAATGAGGAAGTGGGACTATGTTTTCTGAAGTTCCATCCTGCCCTGACATCGTTTTAGGGTCCCTTGTAGGATTAATTTTTTGGACAAGAAATTGGACTGCTGCCAACTGAAGATAAAGAATTCAAAAGAGAGAGGAAGATTTGGGAAGCGAACAGCTGATTATGAAGATAGTAGCTGAGAATGGGGTTTGGTTTCCTTGACCATAGCTTTACACACAGGAATGGTGGGTCTAGAGACGGGGATGGAATGGACCTAAAAAAGTTTGGCAAAAACATTTCCCTATACAATTGTAATAACAATAGTAATAATAATAATAAAACTGATATCTATACATCTTTCAGATTTTTGAAGGGCTTTACAAATATTCTCATTTGATTCTCACAACCCTGAGAAGTACATGTTACTATTTTTTTGTGTAGAAGAATAAATATAAATTTGGTTTTAGACCAGTTTTGGTTTACTGTAAACCCCTGGTAGTCACTTATTGGCCCTTCTGTACCTTGCCTAATGCCTCCCCCCCCCCAGGCTCCAGCTTCCCCCACCCACCCACATCCCCAGCCCTTAAAGGAGGGGTATGGTAAGTTGGAGGGCTTGCCTCCTTAGCCGAGGAGATTTGGCAAATAAATGTTCTCAGAAAACTGCTATACACCTTAGGACAAGCTGGGCTATGAATTGGGTTTGGTCCATGCACAAAATCTGATTTCCAGGTTACTGGCTTTCAGTTTAGGAAGAAGTAGATAGTGGCTTCCTTGTAGGGCCTCCTGGCAGGATTACCAGCTCAGGCTCTTTCAAAATGAGAGTTGCTGCCCAGGAAGACTGAGGCTCTGAGGACCCCCTCCAAAAAGGCTCTGAAGATTCACTTTGTGTACCAACTGTTGGCTGCTGCTTTTCCAGAGAGCATTGGACTAGATTATAGATTCACTCAGTTGGGGGGTGGAGCATGGGAAGAGAGGTTGGGAGAGAGGCAAGGATGGGGAAACTCTAGAAGTGACACTGATAGGAAGAGCCAGGAGGATCATTAAACCGAGAAAATATATATAAAGATAGATGCTATTATTCTTCCCATTTTACAAATGAGAGAACTGGGGCAGGGAGAACTTAAGTGATTTGTATAGGGTCACATAGCTAACATCTCAAAATGGATTTGAATTCAGGCCTTCTTTTCTCTAGGTACAGAACTCTAGCCACCATGTCAAATGATAAAAATGTTATGGATTATTTTTTTTTCAAACTTTAGAGTACTAGATCCTGACTAGGTGGAATAGATTATAGAATAGATTGGGTTTAGATATGTTAAGAAGATAGATTTGTGAAGGAGGCCTAGGAACCATTTGGGAGAAGCAAGGTAGAGAGGCCAGATCTAGGTAAGAATCAATTGGAGGCAGAAACAGGAATTATGCCATTGGCCTTGACATGTCACTGATCCAGCTATTCTAAGAAAAGGGCATATCAACAGCTACATATTTACAAAGTAATAAAATTGGTATTCGTGTTTATAAAAAATTTTGCCTATAAATTTACAAATATAATCAAAAGGTATTTAAATTGAAAGGGAAAAGGAAAAAAGAAAACTGCTTCCATATATCCATCAAACTAGATATCATAAAAAGTAACTATAATTTGAAAGAAAAATATCCATAGAAACACCCACAAATTCATAGGAGACAAACCAAGAAAGTGCAATAGAACCTCTAGCTTCAGATAGTTAGTTAGAAATGCACTTAGTCTGGATCAAAGTGAACTAAGCTTTTTTTTTTTAATCATACTTTATTTTAAAATTTATTTTTAAAAATTTTGAGTTCCAAATTGCCTTTCTCCTTCCAATTTTAACTTTCCCCCACCCACTGAGAAGGCAAGAGATATGATATCGATTTTACATGTAAAGTCATTCAAAACATATTTTCATATTAACCATGTGGGGGGAAAAAAGCAAAAAAAAAATAAAGTAAGTGAAAATGTATGCTTTCATCTGCACTCAGAAATTGGCACGAACTAGAGATTTTCACACTAGGGAGACATAGCAGAATAGGATGTACAAGTGTACCAAGAATGGAATAGATTATGATCATAGACTAGATCATGGAATAAATGGAATAGATTATAGAATAGGTTGGATTTAGTGGAACAGAGTAACCTTGTGTATTAAAAAGATGTATTTGTGAAGGAAGCCTCGGAATCTTTTGGGAGAAGCAACGTAGAGAGGCTGCCAGATCTGGGTAAGGATTAATTGGAGGCAGAAACAATGTTACAGTTGCCATTGGTGTTACACTATTCTTCACTTGGACAGAAAACAAGTGTAGGAGGAGTTGGGGAAACATGTATCAAGGTAGGCACATAAAGTGGCAGAACTTTCTAGTAATCAAGGACTGATTATTTGAACGTCTCTGTTAGGACTGTCTATCAGGATCAAAGTAGCGAATAATTTCTTGCTTTGGTTTAATGATGTCATTTGTCAAAAGATTAAAGAACTAATATGTGTTATTTTGGACCCGATTCTTACCATGAGAGAACTTTGTTATCATTCAGTGATCCCTTCTCTTAATGAATGAAGGAGATGGGGTTTTCTTTATCAAGGAGAATGATCTTGGGAGAGATGCTTCCAGGTGTAGTGAAAAAAAGTGGATTCAGAGTCATATGTCCTGGTTTCAAATCCTAGCCCTTCTGTTTCTTGCCTAGGGGACCTTAGGCAAGGTCTTAGGACCTCACTTTCTTCATCTACTTCAGATGAGGGAGTTGAACTTGACCACAAGGCCCCTTCTAGCTTTAAATCTTTGCCAAGGTAAGAACAGATTGCAGAAGTCAGAAAAAAAATAAATGATTAGTGGGGAGTTGAATCCTAAGATTAATAGGGAGGTGACCTTGCTTGATGAGGCCCAAATAAATTTTCTGGCTATCAGTGGTAGTAACCTAAGAAAAATCATATAAAATGGGAAAGGTACTGCAAAATTAGAGGCCAAATGTTGTGATTTTCAAAAGTGGAAGATTGTAGACTCAGACAAATGTAGGATAGTGAGCCTGACGTTGATTCCTGGTAAAATGTATTATCGAAGGCGTGGTTAGCAGACATGTCGAAACCAAAATGGGGATCCCTGTAATGTCACTAAGAACAGGCCAGGAGAGTGAATTAGGGCAGGGTTACTGCAGAGATGACGGGATGATCATCCTGAGCTTGGAAGGCCAACCCCATCATTTTGCTGATGAGAAGACTGACTTCAGCAAGCATTTTACTATTGCTTTCCTGCTTTTTTGAGTCGTGTGTGTGTGTGTGTGTGTGTGTGCGCGCACGTCTGTGTGACAGTTGGGATTAAGTGACTTGCCCAGGATCACACAACTAAGTGTCAAAGCCCAGATTTGAACTCTGGTCCTCCTGACAACAGGGTTAGATGATCTATCCACTGTGCTATCTCGCTGCCCCCTTTCCCACTCTTTTCACTAATAAGATGGAGAAATGTAGACTAGGTGGATTTATAGCCTGAATCGGCTCTCTGCCACCACAGGGAGCGGGTTGTTCTATCTCCATGGTCTTCTTGCACTCTGGCTGCGCTCTGTTGACCTTTTATTTCTTTGAGCTCTCGCTTTACTTCTCTCTTACTTCCTATTGTTTCCAAACTGCGCTGCACTGGCCCCAAGAGGTCCCTGCAAAACCATTAGTTTCTGTGGATTGGGCTCACTTAGGGTCATGACATAGTTGAGATTACGGCGCATGCGCTGTGCCTTTGGTAGCTTGGGCGTTGCCGCCTTCCGCTCCCACAATGCACTTCGAGCTGAAGCGCGCACCTCACCGGATGAATTTTAACCGTCGCTCCTTCAGCCGCCTTGGTTTTCAAGGACCAATCCCGATGAAGCCAGTCTCCAGACAGACAAACAAAGATGAACTTGCTCCTGAAGTAACAAGTACTATGAATACGATGCCTTCCGACCCACAGCCTGGTGATGTAGATAGATGTGATTATGATGAAGAAGAAAGGTATGACCGTGGTAGAGTCGAGCTGTGGAGAAATCAGCTAAGATTTCCCGGACTCAACTTTTGGGACTTTAAGATAAACATTTTAGGTGTAAAAGATGACACTCCGATCCATTTCTGTGACATGTGTGAATTACCTATTAAAATTTATGGACGTTTGATACCATGCAAGCATGTTTTTTGCTACGGCTGTGCAATTTTGCTTGAGCAAAAGGCAGATAGCCTATGCCCAAACTGTAATAACCCCATCCGAAGAATTGACCAGTATACGCTGGGTACTCTTTTCATGTGCGGTGTTGTTCAAGACTGCAAGAGAACGTACTTATCTCAAAGAGATTTAGAGGCTCACATCAACTTCCGTCATTTGAGAAGTAGACCACCTGTTACTCCTCTGATGGAAAATGTTCCTACTCCTGTTCTACCAGCCCCTGAGATTCGGGATCAGGGTGCAAAGAAACATAAAGTAAGCCAGGTTCAGCCAGAGCAGCACATCAGAATGCCATCATCTCCTTTACTGCTTGAGCGCCATACTCTGCGACGGCGGGAAAATTTTCGAGATCCTTCCAGGGAGTTCCCAGTGCCTCCACCGCCACCTCCACCTCCACCTCCACCGCCACCGCCACCTCCACCGCCACCTCCACCGCCACCGCCACCGCCACCGCCACCTCCACCTCCACCGCCACCGCCACCCTTAAGTCGTTGGGTGGAGCAGGATCCCTATCAATTTTCGACAAAAAAGAATAACAATATAATTTTTCCTATTCAGAAAGACTCAAATTCCCATGTCAGAGAAGCACCACTTTCGGTTCCAGCACATTATCCTGACTATCGGGATGAACTAATGATTTCTCAGCCTAATCCTATTTTATCTCCATGGCAATTTTTTGGAGTCCCCCCACAAATGCCACACGTTCCTTCTTTTCCTCCTCCTCTACCTCTTCCTCCACCTCCACCCCCACCCCCAGCAGCAAGATATACAATCCAACTTCCTTCCCAGGCAACTGGTATGTCTTCTATTGGTTATAGCCAAGCTCTCTCTCCATCAGCGACCTCCGGTCCCCCACAAATTCCTCCATCCTTTGATTACGTCGCTGCCCCGATGCCATCGTCGTATGTACATCATCTTGCACCAGGACAACTTCCTGCCCCTCAACCTGTTGATCTCCCAGTAAATGTCCCTGGGCTTCACCACTATTATCCTGACTCTTGGCTGCCGCCTCCCGAAGACAAAGAAACTCTTGGACATCCATACCCACAGCCATGGGAAATGGATCCTGATTTAGAACCGGCACCAAAAAGGGCACATCAGAGCCCTCCTCCTGCAGGAACCCGGCGGCGACGGCGGAGGCGGCGGCGAATGCAGGATCCACCTGAATACCCACTTCCTGGACTGAGTCATGAAAATCAGGAAAGATTTGAACCATATGGCCCTCAGTGATTTAACTGTGAAGATATATTGGGGGTTGGGAGATGACTAAATTGAAGATAAAATGGAGTTCAAGGCTGAGACTTAATTATAGATAAAATAGGAATTGGGGTGGGACTGAAAATAAAATGGAAATTGAAGCAGGGCTGAATTGTAAATAAAATGGGGTTGGGGATGGGACTGAACTGAAGGTACAATGAGGATTGGGGTGGGAAGGGCCTTTATCTTTTTGGTGTATTTTGAAAGAGGAGAAATTTCATCTGTAGTTCACTATGAAATTCTTTTAGGGTCTTGTATCTTAAAATGTTTTTATGTTTTGACTTTGGGTACTATTCCTAGTATGATAAATTGCCCCAGAGTTGATAATTTTGTAATATTATTTTTTGGGGGAATTTAATATTGTGCCACTTCCAGAAGTATTGCTTTTATTAATCCTATATTTAGTTCTTGTGATACATTATGTTAACCTTTGTAAATAATTGCCATTTCATTGTTTGTTGGAAAAAAAAAAGAAGAAAAAAAGAAAAAAAAAAGAAAAAAAAATTAAAAAAAATGTTTTAAGGGAGGGAAAAAAAAATGAACTACTGGCCTGATCCAAAGAGTAGTCAGTAATGGTTCAGTGTTCATTTGAAAAGAGCTCATCAGTGGAATCTTTTCTTGGGGCTTTTTTTGGTTATTGTTATTTTTTTAACATTTTAAACAATGATTTGGATATTAGGTGCAGACAGCATACTCATCAGGTTTGCAGATAGTGTTTTCCCTCACAAAGCAAAGAGGGAAAGTTAAGAAATTAGACTCTAGAAACATCTTGACTTGCTAGAATGTTAGGATGAATTTAATAAAACAAATTCTTGTAGGGATTCATCCAGCATTTTCACTTGGGTTCAAAAATCAGCATGACAGGTAGGAGATGTAGGAGGTGTGAGAGTAAACGTGAGTACAAACATCTGAAGATGATCTGAGTGTTTCAGGAGATCAAAGTCGCCACCAGTGTGAATTATCAGTATGACAGGGCACCCCATCCCCCAAAAAGTCTCCTGTGATTTGAGCCTGCATTAAGAGAGGCATTGTGTATATGACAAAACTTAAACTTTGGGTCATGACCCATATGAGGTTGCTTAACCGAATGTGATGGTGATGAAATTGATTTATCATCAGTAAATGTTTGATTTGTTAAACAGATTTTATATTCCTATGTACTCAGGGTCACATAAAAATTTCTTGGTTGAAAAGGAGTCACAGGTGGAAAAAGTTTAAGAAGTCTTAGTGTATAGAACTAAGAAAGTGATGAGCCAGCTTTCTGCTGCCCTCTCTGAGGTGAGGGCCTCATGTGGCCCACTTTCTCATGGCCCTCACCTTCTCTGTAATGTGACAAATCAAAATACTTTTCCTTGACGACCACTTTCCTATAGATGTCATTTTTCCCTATTAGAACATTAAGTAATAGGCAGGGACTATTTTCTATTGGTGTATAGTAAGGATATAATAGATGCTTTTAATTGATTGATCAACAAAATCATTCTGTATATCCTGTGTTGAATATCATCCAAATGCTTTCCACCATCCGTCCCCTTCTTTCCCTGGTTTATGTATTTCCTTCCATGGATATATGTCATCAATAAATAGTGCTACCCTGCTCAACCAATGTTTTCCTGTCTTGTTTCTTTATACTCATCCAGAGTCTTATTATTATATTCATGAATTTCTCTCCCACCAAGCCTCAGTCACATTAAACCTTCCCCTTTGCATTGGTGCTATTACGTCTTCTTGCTTCTTGCTTAAACTTTGGGAATCTGTATAAAGACATTTATGGCTCTGGGTCTCGAGAATAACTTTTTCCTTGGAAATTTTCTCTCCTGTGAATTTCATGCGAACTCAAACAACATGGGAATGGAATTATGAAAGAGAATTGGGGCCCTGGCTAATACTTTTTTTTTTCATAAATGTCAATAACAACTTTATTAATTGGTCCAGATTATTTGACACATATAATTCAGATCTGCTTTCTAGTTTCTTGTTCAGATTTTGTTGTTTTGTTTTAGAAACAATGGATAGCATACATGTTCAACCTGTATTGGATTACTTGCTGTGTAAGGGGTGGGGCACGGAGGAAGGGAGGGAGAAAATTTGGAATGCAAGGTTTTGCAAGGGGGAATGTGGAAAACTGTCTTTGTATTTTGAAAACTAAAAAGCCATTGTTATTTAAAAAATAAAAAAATAATATATAGCGGGGGACACTCAAACAGCACAGTGGATAGAGCATCACACCTGATGTTGGGAGGATTTGAATTCAAATCTAGCCTCAGACACTTAATCCTGACTAGCTATGTGATCCTGGGCAGGTTACTTAACCTCAATTGCCTTTCAAAAAAACCCCAAACTAATGTATAGCAAACAGTGAGGGATGACAAAAAGGATTATAAAAGCAAAAACATTTGGACTGAAACATAAGGTTAAGGAGAACAAATCATATATTTGAAATTGAATTAATTGCAGGACCAAGATCCTGAACCGTTGTCTTTTAGGAAGAAAGAATTCCTTATTGAGAGATACATGCAATAATTTCCTGGCGTCACAGGCCTTGCTAATATTTTAATGACTTTTAGCTTATTGGTTCAATACTTTCACATTTTGAGGGTTTTTTCAAAGTTAAGGATAAAAATTAAACATTTATTCATTCAGAAGCATTTCCTAAATGCCTCTTCTGGACTTAGCACCGAATCAGATTCAGGAATTAACAAATAAAACAGTAGTTACTGTGCTATATGGATTAAATCCTTTTGATTATTTTATTATTATTATTAACTTTTTTTTTGCTGGGCTCACCACTTGATGCAGCAATCCAATAATATCCTTCATAATTCCGATTGCCTTTTTTTTTTAAACTAGAAAACTTTTTGTTGTAGGTGGAGCAAGATAGCTGAATGGGATAACTGAACATATTTCAGATGTTTCCAATTTTGTTAATAGCAACCAAAGCATCAGAGACCAGAGCAAGTTGTCCCTAGGCCTTCTCTCCATCAGCCTGGATCAGTGTGTTAAACTTGCCATCCATAATGCAGATGAGAGGGTGCTATTTTCCTCAGTTTAGTGATCAAGCTCGTTTCTCTTGGGGGCATTTTGCTGAGCATATTTGGTCAGCCTTTAAAGTCTAAATGACTTGTGTTGCCAGAAGCTAAGGGATGTTCAGATCTTTTTGTGGCTTCCACACTACCTTCTTGGCCTTTGAGGCCTTGCACCTCAAAATGGGGGACAACCATCTCCTTCTTTGCCTTCAATACCATCTTGGAGGGAGAAAAGCCAGCTTGCTTTTTAATGGGCGCTTTGAGAACTTATTATGGAGGCCTTGCCAGCTGTGTCCCAATCCCAGCTCGGTGTCTCTGGCTAGTTGGTATTCCATCAGATGGATGCTGTCTGTTGTCCCCTTTCCCTACCATTTGCAAGTGGGGATTTGTGTTCTTCCTGGGGAGGGTCTTGAGGACAGCAGTTGCTGTTGCCTCTTCTAGACAGCTTGTCCAGAATGGTTCGAGCCCCGATGTTCCATGGATGCCCTACTCCTAGAGCACGGTGTTCTTTGGATGCGACTGCTCCAGGGCAGCTAGCAGCAGTGGTGAGGCTGTTTATGCGGTGAGTAGGAGACAGCAGGCCTGAAAGAATTGATTTTGTTTGTTTTTATGATTTATTCTGCCTCTGGGGCGCTTTCTAAACCCTTTAATTTAGGACCTTGGTCTTAGGAAAAGGTATTGTGGGAAGAATTTAGACTTGACAGCTCCAAGCTGCCAGCTCCCTCTTCCATTCCCTCTAGTCCTGATGGGTAAAGGGGGAGCCTCTTTTTTTAAGTAGCTGCCAAGTTGGAAATCTGATTGCTAAACAAGGTAGTCTGATCATTTTTCATTGCCCTTTCTATGGAGTTCCCTTGGTATTGGGGACCCGAGCTGTTATTTGAAGTGCATGGGAATCTCTCAGTGCATTAATTCAGTGTAGCAGACAGAGCACCGGCCTGGCAAGATCTGGCTTCCAGTACTGTTTCTCCTACTTACTGGCTGTGTGACGCTGGGCCACATGCTTTAAGTCAGGGCAGTGGGCATTTATCAGAGCACTTTCTATGTACATATACCTTCCTCCATCTAAGTCTCAGCTTCCTCATCTAGAAAATATGGGAGCTGGAGAAGATGCTACCTCTGGTCCCTTCCAGCTGTGATATGTGATCTGTGTCTAGTTTAGTAAGAAGTGCTTAATTCGAGTTTGAGGTCTCCGCGTTAGATATTATTTCTGATGGTATAGACCTGATTCCTATGCATCTTCTACTTGGGAATCTTCAGTAGCTTCCTTTTGCTTATACTGTAGCTTACACCCCTTTGCCTGGCATTCAAAGCTTTCCACAATGCCCTGGTACCACCCTTCTGTCCCAATCTCATCCCCATTTTGTCTCCTTTGCCTTCTCCTTTGTGCCAAACTGGATGGCTTTCATTCTTGCCAACTCCCACCCAGCACCGCTTCAGTTTCATGTCTTTGTTCTCTCTGTTCCTTTACTATGTTGGGCATATATTCGTTCCTGTTGTTTGTTACCCATCTTTTCAATCTTACCTTCTTCAGGACTCCTGCTGGGCAACCCACCAGCCCCGTGGCAATGGGGTGTCCCTTCATTTCTCAAAGCACCCAATTGCCATCTATCCTTTCTTCTAGAATGTTAAATGCCATAGTAAGTGCTTATGATGTCTTATCTGCTTCCTAGGTGCTAAGTTCCAAAGAGGGGAGGTACCAAATTTGATTTAACTTTTGTTTCTTCTAGCACTTTGATGTATATACTGTAGATACTTCAGTATTTACACAATGGATCTGATTCTGATTGAGACTCCAGTTTTTATAATTAGTTTGTTATTTTATTGTCATTATTGGAAAGCTATTGCTTTTATGACCAAGAGGAAGAGATCCAGAGGGAGAACAGGTACCATTGTGGTTTTGTTTCCATTTCTAGTTAAGCAAAAAATTAAGAGGGAGGGGTGAGAGCTTGGGATTTTGGCCTAGGAGACTGTAAGAGGCATCCTCTCTTGGTTTTCTCAACTCAAAAGCTGACTTTGTGTCATAACTCTAAAGCTGGAAGGGACTAAAAGGATCATCCAGTCTGGGCTCTCTTATTTTACAGATGAAGAAACTAATTGCCAGAAGGGTAAAGTAATTTGCCCAACAGCACATATAGAATCATCAGTCTAGAGTTGGAAGGGGCCTCTGAGCCCATCTAATCCAACTGCCTCATTTTACAGAGAGGGAAACTGAGGCCCAGGGAGGGGAAATGACCTGGTCATGTTCACACAATCAGTATCAGAGGTAAGATCCGAACCTAGGTTCTCTGAATCTAAATCCCTTACTTCCCAACCTTGAATTTCAACAACAACCTGAAATTTGAAATAACTCGGTCGAGTGATTTTTATCTTCTTGGCCATTTTTGTTTTGGCCATTATAATATAAGACTGTAGTTTGCACTTACATCGTCAATCAATAAACATTTATTGATTTATACTTTCACTCTTTGTAGCTAAAAGCCTGACAGCCTCTGATCTAGCTATAATCGGTTCCTTATTTAGGATGTAAGCCTGTTGGTGTAAAGTAGCAACTTCAGGAAGATGTGTGTCTGTATACAGCGACTAGAAGAATAGACAACTTTGGGTTTTTTTTCCCCCTCTGGGCTTTCTCTCTTCTGACCTTGTTTAGTGATCATCCAATAGCCATCACTGTGCTAATGCAGTAAATTGACAACTCAGCTCTGAATGTGAAGCACATCTGTCACAAATGGAATTACTGCCTTTGCAGAAGAATAATGCATTATTATAGGGGGAATTAAAAAAAGTACTCTATTATGGGTATAAGCTTCCAGTTGCACATACAACTCAGAATTGTGTGCTATACATTAATATACATAGAAGTTCAAGGACAAACTCAGGGGTCCTTTAGAAGAACAGGGCTATTTATAGTTATTTATTTATTCATGGATTCAAAGATTATCAGGCTAGTCTCTTTTAGGTGAGTGAGAGAGAGAGAGAGAGAGTGTGTGTGTGTGTGTGTGTGTGTGTGTGTGTGTGTGTGTGTATTGGGGGAGAAATCTGACTCTGCCTCAAACTGTAGAGTATACTCTACCTCCCCTGTAGCATTCCCCCACAAATTCAGGCCCACAATGAAAGTATGTTATGATGTGACCTTGAAGAACAGACCAGAGAGGTAGGGGGGGTACAATGGTAAGAGCATTAAATTGAGAGTTTGAGGAGCTGGATGTAAATCCCAGATTGTGATACTAGCTATGTGACACTTCCCTTTCTTGTTCCTCAGTTTCCCCAGCTGCCCTAAAATGAGGATATTGAACTTGATGTGCTCTAAGTCTCCTCCCACCTTGAAATCTGTGGCCTGAAAATACTGGGAAAAGGAGGGAGCTCTTGGAGGCTAGAGTGGTAAGGGTATGCTAGTTCCTTCTTTTTGGAACCAAAAGCTTTTCTGCATTCACTGGGGAGCATAACAGCACATTTGATTTCCACCCACTGCCCCCCTGAAAGATTCTACCTAAATAATCTTAATTAATTTCTTCTTTCTTAACCTTTTCCTTAATTTTTTTTGTCAAAATTTATATAGGGAAGAATGGATGGGAGGAAGGTCTTTGCCTCTCTCAGTGCTCGGTGGAGTGGCTCCTGGACTCCCCTCCTCACATGCAACATGGGGATGTACCATTCCTCAGGGTCACTGAGATAGCTGTGGCCTTGTTTTAGGCACATAGATCATTCCGTGCTAGAGTTTCATATTGGGAATCTTCTCAGCAGAGGGGGAAAAGGGGGGCTGTCATTGCTGAGAGAAGCTTTGTCTTCCTTATCAATCAGAGATGTTGGAAGCTGGGAATTGTTCTCTTAGACCATCTGCTTCTTTCCCCAGGGCCCAGTTCAGGGTCGGCCCTCCCACTAGGCTTTCCCCTGGGCTGTTTAGTTGGCAACATTGCCTTTGAAGCTTCTGTAGCATTTCAGAAGCTACTCCTAGCCTCTTCTTCTGGTCCAGGGACTGCCAGCTCACTGCCGGAAAGGTAATTATGAAATTTTTCTTGTCAAATTTCTTGTCTTCTTTCAACCTAAAACCTTGAGGACTCTCTAAAGTTACCTTTCTCTTCTTGATTGTTTAGTCACCCTCAGATAATGTGGAGTAACTAGGGTTTATCCTCACTAAGCTGTGCCAGTATGATGTTGGACTGAATAGCAAGGCTGCAGTTGGGATCACGAAGAACTGGTTTTGACGCCCATGCTAGGTAACTTATTTACCTGTCGGTGACCCTGAAAAATCCCGTAACCTCTGTTGGCGAACAAGATTGCCTTCCACCCAGCGGTTGTGAGAATCAAACGAGATAATGCCGTGTAAAGCACTATACAGGCTGTTCCAGAAGTTGTAGTGCAATTTAATGCTTTGATCGCTTGAAATTACACAGTCTTTTGGATCACCCTGTATAGGTGGTAGCTTTTTTTATTACACTTATTGCTCTCTATGGGCCTTAAGACTTCATAAGAAATTGCGATTGCAAAGTTTTCCCCATTACATTTCCTCACTACAACCCTGAGCTCTCACGTTTCCGTACCTTTGCTCAGTTGTTTCCCACTACTATCCTGCCTCCGGCTCCTCAGCCCTCTCTTCGCCCTTCTTCCCATGGAGTTCTTATACTCATCCTTTAAATCCCAACTCACCTGTCTCTCTTCTTCGGTGATCTCTTCCCCTCATTTCCTCAGGCCTATGCCCTCCTATAAGAGAGGTAGTGCAAGTGCTTACTATCCTTGCTTTACAGGTGGGGAAATTGAGGCTAAGAGAAGCAAAGTGATCTGCAAGGACTTGGTGCCCCTAGCTTGTTTGGTCTGGGTAACCCCCCAGGAGTACCTGAGGCTTTTAGTGGATCTAAGAGTTCAAGTCTATTTTCACAATAGTACCAAGATATTTTGATTTCTGATCTGGTAAATATCTATCTATCTATCTATCTATCTATATCTCCCACATTAACAAAAAAAAGTGCTTAAAAAATTTTCAGAGTGTGAAGGGGTCCAAAAAATAAGAAATTCTATTCAAAGGTCTCTTCCCCCCTCTAATACTCCAAGACTTTGCTCTCTTTAGTCTACTTCTGTTGTGTAGTCCCTGGAACTGTTTTTTTTTTTTTAACTCAGGCCCCCCCCAAGAAATTGAATTGACTGAATGAAAATGCTTAGATATTCAGTCAGCTAATAAATGCTATTGACTGGCTGACTGGCTTCCTCTTTGTATGCTAAGTTTGGGGTTCTTTGTAGCCAAACTTCTGTGACCTTCAGCCCATCTAACCCATTCACCTAAGTAGGATCACCATGGCATGAATTGTTCAGATAGGCCCATTAAAGGCTCTCTGAGATCATTTAGCCCAATTCCTTCATTTTAAAGATTGGGAAACTGAAGCCCAACAAAGAGAGGTGATAGGTTCAGTTCCTCACAATGAGTTAGTGGCAGATCAGGACTTCTGATTCTTAGTCCAGTGTTGTTTGCACAATTCAATGCCAGAGATTTCCATTATTAGGATTAGGGCCTCGGGCACGTGGTCCTAAGTCCACAATGGAAGGGAACCTATTCTTTGAATTTTATAGACCCAAGTATGGCCGTGTATGTGGCTGGAAGGATTAGTGTGACCTTCTAATCTATTCTACAGACTCAACAATAAGTCAACCTACTAAGTGGAAGCATGTAATGATGAAAAAGATACTGTTCTTGTTTTCAGAGAACTTAGAATGTTATTGTTGGGATACAGAATATTGACAGATACACATGATACAAAGTAGATGAATGTAGAGGAGAATTCCAGACTAAGAGAAGGAAAGAGGGTGGAGCAGAGCAGCAGGGGCTGATGGGAAAAAGAGGCCAGAGAGACTTGGTTCTGGCAAGGCTGGGCCTGGCTCTCACCTCCCCATAGCTGTGTGACCGTTGCCAAATCACTGTGCCTCTCTCCACCTCAGTTTCCTCATCTGAAGCATGGTGACACTTCATTACCCACTTTACAGAATTGGGGGGTGGAAAATGTTTGGTAAACCCTAAGTTGATAGAAGTGGGAGTTCTTGGGAGTTCTTTCTAACTTGGGCTGAAACCTTCCCTAGATGTTATTTTTCCTATTAAAGTCTGTACTCCTTGAGAATAGGGAGTGTATTTCATGCTAGGAGATGGGCATACAAAGACCTAAATATGGTAAGTTACTGCTCTCAAGGACTTGATATTCCAGCATGGAGAGGGAGTAGAAATGACATGGAGACAGATAAAGAAATTCACAATATATAAGGAGTCATTTTGCAGAGAGGTATTAGCAACTGTAGGGATGAGACCTCATAAAGAAGAGTGGAGCCTTGAGGGAGTGGGATTCTGAGTAGTAGAGATGAGGAGAGAAGGCATTCCAGGCATAGGGTAGGAGTGGTGCAAATGTCCAGGGGTCCAGGAGGCAGCATGTCATAGACTAGGAATAGTAGATAGGCCATTTGATGAAAATGAGGGGCGTGTGAAGAAGAGAAATCTGTAAAGGTTAAGTAGGAGCCAGATCGTGACAGTCTTTAAATGTCAAGGGTCAGTTAGGTGGCTCTGCAGCAGATAGATTGTCAGGCCTGGCTCGGGAAGACCCGAGTTCAAATCCAGTCTCAGATACTTAGCTGCATGACCCTGGACAAATCACTTCATGCCGTTTGCCTCTGTTTCCTCATCTGTAAAATGAGCTGGAGAAGGAAACGGCAAACCACTCCAGAATCTTTGCCAAGAAAACCCTACCTGGAGTCACAAAAGAATCAGATATGAATGAATAATGCAACAATTAAATGTCAAACACAGGGAGTTTGTATTTTGTCTTGGAAGTAATAGGAAGTCAGTGGAGCTTTATTTTTCGGGGAATGACGTGGTCATCTGTGTGCTTAAAAATGCGAGTTTGGTAGGTATGGATTCAAGGGGCAAGAGACTGGATGTAGGGAGAAAAATTAGGAGGGTACTGAAGTAATTCAGCTAAGTGCTGAGGTGGGCCCGAACTAATGTGCTGGGCCTATGAGTGGAGACAAAGTGATGGGTGGAGGAAATCTTGTGGAGGCAGAATGGATGAGACTTGGCAGCTGATTGGGTATAAATGGAGGTGGAGTGAGACAAAGAGAATAGCCGAGATGGACTCTTAGGTGTGAGCTGGATGATTGGAAGGGTGGTCGTTCTCTTGCCAGAGAAAGGTAAGTTGGGAAGGGGCAAGCAGAGGTTTTGAGGGGAAGCTGAGTTCCATTTGGGATGTGTCACATTTGAGATACTGCAGGACATCTGCTTCAAAATATCCAGCAAGATAGCTGATGATGCAGGACTGGAAGCCAAGAGGGAGACTAGGGTTGATTATATAGTCATCTGCATAGAAGTAATCATTGAAACAGTAGGAGCTGATGAGAGAGAGAAAAGAGGGTCCCGGGCAGAGCCCAAGAGGACACTCATGGGTACAGGGTGCAATGTGGATGACACAATCTAGCACAAGAGATTGAGAAGTGGACAGAAAGGCAGGAAGAGGACCAGGAGAGAAGAGCATCTTTTTTTTATTATAGCTTTTTATTGACAGAACATATGCCTGGGTAATTTTTGCAACATTATCCCTTGCACTCACTTCTGTTCCGATTTTTCCTCTTCCTCCCTCCACCCCCTCCCCCAGATGGCAAGCAGTCCTATACATGTTAAATAGGTTACAGTATATCCTGGATACAATATATGTGTGCAGAAGCGAACAGTTCTCTTGTTGCACAGGGAGGATTGGATTCAGAAGGTAGAAATAACCCAGAAAGAAAAACAAAAGTGCAAGCAGTTTATATTCATTTCCCAGTGTTCTTTCTTTGGGTGTAGTTGCTTCTGTCCATCATTGATCAATTGGAACTGAGTTAGATCTGAGAGAATAGCATCTTAAAAAACAAGGAAGAGACTGTCCAGAAGGAGGGGGCGCTCACTGTTGCCAAGTATTGCAAAAAGGTCGAGAAAGAAGACAATTGAGAAAATGCTGCTGGATTTGGTGATTAAGAGGTCACTGGGGACTTTGGGGGAGAAGTTAGGTGAAGTTGGAAACCAGTGGTCATTGAAACGATGGGTAGAGAAAGCCTTTTTTTTTTCTCTAATCATAGGGTCATATCCTAGATCTTGAGCCTGGAAGCTATCATAGGGAGCAGACTGACCAACCTCTTCACTTCCCAAAGGAGGACGCAGAGCTTCAGGAGCATTAAGTGAGTTACAGAGGTGGGATCTGAACCCAGATCTTCTGGCTCCAGAGCCACTATTCTCTCTTCTATATCACTGTGGCTTTTGAGGGAAAGAGAAGATAAATATGAAACAATAAGAGTTAAAATTTATAGAGTGCTTACTGTATACCTAGTACTATGCTAAATGTTTTCATTATCTCTACTGATACTTACAACAGCCTGGGGAAATAGGTGCTTTTATTATCCCCATTTTACAGATGAGGAGACCGAGGCAAAGACTACTTAAACGACTTTCCCAGGGTCACACAGCCAGGGAAAGTCTGAGGCCAGCTTGGAACTCGGGTTTCCCTGATTCTAGGTCCAGTGCTCTATCCACTGAGCCACCTTGGTTATTGTTCAGTCTTTCAGTCACATGCAATTTTCCATGACCCCATTTGGAGTTTTCTTGGCAAAAAGACTGCAGTGGTTTGCCGTTTCCTTCTCTAGTTCATTTTTCAGATGAGGAAACGGAGGCAAACAGGGTGAAGAGACTTGTTTAGTGTCACACAGCTAGTGAGTATCTAGGGCTGGATTTGGATCGAGGAAGATGAGACTACCTGACTCCAGTCCACTGTGCCATTTAGTGCCTAAAATGCTAACTTGAGACAGCGATAGGCTTTGTTGAAGGTTTTGGATGCACAGAAGGTACCTTGCCTGTAACCATGGGGAATTCAGCAAATATTCAAGACTAACCGGATAGTGGCGCTTGATCAATATTTGTTGAATGAAGGGTATAGAGCAGTGTGGCAGGACCTTTGCAGATTCCCACTGCAAATAAGACATTCACATCCTCCAAGATCTCCTCATCTAGGAAGGGGATATCCATTATTCCACTGAAGGGGCGAGAAGAAAAGGAATCAGCAAAAGGAGACTGAGGTAAGAAGAGAGGCAAGTGAAATATTTTTCATGCAAACACAGTCATCTTAACTCTGGATCTGCTCATTAAAAAAACTGAACAAGGAGCACCTGGGCCTTGCCCAGATTGGCCATGGTCCGGTCTGATATTGATCAGTAGGGCAGTACGGTTTCGAGTCCCTCTGTTCTGTATCTTTCCCTTAAAGAGGCTTCTGATGTCTATGTGCTAGGCCCCCAGATGCCCCCGGCAGTTTTCAGAGCTCTGCGGGTCCACTTTAGCCTAGTCTGTCTGGGGAGGAGAGGAGAACCAAGGCTAACTCTAGCCCTTGATTGATTGAGGAGGCAGCTTTGGAATACCCAGCTTAGCAATTCTAAGGGCTTTGTGTCTGGATGTGTGAACCTTAGTTAAGCTTTGTCCTAGGTTTTTCCAAAGCAGCTGGGGCTTTGGGTCTAGGAAGACATTAATTTGCGTCTCCAGGGGCTGTACATAAATCGTGATGCTGAGAAAAGGATTTTTCTTTTTCCATTCAGAGCCCAGCAGGGAGGGGAGGGCAGGCAGGGAGCGGCTCTGTTTCTTTGTGTGCCTCCCAGCTCCCCATTACAGTTTAATTGACAAGAAGAGAGCATTGTGTGGCCTATTACTGAATTTGAGATGCGCCATTTGTTTGCGTGGCATGTTCTTGCAATCAGCTCCTTGCTTCTCGAAGAAGCTTCTCGTTTCTGTCCCAGGTTGATGCAAATATCACAGTTGCAGTAGATACCAACATAAAAACGTTTTAAAACTAATTTAGGGTTGCTTTCTCTTTTTCTTACATGAGTCACATTTGGGGCCAGCAGGCGACAACGTAGCAAACATACTTTTGTGCTTAGGACTGTGCCGCACCCTGTAACGTAATTTAAGTAAAGGAGTTCAGGTGAAACAATTCCTGCTCTCAGGGAGCCAACACTATGGCATTAATTGGGTCTAGTTATGTAGCTTTCTAGAAATAGCACTATTTCTCTGCTCTTCAGCCTAGGAGAGAATTGTTAGCATTATGATAGAATGGATCAAGTAGTAAAGTAGATGACAAAAGGCCAGGTCCTATCCCTTTCCCTTATTAGTTTGGTAAAGTCCCATCCCTAGCCTGTTCCTCGGTTTCCTTCTTTGTAAAATGGGGGGAGGACCTTGGACCAAATGACTTCTAAAGTCTGTTAACATTCAGCCAAAGCTGGCATATTGTCTACAGAAGTCAGCTCCGCCCTCCTATGCCAGGTGCATCCTTTTGTCAAAGGATTGTCAAACTTTATATGCTAGGCATTTGGGGGGTGGGGGGAGGGAGGAGAAAGTTAAATGAGTTAAACTCCCTCAAGGAGCTTGCACTCTCTGAGACTATAGGGAAGCTCCCATAAAGACAGCAAAAGTAGAACCAACTGTTCTGGTCTGCTGAGAATCCTAGAATAACCAGAGCAGAACTGGAAGGGATCTTTGTGATCACTGAATCCAATCACCTCATTTTATAGAGAAGGGAGGGGGTCGAATCAACAATGGCAAGTGAATCAGGACTTGCCATCTCCTGACCTTTTGCGATATCGGACTTAAGGATGCCGTAGTGACCCAAGAGAGTCCTCTTCATAATAGATTTAGAGCTGGAAGGGATCTTTAGAGGTCTCATTTTACAGGTAAGTAAAGTGAAACTTAGAGAAGGGGGAATAAGTATTCTCTCCCACCCTCATCTCTTTTTGGTTGGGGAAGTTCTGTTCCAGGTGCACCATGGCCCAGGGGATCTGTGAATTTCCCCTCCCAGAACGCTGATCATAGCCCAGCAATGCACAATAGATGTGGTGTGGCTCTTGTCGATCTCTTCCCTTCAGCTCTCCAATGGGAGAGGAGGCAGTGGTGGGTGGGAGGGAAGGAGGCCTTTGCCCATGTGCTGGTAGGGAGGGGAAAGAGAAGGCTTCCTTACATTCTATTGACTTTTCTTGTACCAATACAACAAACATGGACTGTCCATCTATTGCCCCATACTCTGCCCCATCATTTTTTCTGGTTGTATATTTCTCCGATGACGGGCTTTATAGTGCTTCTCCTGTGTGATGTAACGTGTTGCAGCCTGCTAACACCTGTCACATAAAATCTGACCGAAGGGCACGGCAGTGTAAGGAAGGAGGATTTCTTTCAATTCCTCATCTCTCTATCTGACAACTTTTCTCATGCATGGGTGCATCTTCCCAAGGCTTTCGAGTTCACCGAATTGGCTCCGTGTCAAGCAGGGAAGTAATTGGCTTCCAAAAGAAAAGATTTGGGTGCATGTTTATTTTAAAATAGATAGGTGTATGAGGGAAATAGGTGATATGTATTTTTAATCTCCAAGAGGGATGTTGTATAGAGGAACTACTCTATTTTGTCATAAGCCATCCTGTGATGCCGTTGCCAAGAAGATGTAGTAGGGCACGTGGGTAATGAATCGGACATTAGGTATTCTCGTTTTGGTTATGCATCAATTGAAATGCCACCTTGCCCATGAAGCCCTCCTTGACTTTCTCTGGTTTGCCTCTTTCCCCTTCCCCCATTGGAAAGATCTTTGCTTCCTAGATGCTCACCTGATCAGCTCAGTGACAGTGAGCGTGATTTCTTTTGCTCTTTTGGGCCTCAACTTTCATATCTGTAGAATAGGGGCAGTGCATGCACTCTTTACTTCTCAGGATTATTGTGAGCAAAGCGATGTGGAAGTGAGAGTTGAGCTGCTGTTCCTACAGCTTCTGTTACTATGACCAGCTCCCCCATGCTTCCAGTATTTGAAATAAGCTTCTTTTCCTCTTCCCCTCCTAACTAGATTGTAGTTTCCTTGAAAGTAGGAGCCAAGACATGACTTCATTGAATTTCCTCTCTGTACCTAGCTCGGTGTTCTACACACAGTAGGCTCTTTTTTTACTTTGCAAATCTTTTTAAAGGTTGAGGGTTTTTCACATTTTGTTTTTATCTGATACTTCCCCCAGGCATTATTCATTGATAGCTATTATAAATATGAAGTGTTTTTTAAATTTTATTTTTATTGTATACCTCCCCACCCACTGAAAAGGCATTGTTCATTGATACCGATTATAAATATTAAGTCATGCAAAATATATTTCTACCTGTTGTGGGGTGAGGAAGCTAGAAAAATAGAAGGAGGGGGAAAATGTGTCAGTCTGCACTTTGAGTCCATCAGTTCTCCATCTGGAGATAGATAACATTTTATATCATGAGTCCTTTGGTTTTATGGTGGATCATTGTATTGATCGGAGTTACTAAGTCTATTACAGTTGATTATCTTTACAGTTTTGCTGTTACTGTGTACTTTGTTTTCCTGGTTCTTCACACTTCATTCTGGATCAATTCATAAAGGTCGTCCCAGATTTTTCTGAAACCATCCCCTTCATCATTTCTTACAGCGCTATAGTATTCCATTACATTAATGTACTGTAACTTTTTCAGTTATTCCTCAATTGATAGAAATCCCCTCAGTTTCTAGTTTTTTTTTTTTTTTACTACAAAAATGGCTATAATTTTCTACATATGGGTCTTTTTCTTTTTTTTTTTTAATCTCCTTGGGGTATATATCTAGCAGCAATATTATTGGGTCAAAGCATATGCACAGTTTTATTAGTCCTCTGAGCTTAGTTTCAAATTGTTCTCCAGAATGGTCGGACTAGTTCACAGATGCAGTAAATTCTTAATACTTTTTTTTTATTTGAAGAGATAATCTGTTTTAATGAGCTTATCCAGGAGAATCCTTCAGTATTTATCGTTATTACTCTTATTCCCCTGAAAGTGAAAGGCAGGTGGGAGAATTTTTAATGTACATCCCACTGATGTCAGTGGTGAATTATATTCTTTGGAGAATGGGAAAGAGTACCTCTCCCTTTTTCTTTGAGGTTCTTTTATATTGATTACAAATCCCTATAGGTTCCCCTTGGTATTACTAATTTTTATATGGCTCATTTTTTTTCTGAATAGAATATAAGTTGAGCCTGAAGATTTCTGCTTTTCTCCTTGGCAGTGTCTACTGAATTTCATCATAGTGAAGATGGTGTTAATAGGTCACTTCCTGGGAGGGTGAAAAAAATGTGGCAGGCAAACTTAGCCAGGATATCGGCCTGACAGCTGAAGTCCTGATTCAACAATAGACTTTTGCGATGGAAAAAGTGCCGTCTTTAAGAGTGCCAAAGTGTAAAAGGAATCGGGACACATAGATTTTAAGAGCAGGAAGGGATCTTAGAGGCCATTGTTATCCCTCTTTTTCTTACAGTTAAGAAACTAAGGCACAAGGAGGTTAAGTGTCAAGGTCACATGGCTAGAAAGGGTATGAGGTTGAAGCCTCCAAATCCAATGTCCTGTCCACCATACCATATTTCTTTAGGATACTACCCCCAGGATACTCATGGGACATGTTTACTTTCCATTGGTTGATCTTCCCTTGAGCTCACTACATGACTAGTGCACCTTTTTTTGTGGTGACTCATTTCTTTAATATCATCCTTTATACCAGGGGTTTTGAACCTTTCTCTATAGACTTTCAGAATCCTGTTTATAAAATTATCAAATGAAATACATTACTCCTAAAAATCTACCCACAGGTTAGTGAAAATAAAGATGTAATTTTTCCCATCTGAGTTTATAGATCTACTGAAATCTATCCATGGACTATATTCCTCCTTTAAGAACCCTTGTTTTACACCCTTTCTCCTACATAATTCTTATTTGTGATGTGATATTAGCTCAATGCTCTCTGAGTCACCCCTCATGTGCTCCAGTCTGAATGACTCCCTCTTGCTCTTTGGGTGAGCCTTCCCTTCCGTTCTTCAGAAGCTTCACTTCTTCCGGTGCTTCGTGACTCACAACCATACAGCAATTCTGGAAGGACACCATCTATTATAAATTGCAAGTCTCTTCTTAAAAATATAATAATAATACCGAGGCCACATGGTGTGGCAGATGGAGAGCTGGCCATGAACACACATACACCTACACATGCACGTGGCACACACATACAAACACACAGATGTACTATGAGTCTCTGAGCTAGTCACTTCACCTCTAAGTGCCCCCAGGAAGCAGTCTAAGACTAAGCAAGTTGTAGAGCAGGTGCTGATCTGCTGTGGTAAAGGAACTTTCCTCACGAGGAGTGGTGAGGGCCCTGAAGCAACAAAATCACGAGTCCGGTTCCAAAAGAACAAGAGCATGAGGAGGGAGTACTAGTGAAGCTCTGGACTTACAGGCAAAGAATATGACTTCAAGTCTGGCTCTACCACTTAACAAAGTCACCCTTTCTAAGCTTCAGTTTCCACATTTGTAAAATGAGGATATTATTTGCTCTGCTGATCTCATAGGGTTGTGTGGAAAGCATTTTGTCTATCTCAACATGTCTAAGAAAAATAGGATGGTACTGGTATTATTGTTTTGAGACTGTAAGCTCCTCCATCCCCATTCCCATCTTTTGAGGGGATCACTCTGCAGTCTACTCTGAAAGTTTTTTTTCCTGTCTGGAGTCTTTTCCTTTAGGGCACATAGCCCAAGAGCTCAGGACTTATGGTGCTCGGCCTCCATTTCTACTTTGTGACAGCACTTATTGTTTGACCCGGAGCAAGGTTTTTAACCCCGTAAGATAGGAATTCTACTTTGCAAATGAGGAAACTGAGTCTCAGGTAGAGGAAGTGACTTGCTTCTTCTTGTAGAATTAGTGTCAAAGCTAAGTGTCCTATCTCCTAGTTCTGGGCTTTTTGCTCCCCTCCAGGTGGGAGCTTCCTATTCTAGTACTTGTATATCTTTGGTATTTGAACACCAATCAGAGCTTCATAAGCGGTGGTGCCATTTGTAGGAAACTCTTCACGAGAGCTCATATCCTACTGAGATTTAAAGTTTTCAAAGCTCCAGCCTTGCTCAACAGCCCCAGGATGTAAGATGGATGAGTATTATTACCTCAATTTTTCCAGGCAACAAAACCGAGGCCCTGAGAGGTAGAACTGGAAGTGACGGCATCAGAGCTCATATAGAGTCAGTTAAGTATTGGTCTCTCTTAATATCTGCAGGTATAAAAGTTTACTTTTTCCCATAAAGCTGTTTAAATTGAAAACAAAAATCCATTTCTATTTTTAAAATTCTGTGAAATGCTCTGGGGTTCCAGGAAGAGCGCTGTGGAAATCCACAGATGGCTTTTGTAATTGGCCGATATTGAAGAACACAAAGGTGCCTGAATTAATGGAAGAGTGACATCACCACAGGATTGGAAAGGGGAGAAACATATGGTGGCTTAATGCAAGCGCTTAATAAGATAAAATGAGAGGCAGAATCGGAAAGTGGGGATGAATTCATTTGGACTCAAAACTCCTGAAATTAGCCAACAAAACATTAGTGCCTAATCAGCTCTTGCTAATGGATTTCACAGAGTCATGGATTATTAGATCCGGACAGAACCTTAGAGACCATCTAAGCCATTCCTCTTTTTCTATTGAGGGGGAGACTGAGGCACAGAGAGGGGATGGGGTTTCTTCAAGAACACACCGGGAGCTACCAGCTCTCCTGTTCTCTTGACTCCTGGTCCCCTGCTCTTTCCATAGTCCCACTGGTAGAGTCCTTCCCGTGCCTGTTCTCAGCACAGATAACTCACATGGTTCTTCCTTAGCTGGGTGGGTCCTGTGTTCTTTTTCCCCCCCTTTTCTCCCTCTGCATCTCCAGCTCTAGTCTCTCAAGTTCCAGTCAAATTCTCGGGTAACCCAGAGAGATGGATTTCTATGTACAGGAATGGTCCAGAAAAGCCAGTGATGATATAATATGCTCCTGTACCACTAGCTGGGGATTTGATGACATCAGCCTCGGGGCCTTGTAGTTTTCAAAGCTCCTTCCTGTGTGTGCACTTTTATCCCATTTAGACCTCATAACTACCTGGTAAGGTGGACAGGAGAAAGAATTATCCCATTTTATAAATGAAGTAAAGGGGGGACCTGCTTAGAATCCTACTGCTGGAAGGTGGCAGAGTTGGGATAGGATGTGTCAGTGGACCAGGGAGAAAGCCAGTATGGTAACTGCTCATTAACCTTAGGAGGCCAAAAGACCACATCCTTCCATCCTCGTTATCTTTAATCTGAATGAACACTGTCTCCTGAGAAATGGACCCAGCAGTGAAACCGACAGCAGATTGCCCTTCCGGTCTTGGTCCTACCTCTAAACTTGCTGTGTTACTTGAAAGCAAGTCACTTAACATCTCTAGACTCAGTTTCCCCAGCTATAAAATAATTTTTTCTATTTTTTAAATAATAGCTTTTTATTTTCAAAATACATGCAAAGACAGAACACACTCTTGGAAAACCTTGTGTTCCAAACTTTTCTCCCTCCTTCCCCCCCCAGCCCCTCCCCTAGACTGCAAATAATCCAGTATAAGTTAAACATGTGTAATTCTTTACATTTATCATGCTGTACGAGAAAAATCAGATCCAAAGGGGAAAAAAAAGTAAGCAAACAACAACAGTAAAATTTTAATCAGATTCTGGAGTTGCCAGAGGAGTGTTATGAGCTAAATACAACATGCCACCTCTGGCTTAAAGCACTAGTGGTTAAGTGACTTATCCAGGCTCACACAGCCTTACACATATGAACTTAGATCTTCTTGGCTCTGAGGTTGGCTCTCTATTTACTTCACCACAATGCCTCTAGCAGTCATTTTTTTATACGGCACATAAAACAGCAGCTCTCAATTTGTATAGTTTCTAAAGTTTTCCCAAACACTTGCCTCTTGGCAGCCCTATGAAGTAGGAATTGCAAATATTATGATTCTCATTTTTTAGAGAAGGAAATGGAAACCCATTAACCCAGAAAAAAGGGAGGTGACCAGATTTTCAGACAGGTCAGAGGCCTGGTTCATTCCTTGTTCCTACGTTCTCTTCAGCTGCTTCTTCCTTAACCCATTGGTTTTATCAATTGACTCAACTGATATGTCATAAAACTGTAAATTGCTCATTGAATCAGTGAACCAGTTAATACTGGTTAACTCTGGGAGTTGTTACCTTCCCGGCACTTCCTCATATAAAGCCACGTAAAGGCAATTCCTATCGGAAATGTGCAGCTTAGTGTCTGCCTCCACTCCATTTTGAGGTAGATGCTTTGGGAAGAGAACTTGATAAAGAGGCAGCTTCTTTTTGTTGGGATCATGAACCTCCCTGTGATGTTCTATTTCTTCCACTGCCTCCCTCAACCCCTACTGCTCAAATGAGGATGGCTTTTAATGATCCTCTTTATTGCTTATTTATTTTTTATTTTTTTGCTTCTTATGTCTCCTACTTAATAGTATTTTGTTTTTTCCAATTACTTTTAAAGACTCATTTTTGTAAGACTTTGAGTTCCAAACTTTTCTCTCTCCCTCCCTTTCCCCCCCTCCTCAAGACAGCAAGCAATTTCATGGGTCACAATCATTTTAAACATATTTCCACTCTAGTTTACTTTGTGAAAGAAAAATCAGAACAAAAGCAAAAAACAATGAGAAAGAAAAAAACCTTTAAAAAAGTGAAAATAGGATGCTTCAATCTGCATTCATTTGGAAGATTGTTCAAAATAACTATTTGTGATTTCATAAAAGACAGTCAAAATTGAGCAACTTTAATTAATGCAATTTTCCTATTCCATTATGAAGTATTTCAGCTCACCCTGTTCTTCTGTGCTGAGAAAGTTGCATCAAATGAGAGAAGTTTGTAACATACTAACTGTAGATGATTTGCTTCCATAACATTTAGGCTCCAGAGTCCTTCAGAAAGAGTTTAGGCTCATGCCTCAAGCCTCAAAGTGCCTTTTATTGTATTCCCCAAACATTTCAAATTGATTTTAAAATATTTCTTTAGTGAGGAAAAGAGTAAGTAGTTCACTAATTAATTTCTCTCTCGGGGCCATAACTGGGCAGCATGGAACCGTGGAAGGGGGGTGCTAAGGTTTGAGCTCCAGGAGCTGGGTTCGAGTCCCACCAGCCCACCCTTACGTATTTCTCATCAAAATGGGGGACCGGGCCAGGTGTCTTCCAGACCCTACTAGCTGAGGATTTGGGACCCAGAGGCAGCTCACCTCTTCTTGGGCCATTTCTGTTTTCTCTTTAGTAAAATGGTGACAATAATCCACTGGCCACCTTAGGCTAGAGATGGTAAAGCACCACAGATAGAAAGTGCAATTTATTCCTGCGTCCCTAAAAGGAGGGGTGCTGGGGAGGTAGAAATGGAGAGGAGTTTATTCTGGCTGAGAGCCAGTAAGTCTCATTCCTTCCTCCTTTTCTTTGGTGTATTAAAATAGAATCCTTTCCTTTGTAACCACTCTGTGAATTAAGAAGTAAAAGTAAAATCCCCAATCAATGAGTAAACATTTCTCAAGGACACACTAAGTGTCAGGCATTCTGCTAAGTGCTAGGGGCTACAAAAAAAGCAAAAGTAAAGCCCTGAAGGAGCTTAATGAGGGAAACAATGGGCAACAAAAGTTACAGACAAGCTTTATGTCAACAAATAGGGAAAGCCTTAATAGGGAAGGCTGGAGAAGGAAGAAGGATTTGGAGAGGCTTCCTGTACAAGATGGGTTTTTAGCTGGAACTTACCCAACTAATTAATCTCCACCTTAGAAATGTGAAAACTGAGACTTAGAGTGGCTTTCTCAGCTGGTAAGTGACAGAGCTAGATGTGAACTCTAGTCCTTTGCTCTAATTCCAGGCCATCCTACCCCCTTCTCCCCTCCCCCCACACACACCCCCATTACCCTCCTTTAGGGCTAGATGTGTGATTTCCTTGCTTTAGGGCACTTCTGGTGGGGAAAGTCCCTCAATCGCAGCAGATCCGCACCTGCTCTACAACTTGCTAGTCTTAGACTGCTCCTGGGGGCACTTAGCATGAAGGGACTAGCTTGGAGACTCACAGTGTGTGCGCGGTGTGTATGTGTGTGCACATGTGTGTAGGAGACCAGCTCTCCACCTGCTGTATCATGTGGCCACCTGTTACTATCACTGTCATGTTAACAGGAAAGGCTGGATTCTGCCAGTGATTCTGGGTAATTGGGAGCCGTGGAATGCTTCTGTCTTGTGGTCCTACTAGCTCAGTCAGGCTAGAAGCGCAGTGGTCCCTTTCGGGCCCCGGGCCACTATTTAAGCAGCTTCCTTTGGCTGGCCTGGCCCATAGCTCCTCCTGGTGGCCCCCTGCTGGTGAGGGCTGGTTTTATGGGTGCCAGATTTCACGTGGACCCCCAATATTAGGGCTACTGCAGCTGAGAACTCTTGAGCTCGAGAGATCCATCCGCCTCACCTCTCGAGGAGCAGGGAGTCCTGGCGTGAGCCACCAGATCCGGACAAGCTTCTAATGGAGGAGACAGTGGGAAGGGGCATGGCAGCCATGAGCAAGCAACATCCCATTACAAACAAGTGATGGTACAGGAGAAACAGTGTCGAGAAAATTGTAAAAGAAATGAGAGTGGACTTGACCTGTAGTGAGAGCTGATGAACAGCTCCTGTTTTCACTGCTAGTCTGGGGATGGCATTCTAGTAGACAGGGCCTTGGAATTAGTGTCCAAAGATGTGAGTTCAAATCCCATTTTCGGCACTTACTTAGTGAGTCTTTAAGCTCTCTCTCTACTTGATATCCCCCGCTCTGTAAAATGAGGGGTTGGACGCCACAGCCTCTAAAAACACATGTGACGCTCTATCTTGGAACAAGAGAATCTGGGGAAGGTTCCCACCACCTGAAGCAGATCTTTGGCTCAGAGATGGGAAGGGAGGGCAGGGCAGGGCCGCAGTCTGCGAAGCGGATACCACTGACACTGTGGTCCTAGGTGGGTCGGGAGTGTGGGCCCACTGCTGTCTGTTGGGGAGGTAGGAAGTTGCCATCTGCTCCTTCCCTTGCTTAGTGGCTCCAGAAGGCTTCCCGTGTTTATGTCTCACTGCCTGCCTGTCGGGTGAGGAGGTAAGCGGTGGTGCAGAACAAATCTTGGGGAAACCCCAACATGCGAACCTGTAACTTCTCTCCCACCTGCTCCTCATGCTGGCACAGCCACCGGCTGAAAGCCAGTCAAGCTGTTTGGATGCTGTCTCTTGTTCATGGAAATCACTGATCACTTTGGCATGGGGCTCTTCCCAAAGGAGCCCAAATCTAAGGCTGCCTTCTCCAAATCGTTTTAGTCCTGTCTGCCTTGTCGAAATTACAGGAGGTCTTTATGACACTCCTGGAAAGATGGCACCCCTGGCCTTCAGGCGTGAGTGGGGAGGTTATGTAGCAGCCATGCCCACTGAACTGACAGGAAGTCCAAGGCACCATCCCTGGAAGAGAGGAGCCAAATCATTCTCCCCATTTGATAGAAGAGGAAACTGAAACTCAGAGATTGTGTATTCAATATAACCAACACTGATTCTTGGGAAGGCCTTGGGATACAATGAAAATCTCATCGTCTTTGCTCTTAAGGAACTCAGATTCGGGATTGTATATTTCTAGATTTGGATTGACATGATCTGGCCAAGGAATTATTTTAGCACCCATGCTTGTTCTCTTAAATGGATCTAATAATATAATAATCATGACAGGAGCTTCCATTTTCTTAGGGTTTTACAGTTTACAAAGTCCTGTCCTCACAGCTGCCCTGTGAGGAGGTAAGATGGACATTATTATCTACTTTTGACAACTGAGGAAATGGAGGCTCAAAGAAATAACTTGTCCAAAGTCACAGAGCTAGAAAGTTACAGGACCAGGATGGGAAGGTAGGCCATATAGCTTCAAATACTAAAAGGAAAAAAGTCTGGTACTTTTCCCAATATTCCCACTTGTTTAGGTGATTGCTGGGAAAATTAAACAAAGGGCTGTCATGTGACTCTACTTAGTATCCCTGTTTTATAAGAAAGATACCTGAGGTTCAGAGAGGTGATCTGCTGTAGTCCCTGTCATCCGGCTAGAAAGAGGCAAAAGCATCCTAGTCCTCCAGGGCTCCTAATTCTAGATCCTGATGCTTCTCCCACTACCCTCTTCTGTCAAGTGCAGCATTGGACTCACTGACGGCCTAGCCTGGCCCTCCCAACAGCTAGGTGCCAAGTTCTGCCGTAAGGATTCTGCCCCCCACTGCCTCCCCCCCAACAAGCAGCGGGGTGCCAAGTTCTGCTGTAAGAATCCTGCCCTCCACCACCTCCCCCCCACAAACAGCTATGTGACAAACTCCTATATAAAGATCCTGCCCCCCACTGCCTTCCCCCCCCACAAACAGTGGGGTGCCAAGTTCTGCTGTAAGGATCCTGCCCCCCACAGCCTTCCCTCCCCCACAAACAGCTATGTGACAAACTCCCATATAAAGATCCTGCCCCCTCAATTGTGGTGTTCTTTTCTCTAAAATATGATGGTTCTCTGAGATCAGGTTTCTTGGGGGGCTTCTCTGGAGGCAGCCTTAGTTTCAGTTCCAATCAATAATTACTTCAAATGCAGCCAGGGATTAAAGTACGGTCTTTTATTGTCTCTTCCAAAATAGCCCAGTTAGCTTTCTTTGGTTCTGAGAGCTCTTGTTGCTAGCTTCAGCCTCCAGCTCTCTTTGAATCTTGGTTCTGCCCGACTGCAGATTAGCTTCTCAATCTCCCGAACTGACTGACTCCACTGACTCAGCTCCTTTTTATGCTCTTTTAGAGGTGTACACTCAAAGGTTGACTCTTCCTCCGAGAGTGGGATTGTGGGACGTGTAAACTCGTGAATCTCATACTGAATACTGAAATCTCCCAATTTGGGAACTCTAATGTGTGAGCTAATCTGTGAACTCTCAAAGATGTGAACACAAGCATTGTTTCTCTCAATTCCATTGAGTTAACACTAGAATTCTAACACTCAATAGCTGGGTGCCAAGTTCTGCTGTAAGGATCCTGCCCCCCATGGCATTCCCCCCGCACAAACAGCTGGGTACAAAGTTCTGCTGTAAGGATCTTGGCCACCCCCCTAGAAGATCTGCCTAGAATGTCGTTCCTCCTTACCAACTCTTCTTGGAATCCCTGGCTCCCTTCAAGGTTCAGCTTTATCTGTCAATAAGCTATTCTTGATCTTTTACTATATTCTAGGTACTGTATGAAGTTATAGAGGCACAAAGAAAAAGAAAAACCAGTGAACGGCGACAGACAGGTTAAATACAGGGTAGCTGGGGGGTAATTCTTGAGGAAAAGGTGCATCATAGCTGGGGTGGGGGGGTGGCATGAAGAGCCTACTGCTTATAGTGGGTCTGGAGCTGAGTCTTTAAGGAAGCCAGATATTCAAAGAGAGGGAGAGAGCCTCCTCTCATTCCCCCTCTCATAGCACCCCTATCTCTACCATTGTGTGCTTATTTATACGTGAGCATGTTGTACCCTAGCTATTCTTCTGGGCTGGCCAATTCCTCAAAGCCAGGACTGATTCACAGCACTATTTATACCTACAATGCCCAAGGGAGTTCCTAGCGCATGATAGGTGTTTCAGAGATCTTTTGGATGGACCCATAGTGCATTTCAGCTAGATTGTACTAAACCCATCAGCTAGTCAGACGTGGCCTATTCTGCTCTCCATTGAGCCAGGCATTGATCTGCTTGGTGACCATTTTCAGATTCTTACAAAGTGCAAAGTCAATTCAGTTAACAACAAAGTAGGTGTGCTCTTACAATTCCCTCAGTAAGCACGTTGGAAGAATTGTTTTGAGGGGAGGGTTTAATATGTTTCCTTGCTTTTGTAAATCTGATCCACTATTAGGGTTTGTTTGTTTTTTTAATGATAGAACTTATGGTATATAAATGTAATGGAATATTATGATTCTATAAGAAACAATCAGCAGGCTGATTTCAGAAAGAGACTTACATGAACTGATGCTGAGTAAAATGAGCAGAACCAGAGAATATTGTACACAGCAGGATAATTGTGGAAATATGTACAGAAGAACTGCATAGGTTTAAGCTATCACTTGCTATGTACATGAGGGGAGAGATGAAGAGGGAGGGAGAAAAATTTGGAGTGCAAGGTATTTTGCAAATACACTGTGCGTGTATTTTGAAAAAGAAAAAGCTGTTAAAACTTAATCTAGAAACAAATTTTAAAAAGTGATACATCTTGTACATTTTCCTCTTCTTGGGATGGATTTACACTTTTAGGAATTCATTGATTGTTATCAAATATTAAGTTTTCAGAAAAGTTAGTACATGTGTCTAGTTGTTTTTTAATCCCATCCCGTCGCCAACACACTCCTTATTTTTTGGATACTGGCTCTCCCTGTTGCACCCAGGCTGCAAGTGCAGTAATCCCCCATAAGCCCAATTCCACTATTGCTTGGAACTTTGACTTGCTCCTTTTGTCATCTGAGATGGTTCATTTCTCTTTGGGCATCCAGGAGACCCTCCCCCTCATACTGGGGGCTCGTATTTGCATAAGGCTTTGTGCCGAGCATACCCTTTGGGCTCAATCCACAGCAGCTCAAAGCTTCAGACCTCAGTCAGCCTCCTAGGTAGCAGAGATTGCTACCACAATTCGCAAGGATGCCCACTTTTAAAAAAAAAAAAAACAGGGGGCCCGGTGGAAAGGCTCTGGGATTTAAGGCCTGAGTTTAGATTATTCCTCTGACTCACACTATCTGTGACTTTGAATAAGTTATTTACCTTTCTGAACTTCCATTTTTGGAGGGTTTTTTCATTTGTAAAAACACAGGGGTTGGATTAGATGCCTTTGAGGTTCCTCTCAGCTTTAGATTTGTGTTCCTAATTAAAGACATCTAGTAACCTGAGCATGAAAAGCCAGATTATGAGAGAAAATTGTTCATGCTTGAGGGACATTTAAGAAATCTTGCCTGGTATGGGTACTTCTGTGTGGCCTCATAATGGCAGGTCTGAGTTCCATTTGTTTGTGTAAGCAAGTTGGGGCTGGGGGGGAGACTTGAGATTGGTTATTTTCTGTCAATTCTTGGTACTTCGAGTGTTAATCAGGCCACAGAGGGGTATAGTGAGGGACAGGATTTGGTTTGTTTTTCAAACCAATGGGCACCCATTCAGACAGTTTAAGATGGTTAATGTCTTATTGAATACCAGAGCTGGTAGTATAACTCCTTCATTTTAGACAGGAGCAGTTTGAAACCCAGAGGAGGGGTTGGTGGCAAGCCAGGCTTGGAGCCCAGCTTTTCTGACTCCAGCCAAGTTGCTCCTATTTTTTTGGGACAAGGTATTTGGGTTAAGTGACTTGCCCGAGATCACGTTTTGATCTCAGGTCCTCCTGACTCAAATATAGATGCTGACTGCCCACTGTGCCAGCTAGCTGCCCCAAGGTGTTCTTTCCCTTGTGTTTCTCTACTTAGTGAAAAATCATAGAATTCTGGAATCAACATCAGGAAGCAACTTAAAAGCCATATGGCCTAAGCACCCCCAGAAATGGAAGATCCTCTTCTGATTGAAGAGCCTTTTCTTTAATGTTTTTCCTCCTTCTTTCCCACAAAAAGTAATGAGAATTTTCCTACTGGAAATTATCTTCCTTTTCTTTTTGATTCATTGACAGACTTGTTGGAATGCAGCCCCATTCTCTTTGCCCACCTGAGTTACTGGATCAGTTTTCTTTAGAAGTTAATTGCAGCCTGATTTGGTTGTGCTCGATATCATGTCTATTACCACAAACAGGAAATTGTGTTTCCTGAATTTTGATTGGCAGGGACGGCTCTATAAACATTATTGAAAGATATTAGTACCACTGTATGATGGAGGGAACCTTACTTATCTTCTTCATAAAATTATCCTTTAGGCTGAAAGCATTTGAACTTGTTTTTTCATTGCCTGGGATGGGAGTGGAGGGTGTGTGGAAGGGAAGCTAGAAAAATCAGAGGATGAAAGGAAAACGGAGAAGTTTCTTACACCAGAGATGTCCTATTTTGAAATCTCTTGCTGCTCCGATAGGACTCCAATTTTTTGTAAATAATATTTTATTTTTCCAACTACATGTAAAAGCTAATTTTCAGCATTTATTTTTTGTAAGATCTGGAGTTTTCAATTTTTTCTCCCTCCCATCCCCTCTTCCCAAGACAATAAGCAATCTGATAGATTACACAATCCTATTAAACATATTTCCATATTAGTCATGTTATAAAAGAAGAACTAGAACAAAAGGGGAAAAAGCCACCAAAAAAAAAAAAAAACCAGAAAACAGGCAAAAGTAAAAGAAGTCTCCTATGCATTCAGACCCTATGCAAAAGCAACTGTGCTAAAGGACCCCCACGGTTTCCCTCAGTCATATAGAAAGGGACAGGATTTCAACCCAGCTCCTCTGCCTCCAAATTGAACCATCTTTTCCCTGCACCATTTTCTCCTCCTAAGTAACATAAAATGTTAGTGTTTGGAGGGCTCGAGGGCTCTTAGATTATCTAGTCCAAGATTCTCATTTTACAGATGAAGAGACCAAAGGCCCAAGAAGGGATGGGATTTTCCTGAGGTCCCCTGAATTTCAGGCAAGGCCTCTGCAGGGCAGCTCCCAGAAATCTGACCAAAGGAAAAAGAGCTTGGGCTAGACCTGGGTAGAAGAAGGACCGGCTTCCATGGCTCTCCGGGCCTTCAGATGAGATAAGGGCCCTCTGAAATTTGTGCTCCACATTCCATCATTCTGTAGTATGACTTCATTATTGATTTGACCCAACAATGAGTGTATGTTGTACGTGGGTACAGTGGATGGAGTGGGAGAAGGGGAGGAATGGGCAAAAGGCTCCAGACCCCCCCCCGGGGGGGGTTAGTAGGACAAATTCCCTCTCCCCCTTGGCTTTGGTGGCCCTGTGAAAAGGTATCCAAGATCTCTACTGTAGAAGGAAGGCTTGGGTTAGATGGCTTGCTCTTTAGCTAGGCTCCCCATTCTGAGCCTCAGTTTCCTCCTCAGTAAAATAAGAAGGTTGGATTTCACTCTAAAATAGCCGAGTTTAATCTGCAAGCTGAGAAAAGCAGCACAAGGAAAACACTCAATTTTCTAAGCAGAGTCTGTTTGTTCCCCACATCATTCCTCCTGAATTCCCAGAGCACAGTGGGTTTTTAAAAAAAATGTTTTGTTGATGTTTTTCACATTACTGCTTTTTCCCTTCATCACTCTCCCCCTCTTCTCACTTCTTCAGCCAATGGAGTCTTCCCTTGTAGTGACAGAAATAAAGTATAATGGAGAGCCTCAGATTGCGAGAGGCACTCAGCTAGGTCGGGATGACTCTTTTGTTTGAACACGTAGGGACAATATGGAGGGAATGGGCAAAGAGCCTCTTGTGGGAAGTTGAGGGAAGAAAATGAATGGAAATGAAAAATTTTTTTATATACCCAAGGGACACTTTGGGCAAGGTGCCTGGCACAAGGGCTGGCTCTATTCCAAATTGGAAGGCTGGAGATTTCATTAGCATGCCTCTACCATTGCAGGTTGGCACCTTCTCTGCAATCTTGAATCAGAAGAGATGCTTAGAACCCAGCGGGAAGTGAAGTGACTTGGTCAGTATCACTTGCTCCGCTGGTACGTACTACAGGACTAGAATCCAGGTCTTCCTGGCTCTCATGATTTGAAACGCACCTTCTGAAGTACTCTTAAGCCTGTACGGTTTTTGTCCCTGGGGAGAAAGGTCTTTTGGTGAATCTTCTAGGCCTTTATATGTTATCATAGTTAGCAGCATATATCCCATTGCTAGAGTAATTTTTGGTTTCCAAAGTGCTTTCCTCCCAGCATTGGAGTAAAGGAAGAGGGGAGTGTATTGTTATTCCCATTTTACAGAAGAGAAAACTAAAGCTCAGGGTAATTATTACAATTGGAACCCGAGTCTCCTGCCTCCAAATCTTGAGCTCTGTCCATTAAGGCATGCTGCCTTTCATATCCACGTCCAAATAGATCTAGGATGAGAGAACAGACTTTGTTTTCTTTACACATTTATATTGCCCATGACTTAGTGGCTGACACTTTCTAGTATGTAATTCCAGACTTCCTCACTCATAATCCCAGACCATCTGAATCCAACCAATTTGCGGCTAAAGTATAGCCATCAGAAGCTCTTTTCCAATGTGGCATTTGGAATTTGGAGTCCAAGGAACTTATAAGGAAGCCCGAGATGTTCCCACTGTAGATATAATACTATATCAATGGATAGTCTTATCCCAGACCGAACTGTGTGGGATGCAAGGCCCCTACAAGAAGTTCAGCACATTTAAAGAACGTCCTTGGGCTTCCTGTGGGCTCAAACCACCTTGGGCATCTTTGCGGGAGGCAGGAGACAGTGACTTGTATTCCAACCTGCTTTGTTTAGGCTAAGTCAAAGCCCCTGAGGTTGGGTGGTTACTGTTTACCCTGGTTCCCTTTCAAATACATGTAAGGGAATACCTGGACTTGAGCAGGCATTCAGAAAGCCAACAGCTCTGAAGTCAGCAGACTTTTGTACTACCCTTGTGTACATGGACAGCTCCCATCATTCACTCTGAGCCAGTTTCCTTCTCTGTAAAATGTGTCAATTCCCTTGTTGAGGGAGAGATATAAGAATCAAGCTTCAGAACGAGGAAGGTTTCCGTTTTTGGACAGGGTCACTGTGTACATTTGTTTTGTTTCTGTATATTTATTGTTACAAGGTTTTTTTGCTTGTTAGCTTTTTGCTTTTCATTTTTGAATGGAAGGCATTAGGAAAATTAGCAATAGGGATATGGAAACAAGCAGGTTGTAGCAGAGGACACTCAGATTCTCTTTCAGTTTTAAATTCTGTGACCTTTTGGGGGGGGATTAGTGTAGGGATGAAGGTGAATGTATAGTCTAAGCCCTCAACACCTTGAATATCCCTACTCACCCCTTCTGTGTTCTCAGATAGAACTCAAAAGAACCTTGGTGAAGGAGAAATAACATTGGTTCAGCCGTCAACAGAGCTAGGGTCTAGTACAGCCTCTGTCACTTGCTCATTACTAGTGTAGACTCGACATCTCTGGACCTCAGTTCCCCCTTCTCAGAGTCTTTGATTGTATGAACTTTTTATCATCTGACAAAATCAACAATGGTCTCGGATTCGCTGTGTCAGATTCGGTGATCTCAAAGGCCAAACTTTTCTGACACTGTAGAAATGAGTAGTTCTTTTTTTTAAAAAAAAGACTTTATTTTCATTTACTTTTTCATTGGCAGATTTTATTTTGACACAATACTCACTTCCTTGTGGACTCCTTGTTCCTCGTGGTTATCATCCTTTCAAAAAGTAGTTACAGCTAACAGCACATACAGCTTCCCATTCTTCTAGTTGACAACTTTTTTACATTTTTTGTTGCTATCTTTTGTTATGAGATAGTAATATCCCCTTGTAGCACAATTTCTTTACTTGTCCCCTAGTCAAGGGCATCTACTTTGTTTCCAGCTTTTTGCCTCTCCAAAAGGGGCTGTTATAAATATTTTGATGTATCCGGGACTTTTATTCGTGATCAATCCTAGCAGTGGGCTCTCTGGGGTATGGACATATTAGTGTGTGTCTGTCTCTTTCTCTCTTTCTAGCATAAGTCCACATTGCTTTCCAGAATGGTTGAACCAAGTCACAATCCACCAAAAAGGTTTTGATGTGCCTGTCTTTCCACAGCCCTTCTAGTACTGACCATTTCCATCTATTTTCATCTTTGCCAGTTTGTTGGGTGTAAATAAACCTTAGTTTACCATTTTTTTCCAACAGAAAGTCAGCCTCTCTGTCTCTCTATTTATGCATTTATCTATTCTCAAACACTTACACTTGCAAAGAACCCCTGGAGTTCATCTAGTACAAGTCTTTCATTTTACAGATGAGGAAACCAAGTTTCATAGTGGAGAAGTGACTTGCTCGAGATACCACAGATTGCAAGTAACACAGTTCAGATTTGAACCCCGGACTTCTATGACCAGATCTGACATTATTTCCATTGCACCACTTTTTGTTGTTTCTCTGTATGTTCCCATCATTGGCCATTGGAGTTGATCTGAATTCTCTTGTGCTCGCTTTCATTATTATGAGTATTGTGCACACTCGTCTCTTGGGTCTCCTTTCTCTCATCCAGATATAAATCTCCTCCATATTTTTTCTGATGGATTAGTGGCTTTCCAATTGATTTATATCAGTAATCCCCCAAATCTTACATTTTATAAATGTTTGCTGAATGAGTGAATGAATCGACATAATGATAGTCTTCTAGTTAGAAAGGGCCACCTATTCCAGTTCATTCCTAGTGACCTTACCTGACAATGAGGTAGGAGATAAATAACTACTTGAAGTTATCAAAGACTACGGATTTTTTCCCATAGAACCAGCTTTCAATGGCTTGTTCTCATCCACGTGAATGCGTACAAAATCACCTTTCTCTCAACCCATAAAAACATCTACTTTTAGGACTGAAAGGCATCTAAAGAGGCCACCTAACCAGACTACCCATTTTGCAGATGAAAATGCCAAGGCTCTGAGAGGTAAAAAGATTTTCTAAAAGCCATATGAAAAGAGGAAATCAGGGTTCACTTTCAGGTGTCTTTTTTTGAGACTATTGCCCTTCCTTGTTTTAAAAAATACTCAGCAATGTTTCAACAGTTTTTTTAAAAATATTTTTTACAGAAAAGTGCAAAATGGAATCACTTGCACTGAAATGTTTTTGGTTGGGGGATTTGGGGGGCGATGTTGAACAGACTGGAACACAAGACTAAGGATGTCTCTCTGTTAATATCTCTGTTTTGGTTCCAAGACCATTTGCCACATGGACTTGGTGACAGAGACAAATTAGACCAAAAATGTTATCCTTCCATCAATTGCATTTCATAAAAAAAAACAAACGTGAGATTGAAATGTTCCCATTTGAAATTGTAGCCACTTTCACTGATTGCCCTTCTGCTAGTAAATGCAGAGTCTGGAGTGCACATAAAATTCTCCCAAATCAAAATGGACAGAATGATTTTTTTTTATAGTTCAGACTCCCCATTGGGCTCTCTTCTCCTCCTGTGCCTGCTAAGTAACTTCAACCTGGAGGCTAAATGGGGCCAGCCTAGTATAAAGGAGGAGACTCTTGGGGGTAATCTTGGACTGTCTCTCTTTGCTTCCATTATCTGTTCCTCTGGTAGGAGTAAAATTGCTTTCTGTCTGATTTCTATTTTCCCTCCCCATAAAATGGTCAGCCTTATGGCAGAGTTGGATGGCATTTCCCAGCCTTTTCCCATTCCTTAACCAAGCTGTGACCTTTCCACATTACTAGTTCAGAGGCATTATGGTGCCATGGAAAGAGTACCAGATTTGGAATCAAAGGACGTGGGTTGAAAACACTGATTAGCTGTGTGACCCTGGGCCAGGGTCTTTCCTCTCTCTGTGCCTCGGTTACTCCTGTGTAAAATGAAGGTCCAAGTCTCCTTCCAGCTCTTGAGCCAGGCTAATTTTATTCTCCATCACTAGATGATGCTCATTTGCATCTGGGTTTTGTTTTTTTTTTTTTTTTTTTTTTTTTTTTAGATGAGAGAAAAGGAGAATAAGCAAGACCAGGATCAGAAGCAGTCTGAACATTTTTGGAGAACAATATTATAAATTAGCCTGAGCAGTTATCACTTCTTAAGTTCTACATAGGCAGGCTTGGATTTGAATAGATTACCCTTCTCCTATTTTGCACCCCTCCCATTTCCACTATCAACTTTGAAGAGATGCAAAGAGAAAATTCTCAGGCTGTTGTCACGCCTGTTTAAATCTGCTATTCCTTGCTTTATTTCTCAAGAGTCTATCAGCTTTTCTCTACCAGTCATCTGCTTTAAGCCCTGGAACACGTAGATGTTTGGGGAAACACTACCCACGTTTCTCCACCAAGAATCTGTTAACGAGACTACAATGTCCCAAAACAGTCAATGGCCAGCATTCTAGGGATCTTTCTGCAAAGGCCAGAAAGATGCTCAGGAGGTCAACCCCCCCTTCCCCTAATAAACAAGCAGTTTGGGGATTAGCATATATACAGAGAGCAGCTAGGTGGCACAATGGATAGTGCCAGGCCTGGAGTCAGAAAGACTCTTCCTGAGTTCATATCTCAGGTGAATCTGATAAATCATTTATCCCTGTTTGCCTCAGTTTTCTCATCTGTAAAATGAGCTAGGGAAGGAAAAGACAAACCTTTCCGGTATCTTTGCCAAGAAAACCCTAAATAAAATCACAAAGAGTCAAGCATAACTGAAACAGCTCATCAACAGATACACACATCCACACACATATGTACTTGTCATGGGCAGCAGCAATTTCATGACTTATTCAGAAAATTCCTAGCTCAGCACAAATGTTCAGTCAATCAGCAAGCATTTATTAAGCATCTACTATGTGCCAGGTACTATACTAGGTTCCAGGAATACAAAGACAAAAGCAGAACAATTCTTGCCCTCGAGGAGCTGACATTTGATAACGGGTGTGTACAAAATAGCCAGAAGGTGAGTTATTATAAACCTTTCTCATATCCTTCCTGCTCTGAAAATGTGTGATTCTGCATAGGCTGCTTACAACTTGTTCCTAGAATGAATGAATAAATTAATTAATGAATGAATTAGTGAGTGAATGAATGAAACATTTAAGCCCACTCAAAGCCATTAGGCTCTGCTCCCAGGTTAGGAGGAAAAATAGAGCCTTGCTTTAAAAAAAAAAAAAAGTCTGATGTCTGAGAGCCAAATTTTCAAAGCCACATGTCTCATAAGCCTTCTTTAAATGGCTTTCATTCTCTGCTTACTCGACTTTGAAGTGAAGGTAATTTCCCATTTGCATGTGGCAGAGCTTATAAGATCCTAAAGCTAAAGCCAGAAGGTACCTCGGAGGCCACAAATGCAAATCCTTCATTTTATGGAGGAAGGGACCAGAGAGATGCAATGACTTGAAAGCACACACAGAGGTCCTAAGTGGAGGATGGCCCGTGTTTCTGTGTATTTTGGCTTGGTTATTTGGTGCATTTCGAACTAGCTGTACCTATCTGCAAATGGGCGGGTTTCCCCATACAGCTCAGTAACATGTGGGCAGAGTTTTCCAGTATTATTGCAGACCCTTTAATCATTTTGTGACTTAGTATAGTGCCATTTTGCATGGTTCCTTGCAAGTATCATATTTGTATGTTTTAGAAAGAAGAAAAAAATAAAGGCTTATACTAAAATGAATTTCTACAAATTATGGCATAAATATACTGTGAAAGTTGGAGGATTGAGCAGATTGAGGAGGAGGGGCAGGAAAGGGGCCCAGTGGGTTGTACCTGCACTCATGGGTTTGAAAACCTCGGACCTGTGTCATATAGGTACTGGTGACTAATTTACATGGTAGAAAAGAAAGAGACCCTTGAGAAGTGATTCTACCTGTGATTTTCTGCTTTTTACATCGGGAAGGTGGACAAAAACTAATTACATTGTGATTTTAGGCCACAGTGGGGTTTTGTACTTGTCAAAATCTGGTAAAAATGATAGAGTTGGGGTCTGGGGCTCTACTTCTTATTTACCTGTGTGATTTTCAACCAGGCAATGAATATCTCTGGACCTCAGCTTTCTCCTCATGTATCTGTATGCACAGAAGAGGGCTTTGGCTAGAAAGTCTAAGTACTATGATTTGGGGGAGCAAGTACAGCCTCTATTTGGACACATGATAATTTCATGCATTAACCCTTTCCCAACCTCTTTACCATTCAGGCAAAATCTGACTCCCAAAGAGCTGTCGGGTTTCTATGTTTGGGCAATCTCTTATTGCATTTTAAGACAGTCTTCTTTAGCCACTGCCTCATGTTTTCCTCACCCTGAAGACAATCAATCCTTCAAATTAATGTCTGGACCCAGTCCAAGCAAAGAATATTTTACCTAGAAAGTTAAGCTTGAAAGAGTTGGGAATGATTAACAAAGGACCATAGCCTCATCTTCTTGGCTTGGCTAGTGCACTGGAAGCCCTGGGGCTGTCTCTTTTAAATTGCTGAAATTGGGCCTGATAAAATGTGATCCAATTACCCACTTGTGGATCTAGATGGTGTAGGTTTGTGATGTATTATTATGGAAGCTAATGTCCCCTGTTGTTCTTTAAAAAGAAAGAAGGAACTGGAAGGCTGACTCTCTCCCACCTTGAAGGGTCTTAAGCTACAGACTAACAAGGCAGATCCTAGATTTAATGTAAACCTACCGTATGGTTAACATGGCTTTAGGCCTTCAATGTGACCATCAAGTTTGTTTGTTTTTTTTTAAAGAAAATGCACTTCTATGTAACTTAAATTCCCATCCATTTAGGAGGGAAAAGCATTCCACATGCCCCAGATTTCTCATAAGATGCAAGTGAATTATCAAGAAGAAAGATGCCCAGATGATCAAATTTGACTCTCCACTCTGCATACTGACTAGTTTGGGAATTACTAGGGGTCTGCTTTGCTAAAATTTCCCTCTAGTGTACCATGAAGCTAGCTGATAAAGAAAGAATCCTAATAAACATTTTCTCTTTCCAATCAAAAGTAGTCCAAGATGGGGAAAATAAAGCATTAGGAAGGACTGGGAAATGCTCCATTGATTTGATATTTTCATCAGGACAGGATTTTTCCAGTTTTCTCTAAAATGTCAATGGTTGCTCGAGTGCATGAAGAATATGACATTCACTTCTTCAGCTTTATGGTCCATAGGCAGTGCTAAGCAACACCACAGAAAGGCAGAGTACAGAGGGGAAAAAAGGGGGTATATCTAATTCAAAAGACACTAGAACCCAAAGAACTGAAATAGCTAGAAATGCATTATGGGTGTTCTCAAGTTACAAAACAAGACCTCACAAGCACCTTGTTTTGACAAGCATTATGGGAGTAGACTCTGGGTCGCAAAGATGAAACAGTCCTTGCCTTCAAGGAGCTTACCTTGTCAAACAGAGCGTTTTTAAGTGCTTACTGTTCCAGGCATCGTGTGAAGCACTAGAGACATCAACAGAAGACAAACAAACATTTCAGCAAATACAGAGCATCTGCCATGTAATTTTAAGAGTGAGAGAGTGATGGTATGTGGGGGATTCAAGAAAAGATTCCTGAGGAAAGGGGACCACCTGACTGGGCTTACTCTTTTTTTCTTTCTCATTATGAACATAAACATCAACACATAAATTTCAGTATAGAAGGAAGGGAGAATTGTATGTGAAATTGGACACTTCTATTACATTCACTTTTTTGTGTGGGGGGGAGGGGACTGAGGCAATTGGGGTTAAGTGACTTGCTCAGGGTCACACAGCCAGGAAGTGTTACGGGAGATCACATTTGAATTCAGGTCCTCCTGACTCCAGGGCTGCTGCTCTATCTACTGCGCCACCTAGATGCCCGCCTACACCAACTATCTGCCCCTACATTCACTTTTAATGAGTGTAATTAAATGGAATACAAGAAAACTGTTCTTCTCTGATCTTTAAAGGAAGCTAGGGACAGAGAAGGTAGTACAGTTCAGAAGCAGGAAGTAAGATGGGGGCAACTAGGAGTGATTAGTAGGCAAATTCACTACTACTAGCTACTAGAAAGGCCACAGTGTCAAAGCGTATAATATGAAATAAAACCATACATAGGTACATACACAGAATCAAGATTATGTAGGGTTTTTAATGTCAAACTGGAAGGGGTTTGTATTTTATTCTAGAGGTAATAGGAAGCTATTGAAGATTTTTAAGCAAGTAATGTATGTGGGGTGGGGAGGGAAGCATTTTTAGGCTTCTCCACAGTCACCAACATTAGCCATTTTATGTCACTAAGGACCTCAGTTACTAATCCAGTTATAAATCATTCAGAAAACTTGCTTTAGAAATTAGAAGAATTTAAAAAAAGAGGCCTATTTGGTCCACATGTTGGACTGAAGTAGTTCTTTACACAGGGTCTGATGGCTGTTCTCTTAGCCAAAATGAGCACCTGTGTCCATACTTCTATGTTGGACACACAGACACGCTTTGCTGTGGTTATGATCTCATTCTTCTAAGGAGTAGGTCCTTCACCAGTGCAGATCCCTTTATTGTGGGTATTCTCCAATTGTTCTTTTGGATGCTCTTCCTTTCTCCATCCTTCCCATTTTGGTGATCTCATTCACTCCTGTGACTTCAATTATGATCTTTTTGCAGAGTCTTTCTACTTCTAGAAAACTAGACCTATTCTCTTTTATGTATTTTGAACTCAATGTTCTGTTTATCTTCCTCTCTCCTCCTCCCAGCTCAACCCTCTTACTAATTTCACTTCCTGTTAAAAACCATCCCTTTCAACAAGGTTTACAAACACTGAATTCATTTTCCATTCTTCTCTGTAATTATATTCAGCTAGTTGCCAAGTCTTGTCTATTTTACCTCCCCAACATCCTCCCATTCATATACCTAGCATCCTACTTGAGGACCTCATCCTCTCTCACTGGGGCTGTAGCAGTAACCTCCTAATTGGTCTCCTTGGCTTATTTTTTCCCTCTCTATTCCACCCTCTACACAGCTACCTGTTCCTAAAGCTCAGAGCTGACCTCATCACTCACCTGCTCAAAAAACTCTAGTGGCTCCCTGGTGCCTCTAAGGTAAAAAACAACTCTCTTTGGAATTCATTCACAATCTGACTCCAACCTCCTTTTCCAGGCTGATTATTTCTCTTCTTTATGCATTCCAGACAAACTTGTCTGCTTGCTGTTTCCTGTATGTGACGTTCCATTTCTTTTCTCCGTGCCTTTGCACGGGTCCCTTCTTCTTCCATTCCTGGGATGCCCTCATACCTTACCTCTACCTCTCAAAATCTCTTGCTGTCTTTGAAGCGCGATCTAATTGTCCCACTTGTTTGTGCTTCCTTTGACCAAAAACGATCACCTGGCATATATTTTATACGTATTATGCATATTTTGTATTTTCATGTATAGTATGTCTTATTTTCTCTGATAGAATGTGAGCTTTTTCAGGGCAAGGACTATATCATTTCCATTTTCAGTGGTTAGCACAAGGAACTTCATAAATGCTTGTTGGTCGATTGTTGATCGGTTGACCTGGCTCCTGACTGAATTTGAATGAAGGGACTGAGGATATTACTAATATCTCAATTGTAGAGCCACATGAGGTACAGTCTGAGGGGTGAAAGGGCACCTATGGATTTGTTCAAAAACCAACAAACATTGACCTCGATTCCAGTGTTATCCAAAATCGGCTTTACCTTCCGTACTTCATGAGATGCCGGTGCAGCAGTATCCAGGTATACTCCGCCAAACCAAACTTTCATTTTTGCTTTACGTTGGGTTTTGGAAACAACTGACAGCGTTACAGGCATTATCTTCAGTGGGCACGGCAGCATCAACACTCTATAAAGCCACTGTGACCGGTTCATTGTGTTTTCAACGGCTCCACATAAATCAGCTCCTCCTCGTAATGGAACAGCTCATGCAGAGCCCACAAAGGGATAAAACAAATTGTGATTTCCTGATATCTGTAGGTAACTGAAGCGGTGGGTCTCTGTTAATAAACCTAACAATGCTTCCAAGAGCCTTGCCACCTGAGGCTTTCATCACTTGTATCATCATTTCTTATTGGTTCTTGTAGAAAAAAGCAACTCCATTTCCAGCCTGGGATATTGAAGGCAATATCGGCTAGCCATAACAAACTCCTAAAAAAATGGGTTACCCTTCTCATCCCAAAGATGGAGGAAGGCTGTTAGATGGAAATTGTTCCAGCTGAAAAAAGCCTCTGCGTGCATTCCTATAATAAATAGCCATAATAGTATTGCATTAAGAGTGAGGAGTCCTGGGTTTTTATCCTGGTTTTGTCGCTAACCAGCCACATGGCTATGGCCAAATAATAGAATCATAGGATTTTTAAATCATAAGAGTCGAAGATGCCTTAGAGATCATGTCGTATAGCTACTGAGACGCAGGGAGGGGAAGGGTCTTACCCAAGACGAACACAGCAAGTGGCCACTCCGAAAGATGAGGGCTTCAGAGAGGAATTATACATAGACAGACAGATTTCAATGTAAGCAAAGACAAAACTTTCTAATAATTCCGGCTATCCCCAGTTAGGGTAGACATTGGAAGGTAATGGCTTCCCCCTCCCTGGAGGCGTTCATATGGATATCCACTTGTGGGGTGTTTTATTTAGGGGCAAGTTGGCTTAAATTGCTCTGAAGTTTCTCACCACCCTATAAAGTCCTATTCTGTTCATGCTGTCTCTGAATTTCTAGTTTTACAAAGTAGACTGCCTCACGCAGATGTGCTTAATTAACAATTATCTAATTGAGTTGCCCTGTTCTTAACTAAACTACAGGGGGGATACCAGAGAAGCAACAGGGAACTAGGACATCAGAGCCCTGTGAGTTCTATTAAGTGCTCATTCGATCCTGGGTGGCTCCTTTTATGCCCATTTCTGCTGTGCTTTTCCCTTTTAGCAAGCATCTCATTTACAGTCTACCACTCTATTTTCTCCTACCATGGCCCTGTATAGAGCAAAGGGGCCCCCCCTAGCATTGAGCTTCTCCTGTATGTGTATCTCCCTAGCTCAGGAGAATTATAGGAAATGCTATAGCCACAAATAAAAGTCAAGTCATTTCTGAGTGTGGGACAGAGTGCATGTGGTGGGTTGAGCTAGTGAGCTAGAGTGCTGTACTTGGAGGCTAACCCCAGTTCTAAAGGCTAACCCCAATTCTGACACACATTAGTTGTAGAACTAACTTGTCCCAAATTTTAGTTTTTTTCATCATAAAATGGGGGTAGTATTTTTATTATCTCTTTAAAGTTGTTGGGAGGTTCAGATAAGATCATCTACATAACTTCAGCTCTCTTGACAAACAGGGTACTGTATAATGTCTGTTGTTGTTAATATTATTAATTTGCAGAAGGAGAAGAAAATCATTGGGGGGAAATGCATTTCCCCCTAAGATTTGAATAAAAGTAACGGGACAGGTTTTTTTGTTTAGTTTTTTATCAGTAACAAGTGATCCATATTTCCCCATTCTCTGCCAGGGTATTTTTACCAGTGAGAAATTTCTGCTTATAAATGGTTCCCATTTGTTAGTGGTTCTCTGGGCTGGCTAGGCAGAGTCTAGGCCTTCTTACAGCATAATTCAGATCAAAGTACCGCCCTCCCCCTAAGCAATTTGCACACTCCTGATAAAGGCAGCAAAGCTCTTCTTTCGATTGACTGGCTTTGGATGAGGTGAGGAGGATGATCCAAGATTCCTAATCTGCTGCTGCAGGGGCTTGCAGCACCTGCCCCGTTTCCATCCCCACTAGAGAACATCCAGATGGGAAGGTATGCGTTTGCCTGGTGGAGTGTAGAAATGTGGCTTGCAGTTGCTCAAAAAGTCACTCCCAAGCTTGCATGCAATGCCAGAGCCAGAAGGTGCCATAGAGATGGGACTAAATACTTCATTGCCCAAATGAGACTTGGAGAAGAAAAGACTCTTGTCTGGAGTGTTACAGTTAACAGGTAGCAGAAGCGGAGCCTGGAGCCAGTGTTCTCAGACTGGAACATTTACTAGACTGGGAGAGGGACACCCTCAGTTCTAGTCCTAATGTTGGCTAATCAGCTTTGTGGCTCTTGAGCAGATCCTTTCATCTGTCTTGTCCTCAGTTTCCTCCTCTGTAAAATGAAGCAATTGGACTAGATGAAGCCATAGGTCTCTTTCTGATTGATTTGATTTAAAGATTGATTCCTGATTTAAAGAAATTGAACTCTATGCAAACTAGTCACAAATAATTACAGAATCTTCAATCACTTGATTCCTACAGCTTCCAGGAATCTAGGGGAAAGTTCCCAGATAAATGGCATATTAGAGAGGCCCCATACATCCATAGGACAGTGGGAAAGAGCTGGATGTAGAGCAAAGCCATAAAGCCTCACTTTAATACCATGAGTATATTTCTTTACTGCCCTTTTTGTCATTTGGAAACTACACAGGACTATCATGAGAAAGCACTTTGCATAGAGTAAAGGACCAGAATAATGAGAACTCCTGTGACTAGCAATCTTTCTGATATGGTATAGTGGATTGGGACCTAAATTGGCAATCAGGATGGCTTCTTTCAAATATTGCCTCTGACATTTTCTAGCTGTGTGATGGCGGGCAATTCCCTGCAGTTCTTTGTGCCTCAGTTTCCTCGTGAAAAATGAGGGGCTTGGCTTTGCTGATCCCTTCTAGCTTGAACTCTGACTTTGGGTGGTTTCTCCAAATAATTTGCTAAAAACCGTAGATTTGGGGTTAGAAGATGCTTGAGAAACCGTCCGGTCTGCTCCTACCCAAAGCACGAATCTTTTCTTTATAACACGTCCCTGACAGAGGGCCGTGAAGTGTCTGCTGTCGACTTCCACTGGCAGGCAGCAAGCCTTTACTTTATCTGGCAGCCCGTTCCACTTGGGATGGGTACTCATTGCAAAGGCATTCTCTCTTAGAGCAAAAAGAAATTGTTTCTCTCTAAAACCCGCACCCACAGTCGCTTGTTTTGCCCTCCTGGGCCGAGCGGAGCAGGCCTAATGCTTCTTCCACAAGAGAGCCCTTCAGATATTTGATGTCGGCTAGCCTGTCCCCCTTCAATCATCTCTTTTCTGGGCTGATGTCCCAGGTTCCCTCAAGTGATTCACTTATGATAAGGTTTACAGTAACCTAATCATCCTGCCATCTCCTCTATATCTACTTTGTCAATGAACCTCCTCAAATCATCTTTAGGGCTTGTATGTCTTTCTGAAACTGACACCTCCTGAGGATTCTTAGCAATATTTTAAGAAAATCTTAAGACTCCTGAATCTGAGCACCGGGAGGGACCTTACAGAATAACAAAGCAAACCCCATTGCTTATCAGATAAGAAAACTGAAGCCCTGGACGGGAATGATTAGCCAAAGTCTTTCGGTAAGCATTTATTAAGCTCTTACTGTGTGCCAGGCCCTGGGAGCTAAGTGTTGGGGATACAAAAGAAAGGCAAAAACAGGTCCTTACACCCAAGAAGTTTGGAGTCTGTGAGAGAGATATCTAAATAACTATATAAGTAAGGAAATCTCTGCAGAGCAGATGGAAGTAACATGAAAGAAAAGGCACCAGCGCTTGCTGAGAGGGTTGGAGTGGGGGAGTGAATAGACCTGCAGAAGGTAGAATTTGAGTCAAGTTTTGAAGGATGCCAAGGGAGTCAAGGGATGAAGATGAAGGAACATGGCAGAGGGACTAGAAAGCAGGACAAAGGTACACAGATAGGAGATAAAGTGCTGCATGTGAGGAACATGATGGTTCCTAGATTATCTGGAGGAGACTTAGGTGTAAAAGGGGGTAGAAGGTGGAGGGAAAGGACTTAAATGACAAAGAGAGGACTTGATATTTGGTACCGGAGGTGATAGGGAACCACTGGAGCATACCGAGTAGACCTATGTTTGAGAAAAATCTCCTTGGAAGCTCAGTGGGGGTTCCTAGGATCCATGTCTCCTGCCCACTAGTCCAGAGTTCTTCCCATCATACCGTGCTGCATTTCTCTCTCAGAGAGATTTAATAACTCTTCCTTATCACCCTTCTTAAGCTTTGAGTTCTGAAGTTAGGATAGGAAAAGTTTCCATAGTATTACCACTTTAGAGATTCTCCAAGTTGGAAGGGAACCCAGGGGCTATGTAATATAGCAGTAACCAAGCAGCGCCACCCCCCCCATACACAAAGCTGATAAGTAGACAATCATCCAAATAGTAGCAAGGGACCCCTGTGGCCAGCAGATTGACTTAGAAAACCACAAGTTACTATTATCTAGGTTTGATTGTATTTTTCATTTTTTGGTGAAATATTTTCCAATTAATTTTGAATCTGTTAAACACTGGAGGGTTGGAGGTCCCACATGCTTAGCACCTCTAAGCTTGAAGTCTTAGTAGGGGGGAAAAAGCAATGATGAGATTCCCGAGCTGATAGCTGTTCTGTTTTGAGAAATATAGCTGTCATTGTTAGCAAGCCTTTCGAGCCCCTGAGCCTCAGTCTGCCTCGCTGCAATTTCTGCTCATTGTTACTGATTCTGCCTTTTGAAGCCTAACCCACAAATCCCCCTCTTCCATCTGATAATCCTGTGTTTCTCCTACTGCAGCCTTAGCTTGCAATAACTTTTAGGGGATCTTGGGCTCTGGATTCCCCTGGCGCTTGCTGCCCACTAAAGTCACCAGATCTTTTTCAAATGAAAAGCTATTTAGACTTGCCTTCTCTATCTTGTCCTTGAGAGGTAGGTTTCTTCAAAATCCAAGTGTGAGACTTTATATAAGTTTCAATCTAATATTCAGTTAGACCCTTTTTGAATTCTTCCATTTTCATCCAGTATTAACCATCCCTCTCAGCTTCACTTTCTCTGCAAATTTGAGGAGCACTTTATCTGTTCTGTTGTTACTCTTGTTCACTTTATCTTATTCTTCCCAATCCCATTCGGGTTTCTTGGCAAAGATATTAGAGTGCTTTTTGCCATTTCCTTCTCCAGCCCATTTACAGATGAGAAAATTGAGGCAAACAGGGTAAAGTGAATTGCCCAGGGTCACACAGCTAGAAAGTGTCTGACGCTGGATTTGAACTTCCTGACTCCAGGCCCAGTACTCTATCCGCTGAACCACCTAGCTGCCCCATGTATAAAGGATATTCCTTTATCCAAATAATTGACAAGAAATGTTTAATAACTCATGGCCAAGCACAGATCCACCAGGCACTTCAGTAGAGACTTCCTAAGTTGATGACCAATATTAATGACTAATTTCCTTTTTCTAGCACTTTAAGATTTCCTCACAAAAACCCTTGTAATGTAATAATTATAATATAAATAATGCAATTTTAATAATGTAGTATAATTCATGTAAATAATGTAAATATTATTCTCCTTGTTTTGCAAATGAGGAAACTGCAGCTCTGGGGGGTAAAATGACTTGCCTATGGTCACATAGTTAGTAAATGTTAGCCTTGAAATTTGAGTCCAGCTCCTAGTTTTCTATCACATGGATCCTTGGGGTCACTTTGGGCCAGCTCCTTCTTCTGTCTGGGTTTGGGTTCCTCCTCTGTAAAATGAAGTCCTTTCCAGATCTAGCCCCCATGACAATGAGAACGATCATTTTGAATCCTGGAGGAAGAATGTGGCCCGGAGTACCTGGATTTGTGTTGAGGTAGGGTTGGCGCAAGAGACAGCTGGATAGACATGCATTTTAAAGAAATGTTTAATTCAGTAAAGGTTTATTGAGTAGTTTTTAATGATCTAAAGGGACCGAATAGCAGTAGGCTACCTTTAGGCAAAGGGAAAGAAGAAAAGTTTAAAAAGCTTTAGGGGCACGTATGGGGAGAAGATGAAGGTTAGAAAAGTACAGAGAGGTCCCTTGTTTGTAGGCAAGTGAGGTCTAGTCATCTATTGAGCAGTAAATTAGATTCCAAAAGCCTAAAAGAAAATTGAATCTTAATTCAGCTTTCCCTAAGGAGAAAGGCGGCCAGAAATGTTGACAGTGTGTATGACACTAGGAGCTCTTGTGAGGTCTAGCAGTGACTGTGGGTGCCCTCAACAGGCCTGGAGGAGAGGAAGAGGAAGGCCAGTGGACTGGGAAGAAAAACAGAAAGGAAGAAATAGAAGAAACACAATGGATATGATGGAGAGGGTATGTCTCCCAATGGCCTTGGCCCGTTGTTCAATGGGATACCTTTCAAATGATGCTTCCCTCATACAAGATCTTTGATGAGATTCCTGGGTAAAGTGATAAAAGGGAATTGGGGTTATTGGCACATTTTGATTCTTAAATTGTCCAATTTGGGAGTTGTTCATCTCCTTGATCGTCTTAGGTGATAATGGGGGAAAATGTTTAGGACAAAACAGAGTGACTTAGGAGGGCCATGGAAGTTGTTTTCAAGACCTTGAAGATCTGTCACGAGGAAGATGGATTAGATTTGTCTTGCTGGACTGAATTAAGTGAAAGGGAAAGTTGCAAAGAGGTAGATTTCAGCTCTGTGGAAGGAAAAACTTGCTTTCAATGAGACCTAATTCAAGGTCAAAGTGGAAGTCTTCCTCCTTCCCTGGAAGTCTTGTACTGAGTTGAGTAACCACTTTAGCAAGGATGTTATGGGGAGAGGGAATCTGCTCAAATAGATTAGCTAATGAGTAACTGTACCTCTGAGGTTGTCCTTCTGGGATCCCTCTTTTCTTCCTCCTGCTTGCCTGGGAATGACTTGCCTGTTTTGCCTTTATCAAAGGATAGGCTGGGATAGAAAAGAAATCGACAATTTCATCAGTCAGTGATGCCGCTTATTAGCGCTCTGCTAAAAGAGACTTATGGGGAAGGAGGCCGAAACAGTGGGCAAAAATGAGAAGTTGGGCTTCTTTTGGTCGATTGACTTTTCCTGTGCTAGCTATCTCCTGTGAAAAGATGAGATAATTGTCCACTTGGAAAGAAAATCTCCTGAAAGCAATGAAATACCCCATAAGGGGAGGGTTTGGGGCTGCAAGAGCTGTTTTTTTTTCCCCTGCTGATTTTGTTTGATGGTAGTGAATGTTGAACTAAACAAGCTGTACAAAAAGTAAAACCCCAGTTCCATGGGGAACCTAATATTATTTGCAGAGTATTTTATCTCTATCTTTAAAAGATCTTTCTTTGATGATTTTTATTCTATTAGGCAAATTTCCCATCATAGCCCTCTCTCCCCAACAATCTCTTATAACAAAATCAAAAACACTGTTTGGCAAAACTAACATTTCCAAAAAAATCTCATGTTATGTGCTGTGTTCCATACCTATAGGCCCTTACTTCTGCAAAGAGGGGAGTGCTTTCTCTCTTGTCCTTCCTTTAAAAGCTGCACTTGGTCATTAGATTTGCCCAGTATTCAGTTTCAATCATTTGGCTGTTTTTCACTATGGTAACAATTTTCCTGGTTCTGCTTACTTCACCTGGCAGTAGTTCACATAAGCCTTCCAGTGCTTCTTTACATTCATCACATTCATCGTTTCACTTAGTGCAATAATAGTCCATTACGTTCTTGTATCACAGTTTGTTTAGCCGTTTCCCAGTTAACGGCCACCTACTTTGTTTCCAGCTCTTTGCCACCACAAAAGTGCTGCTATAAATATATTAGCGTATCTGGGGCTTTTTAAAATTATTATTAACCTCCTTGGGTATATGCCCAGCAATGGTATCTCTGGGTCAGATGATATGCATGTTACAATCCCTTTCTGAGTATCCTTCCAAATTGATTTCTAGAATGGTTGGACCTACGATATTCACAGACTTACCAACAATGCATCAGTGTACCCATCTTTCCATAGCCCTTCCAACATGGACTATTCCCATCATTTGCCATCTTTGCCCATTTTATGAATGTGTGGTGATACCTCAGGATTGTTTGATTTGATTTTCTCCTACTTTGTAACTTCATATAGTTCTATTAGAACTATTATAAGTATTAGTAGGTATGTCTGTAAATATTTATTAAGCATTTACTGTGTGCCAGTCTAAGTCCTTAGAAATACAAAGAAAGACAAGGTCATATTAATGGCTACACGCTAGAATGGGAGAAACAACATACAAATAACTATGTACACAAAATTTAAATGCAAGGGATGTTGGAAAAAAGAAAGTAACTGTGGGGGTGGGAGGAAGGAGAATATTTCAAGCATGGAAATGAAGGATCTTTCTGTGGGACAGCCAAGAGGTCCATGTCACGGGATTGAAGAGTACATGTGGGGAAATAAGATGGAAGAAGACTTAAAAGGTAGGAGGGGCTGGTTATGAAAGGCTTTGAATGCCAGAGTCGCCATTTTGTATTTGTTCCTGGAAGTGATAAGCCACAGTAGTTTATTGAGTGAGAAAGTGCTGTCGATTGGTGCTTTAAGAAAATCACTTCAATAGCTGAATGGAAAATGGATTGAAGTCGGGGGAGACCTGAGGCAAGCACACTCACCAGGGGCTGTTGCAGAACTCCAGGTATGAGGTGAGAAGGCCTGTACTAGAGCAGAGGCAATATCACAGAAGAGAAAGGGGTGCCAAGGTAAAATCAACAGGACTTGGTGATATTCTGGATATGGGGATATGGGGGGGGGATATGGGGAAGTGAGAATCCCTAATGACCTGGAACCTGAGGGACTGCAAGGATGATGTCGCCCTCCACAGTAATAGACAAGGTAGAAAGGGGAAAGGATAATCTTTTGGATATATTGAATTTAATATATCTACTAGACATTCAATTTGAAAAGTCTGAAAGGCAAATGAATATGTGAGATTAGAGATGAGTGGAGAGATTGGAGGATAGGTAAGTTTGAAGGTTGTTAGCACAGTGATGGAAATTAAACCCTTAGGCACTGATGAGATCATGAAGCTGTATAGAGGGAAAAGAAAAGAGGGTCTAGGCCAGAGCCCTGAAAAACACCTGGTTAGATGGAAGCAGGTCCAGCAAAGGAGATAGACAAGGAGCAGCAGTCAGGTAGGAGGAGAACCGGAAAAGAGATGTGAGTGTCAGGGAGGAGAGAATAATCAACATGTCAAAAGTTGCAGTGAGGTCAGGAATGAGGATTGAGAACAGGCTGTAGAATTTGGCAACTAAGGGATAGTTAGAGTGACTCGGTCAAACCTATGTTTGAGGAATATCCGTTTGGGTAGTCGTGTGGAGGATGTATTGGGGAGGGGAGAACTTAGAGGATGAGAGACCACTTAGGAAACGACTGCAATAAGCCAAGACAGAGCATCGTAGTTTGTTATTATTAGAGATAGGGACTAGCCCTATGATTTCATTGGTGTAAGGAACTCCCTCTACCGGTCAATGTGGGACAGCCCCTTCTCTGTTCCTGGGAGTCAAGAGATTTGACTGAGGTACTGGGAGGCTAAGTGATCCATAGCTCACTCAGAGATTCCAGAACTGGTACCGGTTGGGGGGCGGGATTTGAATCCAGGTATTCTTGATTTCAAAGCCAGCTCTCTATATGCTATAAGTCACTTCTCCATAGTAATAATACTAATAGCTAACATTTATATAGCACTTACAGTGTGTCAGGCAATGTGCTAAGTGCCTTATAAGTATTATCTCATTTGATCCTCACAACCATCTTGGGAGATAAGTGCTATAATTATCCCCATTTTACAGGTGAGGCAGATAGAAATGAAGTGGCTTTCCAGTGTCACACAGATGGTAAATGTCTGAGACTGGATTTGAAGTTGGTTTTCCTGACTCTTGGCCTAATGCTTTATCTACTATACCACTAGCTGCCCCTCATGTCATCATTAGAATTATTATGGATTACTATCAATGATGCTAATCATGGGATCATCATTATTATGGCTTGACTCTAAGGAGTCCATTATTCATTAACATTATCACCCCTCATTAATCTTTCCCCTAGTTAACTGAGGATCTTGCAGGAACTAAGGGTTCCTGCCCTTTTGCTCATTGGGCTGATTCTACTTCATTGACATCTTGACTTCCAAAGTCATTACTTGAGGCTATGGGGGTCATGACACTCTTGTCATTCCCTGACTCCATTGTGCTCTTTGCCATTGGTTAAAAGATAAAAGAGGCTCACTTTTGAATGGCAAAGCTTTCCTGCTATGGGCAAACAAACTTGCACCATAAATGATTGTTTGACTCTGTCTTTGGTCGGTTGCAAAAGTGATGAATCTTTTGAGATCCTTCTCCTCATTCATAGGGGCCACCTCCTTCTGGAAGCTTCTCTGATAATCCCCAGAAGAATTTCTAATTTCCTTTTCCTGGATCTCTTTGCCTCCCTCATAGCCTGGCTCATATGATCCTGATAATAGGTGTTTGCTTAGAAGCCTCCCAGTAGATTGTAAGCTCCTTAAGGGCAGGGACTGAGCTACTTTTCATCGTCCCATCCCCAGCACCCAGCAACACGCGAGGAGCTTCTGATGATTTTGATCATTATTAATAACACCTACTGTATCATGTTAAAGCTTTGAAATTGTTGAATGTACATTATATCATCTGAACCTCACAGAAGCCCTGTGGGGGAAGTATTATAGCTGTTATTATCCTCATTTCATACATAAGCAAAGTGAGTCTCAGAGTTAAATAATTTGCCCATGGACACACCAGTTAATGCTAAAGATGGGATATTAACCAAATGCTCTCCCGTCTTCAAGTCAAGTCTGCTTTCCATGACCTTATTCTGTTTAATGAATGTTTACTGAATTGAGTTGAAAAATAATGTCACTCATTACCCTTGACATTACTGATTTCAGAATGTTCCAATCTGAGCCAGTTGATCTATTCTCAGCTCTGCTGTTTAATAGCTTTGTGACCCTAATCTCAAGCCTCGGTTTCTCCTTCTGTGACACAGGGCACAGTGTAGATAATCCTGCATCTGACACTTTAATAACTTTGTTACCATGGTCATTTGACCTCTTCCTCAGTCTCCTTATGGGAATAGTCATACCTTATACCTAACACTGTTATGAAGTTCAAATATGGCTAAAGTTGTTTTGCAAATCTTGAAATGCTACAGAAATGTCAGTAATTGGCCATTATTCTTCCATACTACTGAAATCAGAATCGTTCTACTTGCGTCACTGAGCTTAAACTCTGGGTTCTTGTTAGGAAAATACTTTTTCTCACCGATAGAGAGCTGGAAAGATGGTAGCCTCCATTATAATAGATGTGAGCTTTTTTCCTGGATGGGGAGCAAGCTCTTATCTAAATATGAATATGCTTAATTGTTACAGCTAAATAAAGGAATCCTTTTAAATGGCAATAAGATTCCAACTATCAACCCTGGCTTGAGGGCACTTTAACAAATAAAAAACAACTCAAGAGTAGGTTAAGGTTGCATATATATCATTCAGAGACCTGATCTTGAGGTAGATCATGGATCCAATCTTATGATTTTACAGATTAATTAGGAAACTGAGGTCCAGAGAGATGAAGTGACTCACCAAGGACACTTGTAGTCTCATAGACCTAGAGTGGGAAGGCATTTCAGAGGCCACCGAGGCCAGTGATTTCAAATAGGAGTAGAAATACGAAGGGGCCGTTGTAAAATGGTTTGACACTGTCGAATCATTTGGATTCAGAATTTGAAAGTAACCACAGAGTTTGGTAAAGCCAACATTCTTTTATACTTCTTAAAAATTTTTGTTGATAAATTATACAACCTAAGGTAGTCCCAATTGAATTCCCCATGATTCCCTGACAGATATGAGAAACTGCATGGTTCAAGAGAGAAGCACTGGCTTTGGAATCAGAGGACCTTTATTCAAGTCTTGACTCTGCTACTTCCTACCTGCATGACACAGGGCAAGTCGCTTGACCTCTCTGGGCCTCAGTTTCCTCCTCTGTAAAAGGAGGGGGTTGTAATATATGATCTCTGGGATCCTTTCCAGTACTAAATCTCTGATTCTATGAATTAAATAAAAAAAGAACATATGATTTACTATATCTAACTCACCTATCTCCTTCAGAGGCCCTTTCTTCATGGGCACCCTTCTTCCCTTCTCATCTTTTATGATTCTTGTCTAGTTCTTCTCTCAAGTCTTTCATGAATCCCTCAAAGCCTTCCTCTAGTCCTTTTAATCCAAGAGGTGAAGACCACTGTGGTACTCAGGCATTCCCCCTGACAGAGTATCATTGTCACTAGGTAATTGGCCCACCTGCTGGTCCTGTAATAGGTATCATTACAGTGAGATCTTTTCCATCACTCCTTATATTCCTGTGATTTTTAAGTATAAAAGAATGTCAACTTTACCAAACTTTGTGGCTACTTTCAAATTCTGCATCCAAATGATTCGACAGTGTCGAATCATTTTACAACGGCCCCTTCATATTTTTACCTCTATTTGAAATCACTGGCCTCGGTGGCCTCTGAAATCCCTTCCCACTCTAGGTCTATGACACTACAAGTGTCCTTGGTGAGTCACTTCATCTCTCTGGGCCTCAGTTCCCTAATCTGTAAAATCCGAAGATTGGATCCATGATCTACCTCAAGATCAGGTCTCTCAGTGACATATATGCAAATCCTGTCATTGGAGAGCAACAGACTACTTACTGTCTGCTTACATCCATCATGTACCTTCCTTTGGCTCTTTGGACCACCTGTAATCAGAAAGCTTCAGAGATCACAGCCTTCGGCCATAGTGTTTAAGAGCTCCCCATCTCTTTGTTTGGAATCTCCCCCCATTCTTGACTTGGCTCCTTCTCCTTTCTCCAGTTCCTCTGCAAGTTATCTGTGTGGTCTGATTAAGCCAATGAGTCACCTGCTGCGTCCTTTCCCCTTTCCACCACAAAATGACTTTGCCAAATCTGATTACTTTTGGGTAAAAGGTGTTTCAGGGCAGGACTGGTTTAGTCCTCGCAGAACTACAGTGCAGTTGATCACATGTGAATGCATTGTTGATTTAAATCCTAACTTGGTTAGATTTTGGTCATAATTAATGCTCATTTTGGAAGAATTGCAATTAAGGCCGAGGCCTACTTGAAATAAGTTCGTTTGTTTTGAACGCCCAGCTTTCCCTGCTGAGTATTTCATTTTAAGTCTTTCCTCTCACAAATCATTTCTTAATCATTAAATCATTAAGCAGCACCATGAAGAAAAAAAATCAATGGAATTCTTCATCATGGACTTCAAAAGATGGGTTGCTCTGATTTAACCAGAGCCTTAGTGTAGTTACAGGAGCCCCAAACTTACAGTGTCATATAAGTAATCCTGGAAGGGACCTTAATGATCATCTTGTCCAACGTCACTTTATGCGGAAGGAAACGGACTCAGAGAGGGACTGTCCAAAGTGATACTACAAGTTAGCTGCAGGGCCGGGAACTCTAATTACAACAGCCAAACCAACAACTGCCAGCTTATGCAGTGCTTTATGTGCCCGGGACATACCAGTCACATTCTAAATGCTTATTGATTGATTGATTAAAAACTAGGAATCTGGGCCAAGTATCACAAATGGAGCCAATGCAAGCAATATAAAGTTTGCCCTCATTTGGGAACGGTTGGCACGGAGACCTAGCTAGCATAAGGCCGCTGCCATTGGAGTCACGGTCCAGATTTGTGGGCAGAGCAGAGGAATAGCTCCCTGACCATCTACTAACTCCTTTGTTTAACCTGCTTTTTGATGGGCTGCTGAGATCTGTGAGGACTACAGGTTCTGCTAGCACCCTCTGATTTTGGCCCCCTAGGAAAAACTTCCACTCACTCCACCCTAGTTTCAGCCCTTCTGTGTACTAAATCCCCAGAGCAGGCCTATGAGTCAAGCACACGTTTTCAGTGGCATTCATGTAGACCCTGACATTCAGAAGAAGCCATTTTTAAAACCGCAGCTGTGCTGGTTGCTCTCTGGGAAGGAACTGGAAACATCTTGTCATTTCGAACCAAATCATTCTGTTGGCCACAAGGCAGAACAGCAGTAGGCTCAGATGGGGAAAACTGAAGTCATTATCCAAAGGTCAGACTTGATAAGCAGCCTCTGTGCTGTCTCTCTCTCTCTGCCTCCCATGTGTATCTAGGGAGGGGAACAGAAAAAAGAAACCCAGTCTCAGAAAAAGCCTTTCTTAAATATCCATCTGCAGAGGACGGGCTGTGTGGCCAGTGGAAGTCGGGACCCAGACTCCAGCTGCCCGTGTCATCCTGGGCAAGTCACTTATCCTTTCTGGGCCTCACTGCCCTGTATAAAATGGAGGCCTCCGACTGGCTTGCTATGATTTCTTCCAGCTGTGAGTATGGGATCCCATGATGCTGAAGCTGTTTTACATAGACACTGCAGAGTGGGGGGAGTGGCTGGCTGGGCTAAGTAGGGGCGACCTCAGTTTCGGCCAAATTTAGGTTACTAGTTACTCAGTATTAAAAATCATCATCATCATCATCATCACAATAATGATGATGATGATAATGCTCCATTTCTCCGGGACTTGGGGAAGGGGGGACTTGGACCTGCAATTTCATTAGCTGTGGAAACTCCAGGAGAGGACCCAGTGGATTTGAGGAGACTTGATCATTAAATTTTCGGTGTATGAGCATTTACCTCAGAAATTCAAATACTACAAATCCCCCTGAGCTTGATTTGTTGATTGTCTAAGCTTAAGAAAGTGATGGAAAAATGTTTACAATTTAGATAAAATTTCAAGGGTGTGCAGTGGGGTGCATCCCTCACCCTCCCACCACCACACTAACAATTCTTCAGCATTCTTCAGTACTTCCCGGTGTGGAATCTCTCTCCACAAAGGCCCAAGTGCATTTGTTTTAGAGAATTGTCTGAGCACACCGGGAGGTGAAACACATGCTCAGAGCCCACTAACCTCTTAGTAATTGAGGCAGGACTGATCCCTATGCTCAATCCCCTTTGGGGCCTCTATAGCATTTATTTCACTACAACTACTGCTTATGGGATGGGGGGGGGGGCATGTCACTGAGAAAGAGGTAAAGTTCATGGATCTCTGTGTCTAAAGCAAGAAAGGATCTCAGAAAGCATCCCATCCAAGCTCTTTATTTTATAGAGGAATCTGAGATCCCTATATGGCTCTATATGAGGTCCCTATATGAACCCTATAAGATTCCATGGATGGAAAGCATCCAAGGTAAATTTTGAACTCAGATCCTCTGACTCAATAGACAGGGCTCTCTATTTTATATCCTTCTGCCTTCTCCTTATTATCATTTTTATTTTACAAAGAAAGAAATTAAAGTTAAAGAGGTCAAGCAGTTTGTCACAGTGCGTTGGGTTAGGGTTCAAGCCCAGCCTCAAGCCAGAGCTTTCTTACTCCTAGTATGATGTGCTTTCCTTCACACCCCATGGCCTCTGGGATATAGCAAGTAGCGAAGCCATCTTGTAAATATTCTCACATGGCTCTTGGATTCCAATATGACTTAAATAGCTCCTTAGAGTGGAGAAGTGGGCATCGGAAGCTGTTCAGGCTCTGGGTGCTTCCTGCTTCCGTGGACCACTGGATGAGTGACCTCATTCCCGTTTTCTTCAGTCGTTCTCCTCTTCTGTATTTCCTGCCTATGTCGTCCATGTGATGAGAGATTGTATTAGGGCCATTTTATCCAGCAGAGTTTATAGTCTTAGGAGGTGTTCATATTGTCTTCGAAGACTCATGTTGTAGCCATATGAATCTTATCCAGTTAAGCTTTATTGGTTTTCAAGTCAATTGAAAACTTTTGTGGGCAAAGTGCTCTGTTTACTACTTTCAAGGCAGGGAAGATGAAATTTCGTGATGATGACTATATCACATATGCCTGCCCTCGTGGAGCTTTGCCTAGTAGACATTTTTAAAAATAACTCCAATTTCTTTACCAAGAAAAAAAATCTGCTGGTTAGTGGGGAACATTTTATTCCCATCTTACAGAGGAAAAGACTGAGGCCCAGAGAGGTAAAATGGCTTTCCCATAGTCTTATAGCTGATCGTTGGGAGAGATGGACCTTGAATTCTCCCAACTCTTTCCTCTACGCTGGTCTCCAGATAGGGGTCCCAGACATGGATTTTCAGACCCGAAATGAAAATTGATTTTGAACATGGACATTTAGGTAGATATGTCCAGTGGCCCAGAATTCAGTTCATCTTCTACCACTCTATTTCAGCTTCTCTCATCCTCTCGGTATATACCAGAATGCAGTGCTCTGGTCTGACTTAGCCAGTTATTCAATCAGTAAACATTTATCAAGCACCTACTATGTGTCAGGCACCACACTGAAACGTGTCTGGTGATGGGCTCGTAGAACCTTTGGCAATAACTTTAATAGAATTGTCATCCCCGTGAAATCGTAAAATGACTGTTTCCATTTGGAAGGGATGACGGCTCTACCGGATCCCTGTCCTAGAGAGGAGAGCAACACGTAAGAGTACTGGGCAAGCAGCGGCAGTGGCTTTGGGCTGGAGTGGATGGTGGAATTCCAGTTTGGTTATCTGCTCAGCCCTAGCTCTGAGAAGGAAGACACCTGTTAGGAATGGGCTTGCAGAAACCCATTTTGTAGAGTTCTTTAAAAAGAAAAGTGTAAGCTGATTAGGCAAAGTTCCAGAGATTCATTAGTTTATTAAAATGGATTGAAATGAGTGTTAGAGAGATTTAAATAAATTAACCTTTAATGAGTACCCAGGGGCCCCTGGAAAAGAATGACAGAGGATTAGGGGTATTTTGTCTGATTATTGCATAATGCACACTGATTAGGTTTTTCTTTTTCTTTTTTTTTCCCCCTGAATGTGCATTGCTTGGTAACAATGCTAATAAATAAAAAAGATTAAATTTAAAATATCTCTAGATTGTAATTGTTGCTTCCTCATATGTGTATACAAATACCCCGCTTCAATTTCCTGCCAGGCTCGGTTGCGTTTGGAGGAGAAAATCTGCAGAGGAAGATTCCTGTCCCTGAGTTGTCTCAGACATGGGAGAAGCTTGGGTCATTGAGGCTAATTTCCTTCTTAGCATGCTCATCTGCCTGGAGCAATAGATTTGGAACGAAGCAGAGCTCTATGTTCCATCCGCTTTAAGTGTTACTAATTGATAGCAAGTTACTTTGAAGATATATTGGACTTTGGGTAGACTGCCACCCTGATGGGGGTAATGGGAGCCACATGGAAACACCCCGGATCAGTCATTCCAAACTCATAGGATTTCAGAACTGGAAGGAACCAAAAAGTACCCATCAATCCAACCCATTTCAGAAAAGAGAATGCTCCTTGGCAAGTGGTCATTTAGCCTTGGCTTGCAGACTTCCAATTAGCAGGAATCCCCACCCTCCCCAGACAGCCCCTTCCATGGCTGGACAGACATCCCTCACTCTAACATCCAGCCTGAATGGCCTCTCTGCGGTTTTTGCTCATCATTCCTAGTTCTATCCTCTGGGGTAGACCCAATTAAAGACCAAATTAAATCTCTTCCTCATGCTAGCCCTTCAGATACCTAGTTAGGAAAAACCGTCATAGAGAATTGGAACTTTAGAGACCATCAGGTTCAACCCCTTTATTTTACAGAGTAGGAAACTGAGGCCCAGAAAGGTCGAGTGACTTGCCCAAAGTCACTGTCCAAAGGCAGTAAGTAGGTGACAGAACCAAATTCAAACCCAGTTCCCCTAACTCCAAATCCCAGACCTTTTTGAACTGTGCCACACTGCCCTGGCAGCTAAGTGGCGATGGAATGGATGGAGCACTGGGCCTGGAGTCAGGAAAACCCGAGTTCAAATGTGATCTCGGACACTTATTGGCTGTGCGATCCTGAGCAAGGTACTTCACCCTGTTTGCTTCAGTTTCCTCAACTGCAAAATGGAGATAATAATAGCACTTCCAGGGCTGTTGTGAGGATCAAATGAGATACTATTTGTAAAAGCAATTAGCATGGTGCCTGTCACACAGTAGGTGCTAAATAAATGCTTATTCATTTTCTCTTCCATTTCCTTCCCCTTGAAGGCAGCTTTAATTTCCTCCAGCTTAAACACCTCCAGTTCCTTAAACTTATCTTCCTGTAGCATGAACTGGAGGCAGTTCAGCAAATGTCCTATAATTCTGCTGGTTTACAGACCCTGTTCTCTCCCCTGTTTTTGGAAATCAGGAGAAAACACCCCTCTCCATCCTCTATACATCCCTCACCCCCTGCTATCTTTCAGACATCACCAATTGTAGGTCGCCAATCACATCCGCCAAGTTTGTCAGTAATAGTCAAGGGTGTAATTCAGATGAACTGTGTGATTTGAGCCCATCTCTGACAGCTAAGTGCTCTTTTCCCATCATCTTACTGATTTTGTGTGTTAGATTCCTATTAGCCATTTTTGTTCTGTCCTTTCCAGTCCAGAGATGATTCTTCTTATCAGAGAAAACAGAAGCGAGTACAAATTGATGAGCTCGGTCTCCTTTGGGTTATTATTTGAGATTTCAAGTTTCCCCAAAGGCTTGTCTTGGCTACAACTCTAAAATTTTGGTATAATAACTTCTGGTTGTAATTTTCTTTAATGAAATTATCTGTGTTTCTATGATTTGTTCTTTGACTCACCAATTCTTTAGGACTGCTTAGTTTCAATTTAAGTTTGGATTCTTTCTTCCGAGGCCTTTTATCGATTATGTTTTTTGTTGTGCCGTGGTCAGTAAAGACATATTTCCTATTTCTGTATTTGTTTTTTTTACACCCTAGAGAATTGTCAAAAAGTGCTACGCACAGCTGAAAAATGTGTACATTCCCTTCTAGTCACATTCAGTAATCGCCAGGGATTGATCACATCTACTTTTTCTATAATTCCATTTGGGTTCTAAAAACTTCTTTCTTAGCAAAAACTCAGGGTTAGGAAATGGGATGTGGATGTAATCAAGGAGACTGCCAAGTGGTCCACGATATTATCATTGGCATCGGAGAGCCAGTCAGAGCAGAGAAATGTCACAAAAACTAGAGAAGGGAGACCCTCCTGGAGAAGGGTCAGTAGTGTTAAATGCTCCTGAGAACTCAAAAAGCATGAGGACTGAGAATAATAAAGAACAGTCCTATCCAGAATAGAATTTAACTTGTGAGTTTCTTCTCATTTTGAGGGAGGGGAATTATTCAGGACACTCAAGATGTTATTAGTTACTTCATCAGATGTCAGAAACCTTGACATCCTCATCACTGTTATGCCATATTTCTGTGTCAAGCTCATCATGTCTTCCCCAAACTCTTCATTTCTTTCTTCTTTCTGTCCAGGTGGTCCACACTATACCCTGATGGCAATAGCAATCCTGCTCTGCCTCCATTGACCTCAAATGCTCTTTGCCATGCTTGCCCTCTCTGGTGCCAGGATTTCTTGATGTGATATCTGATGCCACCCATCTCCACCTGTCACCTTTCCATTTTCTCTTGAATTCTAGGACCATATTCTGGTCCCATCCCACTAGGAGGTCAAATTCGCCCCTTTATTCTCTTCTGTTAGCCATACTTAATGCTAGGCCACATTAAGAAAAGCTTTTGTGTGTGCATTTAGATGTCTGATTTCATAGGCATAGGATACTGCTGGTATGGAAATCCCCTTTGCTGATACAGATTGTTTGCAACTTAGACTTTAGAGAGTTGCTTAGATCACTGTAGTGCAGGGGAAAGAGTGCTAGATCAAAATCAGAGCATGTGGATTCAAATTCTGCCATTGACATTGATCCTGGGCAAGTCACTTATCTTCTTTGGCTTCGATTTCTCCATCCATAAAGTGATAAGGTAGGACTAGATGACCTTTGAAATCTAGATGCCATAGTGGATGAGTGCTGGACCTAGAGTCAGGCAAACCCGAGTTCAAATTCTGTCTCAGACTCATTCCAGCTGTGGGATGCCAGAAAAAGGATTTCACCTCTTTCCTGCCTCAGTTTCTCCAACTGTAAAAATGGGAATTATAATGGTAACTCCTTGAGTTGTTGTTGTAGGGATCAAATGAGATAATATTCATAAAGCACTAAGCACAGTGCTTGGCACATAATAGGTGCGCTAAACAAATGCTCATTCCCTTCCTTTTCCTCTTCCAGTTCTAAATCCATGTTTTATGAAATGGCTTACCTACAACCACACAGTGAATGTCTATAAGAGACAAGATTCTAACCTAGGCCTTGCTATCTCTAAGATTTACACCACACACTGTGCCATCCTGGCCAAAAGAAAGGAGGTGATAGGCCAGTTGACTGACATGGTCAATTACATTTGGATAATTGTGTGCAATTCAGGTCTCCATATTTTACAAAGGAGTGCCTATTTATAGGAGAGCGGTCAGGTCAATGGGAAGACAAAAGACCGTACTATCTGCGTCAGTCAAAAGCACCAATGTAGATATTATGGAACAAATTAAAGGGGATAGTTCAAGGCCTCAAGTATCTAAAGTTCTATCGTGTGGGGAAAGGATTTGCTTTGTTCTACTTGGTACCAGTGGACAGAAATAAGATCAATGGAGAATACTTTGTAGGGAGAGAGGTTTCAGCAAGAAAAAAGCTTCCTAACAATTAGAGTTGGCCCTCAGAATGGACTGGGATGCCTGCCTTGGGAAGAAGGAACTTTGGCCCTCACTGGGGGCTTCAATGGGGACTGGATGGCCATTGTTGGAGAAGCCAGACGTGTCATTCCTATTCAGGTACAGGTGTAGAGCAGGACTTCTTTTTTTGTGCAAAACATTTCCATAAAAGTCATGTTGTGAAGGAAAACAAAAATACCACCCCCCCCCCTGCAAAAAAAAAATCCTCAAGAAAAATAAAGTAAAAAAAAAAAAAAAAAGATATGCTTCAATCTATATTCAGTTCTGGGGATGGATAGCATTTTCCATCTTAAGTCCTTCAGAGTCATCTTGGACCATTATATTGCTGAGAATAGCAAAGTCATTCACAGCCGATCATCCCACAACATTGTGATGTGGATGTGGGCCCTTTAAGATTCCTTTCTATCTGACTCCCAACCCCCCATAGTTAATGTAATTACCTTTTGACTCACAAATCCTGGTCCCTTTGTATTCCAATGGAAGATCCTGACCTGTCCCAGCCCCAATCAGGATCTGAGCCAACTCGGGCCTACACCCACAGGCCCCTCTAGCTAAATCTGCCCATTATAAAAGGGACGTGCTGGGACCCCCCCTCTTGGTAGAGGTCCCAAACATGCTAGCCATGTCAGGACCCTCTGTCTACTGGATCCTCTGTCTAGTGCCCTTCTTATCTCTACTTTTACCTCTCTCCTTACTTCCAAACCCAATTATAAACCTCTTTTATCAATCTAGCTTTTCGGGCCAATAAATGCTTTTATTGGGGACTTGCACTGCTACTAGGCCTCGTTTTCCACCGTATCCTTGCGCCGAATCCAATGGGATTGCGGAGGATCTATGTTTGCTCCCTATACCCCAAACTTGTCACTGGACCTCAACTAAACCCTAATTTCATTTAGGTACCCCCATATCTAGACCTTATCAGTTGCTCTTTGTACACAGTACATTTCACTTTGCGTGAGCTTATGGAGAGGACTTTGCAGGTTTTTCTGAGAGCATTCTGCTCATCATTTCTTAGAGAATAGTATTCTATCATAATCATATAGCACAATTTATTCAGCCATTTCTCAATTGATGGGCGTCCCCTTGATTTCCAATTCTTTCCTCTGAGAAAATAGCTGCTACAAATATTTTTGTACAAATAGATCCTTTTCCTTTTGTTTTTTAACATCTCCTTTGGGGTTCATGCCTAGTGGTGGGATCGTTAGGTCAAAGGGTATGCATGATTTTATAACTCCTATGCTTTGAGCATAGTTCCAAATTGTAGAGCAGGAATTCTTAATTTTTTCCACTAGTGACCTGTTTTTGCTGGGGAAATTTTTATGTGACCCCAGGAATATAGATATATAAAATATGTATACAAATCAAACATTTACTTTGTGGCAGCCCTCTCTGTAGTGGTAAGAAACTGGAAACAACGGATGCCCATCAGTTGGACAATAGCTGAACAAGTTATGGTATGTTATGGAATATTATTGTTCTCTAAGAAATGACCAGCAGGAGGATTTCAGAGAGGCCCGGAGAGACTGACATGAACTGATGCTAAATGAAATGAGCAGCACCAGGAGATCATTATACGGTGGCAACAAGAAGACCATACGATGATTGATTCTAATGGATGTGGCCCTCTTCAACAGTGATCTGATTCAGGCCAGTTCCAATGATCTCGTGATAGAGCCATCTGCACCCAGAGAGAGGCCTGTGGGAAGAGAGTGTGGATCATAACACAACATTTTCACTCTCTCTGTTGTTGTTCACTTGCATTTTGTTTTCTTACTCATTTTCTTTCCTTTCTGATCTGATTTTTCTTGTGCAGCAAGAGAATTGTATAAATATGTTTATATATATTGGATTTAATATATATTTTAACATGTTTAAGATATAGTGGATTGGAGTGTTACACACCCCCAGTGGGGGGTGGGTAGGGGAAAGGAGGAGAAAATCCAAAAAATAAGGCTATGCAAGGATCATTGTTGAAAAATTATCCATACATATGTTTTGAAAATAAAAAGCTTTATAAAATTGTTTTTAAAAATTTAAAAACCAAATCAAACACTTACTGATAATAGATCATCATTTTTGTGACCCCCCAGTTTTGAGACCTCATGGGGTCACGAACCACAGTTTAAGAAGCTTTGGGTTAAACTAGATGGCCTCTGCAGGCCCACCTTCTTAGGCAATCCTGTGATTTAAACATCTCAAACCCATTTCTGGGTTGGCTATGCTTCTTCCTTAGAAGACTCTCATCTAAAACCTTCACTTGGTGAGATCAACCAAGGCCTACCCAGGAGCCTCGACTTGATCAAGATCACAGGGTTCATGTGACTATGCTAATATGAATCAGTATCTAATACTTTGGGGTTTGTGAATCACTGCAAGTATTCTCTTTTTTTATTGAATCCTCACAGTGACCCTGTGAAATAGTATTATGGGTCACAGCAGGTGGTCCCCATTTTATAGTCTAAGAAACTAAGATTGTTATTTGTCTGGTCAAATATCTTGTAAACGGCAGAGGGAAGGTTTGAACTCGGGTCTTCTGATTCCAGGTTCAACACTGTAACCTCTACATTAGACGTGGCAAATGGGGTATCAAGATAGGGCCTGCAGAACTCTCAAGTGCCTGAGTGAAGCTGAACCAAATTAAAATGTAATTGGAAAGTGTGTAACAAAATGTACAATACAGGATAAATGATGTGAATTTGTGGGTTTTGAGTCAATACGTAGACAGCAGGGATCCCTTTCTGTTTGAGTTTGACACCACTTTATAGGCCTCTTGGGAAGGGAGATCAGGGAAGACATTTCTAAATAGAGTTTGGGATCCTTTAATCATTTTTGAGTGATATAAATCACTGTGGTCATGGGTCTACAGACATGTCTCCCTTCTCTCCCTTTCCCCCATTGAGCCACATTAAAAATAGCCCAGTACATTTTGTCCATTGCAAGCTTCTTCAACATCACAAAGGTTGCTGCTCTTCGACCTCACAAAGGTTGCCATCCTCAAGATTCTCTGTTTAGTCAACAAAGACTGGAATCCCCAGAGACTTTAACGGTCCGGATAAGGAGAGTTTTCTTCAGTCTTGACTCTTGATTGGAGGGTAAAGATGCAGGTTGACTGGTTGTCTTAAGAGGGTATGGGGGTACTTAATCTTTATTAGAGTATTGACTCATTTTCTTGTAAACTCCTTCTAATTATACTTTAGAATACCTGCAGAAAAATGGAAGAGCAAATATTTTTACTTTATGTAATGTCGCCTTTCTCCCCAGGAGTGGGTAAGTTGACTTTATTCTTCTTAGGAGTTCTTTAAGAGTCTCAATTAAGAAGGTTAAAAGTGATATAAAGTGATATAAAAGTGATAAAAAGCTCCAGGTTGGCAGGAGTCATAAATTTAAGATTGGAATCACAGTCTTCTGACCCCAAATCCAAATCTCTATTTTATCCACACCACCCCAGATCAGATCCTCTGTGGGGAGGTGGATTTTGATGTGTCAAAAGATGGGGGGCTCAGATTTTTCTTGCCCGTGGCATGAATATTGTGAAAAATCGTGGAACAAGTTTATGTGTTTAATCTACATTAGATATACTTGTTGTCTGGAGGAGGGGAATGGGGGGAAGGGAGGGAGGAAAATTAGAAACATGGGCTTTTGAAGGGGTGAATGTTGGATTGTTTTGTGTGCAGTTTGAAAAGAAAGAGTTGTTAGCAAAATTTGGAAAACTGGTCACCCAAAAAGTAACCAAATGGGTGACCACGTAGATTGTAGACTGCTTAACTTCAGAGAACAAGAGGGCTAAAGGAGAAAGGGTCTTTCCTGGCTGTCAAGTGCAATGTCTTTGGCACGTGACCTGATTCTGAGATCAGTTTTTCAACTGTTCTGCCAGGCGACCTCTTTACTTTGAAACATTAGGAAGGTTAGGAAGCCCTTAAGCAGCGGAATGTCTTGAAACTTGAGTGTTCTAATGGCCAAAAGAATGTTGGGCTTAGAATTCTAAAGGTGGCACAATGGAATTCCGAGGCTAGAATGCTGGAGAGGGGAGTACAAATGCAGCTTCAGAGACCGGAACACTGCTGGCCTCAGTTTTCTCATCTGTATAATGGAGATAATAGCTCTCAAGATTCTTATGAGAATCAAATGAAATAATTATAAAGCTCTTCATACACTGTATGATACATAATAAATATTCGATAAATACTAGTTTTTATTTATTTAGTTATTATCATTATCTACTGTTGAAATTCCTCTTCTATACCTTACTTTGAGAAAAAAATTTAACAAATATTTAATGTGTGTTCTGTGTTGAGGATAGTTAAATCAGGTAGCCACTAACACCTCTGTGAGTCCTAGTATCACCTACCTGGGTGACATCTGGGAATGAGAGGCCTAGGCTAGGTGACTTCCTGGGTCAGTCTGTTTGTCTATTACTCTCCTCAGAAAGGAATTTTCTTTAAAGTTAAAGGGGATTAGAGTGTTTCTTCTCCAGAAAACAATTATGTTGTTGTTTTCTTTGTGTGGAAAGAAAAAACAAGAGGGCATTAATAATTTTTTCCCCTGGCTTTCCGAGAGCATTATTAGAAGGAGGATTGTAAGTTTGATTCATTGTATTCTGATGACACAAAAGACAGTGGCTATTAAGATGCACGATTAATTTACAGGTAAAGGGGTTCAAGGATTTATTGGGAGACCCATGTGTACCAATGTGTGTCAATAGATAGGGATATACCTAGATGATTAAATACACATATATAGATCTCTAAATCTATTTACCAGTAACATAGATGTTATGGATAGGGATATATCTAGATAATAAAATACACATATATAGATCTCAATATCTATTTACATATGATATAGATGATATGGATAGGTATGTACCTAGATAATTAAATACACATATATAGATCTCTATCTCTATTTACCTGTAATATAGATGATATGGATACGTAAATATTTAGATGATTAAATACACCTATATAGATCTCTATCTCTATTTACCTGTAATATAGATGATATAGATACGTATATATTTAGATGATTAAATACACCTATATAGATCTCTATATCTATTTACCTGTAATATACATGATATGGATAGGTATATATTTAGATGATTAAATACACCTATATAGATCTCTATATCTATTTACCTGTAATATACATGATATGGATAGGTATATATTTAGATGATTAAATACACATATATAGATCTCTATATCTATTTACCTGTAATATACAAGATAAGGATAGGTATATAACTAGATGATTAAATACACATATATAGATCTCTATATCTATTTACCTGTAATAGAGATGATATGGATAGGTATATATATAGATGATTAAATACACATATATAGATCTCTATATCTATTGACCTGTAATATAGATGATATGGATAGGTATATATTTAGATGATTAAATACACATATATAGATCTCTATATCTATTAACCTGTAATAGAGATGATATGGATAGGTATATATATAGATAATTAAATACACACATATATATATCTATATCTATTGACCTGTAATATACATGATATGGATAGGTATATAACTAGATGATTAAATACACATATATAGATCTCTATCTCTATTTACCTGTAATATAGATGATATGGATAAGTATATATTTAGATGATTAAATACACCTATATAGATCTCTATATCTATTTACCTGTAATATACATGATATGGATAGGTATATAACTAGATGATTAAATAAACATATATAGATCTCTATATCTATTTACATGTAATATAGATGATATGGATAGGTATATATCTAGATAATTAAATACACATATATAGATCTCTATATCTATTTACATGTAATATAGATGATATGGTTAGGTATATAGCTAGATAATTAAAATCTCTATATCAATTTACATGTATATGTAGATGATATACATAGGTATATAACTAGATAATTATACACACACACACACACACACACACACACACACACACACATATGTATATATCTATATCTTTATCTATTTAAAAGTAACATAGGTGATATGGATAGGTATATATCTAGATAATTAAATACAGATATATTGATCTGTATATCGATTTACATGTAATATAGATGACATGGATAGGTATATATTTAGAAAATTGAATACACATATATAGATCTCTATTCTATTTACCTGTAATAGAGATGATATGGATAGGTAAACACCTAGATAACTAAATACACATATATAGATCTCTATATCTATTTCCATATAATATAGATGATATGGATAAGTATATCTTTAGATAAATAAATACACATATATAGATCTCTATATCTATTTACAGGTAATATAGATGATATGGATAGGTATATATTTAGATAAATGAATACACATATATAGATCTCTATTCTATTTACCTGTATTATAGATGATATGGGTAGGGATATACCTAGATAATCAAATACTCATATATAGATCTCTATATCATATATAAAATAAATGATATGGATAGGTATGTAATTTGATAATTAAATACACATATATAGAGTTCTATATAAATTTACATGTAATTTAGATGATATAGATAGGTAAATAGCTAGATAATTAAATACACCTATATACATTTCTATATCTATTTATATGTAATATAGATGATATGGATAGGTATATATTTAGATAATAAAATACACATATATTAATCTCTATATCTATTTACCTGTAATATTGAGGATATGGATAGGTATATAGCTAGATAATTAAATACACATATATAGATCTCTGTATCTATTTAAAAGGAAAATAGATGATATCGATAGGTATATATTTAGATAATTAAATACACATATATAGATCTCTATATCTATTTACCTGTAATATAGATATGGATATGTATATAACTAGATAATTAATTACAAATGTATAGATCTCCATATCTATTTAAATGTAATATAGATGATATGTATAGGTATACATTTAGATAATTAAATACACATATATAGGTCTCTATTCTATTTACCTGTAATATAGATGATATGGATAGGTATACACCTAGATAATTGAATACACATATATAGGTCTTTATATCTATTTACATATAACATAGATGATATGGATAGGTATATAACTAGATAATTAAATACACATATATACATCTCTATATCTATTTATAGGTAATATAGATGATATGGATAGGTATATATTTAGATACATGAATACACATATATAGATCTCTATATCTATTTACCAATAATTTAGATGATATAGATAGGTATATGTTTAGATAATTAAATATACATATATAGATCTCTATTCTATTTACCTGTAATAGAGATGATATGGATAGGTAAACACCTAGATAACTAAGTACACATATATAGATCTCTATATCTATTTCCATATAATATAGATGATATGGATAGGTATATATTTAGATAATTAAATACACAAATATAGATCTCTATATCAATTTACATGTAATATAGATGATATGGATAGGTATATCTTTAGATAAATAAATACACATATATAGATCTCTATATCTATTTACAGGTAATATAGATGATATGGATAGGTATATATTTAGATAAATGAATACACATATATAGATCTCTATTCTATTTACCTGTAATATAGATGATATGGGTAGGGATATACCTAGATAATCAAATACTCATATATACATCTCTATATCATATATAAAATAAATGATATGGATAGGTATGTAATTTGATAATTAAATACACATATATAGAGCTCTATATATATTTACATGTAATATAGATGATATAGATAGGTAAATAGCTAGATAATTAAATACACCTATATACATTTCTATATCTATTTATATGTAATATAGATGATATGGATAGGTATATATTTAGATAATAAAATACACATATATTAATCTCTATATCTATTTACCTGTAATATTGAGGATATGGATAAGTATATAGCTAGATAATTAAATACACATATATAGATCTCTGTATCTATTTACATGTAATATAGATGATATGGATAGGTATATCTTTAGATAATTAAATACACATATATAGATCTCTATATCTATTTACATGTACTATACATGCCATGGATAGGTATATACCTAAATAATTAAATACACATATATAGATCTCTGTATCTATTTAAAAGTAACATAGATGATATCGATAGGTATATATTTAGATAATTAAATACACATATATAGATCTCTATATCGATTTACCTGTAATATAGATGATATGGATAGGTATATAACTAGATAAGTAAATACAAATAAATAGATCTCCATATCCATTTACATATAATATAGATGATATGGATAGGTGTATATTTAGATAATTGAACACACATATATAAATCTCTATATCTATTTACATATAATATTGATGATATGGATAGGTATATATTTAGATAATTAAATACACATATATAGATCTCTATATCTATTTACCTGTAATATATATGATATGGATAGGTATACCTTTAGATAATTAAATACACATATATAGATCTCTATATCTATTTACAGGTAATATAGATGATATGGATAGGTATATATTTAGATACATGAATACACATATATAGATCTCTATATCTATTTACCAATAATTTAGATGATATAGATAGGTATATATTTAGATAATTAAATATACATATATAGATCTCTATTCTATTTACCTGTAATAGAGATGATATGGATAGGTAAACACCTAGATAACTAAGTACACATATATAGATCTCTATATCTATTTCCATATAATATAGATGATATGGATAGGTATATATTTAGATAATTAAATACACATATATAGATCTCTATATCAATTTACATGTAATATAGATGATATGGATAGGTATATCTTTAGATAAATAAATACACATATATAGATCTCTATATCTATTTACAGGTAATATAGATGATATGGATAGGTATATATTTAGATAAATGAATACACATATATAGATCTCTATTCTATTTACCTGTAATATAGATGATATGGGTAGGGATATACCTAGATAATCAAATACTCATATATATATCTCTATATCATATATAAAATAAATGATATGGATAGGTATGTAATTTGATAATTAAATACACATATATAGAGCTCTATATATATTTACATGTAATATAGATGATATAGATAGGTAAATAGCTAGATAATTAAATACACCTATATACATTGCTATAACTATTTATATATAATATAGATGATATGGATAGGTATTTATTTAGATGATAAAATACACATATATTGATCTCTATATCTATTTACCTGTAATATTGAGGATATGGATAGGTATATTCCTAGATAATTAAATACACATATATAGATCTCTATATCTATTTAACAGTAATATAGAGGATATGGATAGGTATATATTTAGATAATTAAATACACACACATACACACATACACACACACACACACACACACACACACACACATATATATATATATATATATATATATATATATTCTATTTACCTGTAATATAGATGATATGGATAGGGATATACCTAGATAATTAAATACTCATATATAGATCTCTATATCTCTATAAAAGTCATATACATAATATGGATAGATATATACCTAGATTATTAAATACACATATATAGATCTCTATACCTATTTACAGGTAGATGTAAATGATATGGATAGGTATATATCTAGATGATTGAATACACATATATAGATCTCTATATCTATTTTCATATAATATAGATGATATGGATAGGTATATATCTAGATAATTAAATGCACATATATAGATATCTATTTACATGTAATATAGATGACATGGATAGGTATATACCTAGATTATTAAATGCACCTATATACATTTCTATACCTATTGACATGTAATATAGATGATATCGATAGGTATATAGCTAGATAATTAAATACACATATATAGATCTCTATATCTATTTAACAGTAATATAGAGGATATGGATAGGTATATATTTAGATAATAAAATACACATACATTGATCTCTATATCTATTTACCTGTAATATAGATGATATGGATAGGTATATATCTAGATAATTAAATATACTTATATAGATTTCTATATCTATTTACATGTAATCTAGATGATATGGATAGGTATATATTTAGATAATTAAATACACATATATAGATCTCTATATCTATTTACATGTAATATAGATGACATGCATAGGTATATATTTAGATGCGTGAATACCCCTATATAGATCTCTATATCTATTTACATGTAATATAGGTGATATGGATAGGTATATATTTAGATGATTGAATACACCTGTATAGATCTCTATATCTATTTACCTGTAATACAGATGATATGGATAGGTATATATTTAGATAATAAAATACACATATATAGATCTCTATATCTATTTATATGTAGATGTAGATGTTATGGATAGATATATACCTAGATCATTAAATATCTTTCTATTCTATTTACCTGTAATATAGATGATATGGATAGGGATATACCGAGATAATTAAATACTCATATATAGATCTCTGTATCTATTTACCTATAATATAGATGATATGTATAGGTATATAACTAGATAATTAAATACACATATATAGATCTCTATATCTATTCACACATAATATACCTGATATGGATAGGTATATATTTAGATAATTAAATACACATATATAGATCTCTATCTATTTACCTGTAATATAGTTGATATGGATAGGGATATAGCTAGATAATTAAATACACATATATAGATCCCTATATCTATTTACATGTAATGTACATTATATGGATAGGTATATAGGTAGATAATTAAATTCAGATATATAGATCCCTATATCTTTTTACATGTAATGTAGGTGATATAGATAGGTATATAGCTAGATAATTAAATATACATATATAGATCTCTATATCTATTTACATGTAATATAGATGATATGGATAGGTATATACCTAGATAATTTAATACACATATATAGATCTCTATATCTATTTAAATGTACATGTAGAAGATATAGATAAGTATATAACTAGATAATTAAACACACATATATAGATCTCTGCATCTATTTATAAGTAACATAGATGATATGAATAGATATATACCTAGATCATTAAATACACATATATAGATTTCTATTCTATTTACCTGTAATGTAGATGATATGGATAGGGATATACCTAGATAATTAAATACTCATATATAGATCTCTGTATCTATTTACCTGTTATATAGATGATATGGATAGGTATATAACTAGATAATTAAATACACATATATAGATCTCTATATCTATTTACACATAATATAGCTGATATGGATAGGTATATATTTAGATAATTAAATACACATATATAGATCTCTATCTATTTACCTGTAATATAGTTGATATGGATAGGGATATAGCTAGATAATTAAATACACATATATTGATCCCTATATCTATTTATATGTAATATAGATGATATGGATAGCTATATATTTAGATAATTAAATACACATATATAGATGTCTATATCAATTTACATGTAATATAGATGATATGGATAGGTATATCTTTAGATAATTAAATACACATATATAGATCTCTATATCTATTTACAGGTAATATAGATGATATGGATAGGTATATATTTAGATAAATGAATACACATATATAGATCTCTATTCTATTTACCTGTAATATAGATGATATGGGTAGGGATATACCTAGATAATCAAATACTCATATATAGATCTCTATATCATATATAAAATAAATGATATGGATAGGTATAGAGATCTATATCTATTTACCTATAATATATATGATATGGATAGGTATATAACTAGATAATTAAATACACATATATAGATCTCTATATCTATTTACATGTAATATAGATGATATGGATAGGTATATATTTAGATAAATGAATACACATATATAGATCTCTATTCTATTTACCTGTAATATAGATGATATGGGTAGGGATATACCTAGATAATCAAATACTCATATATAGATCTCTATATCATATATAAAATAAATGATATGGATAGGTATGTAATTTGATAATTAAATACACATATATAGAGCTCTATATATATTTACATGTAATATAGATGATATAGATAGGTAAATAGCTAGATAATTAAATACACCTATATACATTTCTATATCTATTTATATGTAATATAGATGATATGGATAGGTATATATTTAGATAATAAAATACACATATATTAATCTCTATATCTATTTACCTGTAATATTGAGGATATGGATAAGTATATAGCTAGATAATTAAATACACATATATAGATCTCTGTATCTATTTAAAAGTAAAATAGATGATATCGATAGGTATAAATTTAGATAATTAAATACACATATATAGATCTCTATATCTATTTGCATGTAATATAGATGATATGGATAGGTATATATTTAGATAATTAAATACACATATATAGATCTCTATATCTATTTACATGTAATATAGATGATATGGATAGGTATATCTTTAGATAATTAAATACACATATATAGATCTCTATATCTATTTACATGTACTATACATGCCATGGATAGGTATATACCTAAATAATTAAATACACATATATAGATCTCTGTATCTATTTAAAAGTAACATAGATGATATCGATAGGTATATATTTAGATAATTAAATACACATATATAGATCTCTATATCGATTTACCTGTAATATAGATGATATGGATAGGTATATATTTAGATGATTAAATACACATATATAGATCTCTATATCTATTTACCTGTAATAGAGATGATATGGATAGGTATATATATAGATAATTAAATACACACATATATATATCTATATCTATTGACCTGTAATATACATGATATGGATAGATATATAACTAGATGATTAAATACACATATATAGATCTCTATCTCTATTTACCTGTAATATAGATGATATGGATAAGTATATATTTAGATGATTAAATACACCTATATAGATCTCTATATCTATTTACCTGTAATATACATGATATGGATAGGTATATATTTGGATAATTAAATATACATATATAGATCTCTATATCTATTTACATGTAATATAGATGATATGGATAGGTATATACCTAGATAATTTAATACACATATATAGATCTCTATATCTATTTAAATGTACATGTAGAAGATATAGATAAGTATATAACTAGATAATTAAACACACATATATAGATCTCTGCATCTATTTATATGTAACATAGATGATATGAATAGATATATACCTAGATCATTAAATACACATATATAGATTTCTATTCTATTTACCTGTAATATAGATGATATGGATAGGGATATACCTAGATAATTAAATACTCATATATAGATCTCTGTATCTATTTACCTATTATATAGATGATATGGATAGGTATATAACTAGATAATTAAATACACATATATAGATCTCTATATCTATTTACACATAATATAGCTGATATGGATAGGTATATATTTAGATAATTAAATACACATATATAGATCTCTATCTATTTACCTGTAATATAGTTGATATGGATAGGGATATAGCTAGATAATTAAATACACATATATAGACCTCTATATCTATTTAAATGTACATGTAGAAGATATAGATAAGTATATAACTAGATAATTAAACACACATATATAGATCTCTGCATCTATTTATAAGTAACATAGGTGATATGAATAGATATATACCTAGATCATTAAATACACATATATAGATTTCTATTCTATTTACCTGTAATATAGATGATATGGATAGGGATATACCTAGATAATTAAATACTCATATATAGATCTCTGTATCTATTTACCTATAATATTGATGATATGGATAGGTATATAACTAGATAATTAAATACACATATATAGCTCTCTATATCTATTTACACATAATATAGCTGATATGGATAGGTATATATTTAGATAATTAAATACACATATATAGATCTCTATCTATTTACCTGTAATATAGTTGATATGGATAGGGATATAGCTAGATAATTAAATACACATATATTGATCCCTATATCTATTTATATGTAATATAGATGATATGGATAGGTATATATTTAGATAATTAAATATACATATAGGGATCTCTATATCTATTTACCTGTTATATAGTTGATATCGATAGCGATATAGGTAGATAATTAAATACACATATATAGATCTCTATATCTATTTACCTGTAATATAGATATTATGGATAGGTATATAACTAGATAATTGTATTTCCATATAATATAGATGTTATGGATAGGTATATATCTAGATGATTAAATACACATATATAGATCTCTATATCTATTTACATGTAATATAGATGATATGGATAGCGATATACCTAGATAATTTAATACACATATATAGATCTCTATATCTATTTACCAGTAATATAGATGATATGGATCGGGATATACCTAGATCCTTAAATACCCATATATAGATCTCTATATCTATTTACATGTAATATACCTGATATGGATAGGTATATATTTAGATAATTAAATACACATATATATCTCTATATCAATTTACAGGTAGATATAGATGATATGGATAGGTATATACCTAGATTATTAAGTACACATATATAGATCTCTATATCTATTTACACATAATATAGCTGATATGGATAGGTATATATTTAGATAATTAAATACACATATATAGATCTCTATCTATTTACCTGTAATATAGTTGATATGGATAGGGATATAGCTAGATAATTAAATACACATATATTGATCCCTATATCTATTTATATGTAATATAGATGATATGGATAGGTATATATTTAGATAATTAAATATACATATAGGGATCTCTATATCTATTTACCTGTTATATAGTTGATATCGATAGCGATATAGGTAGATAATTAAATACACATATATAGATCTCTATATCTATTTACCTGTAATATAGATATTATGGATAGGTATATAACTAGATAATTGTATTTCCATATAATATAGATGTTATGGATAGGTATATATCTAGATGATTAAATACACATATATAGATCTCTATATCTATTTACATGTAATATAGATGATATGGATAGCGATATACCTAGATAATTTAATACACATATATAGATCTCTATATCTATTTACCAGTAATATAGATGATATGGATCGGGATATACCTAGATCCTTAAATACCCATATATAGATCTCTATATCTATTTACATGTAATATACCTGATATGGATAGGTATATATTTAGATAATTAAATACACATATATATCTCTATATCAATTTACAGGTAGATATAGATGATATGGATAGGTATATACCTAGATTATTAAGTACACATATATAGATCTCTATATCTATTTACCTGTAATATAGTTGATATGGATAGGGATATACCTAGATAATAAAATACACATATATAGATCTGTATATCTATTTACTTGTAATATAGATGATATGGATAGGTTTATATTTAGATAATTAAACACACATATATAGATCTCTCTATCTATTTACATGTAATATAGATGATATGGATAGGTATATATTTAGATAATTAAATACACATATATAGATCTCTATATCAATTTAGAAGTAGATGTAGATGATATTGATTGGGATATACCTAGATCCTTAAATACACATATATACATCTCTATATCTATTTACCAATAATTTAGATGATATAGATAGGTATATATTTAGATAATTAAATATACATATATAGATCTCTATATCTATTTACCTATAATATATATGATATGGATAGGTATATAACTAGATAATTAAATACACGTATATAGATCTCTATATCTATTTACATGTTATATGGATGATATGGATAGGTATATATTTAGATAATTAAATACACATATATAGATCTCTATCTATTTACCTGTAATATAGTTGATATGGATAGGGATATAGCTAGATAATTAAATACACATATATAGATCCCTATATCTATTTACATGTAATGTACATTATATGGATAGGTATATAGGTAGATAATTAAATTCAGATATATAGATCCCTATATCTTTTTACATGTAATGTAGGTGATATAGATAGGTATATAGCTAGATAATTAAATATACATATATAGATCTCCATATCTATTTACATATAGATGTGGATGATATACATGCCTATGTATATATCTAGGTAATTAAGTATACACACATATATAAATTTCTATATTTACATGTACATATATATTTTATAGATGGCTATTTATATATCTAGAGTATTGAGTATTATGTGATAGATATCTATTTGTATATACATATCTATTTATATGATACATATATATCTCTGTATCCATGTTTACATATCTGTGTATATATAGATATCTGTGAGTAAATATGATAAGTACATGTATATCCATGTATATATGTAAAGTTTATTTATATGTGTGTATATAGCTAACTATATATATCTATAGTTATTTATATGTATATAGGTACATGTTCATCTTTATCCATATCTTCACTCCTTCATACCCCTCCCTTCTCCCTCCCTTTCTCCTCACCCCTTCCTCTTCTCTCCTGAATTCTCCCTTCTCCCTCCTTTTTTTTGTTCTCCTTCCACTCTCCTCTCTCCTCGTCTTTACTCTCTCTTGTCTCCTTCCTCCCTCCTTTCTGCTCCTTCCTCATTCTTCACTTTTTTACTCTTCACTCCTTCCTCTCTCCCCTTCCTTCTCCCTCCTCTCCCCGTCTTCCTTCTGCCTCCCTCTTCCCTCCCTTCCTCCTTTCTCCTCTCTTCTCCCTTCTTACTCTTCACTCCTTCACTTCACTCTGCACTCTTTCCTTCTCCCTCCTCCTTTTCTCTTTCCCCTCTCTTCTTCCTCCCTTCTCTTTTCTCCTACCTCTCTTCTCTATCTTTCCTTCTTCTCTCCTCTCTTCTCCTTCCTCCCTCCTCTCTCCTCTCTTTTCCCTCCTTCCTCCTCCTTTTCTTCCTTTCTCCCGCCCTCTTCTCTTTCTCTTCTCCTTCCTCCCCCCACATTCCCCCCTTCCTTCCCTTCTTCCTCCCTTCTCCCTCTTCCCTTCTTTCCTCTCCTCCCTCCTCCCTCTTCTTTCTTTCTTGCTCTCTTCTCACTCTTTCTTCTTCACTCCTTCTCCCTCCTTCCTTTTCTCTTCTCTTTCCTTCCTCCTCCTTTTTCTTTCCTTCCTGCTTCCTCCTTCCTCCTCTCTTCTCTCTCCTCTCTCCTCCCTTCTCCCTTCTCCTTCCCTTTATCTTTATTCCTCCCTCTTCTCTCATCTCTTCTCCTTCTCCCTCCTCCTTTTCTTCCTCCTCCTTCTGCTCTCCTCTCCTCTCTGTCTTCACTCTCTCCTCCTTCCACCCTCCTTCCTGCTCCCTCCTCATTCTTCACTTTTTTACTCTTTACTCCTTCCTCTTCTCCCCTTGCTTCTCCTTCCTCTTTCTTTCTTCCTCCTTCTCCCTTCCTCCCTCTTCTCTCCTCCCTCCTCTCTTCTCCATGCTTCTTCCTCACTCTTCACTTCTTTACTCTTTACTCCTTCCTCCTCTATCCTTGCTTCTCCCTCCTTTCTCTTTCTTCCCTCCTCTCTCTTTCCTCCTGTCTCCTCCTTTGCTTTTCACTCTCCCCTTCTCTTTCCTCTCTCCTCCTTCCACACTCTCCTCATTTCTCCTTGTTCCCTCCTTTCCTCTTACTTCCTCTTTCTTCCCTCCCTTCCTCTTCTTCTTCTCTTCGCTGTCCTCTTTCCTCCCTTCTCCTCCTCTCTCCCCCTCCTTACTGTCTCCTCCCTTCTCCTTTCTTCTCTCTTCTCTCTTCTCACTCTTCATTCTTCACTCCTTCTTTCTCTCTTCTCTTCTCCCTCTTCTCTACTTCTTCCCTCCTCCCTCCTCTCTCCTTCCTCCTCCTTCCTCCCTCTTCTCCCTTCTCACTCTTCATTCTTCACTCCTTCTTTCTCTCTTCTATTTTCCCTCCTCTCTCTTCCTTCCTTTCTTCTTCCCTCCTCTCTCCTCCCTTTTCTCTTCTCCCTTGTCACTCTTCACTCGTCACTCCATCATTCTTCACTACTTCCTTCTCTTTCCTCTCTTCTCTCTCCTCCCTCCTCTATCCTCCCTCCTCCTTCTTCATTCCCCCTCTTCCCTCCCTTCCTCCTCCCTTGTCCCTCTTCCCTCCCTTCTTCCTCCCTCCTCTTTTCTTCCTCCTTCCTTTCTTCTTCTCTTCCTCCTTTCTTCTCTCTCCTCCTCCTTTCTTCTCTCCTCCTCCTTTCTTCTCCCTCCTCTCCTTTCTCATCTTCCCTCATCCTTCTCTTCCCTTCTCCTTCCTTCAGTTATTCCCTCCTCTCTCCTCCCTCCTGTCACTTCTCTCCTCCCTCCTGTCTTCTCTCTCCTCCCTGTTCCCTCGTCTCTCCTCACTTCCTTCTTCATTCCTCCTCCATCCATTTTTCTTTCTCCTTCTCTCTTCTCTCCTCCTTCCTCATTCTCCCCCTTCCTTCTCTTTCTTCTCTCCTTCTTCCTTCTTCTTCCCTCCTCCCTCCTTATTCTCCTTCTTCCCTCTCTTCCTCTTCCCTTTTCCCTCTTCCTTCCCTTCTTCCTCCATCCTCTCTTCTCCCTTTTCTTTCCTCTCTTCTCCCTTTTTCTTCCTCCTTGCTTCCTCTTCCTATTCCCTCCTCCTCCTTCCTTCTCACTCTTTACTCTTCACTCCTTCACTCTTCTCTCCTTCCTTTTCTCTCTACCCTCCTCTCTTCTCTCTCATCTCCCCTCCCTCCTTCCTTCTCCTTCCTCCTTCCTTCTCCTTCTCCTTCCTCCTTCCTTCTCTCTCTCCTCTTTCCTCCCTCCTTTCTCTTCCCATTTCCCTCCTCCTTCCTTCCTATCTCTTCTCCCTCCTCCCTTCTCTCTCTTCCCTGTCTTTCCTCCCTTCTCCCTCTTCTCTCCTCCTTTCTCCCTCTTCCTTTCCTTCTTTCTCACTACTCTCTCCTTCCTCTCTCCTCCCTGCTCCCTCCTCAGTCTTCACTTCTCCCTATTCTCTCCTCTTTTCTCCCTTTTTCCTTCTCCCTCTTCCTTTCCTCCCTTCTCCCTCCTCTCTTTTCTCTACTCCCTTCTCCTTCCCTCCTTTTTTCCTCTTTCTTTCTCCTTCTCCCTCCTCTCTTCTCTCTCTCCTCTTCTTTTCTCTCTCCTCCCTCTTCTCTTCTCTCTCCTCCCTCTTGCCTCTTCTCTCTCTCTTTTCTCCTTCTCCCTCCTCCTTCTTCTATTTCTCCCTCCTCCCTCCTCCATTTCTCTCTCCTCCTTCTTCCTTTTCTCTTCCTCCTTCCTTCCTCCTCTCTTCTCCTTTCTCTTCTCTCTCTTCCCTTCTCCCTCTTCTCTCCTTCCTTTTCCCTTCTCCCTTCTCTCTCTTCCCTGTCTTTCCTCCCTTGACTCTCCTCCCTGCTCCCTCCTTACTCTTCAGTCTTTACTTCATTACTCTTCACTCCTCTCTTCTTCCTTGTCCCTCCTCCCTTCTCCCTCTTTCTTCCTCCCATCTCACTCCTCCCTCTTCCTTTTCTTCCTCTTCACTTTTCTCTTCTCTCTCCTCTTTTTTCTCTTCTCCCTCCTCTCCTCCCTCTTCTTTGCTCCCTTCTCACTCTTCACTCCTTCCTTCTCTCCTCTCTTCTCCCTCCTCTCTCCCTTCTCTCTCCCTTCTTTTCTTCCTCTTCCTCTCTTCTCCCTTTTTCTTCCTCCTTGCTTCCTCTTCCTATTCCCTCCTCCTCCTTCCTTCTCACTCTTTACTCTTCACTCCTTCACTCTTCTCTCCTTCCTTTTCTCTCTACCCTCCTCTCTTCTCTCTCATCTCCCCTCCCTCCTTCCTTCTCCCTTCCTCCTTCCTTCTCCTTCTTCCTTCCTCCTTCCTTCTCTCTCTCCTCTTTCCTCCTCCTTTCTCTTCCCATTTCCCTCCTCCCTTCCTTCCTATTCTCTTCTCCCTCCTCCCTTCTCTCTCCTCCCTTTTCTTTCCTCCCTGCTCCTTCTTCTCTCCTCCTTTCTCCCTCTTCCTTTCCTTCTTTCTCACTACTCTCTCCTTCCTCTCTCCTCCCTGCTCCCTCCTCAGTCTTCACTTCTCCCTATTCTCTCCTCTTTTCTCCCTTTTTCCTTCTCCCTCTTCCTTTCCTCCCTTCTCCCTCCTCTCTTTTCTCTACTCCCTTCTCCTTCCCTCCTTTTTTCCTCTTTCTTTCTCCTTCCTCCCTCCTCTCTTCTCTCTCCTCCCTCTTCTTTTCTCTCTCCTCCCTCTTCTCTTCTCTCTCCTCCCTCTTGCCTCTTCTCTCTCCTCTTTTCTCCCTTCTCCCTCCTCCTTCTTCTATTTCTCCCTCCTCCCTCCTCCATTTCTCTCTCCTCCTTCTTCCTTTTCTCTTCCTCCTTTCCTTCCTCCTCTCTTCTCCTTCTCTCTTCTCTCTCTTCCCTTCTCCCTCTTCTCTCCTTCCTTTTCCCTTCTCCCTTCTCTCTCTTCCCTGTCTTTCCTCCCTTGACTCTCCTCCCTGCTCCCTCCTTACTCTTCAGTCTTTACTTCATTACTCTTCACTCCTCTCTTCTTCCTTGTCCCTCCTCCCTTCTCCCTCTTTCTTCCTCCCATCTCACTCCTCCCTCTTCCTTTTCTTCCTCTTCACTTTTCTCTTCTCTCTCCTCTTTTTTCTCTTCTCCCTCCTCTCTCCTCCCTCTTCTTTGCTCCCTTCTCACTCTTCACTCCTTCCTTCTCTCTCCTCTCTTCTCCCTCCTCTCTCTCCTTCTCTCTCCCTTCTTTTCTTCCTCTCTCCTCTCTTCTCCTTCCTCTCTCCTTCCTCTTCCCTCCCTGTTCCCTCCTAGCTCTTCACTCTTTACTCCTTTACTCTCTTTACTCCTCTCTCTTCCCTCCTCCTCCTTCCTCTTCTCTTCTCCTCCTCCCTCCTCTCTCCTCCCTCTTCTTTGCACTCTTCTCACTTTTCTTTCCTCCTTCTTCTGCCTTCCTCTCTCCTCCCTCTTCACTTTCTCCTCCCTCTTCACTTTCTCCTCCTCTTCACTTTCTCCTCCCTCTTCACTCTCTCCTCCCTCTTCACTCTCCTTTCTCTTCCCTCATCCCTCTTCCTCTTCATTCCTTCTTTTTATCTCCTCCCTCTTCTTTGCTCCCTCTCACTCTTCACTCCTTCCTTCTCTCTCCTCTCTTCTCCCTCCTCTCTCTCCCTTCTTTTCTTCCTCTCTCCTCTCTTCTCCTTCCTCTCTCCTTCCTCTTCCCTCCCTGCTCCCTCCTACCTCTTCACTCTTTACTCCTTTACTCTCTTTACTCCTCTCTCTTCCTCCTCCCTCCTTCTTCTTCTCTTCTCCCTCCTCCCTCTTCTTTGCTCCCTCCTCTCTCCTCCCTCTTCTTTGTTCCCTTCTCACTCTTCACTCCTTCCTTCTCTCTCCTCTCTTCTCCCTCCTCTCTTTCCCTTCTTTTCTTCCTCTCTCCTCCCTCCTCTTTCTTCTCTTCTCCCTTCTCACTCTTCACTCCTTTCTCTCTCTTCTCTTCTCCCTCCTTCCTCTTCCTTCCTCTCTCTTCCTTCCCTTCTTCTTCTCTCCTCCCTCCTCCCCCCTCTCTTCCTTCTTTACTTTTTCACTCTTCACTCTTTACTCCCTCCTTCTCTCTCTTCTCTTCCCCCTTTTTCCTCCTCCTTTTCTTCCTCCTTCTTCTGCCTTCCTCTCTCCTCCCTCTTCACTCTCTCCTTTCTCTTCCCTCATCCTCTTCCCTCTTCATTCCTTCTTTCTCTCTCTCCTCTTCTCCCTCCTTCCTCTTCCTTCCCTTCTTCCTGTCTCTTCCCTCCTCACTCTCTCCTCTCTCCTCCCTCTTCACTCTCTCCTTTCTCTTCCTCATCCCTCTTCCCTCTTCATTCCTTCTTTCTCTCTCTCCTCTCTCTCTCTCTTCTCCCTCCTTCCTCTTCTCTTCTCCTCCTCCCTCCTCTCTCCTCCCTCTTCTTTGCACTCTTCTCACTTTTCTTCCTCCTTCTTCTGCCTTCCTCTCTCCTCCCTCTTCACTTTCTCCTCCCTCTTCACTTTCTCCTCCCTCTTCACTTTCTCCTCCCTCTTCACTCTCTCCTCCCTCTTCACTCTCCTTTCTCTTCCCTCATCCCTCTTCCTCTTCATTCCTTCTTTTTATCTCCTCCCTCTTCTTTGCTCCCTTCTCACTCTTCACTCCTTCCTTCTCTCTCCTCTTCTCCCTCCTCTCTCTCCCTTCTTTTCTTCCTCTCTCCTCTCTTCTCCTTCCTCTCTCCTTCCTCTTCCCTCCCTGTTCCTCCTAGCTCTTCACTCTTTACTCCTTTACTCTCTTTACTCCTCTCTCTTCCCTCCTCCCTCCTTCCTCTTCTCTTCTCCCTCCTCCCTCCTCTCTCCTCCCTCTTCTTTGCACTCTTCTCACTTTTCTTCCTCTCTCTTCCTTCCCTTCTTCTTCTCTCCTCCCTCTTCACTTTCTCCTCCCTCTTCACTTTCTCCTCCCTCTTCACTTTCTCCTCCCTCTTCACTCTCTCCTCCCTCTTCACTCTCCTTTCTCTTCCTCATCCCTCTTCCCTCTTCATTCCTTCTTTTTATCTCCTCCTCTTCTTTGCTCCCTTCTCACTCTTCACTCCTTCCTTCTCTCTCCTCTCTTCTCCCTCCTCTCTCTCCCTTCTTTTCTTCCTCTCTCCTCTCTTCTCCTTCCTCTCTCCTTCCTCTTCCCTCCCTGCTCCCTCCTACCTCTTCACTCTTTACTCCTTTACTCTCTTTACTCCTCTCTCTTCCCTCCTCCCTCCTTCTTCTTCTCTTCTCCCTCCTTCCTCTTCCTTCCCTTCTTCCTGTCTCTTCCCTCCTCACTCTCTCCTCTCTCCTCCCTCTTCACTCTCTCCTTTCTCTTCCTCATCCCTCTTCCCTCTTCATTCCTTCTTCTCTCTCTCCTCTCTCTCTCTCTTCTCCCTCCTTCCTCTTCTCTTCTCCCTTCTCACTCTTCACTCCTTCCTTCTCTCTCCTCTCTTCTCCTTCTCACTCTTCACTCCTTCCTTCTCTCTCCTCACTGTCCTCTCCCCTCCCTCCCTTCTTCCTCTCTCCTCTCTCCTCTCTCCTCTCTCCTCCCTCCTCTTTCTTCTCTTCTCCCTCCTCCCTCCTTCCTCTTCTCTTCTCCTCCTCCCTCTTCTTTGCTCCTCCTCTCTCCTCCCTCTTCTTTGTTCCCTTCTCACTCTTCACTCCTTCCTTCTCTCTCCTCTCTTCTCCCTCCTCTCTTCCTTCTTTTCTTCCTCTCTCCTCCCTCCTCTTTCTTCTCTTTCCCTTCTCACTCTTCACTCCTTTCTCTCTCTTCTCTTCTCCCTCCTTCCTCTTCCTTCCTCTCTCTTCCTTCCCTTCTTCTTCTCTCCTCCCTCCTCCCCCCTCTCTTCCTTCTTTACTTTTTCACTCTTCACTCTTTACTCCCTCCTTCTCTCTCTTCTCTTCCCCCTTTTTCCTCCTCCTTTTTTCCTCCTTCTTCTGCCTTCCTCTCTCCTCCCTCTTCACTCTCTCCTTTCTCTTCCCTCATCCCTCTTCCCTCTTCATTCCTTCTTCTCTCTCTCCTCTTCTCCCTCCTTCCTCTTCCTTCCCTTCTTCCTGTCTCTTCCCTCCTCACTCTCTCCTCTCTCCTCTCTCTTCACTCTTTTCTCTTTACTCCTTCCTTTTCTCTCATGTCTTCCCCCTTCTCCCTCCTCCTTTTCTTCCTCCTTCTTCCATCCTTCTCTCTCCTCACTGTCCTCTCCCCTCCCTCCCTTCTTCCTCTCTCCTCTCTCCTCCCTGCTTCCTCCTCACTCTTCACATCTTTATTTTTTACTCTTCATTCCTGCCTCCTCTCACCTTCCTTCTCTTTCATCTCTCATCCCTGCTCCCTCCTTCCTAGTCCCTGCTCACTCTTCCCTCTTCTGTCCCTCCTTCTTCTCTCCTCTGTTCTCTCTCCTTCCCCTCTCTCCTTCCTCCTGTTTCCTCTTTCCTCCTGGCTCTCTCCTCCCTCCTCCCCCATTGTTCTAACTATTCATTCCTCTGTACCTCAATGCTTTCTGGTACTTGACTCTATATATACTTAGAACATCTACCGATTTGGGGCTGGCAGGGCCCCGAGATCATTGTTTAGTTGGCCAAGATTTCAAGGGCCTCCCTGCCTCGCCATACTAAGGTGGCATTGCCACTGTGCCATCCTTGACAGCCGTGGCACCTAGAACTGAAGGGTTCTCCCAGCGGGGGCTCACTGAACAGTGATATTATTACCGCGCCTCTGTCAGCTAATCCCAAAATGAGAGGCCCTTTTTTGGCAGCCCTCTCACCAGGGAAGCCTGTTGGGGACATGTTCTGCTAAAACTCTTAGGTCTTCTGCAGCTGTCTTGTAATGAAAGTATCTTATCAGTGCCGTGTTTCCCCCCTCTCCCCGCCAGGCTTGGGGTCCCTTTCTCCACAACCTCCCCCCCATCCATTCTTGTAGAGGGGATCTGATGCATAGGTCTATTTGTAGTTTCTGTATAGATTCCAATCACATAATCTAACCTCATCTTACAGAGGAAGAAGTTCGGGAGAGGGAAGACGAGTCAAAGGAACAAGTGGTTCAAGAAAAAGAAGCAAGTGAGTGCTAGTGCCAGGATGGCTTTTGACATGAAATTCAGACCTCTCTTTGTAACAAACTTCACCTTGCCAGGCATTGGGATTTCCCAACATTCTCCCTGCAGAGACTCAAACCCGCACCCCCAAACTCTATGACCCTTCACTATCACCCCTCCCCTGCTGTGTCTTTTGCCCAAGCATGAAGGTAAATCAGACTGAGTCAGAAGACTCGGTGATCGCCCTTTCCTCGTGAGGAAAGGATTCTTTCTTGGCCGCTTGTCCCTCTCTCCTCAGTCTGTTGCCCTCAGACAGGTAGATCTTTTAAATGAACCGGCCATACAGTACTGAATGTAAATAATTACAGATAGAACTCCCTTGTTAGCCTTAAAGTTCACCAAGCCTTCATCTTAAAGCCATTTGAGAGCACGTATATTCTATTTGAGAATGGTAACTGGTGTAATTCAGTAGCTTGAATGAACATTTATTAAGTGCTTACTGCATGCGGACCACCATAGGATACTGGGGGAGATGTAAAGTTGACTCAGCCCTTACCCTCATGGAGAGTAAAATATCAGTAACTAGAGAACCCACTAATCTGTGTTAAGTGTATTAGGGAGGTACAAAAAAGTGGTACATGAGTTCAGTAGTGGAAACAGGAAAAGTCATTATTGCCTGGAGGAGCAGGGAAGACTTTCTCCACTGCTTGCTGACTGATCCCTATGTTTCTCAGTGATTAACAAACTCATATTGGGTCATACCCTCCCTCTCCCAATAATTCTAAGCCCGCTACTATCATTTTTGAAATCTCCTTCTCCACTGACAACTCACTTATTCCTATCCCCCTCGACCTCTGACTCCCCAAATTCCCCCGACATCCTCCCCTAAAGCTACTGCTCCTTCCATGGTGCTCTCTGGAATGCCTGTTCCATAGATAACAAGCTTACTTTTGCCTTAAATTTCTTTTGAATTCCCTACCCTGCCTCTTCCATCTAGTGGCTGTCACTGAGCCCCAGCTCCCAGCTGGGAAGGGGAGTCAGCACCGGATGCATTTTATTCCTGCCTCAACTCAGTTCAACTCCACTCACTAAGATTTGGGGGGTGGGATGCTCTCTGTTCTCCATTGCCCATTCTAAATTTTTCCCCCAATTGCTGTGTAACCTGGTCTCTTTTGAAGTTCATCCATATACATTAGCCAGTCAGAGTTCCGGTAGTCATTGTCCACTGATCTTCAGGATTCTACCCTTTTTTCCCAGTGAGTTCAGTACCATTAACAGCATTTTTTCTCTTCCTCAACTCTTCTTTTCACACTGGAAGATGTTAACATACATATGGATAAGCCCCCAAACACCCTCCCCTCCCATTTCCTTAATTTGTTCATTTCTCATGACTTCTTTCCTCCACCCCTTCACCGCCCCAAAGATAATCATTTCCTTAACCTTGCCATCATCTCCACGAATCAGATATGCCCGTGCTTATAACTCCCGAAATTCTCTTATCTGATCACAATCTGTTCTCATTTCATTTCTGCCTCTGCCCTGCTACCCCAAGCTCTGGTCTTTGTTCTTTTCAGGACTCCGGTCCATCAACTTCTTGGTTCTTTCCCTTCAGGTATTTATACCTGCACTGGTTATGGTCTCCTCCCATCCCCATCTTAACTCTTTGGTGATCATACTACTTCAAGTACCCTACCTTCTTCTCCCAAGGCCTTTACTCCCCTTATCTCTTTGAAGAGCTGGCCCTCCCCAACCTCCACAATGGGTCATTGATATTAGTATTATTCATTATGGTAATTTTTTCAGTCCTTTAAGGTTTACAAAGCACTTTCAAATATCTGATTTGATTCTGATAACCATAGATGTTATTAGCACTCCATTTTACAGATGAGGAAAATGAGACAGATAGATCAAGTCACCTATCCAGGGTTCACCCATAATAAATGGTAAGAATTTGAGGAAAAAACCCCTGGAGAGTTATTGCAAGGGGTAAGCATAGGTTAACTAACACCGAGTTATACTAAATTCATCTCATGACCTTTTTGCATTGTGTTACTTACTAAGCTGGATGATCAAAGGGCAACCATGGGCGTATTTTTTTTTTTATTATTGTTGGACTCTGAAGCTCAGGGAGGTATTTAACCAAGCTTTTCCTGAAATCTTTGTGGACAAGAAAAGACAGCCTAGTGATATTCAGTAGGTAGACATGCAGCTGGTTGAAAAACTCCCCAAAGAGGGTTGGTTAATGGGTTGACATCATCCTAGTCAGGGGTCTGTTCAGTGTTTTTTATTAGTGACTTGATGAAGACATTGCTGGCTAGCTTATTAAATTTGCAGATGACACAAAGCTGGGAAAATCAATTTCCCTGGTGAGGGGCAAAAGCCAGATTCCAGATGATCTGGACAGGCTAGGAGGGTAAAGAACTGAGACAAGGAGGAAGAAACCGAATAGATGTAACTGGGGTGGTAGCGTCTGGCACTTTGGCCAGAACCGTCCCCTCTGCAAGGCTGAGATGGGAGAGAGTTAGAGACAGAAAATCAAAAGATGGGGTGGTTTAAAAAAAACAGTTCAGACTCCAGGTTAAGAACCTTGTCAGACAACGTCTGACTCCCCTTTCAACTAAATACGATGCTTCTGTGGGTGCTTTCGACGCAATCAAAAAACCAGTACTGTGTTGTGTTTTCTCATATCTGTATGTTAAAAGCTTCCTTTAAATTTGGGCAGAAGGAATTCTTTGAATAGTAGAGGGAGGGAGGGAATAAATGTAGTTTGTTTGTTTCTTTTTTTTAGCTATGTGATCATGGGCAATTCCCTTAACAAACTCAGAGTCTCGGTTCTCTTCTCTGTAAAACAGGATAATGCCAGAGCAGCTGATAAGGTTACTGTGAAGAAGGTGCTTTTGCAAAGCATCAAATTCTACACAAATAATGTTAGTCTCATTATTGTTAAAATGTTAGTAAGTTCCCGGGTGGCAATGTTTGTTAACTCAAACGTGAGTCAATATGATACAAAGCATATGGAGCCTACTGTAGGGACCCAAGGAAACCTATTGATTTCTTGATTTATTTGCTTTCTGTTGCTCTTGGGAGGTGCCCAAAGCACTTCAGTTAGATCTGTTTAGAAAGACTAGTGTCAAGAGAACTCTTTTCTATGCTACACACGTGTGAGGCATATGGATGTGATCCATTGGCTGTGTTAGGTTTGGGGTGTTATAAAGATGAATTTCTTGGTTTTGTGTCAGCTGAGTCAGGCAGTCCAGCAATATTTCTTAAGTTTTTACCTTTAGCTTAGAGTACCATGTCTCCCCTGTTAATTAAATAGGAGACCGCATTGGGTCTCAGTTTTCTCTTCAGTAAAATAAGAAGGTTGGACAAGATGACCTTTTAAGGTCCCTTTAAATCTTGAGAACTTTTCGCTGCTTAAAGTATGCTAGAAGATAGTCCCAGTGACATCTCTCCCTAGGAGGTGGATTTTTTTTAATAATATCTGGCCCCTAGCAATTCAGATACATTCATCAATTCACTAACCATAGGTGCCTCCTATGTCCAAAGCCCTGTGTCAGAAGAGTGGCTTATCAGGAAAGAGAAAGGAGGCCCGGCCTCTGCCTTTATGGAACTCACAATCTCCCACTAGAGGTGAGGGAGATGGGAGAGATAAGCAATCTGTGACACAAATGGGCACTGTTCAGTACTCTCCCCTTCCCATACCCTAAGTGGTTCAGTCAGGCCAGTGATATATGGAAATCCCCCTTAGCAGTATAGAAGGCTAGCCATCTCTGCCTCTGAATTGACCCTTTAGAATATAAGCTCCTTGAGTGTAAGGAGCTTTTTTTTAGCTCTATGTGCTTAGCAGGTGGCCTGGCGTGTAGGAAGCTCTCCAACAACGCTTGTTGACGGAGTTACTCCCAGGGGGTCCGCCTGAGAGCTAGAGGCCTTCCTTGCTTTCTCCTGACATCTCTGGGATACCAAGGGAATAGGTTGGCTTTCTAGCCCTGTGGGTAGAAATGTACAGAGGCACACAATTAATGCTAGATCATGACTACAATGGAGAATAAACTATCTGTAGATAGTAGAAGGGAGGATATGGTGTTATCTGAGGCTAGGGAAGGAAAGGCCATTTCCAACTCTGGGAATCAGGGAAGACTTTTTGGAAGAAGGGACATTTCAGCTGAGTCTTGGAGCGTGGGTAGGTTTTCAAGAGTTAGAGATAACAGGTGGCTAGATTTATAGAGCATTTATTTCTAGATTTAAATTTTATCATATTTATATTAGTTAAATAGGTTTTCATTTCTATTCATTAAATAGATATTAATTTACTAGAGTGCCTAAGTTCAATTCTAGCCCCAGCCACTTAACTGTGTGACTTTGGGCAAATCAGTTAATCCTGATTGCTCCAAAAAAATAAAAGAGGTAGAGATGGAAGATTAGAAAACTTGGAGAAAAAGCCTGAAGAGAGAGGAGAGCAGAGGGTGTATGTAGCAGGGCTGACAGGTGACCTAGTTTGCCCAGAGAATCTGACAAATGCAAGGGAATGGGATGGGAAAGGCAGGGAGGGAAGTGCTATTTTGTTGAGAGCCTTGAATGCTAATTCAAGGCTAACAAAGAGCACTTTCACCTCCGTTCAGAGGTTTGAATTAGAATGACTCTATTCTGTGTGAGTTGATCTGGGGAAAGTATTTGAAACTTCAGGGAAGCTCTGGTGTGCCAGTGTGACAGATAAAATACATATCAGACCATTGCTAATTTTCTAAAGGTCAGGGTGGTTGCAGGAACATCTCAATAAATTAGGGCCATCACTCAGTCAGGTGGCTTTTTTTAATTCCGAACTCTCCTTTTAGGGGGGAAAAAAGTCAAATTTCAATTGTAGAAACCCCAGGGAAGGAACAGCAATTCCCAGGGGATCCTCTGGGCTGAGAGTATCAACCCCATCTTCTGTTCATTATAAATCACAGTCTTCCACAAGGACATAGCAAGAGGGAAAGATCAATTACCTGTCCAGGGGACACAGCTTCTGAAAAAAATTAAGTCACATCAGCACGCAAGGGGGCCAGATGGCTCACCAATGGCCAGTTCCTTCCAGTAATCAGAGTCTGGAGGAACACCTAGATCCCAGGGGATTGAGATACAAATAAGAACTTGGGTGCACAAGAGCCAAGGAGACCTGAATTCAAACCCAGTTCGATTCAGTAAACCTTTATTAAGCACCTACTATGTGCCAGGCACTGTGCTAAGTGCTGTGTGACTCAGGACAAATCGCTTCAGCTCTATCTGCCTTAGTTTCCTTATCTGGAAAATAAGGGTAATAATATCATCTACTTCCCAGGATTATTTTAAGGATATAAGATAATAATTATAAATTACTCTCAATGCTCGGCACATAGTAAACACTAAATATGAGCTCTTGATTATTATTATTATTATTATTAATTTTTTGGACTTTTTTTTTGGCTGGAGCAATTGGGATTAAGTGATTTGCTCAGGGTCACACAGCAAGGAAGTATTAAGTGGCTGAAGCTGTATTTGAACTCGGGTCCTCTGCCTCCAGGACTGGTACTCTATTCACTGTACCACTGAGCTGCCCCCCCCCCATATTATTATTAATTCTAATATCTCTCATGTAGCACTCTGAGCTTTGTGAGTGGCTTTACAAACAGTCTTATTTTATTCTGTGGTCAGACAGCTTTTAAATGGTTGAGGTAGCATTTAAACTTATCAAATCCCACACTGTAGAGTTCTCTGAGTGGAAAGGGAACCAGGGAAGACCTTCCCAAAGAAGAGGGCTTGAGATCTTGTGCCAATAAAATTCACTGTGATTTAAAACCTGCAGACATGTCACCCTTTTGTCCCCTTCCCCTCTCTCACTTCCCAGCCCTGGCCCCAATTTTGAGGAGGCAACCATGCAGGCAAAGAGTTAAATCCTGTTCATTAGTGAGTTCTTGTTTATCAGCCTGTTAACCATGGCAGAAAGTTACCCAAACAAATGAAAGTATAAGTCTAATGCACTTAGGACAGTCCCTGGCATACTGATTATCATTTGATTATTTTAATCATCTCACTCTAGGTAAGCCCATTTGGGGTTTTCTTGGCAAAGATAATGGAGTAGTTTGCCATTTCCTTCTCCAGCCCGCACATAGTAGGGGCATAATAAATTTTATTACTTCCTGGTATATTTTGTCCCCTGGTTTATCACTACCCAAAAAAGGCCAGCCTCTAAAAGTTCCCTGCTTAATATTCAGTAACCAGTGATTGGCCGGAGAGTTTACCCAGAATTCTTGGTATATGGAGCATTCCAACTCAAGAGAATGTTACATTATTGTATCCTGGTAGCCAAGCAGTGAGGAGGCAACACAGGTTGTCTTAAGACATATTGCTGTCCTTACTGTTTGAATATATTGCCTCGAATTCTTCTTTAAGACTCCATGGAGTTAGAACCCCAAAATAAAGAAATGGACGAAGAGGAAATATGTATATTCTATGTACCAACAGCTTATTGTCCGATAATGGGTAAGTTTTGTTACTATTTTCTTTGGGAATGGATTCCTTACTTGCCCCTTAGATCAAAAGCTGCATGAAAGAGACTCGTTTTGATTTTTGAGTCTTTCAAAAGAGCAAGAAAGTGGAAGAAAAGGAGGGAGGTTCTTGTAATTATTGGGGTTTGGGATTATGGAGAGCAAAGGCAATCTTTTTCTTGTTAGGAATGGTGGTAATGGGAAGTAGGGAGCACATGTTTTACTGGTGTCTGTGAGGATGGGATGAGATGGTTTGCAAAATGCCTGTAGTTGTATAGCTTGTAGCAAATTGAAGGTGGGGCTCAAAGCTTCCCTAGGCCTTCCCTAGGCTCATGTAACAATTTGTGATGTACTTAGGAGCTAATGAAAATGGAGGGGGAATTGGACGCATGCTTGCAACTGAGGAAAGCCAGTAAGAAGGGAAATCAAATTTAAAGAACTGGGACTGGATGGGAAAATGTCTCCCCCCCCCCCTCCGGGGGGGGGGGGGAAGGGGTAGGGTTGAAATCAGTCTAAGAAAACTCTCCCAAGTAGAGTTTCAGTAGAAAATCTGCCCCTTGAGGAGAGGGACTATTATTATTTTTGGTTGGTTGCTTGGTTGATGTTAACCTGGGGTGTGTGGACTTGGAATTCTCAGGAACTTGTGCTTGCTAAATGTTTTCCAAATGGTATGGCCAGAACATGTGGCTTGTGACTATTCACAGGCACATCTGTAAGTCTCAATGACTTACATTTATTCAACAGACTTTTACTCGGTGCCATCTAGAAGCAGCTGATTAATGCCTAGAGGAGTGAGGAAGCTCCAAGTTCAAGTTTTTAGCTCTGTGACTCTGGGCAAGTCACATGCTTCTAGCTACTTTAGTTTCTTCTTCTGTAAAACTGGAGGAATAATAATAGCACCTTCCTCCCAGGGTTGAGAGGAAAATGAGAAATTTCTAAAGCACTTAGCTCAGTGTATGGTATATAGCAGGTATTTAATACGTGCTTTTTCCTTTCCTTCTCTTTTTAAGTGGCAAGCAGAGTACAAGGGACTAAATTTATTTTTTAAAAAAATGAAAAAGTCCCCACTTTCCAGGGGAGCCTGACCAAGCAAACAGCTTCACTTTGCACCTAAAAGCAAGGGGTTTAGACTGGATCATATCTTGGTATTTAAATTTAGATACTGCTCTGATTTCCCTTATGTGAAGCACTGATGCAAAAAGTTAGAACTTTGGGACACAGGTTATCTCCATGCTAGAAAAAATTTTTCATTTGGGAGACTTTGTGACTCCAGTATCTGATAATTTTTCCTTTGTGTGGAGATAGCATCATTGGCGACCAACTAGAGTTTGCCTTTTCACAGCTAGTTAGGAGAGAAGTTTCATGGGAGATAAAACTCTCTCTTTGAAGCTCTTTTTCTGATTTGCACATGTACACACATACACATAATACACCTATATTAACTAGGAAACTAGCATTTATTAAGTACCTATATGTGCCAGGTATGGTAATGAATCAGAAATGATCGCTCCCTCCTTCAATTTCTTAATTTTGTTTTTTTCTTTTTTTAGTTAGAAGCACATTTAATTAACTGCATTGGTTTACAATATTAGGTGGCTAATAAATCAGTAAAAAAAAATCTCCAGAAGTGATTCAGCAGTTTTCCTGGTAAGATATTTCTGTATCTCAAAATGCTACTAATTGGGTAATTCTTTCATATCATTTTATTATGTGTTTGTTTTTAATTATTTAAAAGTTTTATTTTTCCAAATATATACAAAGATAGCTGCTAACATTCACTTTTCTAAAACATTGTGTTCCAAATTTTTTCTCTCCCCAAAACAGCCTTTTCTGGTTAGCCAACACATACACACACACACGCGCGCGCGCGCATATATATATATACATACATATACACACTCTAATCAGTCAACTAGCATTTATTAAGTGTGTATTATGTGCCAGGGAGAGTGATCAACCATAAATGATCTCTCTCTTATTGAATTTTTTTTTCTTTTTTCTTTTTCTTTTTTGTTACTGAACAAATTTAATTAGTTGCATTGCTATATAATTTTATGTGGCTAATAAATCATTAAAAAATCCCTAGAAGTAATCTAGCAGTTTCCTAACTGTATTTCAATATCCTACTGACTGGGAAATTATTTACTGTTATTTACTTATTTGTTTTTAGTTTTTTTAACAATTTGATTTTTCCAAATGCATGCAGAGATAGCTCCTAATAATTCACCTTTACAAAACTTTCTGTTGCACATTGCTTTCTCTCTAAGACAGCTTTTTTCTGATTTGCACACACACACACACACACACACACACACACGTGTTATATATGTGTGTGTATATATGTATATGTATATGTACACACACACTAATCAATGAACTAGCATTTATTAAGTATCTACTATTTATTTGCCAGGGACAGTGATCAAACAGAAACGATCTCTCCCTTCTTGAATTTCTTTTTCTTTTTTCTTTTTCTTTTTTGTTACTAAACAAAATTTTAATTAGCTGTACTGCTATATAATTTTATGTGGCTAATAAATCATTTAAAAATCCCTAGAAGTGATCTAGCAGTTTTCCAACTGTATTGCAATATCCTACTGACTGGGAAATAATTTACTATCATTTAGTTATTTGTTTGTTTTTAGTTTTTTAACATTTTGATTTTTCCAAATGATACCTCCTAATGATTCACTTTTACAAAACTTTCTATTGCACATTGCTTTCTAAGACAGCTTTTTTATGATCTGCACACACACGCGCACACACACACACACACACACACACACACACACACACACACTCTCTAATCAATGAACTAGCATTTATTAAGTATCTACTATTTATTTGCCAGGTACAGTGATCAAACAGAAACGATCTCTCCCTTTTTGAATTTCTTTTTCTTTTTTCTTTTTTGTTACTAAACAAATTTTTAATTAGCTGTATTGCTATATCATTTTATGTGGCTAATAAATAATTAAAAAATCCCTAGAAGTGATCTAGCAGTTTTCCAACTGTATTTCGATATCCTACAGACTGGGAAATTATTTACTATTATTTACTTGTTTGTTTTTAGTTTTTTAACAATTTGATTTTTCCAAGTGCATACAAAGATAGCTCCTAATAATTCACCTTTACAAAAGTTTCTGTTGCACATTGCTTTCTCTCTAAGACAGTTTTTTTTCTGCTTTGCACACACACACCACACACACACACACACACATATGTGTTATATGTGTGTGTGTACATATATATATATATATTATATATATATATATATATTATATATATATATATATATATGTACACACACACTAATCAATGAACTAGCATTTATTAAGTATCTACTATTTATTTTCCAGGTACAGTGATCAAACAGAAACGATCTTTCCCTTCTTGAATTTCTTTTTCTTTTTTGTTACTAAACAAATTTTTAATTAGCTGTATTGCTGTATAATTTTATGTGGCTAATAAATCATTTAAAAATCCCTAGAAATGATCTAGCAGTTTTCCAACTGTATTTCGATATCCTACTGATTGGGAAATTATTTACTGTCATTTACTTGTTTGTTTTTAGTTTTTTTTAACAATTTGATTTTTCCAAATGCATGCAGAGATAGCTCCTAATAATTCACCTTTAAAAAACTTTCTGTTGCACATTGCTTTCTCTCTAAGACAGCTTTTTTCTGATTTGCACACACACACACACACACACACACACACAAATCAATGAACTAGCATTTATTAAGTATCTACTATTTATTTGCCAGGTGCAGTGATCAAACAGAAACGATCTCTCCCTTTTTGAATTTCTTTTTCTTTTTTGTTACTAAACAAATGTTTAATTAGCTGTATTGCTATATCATTTTATGTGGCTAATAAATCATTAAAAAATCCCTAGAAGTGATCTAGCAGTTTTCCAACTGTATTTCAATATCCTACTGATTGGGAAATTATTTACTGTCATTTAGTTACTTGTTTGTTTTTAGTTTTTTAACAATTTGATTTTTCCAAATGCATGCAGAGATAGCTCCTAATAATTCACCTTTACAAAACTTTCTGTTGCACATTGCTTTCTCTCTGACAGTTTTTTTCTGCTTTGCACACACACACACACACACACACACACACACACACACACACACTAATCAATGAACTAGCATTTATTAAGTATCTACTATTTATTTGCCAGGGACAGTGATCAACCAGAAATGATGTTTCCCTTTAAATTTTTTTTTCTTTTTCTTTTTTGTTCTAAACAAATGTTTAATTAGCTACATTGCTATATCATTTTATGTGGCTAATAAATCATTTAAAAATTTCTAGAAGTGATTTAGCAGTTTTCCAACTGTATTTCAATATCCTACTGACTGGGAAATTATTTACTACTATTTACTTGTTTGTTTGTAGTTTTTTAACAATTTGATTTTTCCAAGTGCATACAAAGATAGTTCCTAATAATTCACCTTTACAAAACTTTCTGTTACACATTGCTTTCTCTCTAAGACAGCTTTTTTCTGCTTTGCACACACACACACACACACACACACACACACACTAATCAATGAACTAGCATTTATTAAGTATCTACTATTTATTTACCAGGGACAGTGATCAACCAGAAACGATGTCTCCCTTTTTGAATTTCTTTTTCTTTTTTCTTTTTTGTTACTAAACAAATTTTTAATTAGCTGTATTGCTATATAATTTTATGTGGCTAATAAATAATTAAAAAATCCCTAGAAGTGATCTAGCAGTTTTCCAACTGTATTTCGATATCCTACTGATTGGGAAATTATTTACTGTCATTTAGTTACTTGTTTGTTTTTAGTTTTTTAACAATTTGATTTTTCCAAATGCATGCAGAGATAGCTCCTAATAATTCACCTTTACAAAACTTTCTGTTGCACATTGCTTTCTCTCTAAGACAGCTTTTTTTCTGCTTTGCACACACACACACACACACACACACACACACTAATCAATGAACTAGCATTTATTAAGTATCTACTATTTATTTGCCAGGGACAGTGATCAACCAGAAACGATGTTTCCCTTTAAATTTTTTTTCTTTTTCTTTTTTGTTCTAAACAAATGTTTAATTAGCTACATTGCTATATCATTTTATGTGGCTAATAAATCATTTAAAAATTTCTAGAAGTGATTTAGCAGTTTTCCAACTGTATTTCAATATCCTACTGACTGGGAAATTATTTACTGTCATTTAGTTACTTGTTTGTTTTTAGTTTTTTAACAATTTGATTTTTCCAAGTGCATACAAAGATAGCTCCTAATAATTCACCTTTACAAAACTTTCTGTTACACATTGCTTTCTCTCTAAGACAGCTTTTTTTCTGATTTGCACACACACACACACACACACACTAATCAATGAACTAGCATTTATTAAGTATCTACTATTTATTTACCAGGGACAGTGATCAACCAGAAACGATGTCTCCCTTTTTGAATTTCTTTTTCTTTTTTCTTTTTTGTTACTAAACAAATTTTTAATTAGCTGTATTGCTATATAATTTTATGTGGCTAATAAATAATTAAAAAATCCCTAGAAGTGATCTAGCAGTTTTCCAACTGTATTTCGATATCCTACTGATTGGGAAATTATTTACTGTCATTTAGTTACTTGTTTGTTTTTAGTTTTTTAACAATTTGATTTTTCCAAATGCATGCAGAGTTAGCTCCTAATAATTCACCTTTACAAAAGTTTCTGTTGCACATTGCTTTCTCTCTAAGACAGCTTTTTTTCTGATTTGCACACACACACACTAATCAATGAACTAGCATTTATTAAGTATCTACTATTTATTTGCCAGGGTCAGTGATCAACCAGAAACAATGTCTCCCTTTTTGAATTTCTTTTTCTTTTTTCTTTTTCTTTTTTGTTCTAAACAAATGTTTAATTAGCTGTATTGCTATATCATTTTATGTGGCTAATAAATCATTTAAAAATTCCTAGAAGTTATTTAGCAGTTTTCCAACTGTATTTCAATATCCTACAGACTGGGAAATTATTTACTATTATTTACTTGTTTGTTTTTAGTTTTTTAACAATTTGATTTTTCCAAGTGCATACAAAGATAGCTCCTAATAATTCACCTTTACAAAACTTTCTGTTGCACATTGCTTTCTCTCTAAGACAGCTTTTTTTCTGATTTGCACACACACACACACACACACACACACACACTAATCAATGAACTAGCATTTATTAAGTATCTACTATTTATTTGCCAGGTACAGTGATCAAACAGAAACCATCTTTCCCTTCTTGAATTTCTTTTTCTTTTTTCTTTTTCTTTTTTGTTCTAAACAAATGTTTAATTAGCTGCATTGCTATATCATTTTATGTGGCTAATAAATCATTTAAAAATTCCTAGAAGTGATTTAGCAGTTTTCCAACTGTATTTCAATATCCTACAGACTGGGAAATTATTTACTATTATTTACTTGTTTGTTTTTAGTTTTTTAACAATTTGATTTTTCCAAATGCATGCAGAGATAGCTCCTAATAATTCACCTTTACAAAACTTTCTGTTGCACATTGCTTTCTCTCTAAGACAGTTTTTTTCTGCTTTGCACCCACACACACACACACACACACACATATATGTGTTGTGTGTGTGTGTGTGTGTGTGTGTGTGTGTGTGTACACACACACTAATCAATGAACTAGCATTTATTAAGTATCTACTATTTATTTGCCAGGTACAGTGATCAAACAGAAACTATCTTTCCCTTCTTGAATTTCTTTTTCTTTTTTCTTTTTCTTTTTTGTTCTAAACAAATGTTTAATTAGCTGCATTGCTATATCATTTTATGTGGCTAATAAATCATTTAAAAATTTCTAGAAGTGATTTAGCAGTTTTCCAACTGTATTTCAATATCCTACTGACCTGGGAAATTATTTACTATCATTTACTTGTTTGTTTTTAGTTTTTTTAACAATTTGATTTTTCCAAATGCATGCAGAGTTAGCTCCTAATAATTCACCTTTACAAAACTTTCTGTTGCACATTGCTTTCTCTCTAAGACAGCTTTTTTCTAATTTACACACACACACACACACACACACACACACATATATGTGTTATATATGTGTGTGTGTATACATATATATATATATGTATACACACACACACACACACACACACACACACACACACTAATCAATGAACTAGCATTTATTAAGTATCTACTATTTATTTGCCAGGGTCAGTGATCAACCAGAAACGATGTCTCCCTTTTTGAATTTCTTTTTCTTTTTTGTTCTAAACAAATGTTTAATTAGCTGTATTGCTATATCATTTTATGTGGCTAATAAATCATTTAAAAATTCCTAGAAGTGATTTAGCAGTTTTCCAACTGTATTTCAATATCCTACAGACTGGGAAATTATTTACTATTATTTACTTGTTTGTTTTTAGTTTTTTAACAATTTGATTTTTCCAAATGCATGCAGAGATAGCTCCTAATAATTCACCTTTACAAAACTTTCTGTTGCACATTGCTTTCTCTCTAAGACAGTTTTTTTCTGCTTTGCACCCACACACACACACACACACACACACACATATATGTGTTGTGTGTGTGTGTGTGTGTGTGTGTGTGTGTGTGTGTGTGTGTACACACACACTAATCAATGAACTAGCATTTATTAAGTATCTACTATTTATTTGCCAGGTACAGTGATCAAACAGAAACTATCTTTCCCTTCTTGAATTTCTTTTTCTTTTTTCTTTTTCTTTTTTGTTCTAAACAAATGTTTAATTAGCTGCATTGCTATATCATTTTATGTGGCTAATAAATCATTTAAAAATTTCTAGAAGTGATTTAGCAGTTTTCCAACTGTATTTCAATATCCTACTGACCTGGGAAATTATTTACTATCATTTACTTGTTTGTTTTTAGTTTTTTTAACAATTTGATTTTTCCAAATGCATGCAGAGTTAGCTCCTAATAATTCACCTTTACAAAACTTTCTGTTGCACATTGCTTTCTCTCTAAGACAGCTTTTTTCTAATTTACACACACACACACACACACACACACACACACACACACACACACACACTAATCAATGAACTAACATTTATTAAGTATCTACTATTTATTTGACAGGTTCAGTGATCAACCAGAAATGATCTCTCCCTTCTTGAATTTCTTTCTTTCTTTCTTTCTTTCTTTCTTTTTTTTGGTTACTAAACCAATTTAATTAGCTATATTGGTATAAAATATTATGTGGTTAATCAATCATTAAACAATCTCAAGAAGTGACTCAGTAGTTTTCCTGGTAAGATATTTCTGCATCTCAAATGCTACTAATTTGTAAATTCTTTCCTATCATTTAGTTATTTGTTTTTAATTATTTAATAATTTTATTTTTCCAAATATATACCAAAATAGCTCCTCCCATTCACCTTTGCAAAACTTTTGTCTTCCAGATTTTTTCTCTCCCCTTTTCCCTCCCCAAAACAGCTTTTTCTGATTTGCCAATACTCACATACACATGTACATACACACTGATCAGTCGACTAGCATTTATTTAGTGTGTGCTATGTGCCAGGGAGAGTCATCAATGATAAATGATCTCTCCCTTCATGAATTTCTTTTTCGTTTTTTGTTACTAAACAGATTTTTTTTATTGTAGCTTTTTATTTAGAAGTTATATGCATGGGTAATTTTACAGCATTGACAATTGCCAAACCTTTTGTTCCAATTTTTCCCCTCCTTGCCCCCATTCCCTCCCCCAGATGTCAGGTTGACCAATACATGTTAAATATGTACTAAACAGATTTAATTAGCTATACTGGTATAAAATATTAGCTGACTAGTAAATTATTTAAAAATCTCTAGAAGTGATTCACCAGTTTTCCTGGTAAAATATTTCTGTATGTCAAAATCCTTTTTATTGGGAAATTATTTGCTATCATTTAGGTATTTGTTTGCTTTTAATTATTTAATAGTTTTATTTTTCAAATATATAAAATAGTTCCTAACATTCACATGTTTGGTGTTCCAAATTTTTTCTCTTCCCTTTTCCCTCTCCAGAAAAGCCTTTTCTGATTTCCCAGCATGCACGCGCACACACATACGTATATACATACATGTACAGACACGCTGATCAGTCAATTAGCATTTATTAAGTGTGCACTGTGTGCCAGGGAGAGTGATCAACCATACATGATCTCTCCTTTCTTGAATTTCTTTTCCTGTTTTCATTTTCTTTTTTTTGTTACTAAACAAATTAAAAAATGTCTAGAAGTGATTCATTAGTTTTTCTGGTAAGATATTTCTGTATCTCAAAATCCTACTGATTGGGAAATTATTTACTATCATTTAGTTTTGTTTGTTTTTAGTTTTTTAATAAGTTTATTTTTCTAAATATATGCAAAGATATCTCCTAACATTCACCTTTGTAAAATTTTTGTGTTCCAAATTTTTTTCTCTCCCCCTTTTCCTCCCCCAAATAGCTTTTTCTGATTTCCACACACATACACACATATGTAAATACATCCATGTTCACAAACTCTAGTTAGTCATCTAGCATGTATTAAGTGTGTACTCTCTTCCAGGGAGAGTGAAAAACTATAAATGATCTCTCCCTTCTTGAATTCCTTTCTTTTTTCTTTTTCTTTTCTTGTTACTAAACAAATTAAAAAATCTCTAGAAGTGATTTAGCAGTTTTCCTGGTAAGATATTTTTGTATTTCAATATCCTACTGATTAGGAAATTATTTACTATCATTTAGCAGTTTGATTTTAGTTTTTTAATAATTTTCTTTTTTCAAATACATGCAGAGGTAGCTCCTAACATTCATTCACCTTTACAAGACTTTGTATTGCACTTTTTTTCCTCTCCAAGACAGATTTTTCTGATTTGCACACACACGCGCTCGCGCGCGCACACACACACACACACACACACACACACACACACATATGTACACAAACACTAATAAATCAACTAGCATTTCTTAAGTATCTACTATTTATTTGCCAGGTTCAGTGATCAACCAGAAATGATCTCTCCCTTCTTAAATTTTTTTTTTTTTACTAAACACATTTAATTAGTTGCACTGGTATATAATATTATGTGGCTAATAAATCATTAAAAAAAATCTCCAGAAATGATTCAGTAGTTTTCCTGATAACATCTTTCTATGTTTCAAAATCCTACTGATTGGGAAATTCTTTATGTTCATTTAGTTATTTGTTTGTTTTAAATTATTTAATATTTTTATTTTTCCAATTATATACAAAGATAGACACATAAACATTCACCTTTGCAAAACTTTTGTGTTCCAGATTTTTTCTCTCCCCTTTCTTTCACCCAAACAGCTTTTTCTTATTTGCCAACACACACATATGTATATACATACATGTACACACACTCTAATCAGTCAACTAGCATCTATTAAGTGTGTACTAGGTGCCAGGGAGAGTGATCAACCATAAATGATCTCTCCTTGAATTTCTTTTTTTTTTCTTTTTCTGTCACTAAACAAATTTAATTAGCTATATTGGTATAAAATATTAGGTGGCTAATATTAAAAATCTCTAGAAGTGATTCAATAGTTTTCCTGGTAAGATAGCCTGTATCTCAAAATCCTACTGATTGGGAAATTACTTTTGGTTAGTTGTTTGTTTGTTTTTAATTTCTTAATAATTTTATTTCCCCAAATATATGGAAAAATGCCTCCTAACATTTACCTTTGCAAAACCTTGTAATGCAGATTTTTTTCTCTCCTCTTTCCCCTCTCCAAGACACCTTTTTCTGATTTGCATACACACAAAAACACTCATACACACAATACATGTACACAAACGCTAATCAATGAACTAGCATTTACTAAGTACCTATTATTTATTTGCCTTGTACAGTGACCAACCAGAAATGATCTCTCCCTTCTTGAATTTCTTTTTTTGTTGATGTTACTAAACCAATTTAATTAGCTACGTTGATATAAACTATTAGGTGGCTAATAAATCATTTAAAATTCAGGAGTTTCTCTGGTAAGATTGTTTATCTCAAAATCTTCCTGCTTGGGAAATTCTTTCCTATCATTTAGTTGTTTGTTTTTAGTTTTTTTAAAATAATTTTATCTTTCTAAATATATGCAAACATAGCTCCTATCATTCACCTTTGCAAAATATTGTATGGCAAATTTTTTCTCTCCCCTTTCCCCTATCCAAGACAGCTTTTTCTGATTTGTATATATACGTACACATACAACTCACATGTATTGTACATGTACATACACCCTAAGCTTTCAACTAGCATTTATTTAGTGTCTACTATATGCCTGGCACAGTGTTAAACCATAAATGATCTTTCACTTTTTGGATTTCTTTTCTTTTCTTTTCTTTTTTTTAGTCACTAAACACAACTAATTAGCTGTATTGTTAGAAAACATTAGGTGGCTAGTAAATCATTAAAACATGTCTAGAAGTGATCCAGCAGCTTTCTTGGTAAGATATTTCTGTATTTTAGAATGTATATATGTGCACACACCCTAATCAGTCAACTAGCATGTTTTAAGTGCCTACTGTCTACCAGGGGGTTGATCAACCAGAAATGATCTCTCCCTTCTTAATTTCTTTTTCTTTCCCCCCCCCCTTTTTTTTTAGTAACTAAACTAATTTAATTAGCTGCATTGATGTATAAATATTATGTGTCTAATAAATCATTTAAAAAATCTCTAGAAGTGATTCAGCAGTTTTCCTGGTAAGATATTTCTATATCTCAAAATCTTCCTGCTTGGGAAATTCTTTCCTATCATTTAGCTGTTTGTTTGTTTGTTTTTAATTATTTAATAGTTTTATTTTCCCAAATATATGCAAAGATAGCTCCTAACATTCACCTTTGTGAAACCTTGTATTACAAATTATTTTCTCTTCTTTCCCCTCTCCAAGACAGCTTTTTCTGATTTGCGTATACACACACACACACACACACACACACAAATATATATACATAAACACTAATCAATCAACTAGCATTTATTAAGTATCTACAATTTATTTGCCAGGCACAGAGATCAAGCAGAAACTTTCCCTCCTCCTTGAATTTCTTTTTCTTTTGTTTTAGTAAATAAATTTAATTAGCTGCATTTGGTATATAATATTATGTGGCTAATAAATCATTAAAAAATCTCAATAAGTGATTCAGTAGTTTTCCTGGTAAGATATTTCTGTGTCTCAGAATCTTCCTGCTTGGGAAATTATTATCGTTTAATTGTTTTTTTTTTAATTTTTAATTTTATTTTTTCAAATATATGCAAATACAGTTCTAACATTCATCTTTGCAAAACTTTTGTGTTCCAAATTTTTTTCCTCCCCTTCTCCCTGCTCCAAGAGAGATTTTTCTGATTTGCACACATACAGACATACATGTACAGAAAAACTAATCAGTCAACTTGCAATTATTAAGTACCTACTATATTCCAGTCACAGTTATCAATCAGAAATGATCTCTCCCTTCTTGAATTTTTTTTTCTTTTTTCTTTAGTTACTAAACAAATTAAAATAGCTGTATTGATATATAATATGATATGGCTATTAAATCATTTAAAAATCTCTAGAAGTGATTCTGTAGTTTCCCTGGTAAGATATTTCTGTATCTCACCATCTTCCTGGATGGAAAATTCTTTTCCTATAATTTAGTTGTTTGTTTTTAATTGCTTAATAATTTTATTTTTTCCAAATATATATAAAGATAGCTCTTAACATTCCACTTTGCCAAACTTTGTTTTCCAAACTTTTTTCTCCCATTTCCCTCCCCTAGACAGCTTTTTTGATTTACACACACACACACACACACACACACACACACACACACACACACACGCATGTATACACACTCTAATCAGTCAACTAGCAACAGCAATCAACCAGAAATGATCTCTGCCTCCTTAATTTTTTTAGTTACTAAACAAATTTAATTAGCTATATCGGTATAAAATATTAGGTGGCTAATAAACCATTAAAAATCACTTCAGGTGATTCAGCAGTTTTCTTGGTAAGGTATTTCTGTATCTCAGAATCTTCCTAATTGAGAAATTATTTACTATCATTTTATTGTTTGGTTTTTTCCTATCTTTTCCTATCATTTAATTATTTGTTTTTAATTTTTTAATAATTTGATTTTTTCAATTATATGCAAAGATAGCTCCTAACATTCACCTTTGCAAAACTTTTTATTGCAAATTTTTTCTTTCCCTTTCCCCCTCACCAAGACAGCTTTTTCTGATTTCCACACACATACACACACACATATGTATATACATTTATGTGCACACACCCTAATGAATCAACTAGTATGTTTTAAGTGCCAGTTATGTTTTATGTGCCAGGAACAGTGATCAACCAGAAATGATCTCTCTCTTCTTAATTTCTTTTTCTCCCCCCCCCTTTTTTTAGTAGCTAAACTAATTTAATTATCTACATTGATATATAAATGTTATGTGGTTAATAAATCATTTAAAAATCTCTAGAAGTGATTTAGCAGTTTTCCTGGTAAGATATTTCTGCATCTCAAAATCTTTCTGCTTGGGAAATTCTTTCCTACAATTTAGTTATGTGTTTGTTTTTAATTATTTAATAGTTTTATTTTTCCAAATATATACAAAGATAGCTGCTAACATTCACCTTTCTAAAACATTGTGTTCCAAATTTTTTCTCCCCTTTTTTCCTCCCCAAAATAGTCTTTTCTGATTTGCCAACACACACATGTACATACATCCATACATGTCCACAGCCCCTAATCAATCAACTAGAATGTATTAAGTACCTACTGTGTGCCAGGGAGAGTCATCAACTATAAATGATCTCTCTCTTCTTGAATTTCTTTTTCTTTTTTGTTACTAAACAAATTTAATTAGCTGCATTGATATATAATATTATGTGGCTAATGAATCATTTAAAAATCTCTAGAAGTGATTTAGCAGTTTTTCTGATAAAATATTTCTGTATCTCAAAATGCTACTGATTGGGAAGTTATTTACTATCATTTAGTTGTTTTTAGTTTTTTTTAATAATTGTATTTTTCCAAATATATGCAAAGATAGCTCCTAACATTCACCTTTGCAAAACCTTGTACTGCAAATTATTTTCTCTTCTCTTTTCCCTCTCCAAAATGGCTTTTCTTATTAACACACACACACACACACACACACACACACACACACACACACACATATATATATATATATATACATAAACACTAATCAATCAACTAGCATTTATTAAGTATTTACATTTATTTGCCAGGCACAGAGATCAAGCAGAAACTTTCCCTCCTCCTTGAATTTCTTTTTCTTTTGTTTTAGTAAATAAATTTAATTAGCTGCATTTGGTATATAATATTATGTGGCTAATAAATCATTAAAAAATCTCAATAAGTGATTCAGTAGTTTTCCTGGTAAGATATTTCTGTGTCTCAGAATCTTCCTGCTTGGGAAATTATTATCGTTTAATTGTTTTTTTTTTAATTTTTAATTTTATTTTTTCAAATATATGCAAATACAGTTCTAACATTCATCTTTGCAAAACTTTTGTGTTCCAAATTTTTTTCCTCCCCTTCTCCCTGCTCCAAGAGAGATTTTTCTGATTTGCACACATACAGACATACATGTACAGAAAAACTAATCAGTCAACTTGCAATTATTAAGTACCTACTATATTCCAGTCACAGTTATCAATCAGAAATGATCTCTCCCTTCTTGAATTTTTTTTTCTTTTTTCTTTAGTTACTAAACAAATTAAAATAGCTGTATTGATATATAATATGATATGGCTATTAAATCATTTAAAAATCTCTAGAAGTGATTCTGTAGTTTCCCTGGTAAGATATTTCTGTATCTCACCATCTTCCTGGATGGAAAATTCTTTTCCTATAATTTAGTTGTTTGTTTTTAATTGCTTAATAATTTTATTTTTCCAAATATATATAAAGATAGCTCTTAACATTCCACTTTGCCAAACTTTGTTTTCCAAACTTTTTTCTCCCATTTCCCTCCCCTAGACAGCTTTTTTGATTTACACACACCACACACACACACACACACACACACACACACACACACGCATGTATACACACTCTAATCAGTCAACTAGCAACAGCAATCAACCAGAAATGATCTCTGCCTCCTTAATTTTTTTTGTTACTAAACAAATTTAATTAGCTATATCGGTATAAAATATTAGGTGGCTAATAAACCATTAAAAATCACTTCAGGTGATTCAGCAGTTTTCTTGGTAAGGTATTTCTGTATCTCAGAATCTTCCTAATTGAGAAATTATTTACTATCATTTTATTGTTTGGTTTTTTCCTATCTTTTCCTATCATTTAATTATTTGTTTTTAATTTTTTAATAATTTGATTTTTTCAATTATATGCAAAGATAGCTCCTAACATTCACCTTTGCAAAACTTTTTATTGCAAATTTTTTCTTTCCCTTTCCCCCTCACCAAGACAGCTTTTTCTGATTTCCACACACATACACACACACATATGTATATACATTTATGTGCACACACCCTAATGAATCAACTAGTATGTTTTAAGTGCCAGTTATGTTTTATGTGCCAGGAACAGTGATCAACCAGAAATGATCTCTCTCTTCTTAATTTCTTTTTCTCCCCCCCCCCTTTTTTTAGTAGCTAAACTAATTTAATTATCTACATTGATATATAAATGTTATGTGGTTAATAAATCATTTAAAAATCTCTAGAAGTGATTTAGCAGTTTTCCTGGTAAGATATTTCTGCATCTCAAAATCTTTCTGCTTGGGAAATTCTTTCCTACAATTTAGTTATGTGTTTGTTTTTAATTATTTAATAGTTTTATTTTTCCAAATATATACAAAGATAGCTGCTAACATTCACCTTTCTAAAACATTGTGTTCCAAATTTTTTCTCCCCTTTTTTCCTCCCCAAAATAGTCTTTTCTGATTTGCCAACACACACATGTACATACATCCATACATGTACACAAACACTAATCAATCAACTAGCATTTATTAAGTACCTACTATTTTCCAGGCACAGTGATCAACCAGAAATGATCTCTCCCTTCTTGAATTTCTTTTTCTTTTTTGTTACTAAACAAATTTAATTAGCTGCATTGATATATAATATTATGTGGCTAATGAATCATTTAAAAATCTCTAGAAGTGATTTAGCAGTTTTTCTGATAAAATATTTCTGTATCTCAAAATGCTACTGATTGGGAAGTTATTTACTATCATTTAGTTGTTTTTAGTTTTTTTTAATAATTGTATTTTTCCAAATATATGCAAAGATAGCTCCTAACATTCACCTTTGCAAAACCTTGTACTGCAAATTATTTTCTCTTCTCTTTTCCCTCTCCAAAATGGCTTTTCTTATTAACACACACACACACACACACACACACACACACACACACACACACATATATATATATATATATACATAAACACTAATCAATGAACTGGCATTTATTAAGTATTTACATTTATTTGCCAGGCACAGTGATCAACCAGAAACAATTTCTCCCTTCTTGAATTTCTTTTTATTTTTCTGTTACTAGACAAATTTAATTAGCTATATTGGTATAATATATTAGATGGCTAATAAATCATTAAAAAAAATCTCTAGAAGTTATTCAGCAGTTTTTCTGGTAAGGTATTTCTGTATTTCAAAATCCTACTAATTGGGAAATTATTATCATTTTGTTTTTAGTTTTTTAATGATCTTATTTTCCTAAATATATGCAAAGATACCTCCTAACATTCACCTTTGCAAAACCTTGTATGACAGATTTTTTCTCTCCCCTTCCTCCTCTCCAAGACAGCTTTTTCTGATTTGCACATACACATACATATGCACAAACATGCATGTACACAAACACTAATCAATCAACTAGCATTTATTAAGTACCTACTATTTATTTGGTAGGCACAGTGATTAACCAGAAATGATCTCTCCCTTCTTGAATTTCTTTCTCTTTTTTCTTTTTTTTATTACCAAACAAATTTAATTAGGTACATTGGTATATAATATTATGTAGCTAATTAATCATTTAAAAATCTCAAGAAGTGATTCATTAAGATATTTCTGTATCTCAAAATCCTGCTGATTGGGAAATTCTTTCCTGTCATTTAATTGTTTGATTTGTTTTTAGTTTTTTAATAATTTTATTTCCCAAATATTTGTAATGATACCTCCTAAATATCCTTTGTAAAACCTTGTATGGCAAATTTTTTCTCTCCCCTTTCTCCTCTCCAAGACAGCTTTTTCTGATTTGCGCGCGCGCGCGCGCACACACACACACACCCCCACACACACACCATACATGTACATACATACACACATACAAATCAGTCATCTTGCAGTTATTAAGTACCTACTATTTTCCAGGCACAGTGATCAACCAGAAATGATCTCTACTTTCTTGAATTTCTTTTCCTTTTTCTTTCTTTTTTTCTTTTTAGTAATTAAACAGATTTAAATAGCTGCATTTGTATACAATATTATATGGCTAATAAATAATGAAAACATCTCCAGGAGTAATTAAGCAGTTTTCCTGGTAAGATATTTCTATATCTTAAAATCTTCCTGCTTGGGAAATTCTTTCCTATCACTTAATTATTTGTTTTTAATTTTTAACAATTTTATTTTTCAAAATATATGCAAAGATCATTCTCAGAATTTACCTTTGCAAAACTTTTTGCTCCAAAATTTTCTCTCCCCTTTCTCCTTCTCTAGACAGCTTTTCACATACATGTATACATATACCTTATATACATTAATCAATCAAGTAGGATTTATTAAGTGCCTACTATGTGCCAGACACAGTGTTCAACCATGAAGGATCTCTTACTTCTTGAATTTCTTTTCCTTATTTTAGTTACTAACCAAAATTAATTAGCTTTATTGGTATAAGATATTAGGTGGCTAATAAATCATTAAAAAATCTCTAGAACTGATTCAGCAGTTTTCTTGGTAAGATATTTCTGTATCTCAGAATCTTCCTGATTGGGTAATTATTTATTATCCAGTAAGTTATTTGGGTTTGTTTTTTTTAGTTTTTTAATAATTTTATTTTTCCAAATATATGCAAAATACCTCCTAACATTCCCTTTCTCAAAACCTTGCATTGCAAATCTTTTTCTCTCTCTTTTCCCCATTTCAAAACAGCTTTTTTGATTTGCACACACACAGACATATATGTACATAAAAACTAATCAGTCACCTAGCATTTATTAAATACCTACTATGTGCCAGGCCAGTGATCAACCAGAAATGATTTCTCCTTTCTTGAGTTTCTTTTTCTGTTTTTTAAGTAACTAAACAAATTTAATTAACTACATGGTTATACAATTAATTAAAATATCTCTGGAAGTGATATTTCTATATCTCAAAACCTTCCTGCTTCCTACCATTTAGTTGTTTCTTTCTTTTTAATTTTTTAATTTTATTTTTCCAAATATATGCAGAGATATTTCCTAATGTTCACCTTTGTAAAACTGTTCCAAATTTTTTTCTCTCCCCTTTCCTGTCCCCTAGATAGCTTTTTCTGATCTCACACACATACACACACACACGTCCATGTATACACATCGACACACACTAATCAGTCAGTCGACTATTATTTATTAAGTGCCTACTAAATGCCAGACATAGTGATCAACTATAAATGATCTCCTTCTCCTTGAATTTCTTTTTCTTTTTAGCGACTAAACACATTTGATTAGCTGTATTGGTATAAAATATTATGTGGGTAATAAATCATTAAAAGATCGCTAAAATTGATTCAGCAGTTTTCTTGGTAAGATGTTTCTTTATCTCAGAATCTTCCTGATTGGGAAATTATTTACTATCCTTTAGTTGTTTGTTTTTAATTTTTTAATAATTTTATTTTTTTTCAAATATATACAAAGATAGCTTTGTAAAACCTTGTATTCCAAATTTTTTCTTTCCCCTTTCTCCTCCCCAAAAGAGCTTTTTTCTGATTTGCACATATACACACATGTGTATAGACATACACATACACACACACTAATCAGTCAACTAGCATTTTTTAAGTGCCTACTCTGTTCCAGACACAGTGATCAACCACAAATGATCTCTCCCTTTTTGAATTTCTTTTTTCGTTTTTTTTTTTTTTTTTTAGTTAGTAAACAAATTTAATTAGCCATATTGGTATACAATATTATTAGGTATTTGTTTGCTTTTAATTCTTAAATAATTTTATTTTCCAAATGTATACAAAGGTAGCTCTAAACACTCACCTTTGCACAATCTTGTGTTCCACATTTTTCTCTTTCTTTTTCCTTCCCCAGGACAATTATTTTCTGATTTGGAGACATGCATACATCTATTCACGTACACATACACATAAGTCAGCTAGTGTTTATTAAACATCTACCATGTGCCAGGGACAGTGATCCACCAGAAATGATTTCTCACTTTTTAAATTTCTTTTTTTAGTAAATGTAATTAACTGCATTGGTATATAATATTATGTGGCTAATTATTAATCATTTAAAAAATCTCCAGAAATGATCCAGCAGTTTTCCTGGTAAGATATTTCTGTATTGGTTAATTTTACACTATTTCAAAGTCTGATTCTTTTTGTACAGCAAAAGAACTGTATGGACATGTATACATATATTGTATTTAACTTATACTTTAACATATTTAACATGTATTGGTCCACCTGCCATGTGGGGGAGTTGGTTGGGGGGAAAGAGAGGAAAAATTGGAACAAAAGGTTTTGCAGTTGTCAATGCTGAAAAATTACCCATGCATATATCTTGTAAATAAAGAGCTATAATAAATTTTTAAAAGATATTTCTGTATCTCAAAATCTTCCTACTAGGGGAATTCTTTCCTGTCATTTAATTGTTTGTTTTTAATTTTTTAATAATTTTATTTTTCCAAATGTATACAAAAGTAGCTCTCAGCATTTACCTTTGGAAAACCTTGCCTTCCATTTTTTTCTCTTCCCTTTCCCCTCTCTATGACAGCTTTTTCTGATTTGCACACACACACACACACACACACACACATATATATACATGTACATATATCACACGCACATAACTCAATTAACTAGCATTTATTAAGTGCCCACTATGTGCCAGGCTCTATGATAAACCAGAAATGATCTCTCCCTCCTTGAATTTCTAATGGCCTGCTGTTTGCATTTCTCCTGTTCAGTAATTTAGGAGTCAGGAAACTTGGAATCAAATCTGGACTGCAAAAGTACTTCCGTCTTTGCTTGTGTTAGCTCTTTTGAAGATTTGTAGTAAGTAAAGTGCTTATGGGCAGATAGTTGGTACGGTGGATAGCTTTGAAGTACCTGAATTCAAATGCAGCCTCAGATACTTATTACCTATGTGAACTTGTGCAAATCATTTAACCCTGATTGCTACAAAAAAAAAATAATAAGAAATATGTTTTCTAAAGTAGGCAACAGGTTTATCTAAGGCAGGTGGTCTGGGGGACAGTGCCCAGATGCAGGAAGATACTCTCAGCTATTTTGTTAATTGTGAGACTGGATAAGTCACTTAACATCTCTCCAGACCACATGAAGTCTATCATGGGACCAAAGACAGGAAGCTCTAGATTTAATCCCACCTCTGATACTTAGTGATTTGGGGACCATTGGGCAAGTCCCATAAGCCTTAGCTTCTTGAGCTGTAAAATGAGAATGGCTGTGACCCTTGCCTCCCAGAATTGTTGTGGGAATCCTCTTTCTGCCACCATCCCGACCTTTGAAAATTTAACAGGATTAAAATGCAATGACAGTTGACTTCCACCAGGCACAGTGGCCAATTCCCATCTTTCATTTGGTACTTCAGATGGTAGTAGGGGATAGTATTTGACAGATTTTTTTTTTCATATGGCTTGTTTCAACCTGAATCCGAGGGCTGGAGAAATAGTCTATGTTCCCTGGACAGAGAGGATCAGCAGGGGATATGTTTTCATTAGAAGTAAAACTGCAAAGAAATTTTATTAGAAACTCAGTATTTGGCCTCCAAATTCAGTTGACTTTTAGCTGCCCAAATCCTAAGGTTCATTTTGGCTTTTTCTGACATGGCTTTAGAAAACAGGGATGAAGAAGGAGCAAGGTACATGGACAACTGGGGATTAATAAATGAACAATTTGGGGCCAACTGATTTCTTTTCTGCTTGGATTAACAAACTACTAGATAAAAGGCTTATAGGAGATGAATTGGTTTTGGACGGTAGCAGTGTTTTATAAAGTTTTAATTGAAAAACTTAAAATTCCAGGTGCTGCTTCTTATGGTGGTAGGGGTGGGGAGAAAAGAGGTAGAAAAGAAAAAGGGACTTCTGGGATCTCAGGCGTCCATCTCTCATGGATCTTATGTTGCTATGTTTTTTTTTTTTTAAGAGCTCATACTTATGCTGTCTTATAGAGAGACAATGTGAGACATCCAAAGATGAAGGGATTTATGTTTCTGGTCTAAAGACCTGGAATTTCAAAATTTCTCAAACCTAGTCCGGATATCCTAGCATTCCAGTTCCCAAATAAGGTCCCTTAGAGAGTAGAGATATTATTGCCATTCAACACAGAAGGAAACTGAGGCTGGGAAAAGAAAAAGGATTTGTTCAGGGCTGTAGGGTGGGGTAAAGCACCTGAGAGGTGAAAAGGACCACAGGAATCATCTACGCTACCTGGATAAAGTGTACTTTCTGCAGCACTGCTGATAAGTGGCTATCTAACATCCACTTGAAGACCTCCATTGATGGGGAGAGCTCACTACCTGCTTGGGCAACTCATTCTACTTTAAGGATAGCTTGCATTGTTAAGAGGTTCTTATATCAAACTAAAGTAGACTTCTGGGTAACATTCACTTATTGCTTCTGGTTCTGTGCTTTGGGGCCAATCAGAACAAAGCTAATCCTTCTTTCCTATGGGGCTTCTTAAAATCCTTCAAGCCATCTCTCGTGCATATTTGCCACTCCATCCTTCCAAATCAATTGCCATTTCCAAAAAACTCGGTTTCCCTATCACTTAAATCTCTTCCCTTTTCTCCATTCCCATCACTGCCACCCTAGTTCCTTGCCATCAGCCCTTGCCTATACCACTGAAATACTGGCCTAATCGATTCCTCTGTTTTTTCTCTCCTTTTTTTAGTTCATCCTCTACACAGGTCTGACCATTCACTCCCATACTCAAAAAGCTTTTATTATTTCCCCATTATTTCTAAGGGGAAATAAAAACTGATTGTGTTCTACTTGAAATCCTCTCTAATCTGGCTTTCAAACTCCCTTTCCATGGGTTTCCCCTTCCTTCCCTCCATGCAGTCTTCACTTCTTCAAGTAAAACATCCTTAGTTCCTTCAAGTAATTAATCCTTCCTTCCAAGGCCCAGTCTCCACTCCTCTTAAGATGTGTTCATTCAGAGTTAGAACTCATGTCTGGGTTTCCTGACTTCCAGGCCAGGGTTCTTTTCCTTGTGCCCCATTACCTTTGGAAGGCAGCCGGTGGCAGCCGATGATGACCGAGGTCAAAGATCAAGAAGACAGAAAACTAAGGATGTATTATTCCTTGTATACTGTCTGACCGATGGGACCCTCCCCAGTCTTGTAATATCACAGGCCAGCATGTCTTAGAGTCCCTGAGCTTCCCTCTCTTGGGCTTGACCCCCACCTCCTCTAATAGCTCCTTGGCGGAGATGGAAGTCTTCCCCCTTAACATCATCTCTAGCAGGGCTTTGTTTTTCCCTCCTCTTTAGGACTGAACCAGCTGCCTTTTGATCCATCAGCCATCAGCCAAGAACCACTGCAGTTTTGCAACCCTGACAGTCCATTGCTGTCAGAAGGTCAGGTTGAGAATGAAGAAGAGACGAGCAAGAAAAGAAAGCGAACAAATGAGAGTACAGGTGAGTGAGGTAGAAGTGTGCCCCCCTCCGTGCCATCACTATCTTATGCCGACCCTAACTAGCCACATTTTGTTTGTGCACACTGAACATCTTATGTTCCAGCCAATGGCCCTGGGAGAGAGAGAGAGTGCAAATAACCAAGCCTGCGCTCCCCATTTTCCAGGTATGAAGCTACCTGGAGCAGTAGAAAAATGGCTTTCAGGTCCTTGGCTTTAAATTCTAGATTTGAATCCCCAATCCGCCACTTCCTGCCAAGGTGACCTTAACACTTGGTCTCCTTGAGCTTCAATTCTTTTCTCTGTAAAATGAAGAGAATTGACTAGGTTGACCTTTAAGGTCCTAAGCTCCAGAGCCATAACAAAAACCCAGGGGTCCTGCCCTGAGGTCCATTCCACCAAACTGCCTGATGGGAGTGGCTTTGCTTATCATATTTCTTGCCCAAAGAACTAAAGGAAGCCTGGGGAGGGGAGGGGGTCTTGTGGGTCACCCTGCCCGAGCCCTTCATTTTATGAAAGGAGGAAGCAGAGGGTCAAAACAGTGAAGTGATTTGACCAGCATTCTCCGGGAGGTTCCACTGAGTTGGGAATAGAACTGAGGGCCATTGGCTCGAAATGTGGTAGCACTCCATATAACTCCATAAAACATACGCTCGTCTTTTCCATCATTGCAATCAGAGGGTCTTCATCACTACTCTCATTAACCAAATTCTAACAAAGAAGGTCCTGTCTTTTGAGGTCACCATCTTTTGCCCAATTGTGAAATATTCCAACATGATTTGTGTGAGTTTTCTATGCTTTTTTTCACGCTGTCAAACCAGAGAAAGATCACTAATAGTTTTCAGTGCATGAAGTGTCTTGGATAGAATCGTGCTCATGCTTTGGCTGCGCTTTCCAGCAGCAGGTGCTTTTTTCTAGCCTTTCTCTCATTTGTGTCTCCCAATAGCTCATCAGGTAGGGGGTCTCGGGGGGTGGCCTCTTGCCATCCCGGGATAGAGCCTAGAACCCTAGTCTTTGGATCTCCATCTAGCGTTCTTTGCACTAGTACAGAGGATGGCATGCATCCCAGTTTGTTGCTTTTTCTATGAGTCTTTTTGTGTGAATTCATGGCTTGGGTACTGGGGATTTTTTGGGGGGGAGGAGAATACAGCACATCCACAAATAAATAAATAGAAGGGACTTTGAGGAAGGAGATAATACTGGCAGCCAGCAAGTCAGCAAAGTCTTTCCAAAGGAAAAGGTACTTGAGCAGAGCCTTGAAGGAAACTTGGGCCTCTTCAATGCAGTGATTAGGTGGAAAGAGAGGGGGCAGTCTAGAGAATACCCAGTAGTACATAGAGTGTGGGGAAGCAAGGAGGAATACATGGAAAGAGAATTGAAAAGTCAGATTACGGAGGGCTTTAACTAAAACGTAAGTACTTGATATTTCAGCCTGGAAATAGTATAGAGCCATTACTTCTTTCTGAGCAGGGGAATGAAGGTTTGGACCTATAAAGAGGATGGACTGAAAGAGAGTAGACTGGTGGCCATTTCAGTAGAATTAAGATGGCAGTCATGGGAGGGGAGAACAGTGAAGAGATTTGAGCAAAAGAGAAGTAGAATTTTGAGGCAACTGATTGGGGTTGGGGGTGAGAGAGAGGGAAGACTGAAGAATGACCCCAATGTTGAAAATGTAGATGTTTAAGGATTGTGGTAGCAGAACTAGGGGAGTTTGGAGGAAGTAAGTTGAAGAGGTGAGATGGTGAATCTCTTTTTAAACAATGTTAATCAAGTTTGAGACAGTGATGATCTGTCCAGATATACATGCCCAGAAAACAGCTTTCACCGCAGGACTGGTGATATGGGATTAGGGATTAGGTAAAAGATTTGAGAGTCATCTTTGTACAGATGATAAATGAACTCATGGGGGCATATAAAGCCTTAGAGAAGGGGATGGGGGGGAGAAACAGAGACTAGAAAAGGACGCAATGGGACAGAATCGTGTGGCCTTGATATGATAGATCCTTGGAGCACCCCTCATTTTTAGGACATAAAAATGGGTGATCATAGGGCAAAGGAGCCCAAGATGGAGCAGCAGCTACATAGGCAGATCTGGGCTTTCTTTGAAAGAAGTTTCAGATAGGTTGATTGGATTGGAAGTCAAGCAGCAAGAAGTTGAGTAATATTGAGCTGGTGGAGAGGAAGACAAGTAAAAATGACTTTTTTCTTTATAGCTTAAAAAAAAATAACCGCTTTTTGTTGATATGGCTTTTTCTAAGATCTGATTGCAAAAGGGTGATGAGATGGAGGATGATGGGGACATGGTAGAGTCACTTGAAGGATTTTTTAATAATTTAATAATGTTTGAAAGGGGCAAGATCTGAAAGAGGCAGGAAGGGATGGACCAAGAGCAGGCTAACCTTGGCAAGAAGAAGGGGTACTTCTTCTTCAGAGGGTGACACAAACAAGACACAGGAGAATATGGGATGATGGAGTTGAATTTTAAGGTATAGAGAAGAGGGAACTTGAGAATGCCTTGTTGGAAAGGAGTATAGGGATAGTATAAAGAGAAAGTTTGGAATAGCTGTTGTGATGGAGTCAGAGAATAACAAAAGAATGGCCAAGTAGCATGAGGGCCCTGCTAAGATACATTTGTAGTGCTTCAAACTAGCACAGTTGTGTGGCTGCCTCTAGCAACCTCCTGTATCACCTGAGCGGGAGTAGGCAAGACAGATGATGAAGATAACACAGAATTGAGGTCTGGCAAGGCAAGTATGTGGGCCTCGTTGGTGGTGCCACGGTGAGTAGAGTTCCAGGCCTGGAGTCAGGAAGACTCTTCCTGAATTCAAATCTGGTGACTTCAGACACTTTCTAGATGTGTGAATTTGGGTAAGTCACTTCACTCTGCCTTGGTTTTCTCATCTGTTAAAAACAAGCTGGAGAAAATGGCAGACCATTCCAGTATTTCTGGAAATTTCCAGAAAACCCCAAATGGGGTCATAAAGTATCAGACGTGACTGAAAAACACCACCCAAAAGGCAAGAATGGTGATAAGACTTAATATGTAGAGGACAGTGAATATTTGAATAGTTAACTTAAGAGCCCAAACTGAAGGGCTCAGGAAAATGAGGCCAGACCAGGGGTCATGGACTGAAAGAACAGAGATTGATGGGGTGGGAGGGATGAAAATCATGTGTAAGAGGAGAGAAATGGAGGGAGGGGCGTCACTGTTGAGGTGTGCTAGAGCTGCTCAGGCAGATGGATGTTTCTCTGTAATCCTTAGGGTCCCAAATCAAAGACCTTTTCAATTCCAAGCCCCGAAAAGCAAATGTAAGTCAAACTGTGCCTCCCCAGAACCCTGGGGGAAAGTGAGTCATTCTGCAGAACCAGGTTTTTCATATGGATGAGTCTTTGTTGCTTTAAACACCAAAACATTTTCTATGGTTTTCTTTTCATTTTAAATGTAAATTCTTTTAAAATATATTAGCTTCTTCCTAGCCTTCTTTAACAGAATTATGTTGAATATAGTTTAATGTTTTCTTGATGAGTTGGGGGTCATCATTATGAAATAAATCATGGCACTCCCTGTGTATTAAACTCTCTACTGGTCTTCAGGGCCCAGGAAGGCAGGTATAGCTGTTCTCCTGGACAGGAAACAACCCTTGGTGGCTGGCCTTTTCTGAGCTTTCCATTGATTGGCTCTTGCTGGTTTTACAGTTTCACTCCCTTACTTCTTGCTGCTGCCAGTAGGCCCACCGGTAGCAACCCCTCTATCCAACTTCCTCATTTTCTCCAAATTTGGAAGCTGAAAAATGAGCTTATTTAATGTAAACAGTCTCATAGTGATGGCCTCAGGGTCCTTCCCACTAATAGAAAGTGACTGAGTGTTTTAACGGCCATTTTTTGCTTGGTTTTCAAAGATGAATCGGGTGGGGGGGGCAGACAACTGAGTTCTAGGTAGAAAATCTGTAAAATTTCTGTAAAATATCTGAAACTCCATGTCATAGAACCAGAAAGGAGAGTCTGAATTAGTGAAGGGCCTGAATTATAATTTTAATTTGGATTCCTTGCAGGGACATTGAAGGACTCCAGTTACTAAGCAGATATGGGTTTTTAACTAGGGGTCAGACGAACTTGTAATTAGCAGAATCTATTTGCATTCAGATAATGAATGTGCTAACTTCTTTTAAAACTTCTGCTAAAGAGGTTAAATAAGACCCCTTACTGGGTCAATTAGGCCCCTCAGGAGTTTGTTCACATTATTAATGTGCACTTTCTTTGTTGAAAATACAAAGGGAAAGGTTGGTCTTGGCCAATTGATCTCCAACTCTAAAGGAGGAAGCTCCAATGAATAAGGTTTCATTTATTCATTTCTCTTCTAGTTTCTCCTGGGAAGTCCTGGGCCAATAGAAATGGGTAGGTTTTCTCCCAACTAGTCCTGGGAGAAACAAGGAGGGAAGGTTTTATGTGGGGAAAAGTAGGATCCAGTTCTTGCTCAACTCTGAAGAGTTGAAGCTTAATAACTTTAAGCTCTAACTTTAAGATGCTATATTATACTGTCTGTTGTTGTTATGCTCATCTCTAAGCTCCTTCCCAGCTCCTGTAGTTTCTGATTTTGTGCGGCTCGCCTTTAGCCTCACGACTGGCTTGTCACAGCCTGAGCCTCCAAACCCAGTGATCCTAGCTAGGGTGGGGATTTTTATTGCCTTCTGTCTTTTTCTCTGGGCCTTGGAGTGGGATATTCTCAGCTGGCCAGTGGAGTTTTTTATCTCAAAAAGGTAGAAGGACTCACTGTTCTGTCTGAATTCAAATAGATGTAGCCTAATAGTCCAAGTTATATGATTATATATTCTAAAAAAGAATCTAAAATCTTGAGAACCAAAAGTATGCACCTTACCTTTCTCTCCACGCACTACCACTAAAGCATCCTGGGCTTCCTTCTCTCCAGGATCAGCTGCAAACATGATGAGCTTTTTCATCTTGAGAGGTGGTAGGGGTCCAGAGAAGAAGGGATCAGGAGAGGAGTGTGTCATTAGCACCTTCCCAATCCCCGGGATCCCAATCCCTGCCCTACAGCATGACTGTAGCAGCCAGATTAAAATGTAGTTGGGAAATAAGAAAATTAATAAAAATCCAACAGAACCTGGATACTGTCAATATGTGTTTTTTCAAGTCAGTTTGCCTACAGAGGTCCTTCTGTACAACAGTTTAGTGGTCCATTTCTAGTCGAGTTTGACACACTAGGATCGATCTCCTATGGAGCATATGGAGACTATCGGTAGAGTCCAGTGAGGTTTTGAACAATAGCATCTAATCACATGATATTTATTAAGGTTAGAATGGCCCATCTTATACTCAGGTTGAGGCTATCACTGTCACCAGTACAAGATGGAGAAGTTATGATCGGAGAGCATTTTGGCTGAAAAAAATCTGGTGGTCTTAGTGGGCTTTTGCAGCTAGCTCATTGTGTGGTGTGGCTGTCACAAAAGCTCAGGGGAGCCCTCACTGAGAGGGCTGCTATCCAGAACTAAAGACATGATGGTCCCTTAGTTCTCTGTACTGGTCAGATCATAGCTGGAATATTGTATTTCATTCTGAACACTATTTTTTAGAAAGAACATTGTAGAGCTGGAGTCTCATCTGCTGGTCCAACACATGAGAGCCCAACATAGTTTCTGTACTATGGTGAGATATTGGAGGAGGTCTTTCCCATAGGAGGTGATGGGAACTCTGAATTCATTCAGCTCTCCATTATCAAGAACGATGAAACGTGCCCATCCTCTCTCAGATGATCTTGATTCACCTATTTTCAGACACTTCTGGAAGCTGATCCGCTTCCACCTGGCTCTTCATTGATCCCTCTCTGACCTCTCCCCAGCCCCTCTCTGGTTCCTGCCCTTCCTCCCTAGATCCCACCTCCTGAGATCTTAAAAATCATGTTCCCCCAAAAGCAAATTGCTCACTCAGTGTGACTCTGCCTTGTCTAGGAAGTAGCAAATCTCTGTTACCCGTGGTGGATGTCTGACTTGATTTCTTCAGCTCAATTGAACTACTGCACTCTCTCAAATCTCTTTCGTATTGCCACTTCTAGTAGCTATACCACCACTTCAGTAGGTACACAGCAAACTTTCACCACCTTTAAAGTTCTCCAATAGCATCTTTCCACAGTGGAAGAGGTAGCGTGTATTTAGTGAATGGAAGGATTCCTCACAACAAGAGGGAACTCGAGGAAAGTCCTTGAAGGAAAGTAGCATTCAAACAGGGGCTCAGAGGGTGGCTAGGAATTGGCCAGAGGGTGTAGAGGAGTGCTGAAAACAGTGTGGGCAAAGACACGGAGCCAGAAAATCGTGCAGCCCATCTGGAAAATAGCCAGGAATCCAGATGGGTCGGAGCAGGGGCTACGTGAAGTAGCATGTGTTCACTGGTGGGAGAACAGGATGCTTAGATGTCTGGGTCGCTCCCCCATGTCTACAGTCCATGACCGTGGCACACTCTCGCTGCCTTTCAGTAGGTGATGTTCCGTTTCAATTTGTTTCAAACCCAGCCAGGACCCGTTCTGTGTCATTCTGCACTTAGAGGTGAATGAAAGGCAAACAATGGAGAGGCTTCTTCAGTCCCTCTCCCATGGTACAGAGGTACCAGTTTCAATGGATGTCATTGAGTTATATAATGAGAGTCGTTTTGATGAATCTGAAGTGCTTTGTGACAGGGTTTTTCGAGGGCCTCCTGCTAAGAACTGAAGTGACAGAGACACGGGGATTATAACAGGGTACAGGGACGTTTACTACCTTCCATCTCTGCACATAGCAGAGCTTTGGATGTGGATTTTACAGTTGGCTCCCCTGAGATCACTTCCATATCTCCAGTGATTCTCTTGACTGGAAGCTTTAGAGCTGCAGAGGAACCATAGGTAGGTCAGCTCATTTTGAACAGGTGAGGAAACAGAACTTCATAGAAGGACAAGGCATTTGTTTTAGATCACACAGAAAATAGGTGGGATTCAACCCCAAGTCATGTAGAGCTAGAGGTAGAGCAGTCTCTCAGTGTGGCTTACACTGAGGGACCATAGCCAAACTCATGAGAGCTAGAAAGATAATAGGGACAGTTCTGAAGCCCTTGATAGTGATCCAAGGGAGAAGAGGGCATCTGGGAAAAGGGGGTGATCAATAGGGTCAACTGCCAAAGAGAGGTCCAAAACTTTGGAATTGTTGATAAATATAGGCCAGTGGAGAACAATTTTGTGAACTGTGGAGAACGCAAAATCAAAATTGACACTAAGATCCCCGTTCTCATGAAAAAAAAACCTTTCTAGTAAGGATTGAAATGCAAACATAGATCACTAGGATATATAATATTGCATACAGGGTAAGCTCTATAGGGATGAAAGTTCTGGGGGACAAGTCCATTATCCAGAAAGGAGACCAGGGGCAGCTTCCTAAAGGAGATGGGCAGCAATCGGGGTGGTCTTGAAAGGGTGGACAGGAAGTTAGTGGGGGAAAAGTGGAACAGAGGGCACAGGTAAAGGTATGGAGGTGAGAGAGTATAGGGTATGTTTGAGGGGCACAGAGGAGTCCAATTGGTTTCGATCAGGCTGTTTTGTGGGTGTAATGTGAGCTCCAAACCAAGTGGTAGTAGATTGTTCAGAGCCTTGGACGCCAGACAGAGTAATTGCCCCTTTTCTCTAGTCCCCTTTCCCCAGAATGTGGGAGCAGAACCCTTGATGTGAGTGTCTTTGGTCCCCTTGGAGAGAAATTATAAGGGTTTCCATTGCATTGGGAGAAGAGACCCAGGCAGCAATTCATAAGAATAAAACACTGCCAGCTATTACTTTGAGCACCAAACTACACAATAAGATCTAAAAGCCCCTCCCCCCCCCCAGTTAGAGCGACTTTCTGTTTTCAGCTACTGCTGTCAACACCAGCTCCTGTAAACACAGGGTCTTTGCAGGCGAGTAATTTTCTAATTCCGCCTTTCTTATTCCCTTCCCTAATTACACTGATCTAGGACACACAGAGGCAGAGCACCAGTGACTAATGCATGCCAGATGATGTGAACAGGGGCTCCAGCCCAGCTCGGGCTCTCTGGGTGGGGAGGGGGTCATGGCCACCTCCGAAGTCTCTTTGGCCAGCGTCGGGCATGTGGAGACCTGACTGGGGTTTGGGGGCTTCATTGCCCTTTATGGTTGGGTGCTACCTACCCTGCGACATGGTGCCCCGAGACAGACAAGCTCGATTTGTTTATCGTTGCATTTCTTTATTTCTCTCAAACGGTTGCTTATTTCAAAGTGGTTCTTTGATGCTTCAGGGCTATCTGCTCAGAGACCATTTTCTAGCCTTCCACAGTAAGGTAGCTGTGAAAAGATTGCTCCCAAATAGAATCACTGACTTAGAGCAAAGAGGGATCTTAGAGGTCATCCAGTCTGACACATTTTACAGATAAAGAAACTGAGGCTTAAGAATGGGAAGTGATTTGGCCCAAGATCACACAAGGAGAAATCTATAAATCTCAAACAGGAAGCAGTCTCAGAGACCATCTAGTCTAGCTCCCATGCTTTGTAGCTTATTCTCTAATAGGAGCTTGAGGACCAGAGAGACTAAAAAGATGCCCTGGCCAAAATGGGACTTGAACCTGTGCGTACTGACTACATCTAGTGCTCTTTTCCATTGTGCCATTCCAGCTCTCTATCTCCACCCCACCCCCCAACTTCCAAATTCCACTTTCACATGTCCAGCTAAGTCCAGAATATTCCCATGTGACCATCCTTCAACACCTTAGACCAGAGGGATCACAGCTACCAAAACTGGGAAATGTTTAGCAAAATAATTGAAAATACAGTACAACACAGATAATGTTAATTTGTGGTTTTCTAAGTCAACATGCGTGTGTTGAACTCTCTTTCTGTTTGAATCTGTGCCTTGGAGACTACTGCACGAGTTGTTTTCAATAAACAACTCACTTTTCCCACTGCCCCTCCAAAATCCCCCTTTAACATGTTTCTTCTGAGAAAACTGCCCTCCCGCCATTCATTCTGTCTTAAACATTAAACATTGAATCATCTTTTCCCCTTCTTCACCACGTAGCTCCCATTAATCCTTAAGATCCAGCAGTGCTGGAGCTTATCACTTGTATGTCTGCGCCCACCACAAGCAACCTAGATCAAGCACAAGTTTTCCCTACCTCTGTTCTTGCCTGGAACATTGTCAGGACCCCCTAACTGGTTTCCCTACTCCCATCTTCCAGATGCACTAGTCTGATCCTATCACTCCTATATTCAGAAACCTTCAGGGGTTCCCCATTACCTGTCAGCTCCCAACCCTGGCATAACCCCCATAGCCTGACTCCAATCTGCATTTCCAGCCTTTCCTTACACTCCATACAACCTATATTCTATGCAAATGTCATTCTCCCATTTCCCATGCTCATCTTGCCTTCTCTGGTCTTTGTGCCATTGCTGCTGATAAGAGGCAAGTTCCTCCTTCAACAATGGAAATCATGGCTCCAATCCTAGAGGTTTCACAGTGATTTTGCCCTCCCCTTGATTTCTGAAAGTACTTTGTCTGAGTACTCTTGGTGCTACTCTTCCTCTCCTGTATATCATACTTATTTGAGTAGACATCTTTCTCTGCGTCAGATGGTCCCCTTTTTGAGACTTATGTCTGCACCTGTCTCTAGCTGCCTCCAGGCCGTCTCCACCTTGAGATCTCTACTAGAGATGTCCCAAACCAGCCTCTTACTATCTTTTTTCTTAACCCTACTGCTTTTGAATTCACTCTTTCTGCCAGCACCCTCATTCATTGGGTTCCCCGAGGTCTTAACATTGGAATTTCCTTCTGCCTCTCATATCTAATCTTTTACTAGGTCCTGTTGATTCCACCTCCCCATATGCCTTCTGTTTCTTCTCTCTGTTCTTAAAGCCATCCCCTTAGTATAAGCTCCTTATTTTCCGCTGCCTATTCTTATTGCAGTGACCTCTTAGTAAGTTTTCCCAATTCCCTTTCCTAAACTATCCTTTAAATGAACCAGAATGAAAAATATTCTAGAACAGTAGATTGGAGCTAGGTCATGGAAAGCCTTACTCACCTGACTGAAGGGGCTAAATTTCACCCTAACATCTTAGCGTGCATTTGTCCAATCTCTCATTTGGCAGATGAGGAAACTGGAGTCCAAGAGAAGCTAAGTAACTTGCTTAATAAGGTCCCACAGCTAACAAGTAGGAGAGCCCACAATCCAAACCCAGAGCTTGCCATTCTTCATTGAGTACTTTTCCCACCTCATTGTACTTTCAGAATATTGTTTCAGCAGCTCATTCTATAAAAGACAGAGTAGAGAGAAAACAAAATTCGAGGCAGAGGCATCGGTTAGAAACCCACTTGAAGCAAGAGGTGATAAGAACCTTGTGCTAAGATTATGTTTGAGTGGATGGGTAGGAGAAGGAAAGGAAGGGCTTAACCACACCAGTGAATTATGATGACGACTCATCTTCCCTGTAGTACTAGTGACTTTTATAAATTTATAAATGAGGAAACTTAAGCCTCTTCCAAAGGGAAGTGATAGGACCTTTGAGAGGGACAGAGTCAGGATCAGAACGTTGGTGCTCAAATTCTAGGGAAGTCAACTTGTCATCCTGTTTGTTAGCCTCTTTTGGCCTGTTTTGACAAATTATTCTGACTGTTAGATAGCCTTGGGACTCCATTCAATGGAAGAAGGCTTCAGGGAATATGACTCTCAAGTAAGTCACTTCCTGTCTTTTCTTTTCTTTTTTTATCAAAAGGTCAGACTGGACCATCTCTCAATTCCCTTGTGCCTCCAAAGTGAATCATTCTAAATCAATCCCATTTTGCCTTCGTATCTTTAGAATTTGAGAGCATCCCTTAGAATTCTTTTCAACATCTTTTCAACATTTTCAACAGGGAAGCCTGGTTGTATTATCTTTGCAAGAGAAATTGTTGTTGACCTTTATGCAAAACTGACCTGGCTCCTTTCTCAAAGGCTATAAAAATCCCAGCAGTGAGGAGACCCTGTGGATATTGAGCTGGAAGAGTTTGGGGGCACAGAAGGTATTGAGATCACGGCAATGAGAAGCTTCTTTATGTGGGGCTGGGGGAAGGACGGTACCTTGCCCCTGACCTGCAGGAATAACGAATGTCCCTTTACCGAGAAATGTTCCCAGGTGATAATTGGCTTCACGTTGTACGCCAAACAGAGAGGAAGAAGTAAATGCTTTCCAAAATTATGAAGCAAGTAGGCTTTGGTATTGTATCTTAAAAAATTAATTCGGTAAACCCTGGCTTTGCTAATTAGACACCATCCAGTAGCACGCTGTGGGTAAGTTTTCTTTTGCGTGTGCAATTGTTTCCGAAGATTAGTACCATTTTTTAAAAAGTGCCAACACCTGAATGGGTTTTTTCTTTATTTCTCTTTTCCTTTTCTGGCAGCATCGCGGGGTTTAAGTTATGATGGGGGAGGGACTTGGGAAAGCAGCAGAGACTTGGCAGCCTACCTCCTTTCCATCTCTCAAAAGAGAGGAGCTGACCAGAGAGTCTGTGCTTCCTGGCCTTTGATCTCTGGACCCCCTCTGGATCCCAAGCCTTGTTGAGCTACTAACTTCCCCTAGACAGTCGTTCCCTCTTCCCCGTGTACAAAAGGAGGATGGGCATTGGACTAGATGCTCTCCCAAATCCCACTCAGCTCGCAAACACTGAATATCTGTTTCCTTTTCTGGTCTCACAATTGTCTGCTAGCTTTCTTTCTGTTATATTGTCGGTTCTCTTGTGTATGACCCCCCACTCCCTTTTCTTTCTCTCCCTCCCCCATCAGCTACCATAGAGCCCACCCAGCACCCGGTGCAGATGTGTTTAATATGCACCGTTCCCTGCTCTTTCAGCTCTCCTGTGTGGTTAGTGGGAGAGGGTATTATCTTCCTGTCTGTCATTATCTTCCTAATGTGACTGGAAACTGTTGGGGAGAAAGGAACTAATTGGTCCAAGGTCACTTCCTTCGAGGGGAGTGACTGGGGTCAAAATACCGTAATCCTGCACTTTTCCATCTATTGTCGAGTTCATCCAACTAAGCCCATTTCGTGGAAATGTGGTAGGCAACATGCATCTCTCTGCTATTAACTTTTAGGATGTTACCAGAATCCAGAGAGCTTTAACCTCGGCGTATTCAGACTTGGCTGCTTTCGTTTGTGATGTGGCATTAACTGAATAATAGCAGACACTACTATGGGATTGGAGCTCGGCTTCTGCGCTAGGGAAGCACAATGATGAATGGGTAGTTAGAGAAGAAATTCGATTCCTTGCCTGGGTTTTGTGTCTGTTAGCCATTATTACTTATTTGCCTGGCAGCTGATCTTTCCTCCACATTTAATCCTCTGCCCCCCTTCCTTACTCTCATTCCCCCTTAAAGGATCTCAGGGCATCTTTTTAGTCGAAAGTTTAGCCTTCTTCCAGCAAGGTAGAGTAGAGAGAGCATTGGACTTGGGACCAGGAGACCTGTGCCCAGCACTAACTAGCTGTGCAGTCTCGAACGAGTCGCTTCATCTCTCTGAGCCTCCATTTCCTCCTGTACAAAACAGGGAGAATAATAGCCTACTTGTTTCATCTTCTTGGGGTGGACATCTTTTGCAAATCTCCAAGTGCTATAGAAATTGGAGCTGGGTTTGTGGCGATTCGAGTGGGAAGGCTTGAGAATGAATGGATTGGGGCATACTGGGGAGTACTCATTATGAGAGCTCAGATCTGGAGAGCTCAAAGCAGCTTTAGAGATCATCTAGCCAAATCTCCTCCTTTTAGAAGCTAAGGAAACAGGCCCATAGACATGATGTGACTTTTCCATGATAACACAGGCTGGGACTTCATCCCAGGTCCTCTTACTGTGAATCCATTGATCTTTCCACTATTCTCCTATAACTCAGCAGTTATCCACTGAGTTAACACTAGAAAATTTTACAGCTGCAGAAGAGGCCAGGAGAAAGAAGGATTGGGGGAGTGATGTAAATGTCAGAGCTCGGATGAGACTGAGGCAGGATAAAGCAGTCAAAGATCACTGCTACTGGTCCACTCGGGGTCTGATTTTGTGTCCGCCTCGTTCTCTCCCATCCCTCCCTCCATCAGTGTGTCTCTGCGTCCCGAGGCTGTGCTCGGTGGGAGTCGCCTCACTGGAAGGGAAAATGGCCGATGATGAGAAAACTTATTCAGATACAGCATAATGCTTACCTATCTGTAAATTGGTTGATCTGAGGCTGTGCCCCAATAATTATGCGCCAAAGACTATGGCAGCCTGCTTCCAGAGGCAGAGACCAAGCTTGCAGATCCCTAGGTGCTGCTGGCCACGTTGGCCCAGCCCTGTGCTGCATCTCAGGTGTGCTTCTTTTTCTGAGGGATTTTTTGCACCTATCTGGCTTGGCTTACCACACTTGGCTTATCCATTGATGGGAGGGTGGGCTGGGAGATAAGTGGGTTTGATTGCCCATGGTGACCATGATTTTTAGGGTACATGATCCACTGGCTCATTGCAAGCCCAAAGGGAACCCTGCTTCATTATTCCAAGAAGAATACATGTAAAGTTGAAGAAACTATGGGGCAGCTAGGTGGCACAGTGGATAGAGCACCAGACCTGAAGTCAGGAAGACCTGAGTTCCAATCTGGTCTCAGACACTTAGTACTTTCTAGCTGAGTGGCCCCAATAAGTCACTTAACCCCAATTGCCTCAGGGGGAAAAAAGTTGAAGAAGATAGAATTTTAAGTAATTAAGATTTGGTTGTGTGCAGCTGCAGAAGAGGCCAGGAGAAAGAAGGATTAGGGGAGTGCTGTAAATGACTATAGTTGCTCCTGTCCTGCCTAGGTCTCATCCCAGCTCTGACAAAGATCACTGCCATTGCCCACTCTGGGTCTGATTTTGTGTCCGCCTCATTCTCTCCCATCCCTCCCTCCATCAGTGTGTCTCTGCGTCCCGAGGCTGTGCTCGGTGGGAGTCGCCTCACTGGAAGGGAAAATGGCCGATGATGAGAAAACTTATTCAGATACAGCATAATGCTTACCTATCTGTAAATTGGTTGATCTGAGGCTGTGCCCCAATAATTATGCGCCAAAGACTATGGCAGCCTGCTTCCAGAGGCAGAGACCAAGCTTGCAGATCCCTAGGTGCTGCTGGCCACGTTGGCCCAGCCCTGTGCTGCATCTCAGGTGTGCTTCTTTTTCTGAGGGATTTTTTGCACCTATCTGGCTTGGCTTACCACACTTGGCTTATCCATTGATGGGAGGGTGGGCTGGGAGATAAGTGAGTTTGATTGCCCATGGTGACCATGATTTTTAGGGTACATGATCCACTGGCTCATTGCAAGCCCAAAGGGAACCCTGCTTCATTATTCCAAGAAGAAGCCAGTCAAAGTTGAAGAAGATAGAATTTTAAACAATTAAGATTTGGTCAGGAAGGCTTTTGTAAGAACTTAATACAATTTTTGTGGGTCCATCCTAGGAACTCTTAAGAACGCTTGTGTAGCAACCTGCCCCCAAAAGTAAAAATTCATTTACTGCAGTGCGGTATTCTTCCTACCAAGGCACCTGCAAGCAGTTGCTTTGGACACATACCCAGTGCTTTGTGCTTCAGAGCTTATCTTATTCAAAACTAGCCACTCTCACCAATAAATCACAATTTCTTCCCAGCCCTGCCACTGATTTGCTGTGAGATATTGGGCAATCAATTCACTTAGCTCCCCGTGTCTGCCACCTCTTGTCCAGACTGCCTGTCTAGAAAGTGGATCCAAATCCACCGAGAAGCTTGATTAGTTGAACACAGCTGAGGGGAGGGGTTGGTGAGCACACTCTTGGGAGCAGTACAAATGAAATTGCAGTGGTCAAGTTATAGCCCCCTGGTGGCTCAAATCATCTGATTGGTTCTCTCTCTCAGTCTCCGAGTGAAAGATGCGGCCTTGGAGAGCGCCCCACTTCAGGTGAAATAGTGTTGTAGAATTCCTTTAGAATCTCCTGCTCCAAATAGCTAGTCAGACAGAATACGAATGGCCCCTCTGAAATTATCACACCCTCTTTTATCAGACTCCATTCCATGTTTCATTGTGGAAATACCAACCATCCAGACTCGAGAACCCCAGCCCAACTGATGAATTACTCTACCGTGTCTCTCAACAAGTGGTGTCAATTGTGTTATTATAGCGAATTTTATTCTGATATTAGATTGTGGTGTCATGGAGTCTCGATTGTGGCTAGTTCAGCAATGAAACAGAAAATTAAGACTTATTAACCAGAGCTCCAGACTTCAGAGGAGCTGTTCATAGGACTCGGAGCGTATCCACTCTGGGCCAGTCCACTTCTATCAATTCCTAGCCACATTAGGAAGATGATGAAAAAGAGAAAGCCAATGCTCTTTCTCCCACTAACCACCATGGCAGGCATATTAAGTCCTAGCCACTAGCTTACCCTCTCAGTACAAAAGCACTGAGGTGACTGCAGCCCCCCGCCAAAAACAGATCAGGCCTCCTCTTTTCCTACTCTCCTCCCATCCCACTGTCTTGTCATTGTGATGCCCCTGAAACATTTACGCCTACTGGTTCCCAGATTTCATCATCTCTCATGACCTTTATTTTCACTCTTCAGCCATTTAGAAGAGGGCCATATCAGTTCTTAGGGGAAATTGTATATCTCTAGATGCTCACATGAATAAAATAGAGAAAGAGAAGGTCAGTGAATTGGGTGTGCAACTAAAAAAGCTAAAGAAAAGATAAGATGGCCATTACCTCTATGATGCTGAACTCTGAGATCCTCTTAGGTTTTGTCATTCTGTCTCAGTCCTCCCAAATTTCTTCTTCATCCTCCACTGCAACTTCTGTTTGCTCTCAAATTCTTTGCTCTAGCCTCACTTTCCCCTCTTTGGAGTTTTAAGTCTATGAGTGATTGAGCTCTCCACTGCTCTTGAATATTCCTCTTAGCTGCTGGTCCTAGCACTGTTCACCCCATGCCAGACCTCAAACCTAGATTAGCTCCAACATTGATATTCTCAGCTCCTGTTATTGCACCTCTGAATGCCACTGGAGGAAGTCAGCCACTTAAGTCTACTGAATCCTCTGCCCAGCTGATTCAGTTGGGTTCTAGTTTCAGTACAGTGGTCATTTTATTCCTTCCTGATTGCCCAGCCCACTTCTCACACTGACTTCTGCCCTTGCAAGTAACTTAACCCAATCAGGAGTTGTTTCTGGCATTCTTTAAACCTTATATAAAACCAACTGGAAAAAAAGTAGACCTTGAGTGGGATATCTGCCAGTTCTAGACAGAAAGCACACAACTGCCTCATATGGTGTTCTTATATAGTTGATTTTCTAATCATAGATTGATACTTAAGGAATCTGTGATTTCATTGTTGCGGATACTCCTTTCATCCATGTGGCTCGTTAGCCCCCCATCAGTTTGATAGCTGCCCTTTAAAGGTTACTGTTGCTTAAAAATGCATCCCTCAACAGTCTTATAAAAACAAACTTTGAAGACTTCCTCTCCCCCTTCAAGAAGTTCTTCTACTTTTGGGGGTCCTGACTCTTTAACTGCCTCCCTCTCAAACTACCTGATGTGTCACCATTTAGTATTTATTTGTATTTATTTTGGATCTGTTTTATGTGCACGTGGTTTCTCCTTGTTTAATTGTAAATTCCCTTAGAGAAGGAATTGTTTCATTATATTTGTATCGTCAGTGTTTCCCATGGTCTAGCACTTAGTAGGCAATACACAAATACTTCATGATTAGTTGATTAAATTTTCTCTTTCTCCAACAAAAATGTCACCCCTCTAGGGATAATCTGGTAGTCACACCTGGACTTGGATCTTAAGTTTATCAATATTCCATTTAAGATGTTTAAATGGGACCCATCTCTCAAGCCTATTAAGATTCCTTTGCATCTTGGTTCTGTCATTCGGTATGTTAACCATCCATCTTAATTTCTTCTGCAAATTTGATAAGTATCTCATTTATACCTTTATCCAGATAATTGATAAAAATGTCAAAAAAGAGGGCCAAGGAGAGAGTTCTGTAATACTCCATACAAGCCCTCCTTCTGTGCACGTTAGCCCGACACCTTTTTTTGGGTCCCGTTGTTCAATTCCAAATTCATCTAACATAATATCATCCAGTCTACATCTTTCTATCTTTTCTCTGAGGATATGAAAGATGTTGTCAAAAGCCTCGCTGGTATCCAGGTCTCCTAAGTGTATGACGTCCTTCCAATCTTGCAGTCTAGCAGCCCTTTCAAAAAGGAAATGAGCTTTGTCTGGCATGACTTGTTCTTCATAAATCTGTGCTGGCTCAGAGCAATAACATTTTCCCTTTTTAGTGCTCACAAATTCTTGAAGAAGGTGTTCTAGAATTTTCGGAAGTACTAAAGTCAAGCTCACTGGGTTTATAATAGGAAAATGCCCCTTGTTCCCTTTCTCAAACTTGGAGTTTTTTTTAGGAACCCCCCCCCCCAATACCACCTTTCCCATGAGTACTAACAGTGCCTCAGTAATCCCATTTTCAAATTTTTGAGTTCTTTCTTTCCTTCCCCAGTAACTGGAGACACATCTCATCCTGAGCTGATAAATGGAACTCATTAAAAGCAACCAGGTGTTTCTTGTCATTTATTCATGTATCACAGGGGGCAGCTTAATGTGGTGAAAAGAAAACTGGGCTTGGGAATCATGAGACCAGGTACACGGCCAACCTCTGACCTTTCTTAGCAGTGGGATCCTGAACAAGTCATTTCTTTGATTGTTAAAATCAGGATTGGACTACGTGATTCTAAGGGGCCCTTCCTGCTCTAAATCCTTGATCTTATTGACTCTTTGTTAACATTTTGGTTCTATCTTTCCAAGTCTTAAACAATCAATTTTCATTGGGGAACAGGAAAGAAGTAAGTGTTGCAGATGACTCTCAGTCTTCTAGAATCCTCCATCCAGAACGACAGTCTTAATTCTTTGATATTCCTCTTGCCTCCAAACATAGAAATCTCTTTTTGTCAACAGTTAACACAACACCAGTCTCAGCTCATTCTGATGCTGTTGGGCAGCTCGGTGGTACTTTATAGCACTGTACCTGGAGTTGGGAAGACTTGAATTCAAATCGAGCCTCAGTTTACCATCTGTGTGAAACTGGACAAGTCACTTAATATGTGCCCCAGGTTCCTTAGTTGTAAAATGGAAATTATAATAGCACTTACTTCCCAAGGTTGTTGAGGATCAAATGAGATAATACATTTGCAAAATGCTTAGGAAAGTGCCTAGTGGATGGTAGACACTTAAAAAACCTTTCTTCTCCTCTCCTCTTCCTCCCTTCATCTCCTTTTCCTCCCCTCTTCCCTCCTCTCCTCTCCCCTTCTTTCCTTTCTTCTTCTCTTGTCTCTTCTTCTCTCCTTTCCTTTCCTCTCTTGTCTTCTTCGCCTCTCCTCTCTTCTCTTTTCTTTTCCTTCCCTCCCTCCCTCCCTTCCTTCCTTCCTTTCTTCACTCCTTCCCTCTCTCCCATGCACCTACTTTTTAGTATCAAATGTTTCTCTTGTTTCCATCTTCTATACCTAGCTTAGCCATTGAATTCCTTGTGATCTCTTTAGACACAGTTCCCCTACTAACTTTTTTTTTCTTATTCTAATCCCTATATTTCTAATATATGGGACTTTAAGAAGTCTTAGACCCAGGCTTCCTAAACTATGGATCAGGACCCTGTAACTGAATGTGGGGGGTCATGAAATTTGATTAATGTTTGATTTGTATACCAATTTCATATACCATTATACCCAGGGGTTGCATAAACATTTCTCCGGCCAAAAAGAGTTGCAAGTGGAAAAAGTTTTAGAAGCCCTGGTCTAGACAACAGTTCCCCTGTTTAGTCCCTGTTTCAGGACCACAGACAGCACCTAGTTTCTGTTACTTTCACCTCATTGGGAAGTTCAGTTTCTCTTTTCACAGAATCTTAGAATCTTTGACCTGGAAAAAACCTAAGGGATCATGTAGTCTAATCCCTTCATATTTCAGAAGGGGAAACGGGCTCAGGTCAGGGGCAGAGCTCATGACAAAGTTGGGTCTCCTGACTCCGGATCCAAGGCTTCATCCACTATTTCTGGATTTACATAAATTTAGTCACGATCAGGCCCTGTTGTAAGTATATCTGCTTGAGCTCTTTCACAGAGGAAAGAAGAAAAAGTTGTGATCGATTCATTTTTCTTCCATTTTAAAAATGTTTCTTGCCATACAGCCAGTTAGGCCTAGATGTATTTCTAAAAGCCATAAACTTCTGGCAAGATAAGGTCTGTACTTGTTCTCGGAGAAGCATGTGCTTGCCTCGCATCTTTTAATAAATATCGGTGCCACTTATCCCAGACTCTATATTGCTTTTTTTTTTAATGTGAAGCAATATCAGATAGAGTGAGTTGGGGCAAGATTGAAAAACCTAACCTAGACTTTTGGAATTTTTTTATCTGGAGAAGTAGGAGTGTAGCGAGTGGGTTTTTTTTTTAATTCTTTATCATGTTTGGTTTCAAGCAAGAAAACACCAGTTAAAAGCAAAAGACAACACTGGTGCTATTGGCACCAGAATAATAACAATCAGGTTGTTAGCAAGTCTGGTCCTGGGACAGATGCAAAAATCGGACTAGAATAAGATAGCAAGATAGCAGATGATACTGGAAGGCCTCTAATTCGAATTTCATCACTTGTATAAAATCAAATATCCCCCCTGACCTGAACCCCTGCTTGGACCGTTACCAAGATCTGATACCATGTGATGCTTGTGTTCTTCTCGCCCCCCATGTGCTTTCCCATTTCCAAGCTTTTGCTAACACTTGGAGCGACCCCCACTGAGTCTTATTGCTACAGGCGAATCCCAGGGCACCTTTCCAGGCCTTCCTAAAATCTTTTCCGATTGGAAATCTTGTAATTGCCTTAGGAACCCTTTACTCCTTATCCCAGCTCTAACCCCACTGTTACCTTGAAATTCTCCCTCTTACTCCAATAGGAAGCAATCTCTTTGTCAAGTGATTTGTATTCTTTTGATGCATTTCTCTTTTGACTTGTGCTCTGTTTAGCTGCAGACATTTGTTATCCTGTGACATTCGATATTATCAAGTCACCGAAGGCAGAAATTCGTATTTGTCTTGGTAGCTCCCCCAGTCTTCATCATTTCATGGAGTACTAAATAATGTTTATTGACAGAAGAATTAATTAATTAATTAATTGATGAAAGGAGGGTAGGGCCAGAGAGTTAGGTACTGGATGTATGACTTTGGTGTGTATTATCATTGGAAAAGATCAGAACATTCCCTTCATCATCTCAAGGCAAGCCTTGAACCTGGATCTTCCTGGCTCAGAAGCCAGCTCCCTATTCTTACAATGAAAGAAAGGAGGTGAAATTTAGCTTTTGGTCTTCATCTTTGTTCTTCATACCCATTTTTGGGTTGTTGTCCAGTCATTTCAGTCATGTCTCATTCTTCTTTACCCTTTTGAGGTTTTCTTGGCAGAGATATTGAAGTGGTTTGCCATTTCCTTCTTCAGCCCATTTTATAGATCAGGAAACTGAGGCAAAGAGGGTGAAGTGACTTGCTTAGGGTCGCACAAAATAGTTTTTGAGGCTGTATTTGAACTCTCATGTTCTTGACTGCAGGCCCAGCATTCTATCTACTATGCCATTGTTATGTCCATTTACCATATATCAAAGAAGGAAGTGTTGCACAACGGAAAGAGCTTTAAATCAGAGGCAGAATCTAGGGGAGAGGGTGAGGGGAAGGAGGGGAAATTTGGAACACAATATTTTGCAAGGATCAATGTTGAAAATTACCCATGCAGATGCTTTGTAAATAAAAAGCTATAATTAAAAAAAGGAATCAGAGGCAGAAAACCTTTCTTTTTCTCCTGTTTCTGCCACTTAATGCTAACTAGCTGGGTGACTGAGCAAATCTCTTCCCTTCTCTGCATCTTAGTTTCCTCATTTGTACAGTGGGGGAGAGAGTAGTTAAACTATTTGATTTATCTTAAAGATCCCTTCTACCCAGATGCCCCATTTCAGCACTTGTGATATCTTACCATTCTCTACTGCACTCATTAGTTTGGTTGGTTGTTTCTTCAAAAAAAAGTGTTTTATGATGCATTGACAAGAATGAGTATTTTCATTTAGAAAGAATGGAAAAAGAGGAACATTTTTATAAAACTGAATCTCTAGCATGTATTAAACATATCATTATGTATTAAATTTCATAGAGTCCTGTCACCATTCCTATTGCTGTCAGATTCTGCATTGCACAGACTTGTATAGTTTTTATTTTGTTTACAATATCAGACCTCGTGTGTTTGAGGGTCTCCCATTTTGTTATTAAATTGTGCTTGTATTGACTTGAATTTTTCAGTAGCCTATAGACAAGGCCACTCTTTAGGAAGTTACGGTACCAGGATTTCTATGGTAGGAGGGCCCAAGATTCTGTCAGATAGCAGAAATCTGCCAGAGGGCCCGTCATACAAACCTGGAGAGTAATAGAATTACTTCTGCCCTTTACCTCACACCTATGCAGGTTTGTTTTTTGAAATTCTTAAAATTGATGTATTTTGTTTGACCCCCCACACTTCTCAATCTTTTCTCCCACAACGCCCTCCCCTCATCCTAAAGACCCATCCTTTATAACAAAAAATAAAAAAGCAGTTTGGCCAAACTAACTACGTGTTGAAAAACTTTTGATGACATATGCAATGTTCCATTCCCAGAGTACCTCACCTCTGCCTAGGAAGTGTGTTCTTCTATCTCTTCTTTGGGACCATGCTTGGTCATCATAATTTTGGAGCATTCAGTTTGTTACTTTGTGGTTGTTCTTTACATTTAGACAATTGTATTGATTGTATTTTTTGTCCTCCTGATTTTCCTCCCTTTATTTCAGTTCATATAAATCCTCCCTTTCTTTGTATTTATCATACTCATTGTTTCTTACAACACAGTAATATTCCATTACATTCAGATGTTGCAGTGTTTATGGTCGTTTCCAAATCAGTGGGTACCCTTTTTATTTCCAGTTTGTTGCTACCACAGAAGTACTCAGGTGAACGTTTTATGGTATATAGGACATTCTTTCTGTCGACCTCCTTGAATTGTATTCCTAAAAGTGGGATCTCTGGATTAAAGGGTGTAGACAGGTTAATCATTTTTTAAGCATAATTCCTAAATGCTTTTTTAGAACGGTTAGACCCAATACACAGCTCTACCAAGGTGCCTGTCTTTCCTCAGTACCCAACACTGACTAATCCTGTCTTTTATAATCTTTGCCAATTTACTGAGTTCAAGGAAGGAAACTGAAGGTCCACAGGTGGGAAGAACACTACCCAGAGACACATGGTGAGTTTGAAGCAGAGCAAAGCTTTAGCCTCTAACCTGTTGGCTCCCGGGCCAGTATTCTTTCTAGCGTTCCACAGAAGCATCCCTCTATTCACAAGGTATGAGCCAGTGGCTGGCCTTGTCAAGGATGTATTTTTTTGGAAGGCAAATACGTGAAGCCTTTCAAAGACCCATTGTTTGCTGATTTCCCATCATGCTTCTTTCCTCCCTGGAGGAAAACGCTTTGCTTCTTTGATAAAGCAAACTTAACTCTTTTCTCTGTTACAATTTTCAACTGTGTTTCTTGTTTTTGTACTTTGGGATTCGCGTAGCTCTCAGGCAAGTTTGTCTCAGACATCCCCATTTAATATTCAGCTACAGCTCCGAGGAGTTTAACATTATTCATTTTTTTAAAATCAAAATAATCTAAAGTCAACTTGTCTTCTTCCTGTGGACATTTCAACTTAAAAAAAACCTTTAAGGCATGGCCTGCTTGTCTTTAATTGCAACTGGCATCTGATATTTGCTACCCCTGCCTGGGTCTCTGTGTCTCTGCCCATCTCTAAATACACACACACACACACACACACACACACACACACACACCCCTTCACTCCCTCTTTTTCTGAAGGCAGCTTTGCTATTGAATTTGACTCAAAGATGAAGGCACACAAACAAGCCCCCGTCAGGATGTCAGATTTCATGGAAAGCCAACACAGCTTAGTGGGAAATAGTGCCGGCTGGCTTGTCAGCAATCCTGGTTTCAAGCCCCAGCTCCACCCTTATTAGGCATGTCACATCCCACTCCCTGTCTCCAGATTTCATTTTCCTTAACTCTTTCCCCACATACCTTTTCTCTCCATACCCCCAGATGTAATTCATGCCATATAGTAGTCGCTAGGAAGAAAGTACAAGTGAAGAAACAACTTCCCAAGAATCAGTGACCCTCCATGACCACAAAACTAGCAAGTGACAGCTAATGAGAATTCTGATTTCCTAACTCGAAGGGTTTTGAGCTGGAAGAGATCTGAGAAACTGTCCACTATAATTGGCTCTTTGTACAAAAGAAACCACAGGTGCAGAGGGAAAGAGGGAAAGTGATTTACCCAAGACCCCCCAGGTTAGTGAGGAGCAGCCGGGGGAGAGGTGACCCTGCCCTCTGGCTCCACATCAAATGCCCTTGCTGCTGTGCGGCCCTTGTCTGTCTCTTGGCCCAAGCCTCCACTCCCTGTGTCGTCCAGTGAGCTTTGGACAAGAATGGGGGAGCTCTGAACCAGAGGCCCAGGGCTTGTTTTTCTAATGTCCCCATAAGTGGATTTCTAGATGATTGGTCTCTTAGGAATACTTCTGGATTTTATCTGATGTTTATATAAACCTGAAGGTGAGAAGGGAGCCACAAGCTTTTCTAAATCGACCACCCTGGGACACAAACACAGTGAGGAACCCTTGGGCTGAATAGTTCCTCTTTTCCCCTGAGAATACACATGTACCGTTCTCATCCAAATGGACTGTTTTGTGTTTCTGTAACTTCCTCGATGCCAGTAAGGTACTTACCATTTGTAATAAAACTAAGGAACCTGGGAGGCTGGAACAACTTAGTCCAACTCCTCCCCCCCATCCATTTTTCAAATGCAAAAATCAAGTCTTAAGAGTTGAAGTGTATTACTTAAGATCACTCAGCATGTTAGTAGCAAGACTGGGATTAAAGCGTCCAAGCCCTCCAACTTTATTACTGAGCACACAATTTAACCTGACATTCTATTTCTTCAGCAAGGCCTGATGCTGGGCACTGACCATACAGAGAGGGGCATAGGGAGGGGAACTCTTGAGTAGACCCTGCAGGAAGAGGTGGTTCACTCTTCCAGCCATGGCTTGCTGTGATTAGATCCCCATGCTTAGTACTGAGTTGGTACTTATTAAATGCATGTTGAACTGACTGAGGGCAAGGTGTTTTCTAGCAGAGGGGACGATCGTCCTGCAGTGAGGAGCTAGAAAGATAAGATCCAGGAGTTGGGAACCGATGCACCCCTACCCACTGATTTTCTTGCAGGGTCCTTTCAGTGTTAGCTCAACCAATAGACCTCCCACCTGCTGTGGTGGCTAGTAAACCTGCAGACCCTCTTCAATGGGGGTCATGTAGCCTTTGCTAGACTCGCATATCATAGAATCTAGAGTCCAAAGGGACCTTTGAGATCATCCAGTCCAGATCCCTTAATGACAGGGGTGGAAACTGAGGCCCAGTCTGAGGAAGGAACTTGAATGAGGTTACGTAGAGTAAGCAGCATGATCCCTCATGAGCAGCAAAGCTGGGATTCAGACCCACAGTTTTTTAATTCCAAGTCCAGAGCTCTTCCCACCCTACCAGGCTTTGAAAATCACCTGGAGGCTGATCTGTTGAACAAGCTCATCTGCCTCAGGACTGTGAATGTCAATCATGGACATCACAGCCCCTCTTCCAAGCTAGGGACTCAGTTGAAGTGAGTAATGCTGGCTGAAAGGAGGTTCTGAAAATCCTCATTATCTATCGAAAGCCCTTCTACACATCCCTGGAAGAAAAATCAGTCTGCCCATTGAGCCCGAGGTTTGCAAAGAATTTGTTCGGTGGAGACTCCTTGAAAGTCCAGCTCCAGGGGCACAAGACCAACTGTCTGAGTAACTCGGTATTGGCCCTTGGAGCAGCCTTGTTTCTTGAAACTTTTCACCCGCCTCTGCTAGGCCTCCACCCCCAGTCAGTCAAGAAGCAGGGCTCAAGAGTCGCTTCAGGGAGTTGGCTATGAATCAATAGTCTGCCATTTAGGGTTCTTTAATCTGTGCTGGTTATTAGAAAGTTGAACCAGTGGGATTAAACTCTGAAAAGTAAGTGAAAACTCCTTGGTACCTGAAGTATCTTGAACTGAAAAAAATGATTCTAGTGTCTATAGGGCCTTCAGATTTTTTCCATCTGAAAGCACATTTCTTGACTATGTAAGATTTTTAGTAATTTATCTTCAATTAGGCAGTCTCCCACAAGCTTTATTATTCTAGGTGTGATACAAAGAGCAATTGTAAATCTGCACCCCACCCTATAGGGGGATTTATGTAATATAGTCACAGGATCTGTACAAGAGGCATGGAAATAAATGCCCATGCCCCCAAACACCTCTGATTCATTTTCACCCCCACACAAACATACACCTTGTTCTTTGCCATAGGATTCTCTCCTGAATGTCATTCTAATCTAAAAGAGGGAGAAAAAGAGTTGGCGGGGGGGACACAGTAGGGGAGAAAGAGTAGGGTGCAAATTTTAAAGCCTGAGACAGCCCCTCTCTGCCACTCTGCAATATGCTGCTTACTGCTGCCCCTTTTTCCCCCAAAACCCAAGTGCTCAGAGTGTAGCCATAATAAAAATGATAGGTGTGTCAGACAGGAAGGAATGAACTGAGATTTTACTGAGAAGTGAGAAAAGTCGGATGGAGGCTGACCAGCCACAACTGCTAAAAATACCAAAGAATCCAGGGCCCAAAAGGCAACCATCCCCAAACTACTTTTGATCCATAGAAAATGGACACCATCTTGACTCAAGCTAATTCAGACAAGATGAAGGGAAGATGAGCTGTGACCATCTAGGAAAGGGACACTCTTGTTTAGAAGGGAAGGGGGAAGCATGTTGGACAGTCAGGTTGATCAAACTGCTGAGGAATGGGGAAGTTCCATCACTGACTTGAGTTAGAAGTCATAAGAGAGCAGACAGCTCAGGAACAAAGTGGGAAGCTGGGAAGGACACTGGCCTCTCACCGGCTTCTTGAGTAAGATAGCCAGCGGTACGGCTCTTTGCTCTCTTACTCTCACTTTGGCCTTCTTAGCTAAGAAAAGCAGGTTGGACATCTTGCTCTGGGGGATTCTGGTATTTCTCACTGAGGCTCAGCAAGAGCCCAACTAGCTTTTATCCTTCAGAGTCATAGCACGTCAGAACTAGAAGGGATTTGGGGGACCCCCCCATCATTTGACTAAGGAGGAAACCATGTGAGGAAGAGGTAGTACAAATATGATTATTTCCCCATTTTGCAGATAAAAGGGTGAGTGATTTGGCCAAGAGCAGCAGAGACTCCCCATCAGGCTCTCTCTCATGCTAGCTACTATTGGCAAACTCCATTATGTTGTGACTAGGGGACAAGAACATGAGAGACTGGGGGAGGACTGAGTGTACCAAAGACAGATTTCCTTTTATTCCAAGACCTACTGGTGCACAGGTTGAGCCTATCCAGCTTTATCTGATTCAGGGCTGAGCAACGATCAGGAGTGATCTTGGGCTCTCACGTGGGTTGTGTTCACCCCAGAGTTATAGCGGTGGGAACTATCTTGCGATACGGTCACTGAAATCAATAGCCCTTGGAAAATGAACGTGCTCCCATTGTCCTCATTGTCTTTCTGTGAAAATCGATGCACATTTCGGTCCTTGCTCATCATAAATGTGGCATATGCTACTTTCTCACTCTATTGCACGAACTTAATTAATAGATCGAGTATCATTATGATTCCAAATTATTTGAAGTTTCCATGTATCCAGATGGTCTGACTCTTTCTCAAGTTAAGCTTGGTGTGTGTGATTTACAGATTGAATTTCTTCATATAGACATACGTGTATAGTGCCATTCCTTTGATGAGTTCAAAATGCTCTACTTGAAACTGTCACTTTGTAATATTTCTTGGTATGAAGTTGTAAGGAGGTAAAAAAGCAAGGAATCATAGAATCCTAGACTGAGAAATGGAAGGGACCTTAGGGTCAGCCAATTCAACTGCCTAGCCAGTATGGGAATCTTGTCTCTGCCGTATGATTATTCAGTCTCTGCCTGAGTCCTTCTCACCATCCCCTCATTGTCACCTCAGGCGGCCGGTTCCATTGAGAAAAATCTCATTATCAAAAAACTCTTCCTTAAATAGAATCCCCACCTGGGACGCCTCCAAGCTGTGTGACCACGGCCGTGACTCCCTCATCCAGAGTGGGACTGGATAACAACACTTTTAGTCCCTACTTTACAGACTTGTCATGCGAATCAAATTAGATCACAGATGGAATGTTTGACAAACCTTGAAGCCTTATGGAAATGTCAACTCGCTGTTATTAATCATAATTGAAATTGGCCTTCTCATGCCTTCTCTCTTCTGGTCTTAATTTTGCCCTCTTGGGCCACACGGAATCACTTTTTCCCTGGCAAATATTTGAAGGCAGTGATTTAAGTCCTCCCTAAAGCTTCTCTTCTCCAAGGCAAAACCTCCCCAGCTTATAAACCATTCTCGGATGATTTGGTTTCTAGTCTTTTGTCATATTGCTTTCCCTCCTCTACACAAACTCTTCATCTGGACGGTGTTTGACTTTTAATGCAGTCTAAGCTCTGTGAAAGGCAGCTAAGTGACACCACAGTGGATAAAGTGCCGGCCTGGAGTCGGGAAGACTCATCTTTCTGAGTTCAAAGGTGGCTTTAGATACTTACTAGCTGTGTGTGTGTCACTTCATCCTGTCTGTCTCAGTTTCCTCATCTGTCAGATGTGCTGAGGAAGGAAATAGCAAACCACTCTAAAGTATCTGCCAAGAAAATCCCTATTGGGGTCACAACAACAAGCTCAGTGAGCCCACAAGCAGTACGGTGCAATAGCCAGAGACCTTGCCTCAAAGTCAGCCTCATCCCTAACACATATGAGCAGGCCCCTGCAGCTCTCAACCCAGGCAACTCTCTCACTCCAAGGTGCAAAACAGTTGCCCACTTGCAGTGGAACAGGGAGCTCCCTCGCTAGGAAGTTGTGTGGTTGCCAAACCCAACCAAATCTTTTGACTCCTACTGAGTTGTTGCTGTTGATGTTCAGTTTTTGGTCATATTCAACTCTTTGGGACCCTGTAGACCTCTGTCCATGGGGGTTTCTTGGCAAAGATAAAGAAATGGTTTGCTGTTTCCTTCTCCAAAGGCAAGCAGAGTTAAATGACTTAAGACCACATAGATAGGAAGTCTCTGAGATAGAATTTGAACTCAGATCTTTCTTATTCCAACTTAGGTTTTATCCCTGTTCCATCTAGTTGCCCCTGGGCAGGTCTTTTTCATCTGAGCAACTAGTAAGACTCCTCATTTGGTACATTCGCGTCTCCCCCATTCTGTACTTTGGCACTGAGTTTTTTTAGCCCAACGCAGGATTTTACAGTTATTTTAAGTTTTATCTTGTTATCCTCTTTGGTCTCAGGTTCCCTTTATACTCTTAAAAAATGATCAAGGCTCCATCCTCTGAAGATCTTTGGTTTATGTGGTTTCTCTCCAGTGATCTTGATGATATTAGGCATTAAAATAGCATAGTGTTATTATGAAAAAAAAGTTTTGATTTTTCCAGCCCCCTGTAAAGAGTCCTGGGGACCTCAGTCCACACTTTTGACAGCTGATAGATAGTCTAGCCTGCTGATATTTTCAATATTGATTATGTCACTCAAGATCTTATCTAGCTTTCACCATCTTCCCACCTGCAAAGAGCTTCTAGCTTTTCATAAAAGTCATTGATAAAAATATTGGATGAGACAGGGCCAAGTTCAAATCTGTGGCACTGTAGTAGAGCTCGACCTCCTGCTCAGTATCCACTAACTGCCTTCCTTTGGGTGGAACGGTTCCACCCGCTCCAAATCCCATCCGTTTTATTATTTTTTGGCAGTACTCGTCTACTTTTGTGAGAAACTCCGTCAAATGTTTCGCCGAAATTGCAGTCCCCTCCATCTCTAGACTTTGTTAATCAGTCTAATGATGACCTTGCTCAAAAAAGATAATCACATTAGTTTAGCGTGACTTGCCCTTGGTTAATTTACTTGGCTCCTGTCAATCAATTAGCAGTGTCTCCTTTGAAATTATCACAAAATGGTCAGTAATCTGTTCTTCAATTTCTTCAAGATCAGCACATAGCTCACTGGAAATGCACCTTTTCTCCCTTTCTTAAAAGGATAACTGGAAAGGAAACTGAGAAGGTTGAATAAGGGAAAGGAGAGACCAGGTGTTTAGTTACAGATTGTCTAGAGGGCATATTTAGTTAATTGACAAAAACATACTCTTGTCCAGGCTCCCTTTTTTATCTCCAGGAGTGCTGAGAAATGTTTAACACCTGGCTCCATCACTTTAAGTCTACACTAGTGCTGGCAAACTCAAATGGAAACCAAACCGTACACAAGGATCGCTGTCACTTAGAAAATCACATTTAATATTATCTATTTGTTTTTATTTATTTTGTTCAATATTTCCCCACCACATTTTCATCTGGTTCAGGAAGCGCTCGGGAATATCACAGGCCCCAGTGACACTTCTGGTGTAGACATGAACAAAATCAGTCACCCCCTGATGTGTAGGTTGCCTATTTCCAGATTTCCAGTTCCCGAGGCATAAATGGCTCACACTGCAAAATGTCAGCACGCCAGCTGGTTGAAGACCCTTGGAGGTCTAAGATGTACCCGAACGGGTCAAAATTCACAGTAGAGCCACACACTGGCAAGAGTGGGAAGATATGAGACCTCTCAGGTCAGCACTCACACAAGGTCACAGAACGAGTTTGCAGAACCAAGACAAAGGGCTAGGCTCTCAGTCTGGCGCTCTTTGTACCATGTCACGTTTCCTCTATCTGGAAGCAGCCAACTTGGAGTGGGTCCCTTAGGGTTGTCACTAAGCAGGGGAAAGCCAGCCATTTTCCCTATTAGAAGCTTAGCTGTTTTGACTCACACTCAAAGGTTGTGCTGTTCTTTCTCCTTAATTAGAACATCCATCTGTTTTCCTTGTCCCAAGGTGAAGCTCATTGGTCTGTAATTACCGGGATGTCTCCGGGCTCCTCTTTTGAAAATAGGGCCCAGGTTCAGCCCTTGGTAGCAGATTCCCGGAATCCGGGCATTTCCTTGTCATCGGCTTGTCTGTGACTTTCTGGATTTCCATCCATTTAACTCAAGCCAGTGGTTTTTGATTCTGGGAGTTTCTCGAGCTCGCCTCTAGGATCTTTTGGGGCAAATTCTCCCCTTGGGAAACCATTCCCGACGGCCCATTTAAAAGCACCCCGTGAAATGGCAATGTCACCAAAAATATCCCCCAGATCATCTTATGTCCTTCGTTGATTCAACAAATGGTTAAGTACCTGCTATTCGCAATCTCTCCTCCGAAGTCATCTTCATGGGATCACCCTGGTCTGGAGATGACCCCGATAGAAAACTTTTGAGGAACTGTGTCTCATCTAAGTTTGGAGGACCTTTGTATTTCGCTGGTAGTTAGCACAGGACTTGGTGCACAGTAGAACTTGAGAAATGTTTCTTAAATGCAGACTGGCCTAGGTTTGCTTTCCAGAAGAAGCCAAAAAGTACCTCTAAGTGAAAGTTTAATCTGCATTGGTCATTTTTTCCCATTCCTTTCTTAAGTCTATGCAATCAACAAACAGTATATCAAGCTCTGCTCTGTGAATTTCCAAAGAGCTAACATTCACACAATGTAAATTTAACAATGGACACTCTGACATATATAGGACTGCTTGCCATCTTGGGGGGGGGAGGAGGGAGGGAGGGGAAAAAGCGAAACATAAGTGATTGCAAGGGATAATGCTGTGTAAAAATTATCCTGGCATGGATTCTGTCAATACAAAGTTATTATTAAATAAAATTAAATTTAAAAAAAATTTAAAAAAAAAAAAAACCAATGGACACTCTGGTTTAGGCTGGCTCCAAAAGGACCCAGCATAGAGATTGGGCTGTGAAGGAGAAACTACCCCAACCTTAAAGCAAGCAAAGTGGCATTTGATCAGTGGGCTTGGCTGGATCCTGGATCCTGCTCAGTGGAGGTACCCAAAGAAAGCCTCAGGTTGCTCTCAGGTGATCTGGCCTCTTTGCACAATTGTGGAATTAGGGACTTCTCGGAATTTAAAAAAGCCCCACTTGCAAGGAGCCTGCTTTTCATCAAAGAGGAGTTTGATTCCCTGCTGTCTGTAATTTGCAGAAAAATTAGACCAGGAGAATGACAGGTTACCCCTTCCAGGTAAATCACAGAGGAGCCATGTAAGGCAGACGAGGTGTTTAGCAGCCAGCCCTTGCTTGGAAAAAGCCAGCTGCCAGCTCTATGAGAGGTAGCAGGGGAAATTAACCCGGACCTGTTCATTTGGATGCTTGGTAACTTAGAGCCAGTTTGCCCGTTGCCACAGTGAAGTTTGACAGCTGTCTCAGTGCACGTGTACCGGTGAACCTTTGGGAACCCGTCCACAGCCAGGCTTGGTGAGGACTCCCGGAAGGCAAAGTTTGGAGATTTGGGAAGCCACGGGCTTTCAGATGTCGGGGTGAGCGCCGACTTAGCCAAAGCTCAAGTCAGGTTGTTTAGTATATGTCTGTGTCAGTTTCCCGCCCTGTCAAACGGGGAGGGGGTCATGGACTTGTTTCACGCCTCTCTGTCCTGTGTTTTCTTGCTTTCTCTGTCCTGTGTTCCGGTGCCACCAAGCACTGGACAAATTGTACCATTGTTTACTAGACCTCCCAATGCTGGGGTGTTTAAAATATCCTGCTTTCTAGGGCCCCACATTGGAGAGACTAAAGCATTGAGTTCTGCTTTCTGGAGCCCACAAGTTTGGGTGACAAAATGTACCATTGCTTTCTAGAGCCCCCAAGATGTGGTGACTAAACTATCCTGCTTTCTAGAGGCCTCAAGTTGGGGTGACAAAATGTACCCTTGCTTTCTAGACTCCCCCATGCTGGAGTGATTAGAATATCCTGTTTCTAGGGCCCCCAAGTTTGGGACACTAAAGCATTGAGTCCTGCTTTCTAGAGCCCCCAAGTGGAAGGGACAATATATACCATTGCTTTCTAGACCCCCCCATGCTGGGGTGATTAAACTAGCCTGTTTTCTAGAGGCCACAACTTGGGGTGACAAAATGTACCATTGCTTTCTAGACCCCCACGCTGGGGTGATTAAACTAGCCTGTTTTCTAGAGGCCTCAAGTTGGGGTGACAAAATGTACCCTTGCTTTCTAGACCCCCCCATGCTGGAGTGATTAGAATATCCTGTTTCTAGGGCCCCCAAGTTTGGGACACTAAAGCATTGAGTCCTGCTTTCTAGAGCCCCCAAGTGGAAGGGACAATATATACCATTGCTTTCTAGACCCCCCCATGCTGGGGTGATTAAACTAGCCTGTTTTCTAGAGGCCACAACTTGGGGTGACAAAATGTACCATTGCTTTCTAGACCCCCACGCTGGGGTGATTAAACTAGCCTGTTTTCTAGAGGCCTCAAGTTGGGGTGACAAAATGTACCCTTGCTTTCTAGACCCCCCCATGCTGGAGTGATTAGAATATCCTGTTTCTAGGGTCCCCAAGTTTGGGACACTAAAGCATTGAGTCCTGCTTTCTAGAGCCCCCAAGTGGAAGGGACAATATATACCATTGCTTTCTAGACCCCCCCATGCTGGGGTGATTAAACTAGCCTGTTTTCTAGAGGCCACAACTTGGGGTGACAAAATGTACCATTGCTTTCTAGACCCCCACGCTGGGGTGATTAAACTAGCCTGTTTTCTAGAGGCCTCAAGTTGGGGTGACAAAATGTACCCTTGCTTTCTAGACCCCCCCATGCTGGAGTGATTAGAATATCCTGTTTCTAGGGTCCCCAAGTTTGGGACACTAAAGCATTGAGTCCTGCTTTCTAGAGCCCCCAAGTGGAAGGGACAATATATACCATTGCTTTCTAGACCCCCCCATGCTGGGGTGATTAAACTAGCCTGTTTTCTAGAGGCCACAACTTGGGGTGACAAAATGTACCATTGCTTTCTAGAGCCCCCATGCTGGAGTGATTAAAATATCCTGCTTTCTAGGGTCCCCAAGTTTGGGACACCAAAGCATTGAGTCCTGCTTTCTAGAGCCCCCAAGTTAAAGGGACAATATATACCATTGCTTTCTAGACCCCCCACGCTGGGGTGATTAAACTAGCCTGTTTTCTAGAGGCCACAACTTGGGGTGACAAAATGTACCATTGCTTTCTAGACCCCCCCATGCTGGAGTGATTAAAATATCCTGTTTTCTACGGTCCCCAAGTTTGGGACACTAAAGCATTGTGTCCTGCTTTCTAGAGCCCTGAAGTTGAAGGGACAATGTATACCATTGCTTTCTAGACCCCCCACGCTGGGGTGATTAAACTAGCCTGTTTTCTAGAGGCCACAAGTTGGGGTGACAAAATGTACCCTTGCTTTCTAGAGCCCCCCATGCTGGAGTGATTAAAATATCCTGTTTTCTAGGGTCCCCAAGTTTGGGACACTAAAGCATTGTGTCCTGCTTTCTAGAGCCCCCAAGTGGAAGGGACAATATAGATACCATTACTTTCTAGACCCCCCATGCTGGGGTGATTAAACTAGCCTCTAGAGCCCCCAAGTTGAAGGGACAATATATACCATTGTTTTCTAGACCCCCCACGCTGGGGTGATTAAAATAGCCTGTTTTCTAGGGTCCCCAAGTTTGGGACACTAAAGCATTGTGTCCTGCTTTCTAGAGCCCTGAAGTTGAAGGGACAATGTATACCATTGCTTTCTAGACCCCCCACGCTGGGGTGATTAAACTAGCCTGTTTTCTAGAGGCCACAACTTGGGGTGACAAAATGTACCATTGCTTTCTAGAGCCCCCATGCTGGAGTGATTAAAATATCCTGCTTTCTAGGGTCCCCAAGTTTGGGACACTAAAGCATTGAGTCCTGCTTTCTAGAGCCCCCAAGTTGAAGGGACAATATAGATACCATTACTTTCTAGACCCCCCATGCTGGGGTGATTAAACTAGCCTCTAGAGCCCCCAAGTTGAAGGGACAATATATACCATTGTTTTCTAGACCCCCCACGCTGGGGTGATTAAAATAGCCTGTTTTCTAGAGGCCACAAGTTGGGGTGACAAAATGTACCATTGCTTTCTAGACCCCCCACGATGGGGGTGATTAAAATATCCTACTTTCTAGGGCCCTTTATTCCAGGGACCTGGGAACGATGTGGACAGAGCCAGACTGGCTACGATGTGCCAACTGTATTGCGCTTTCCTTGCTCCCATGTCACACGGGGAGGGGGCACTTAGACTGGATTGGCCCCCGGGATATTCCAGTTAGGACTTTTTTATGCGTCTGTGACTGTAAAATGTTAACACAGGTCAACACAGACCCTCCATGAGCACCCTCTCGTAACAGCACAAAGGCAAGATACTTCATATCTCCCCAAATCCTGTCTGTACTCTCTGTGCTAATCAGCAGATTGTCTGCCCATTCCTTCTGGGCCCCAGCCCATGGCCAATCTCTTCCTCCACCAAATCACATAGATACCCACAGCCTTCTTGCTTCCTGGAAGCCAGAAATGCCACAGTGGAAACGTCAGGACACTTAGGCAATCCCCTTGTCATTGGTGCCACGGTGGAGAAACCCCTGGAGAGGGTGTGTAGCCCTGCCCTCTGTGGGAATCCCTGTCAACATCTGGGACAGGAAATCAGCAGGGGAGCCCGTTCCTTCTCAAGGCAGCCCGTTCCATTTGGGGACAATGGCCCTTGGTATATCAGGCCTCAAGTCTAGCTCCCTCTTCTTAGTTCTGCTCTGTTGAGGCAGACATAACAGATCTTATCTCTCTTGGGCCTGGCAGGCCTTCAGGGACCTGAAGGCAGCAATTATGGCCCCTCTAAAGTTTCTCTTCCCTTTGACTTCCTTGGCCTCCCAGTCTCAGCCCTCTCATCATCCCGGTTCCTCGGTTGCAGTTCGTTCAGAAAGTGTTGGGACTGTAGCCAGAGGACCTGGATTTGAACCCCAGTTCTGTCACTAGCCTTTCTGTTCTTGGCAAGTCACTGAAATTCTCTGAATTCAGTTGCTTCGTTTGTAAACTGAAGGGGATTGGACCAATGGCTCTGACGGGCCCTTCTAGCTCCAGATAATTGGCCGGAAGTGTCAGAGGCAGGATTTGAATTTAGGCCTTCTTGGGTCCCAAGTCCACCTCCCTGCATGGAAAAGTGTCAGTTTCTTTCCTCCGGTGTGGCGCCTGTAACTGAACACAGAACTCTGGACATCATGGGGCCAGAGTAGAAAAGAGCAGGACTCTTCCTTCTTTCCTAATGTGTCTCCAGATACTAGAGTCAAGCATTTGGATATGATGACAGAGGGCAAAGGAGGGGAAGCCATGGTTTGGGGGAAGAATAAGGAGCGAGCTTCAGCACGGATCAGGACAGGCCCCATAGTCAAGGAGGCAGACATCCAGATTATCCTGGAGCTTTAGAGCTCCCCGGGGAAGTCCCAGCCTGAGAGTCTCACCAGACCATCCTCTCTTAGTATGTTTCATAGCATCACCCTCATTATACAGATGAGGAAACTGAGGCTAAGGAAACCAAAATGACTTCTCAACTGCTGAGGGTATGAAGTAGAATTCCCATTGAAATCTTTCTGACTCCTGGACAGCTCTCTCTGTTGTTGTGTTATGGAGCAGTCTCTTTTCACCTGCCCCCCCACGTCCAAGCCCAGACTCTTCCTCACTTTGGATGCTTCTCGGCCCCCTTCAGTGGCTTCTCTTTTTACTGGCTGTAGTTTTCCTATTCCATCTCCTTCTCCTTCCTGAACTCATCGACATTTGGGGGTAGATGTGCCTCAAGCTAGCTGCAAGCTTCTCCTGTAAGTCTTGGCTGCTGCGTGTCAGGGTCCTGAATATTAGGAACACAGGACGTCTGGCTCCAACTTATTCCTTTACCCAGGTTCCACAGCAGCTGACTCTGTTGCCATGGACTTGGTGCCTAATACATTTGATTCCTGTGTGACTTCCTCTGGGTAGCCAGAGCAACAATTTTGATTTGAGAGAATTTTAAATGCTAAGATTGAGAATGGGGGAACCTGAATGCCAAATGTAATTGGGAAGCATTCCAAGACCAGGAGTATTTGAATAAACAAACATAAAAAGAAGCAGAAAATCATCTGGCCTGCTTCAAAGATGAAGGAGAAGGTATACAATAGTTCCAAGAGAGGACATTTCAAGAAGACAAGTTGTAAGAAACAGTCCTAATAATAAGATTAATCCCCCCCTCTGTTTACAGAAGAGGAAATGGGCCCAGAAAGTTGAAGGGACATATCAAAAGGCACACACAGGCTCCTAGATGCCAGCTAGTTCAGTCATCTTGGCTCACAAAGGAGGAAACTGAGGTTCCTGACCCCTGTGAGAGTATACATCCTAATCAGTGTCAGGTGAAAGGAGGTTAAGAGGAACAAATGCTACAGAGACCACAGTTGCCACTGGAGGCCGAGATGGCCGGGCTCGGGTCTTGAATTTCCTACTAATTTGTTGTGCGACTTTGGTCAAATCACTTCTCCTAAACTGAGCCTCGATCTCCTTTTCTGTAAAATGAAAGGATTTAACTAAAACACAAGCCTGTTAGTCCCCTGCTCAATAAACTCGAGTGGCTCCCTTTGGTATAAAGTAGAAACAAAGGGGTGTTTAAAGCCTTTCACACTCTGACCCCATCCTCCCTTTCAGGCTTTAGTATGCACTATTCCCCTTCACATTCTACAGTCCAGCCTCTGAAGCTAGTTGTAAGCACCCTAAAGTGGATCCCTAAGAGAATCTGAGATATTTATCCTCCTTCCCATAACTGGATCTGCTTTGGTTTGCATAACCCTTCACGTACCTAGGCAGGGTGTCAAGAAGATCATTCCAATCCTGCATCTGCCACTTCAAACCATGAGACCAAATAGATAATTTTTTATTTTGGGGGTCAATTTTGTGTTCCGAAATTTTCTCCCTCCTCCTTTAACTCCCCCCCCCCCGCAAGACATCAAGTGATCTGCTATAGGTTAAACACGTGCAATCCTTTTCAATGTATTTCCCTATCTGTCATGTTGTACAAGAAAAGTCAGACCAAAAGGGGAAAAAACATGAGAAAGAAAAATAACAAACTAAAAAAGGTGAAAATCCTATGCTTTGATTCACATGAAGTCTTCATAGTTCTCTCTCTGGATGCAGAAGGCTCTTTCCATCCCCAAAGACCAAATATTTGGGGCTAGAAGGGTCCTCGGGGACATTAATCCAACCCACTTTATTTTCCAATGAGGAACTGAGTTCAGAGAAGTTTCTTGATTTGCTAAGGTGACAACAGGTTAGTAGGTGACAGAGCTGAGATTCAAATCCAGATCCTCTGCTGCAAAGCCAACGCTCTTTCTGAGCAAACTGCAATCGAGTTGTATCTGGGGAAAGTGAGAGATGAGCTATATAGTTGGTAGAGGGACTTCTCCCACCAGGTGTTTCCTATACTGATGAAATAATCCTTGTGTTCTGCTCATGATCTCATTTGATCCCCATTACAGGCTTTGGAGGTATAGACCATAAGTATTACATCTATATTAGACATAAAGAAACGGCCTCACTTGCCCCAGATCACACAGTGAGTTAGCAACAGACCTGCTCCTCAAACCTTAGACTTCTGACTCCAACTGGCTGCTTTTCCCATTCCCCCATGGCTACCTTCCCTAACATTCGAGATTACACCTTGGGCCAGGACTTGAGATGGAGGGTGAGGGAAAAGAGAAACAGTTAATGAGAAGTCCCTCCAAAGAAACTGCAAAACTTTTTTTAGTGTACCATGTTCACTTGCTGTCTGCACATAAGCTGCGGGAAGCTTCCAGGGTACTGAGCCCACGGTGCTAATAGGTCACCTTCTCTAAGTGGTAGTTTGAATCATCACGCCTACCTGAGATCATGAAATAACAGCTTGGGAACTTAAAGTGTGTACATTTCAATAGATTTATGGGAAACCTTCAAGTCACATTAAATATTAACAACTAACAGCCAAGCAGAGCTTCCAAAGAGCATAATGGCCCAAAATTAAACTGGAAGGCTCTATTTAAGAAAAACAAACAAACAGAAAGCCGACCTTGGAGAAGGAATTGCTTTCTGACTGTGCTGGAGAGGCAATTTAACAAAAAGATGAAGGTAGATTAGTGGGCAGGGACTGGTTCCCATAGAGAGAGTCGCAGCATGATGGCTACCTTTGAAACTCTTGGGAGCTTCTTCCCCTGCCTCTAGGTTATCACAGAGTGGGCCCGGCAAGCAGAAAGGACAGCCTGTCCCCTAGTCTCCCTTTTTAGCCATTGTCCACGTGCCCTATGACAGTAGCGATCCTTACCGCCCTGTTGAGTCTCCAGTGGACGAACCCGACAGGGCCTAGTGAGCACCCCGACTTGTTCGGGCCACCTCACAGAGATGCTGGATTGTGTCCCCAGGCCTCGAGATTGTAACTCACTTAAAGTCAGAAACCTCAGCTTTTCATTCGATAAATCTTGATTGCTCCTTCTCACAGTCTGCATTTGATTTCAGTTCAATCAACATGTTTAAAAAGGCTACTGTGTGCTAACTCCAGGGATACAAAGACAGAATAGTTCCTGGCCTCAACGGGTTTCTGTTTGCTTGGGGGGGTGGGGGTGGGGTGGTAACAACATGTAAACAACAGGGTTTTTAAAAATAAGGTAATTTGAGGAAGGAAAGAGTTTTAGCAATGGAGGGAGACAGGGCTGAGATCAAGGAAACCTCAAGGACTTGAAAGAAGGGGATGGATTTTGCATTCCAAGCATAGTTGGGGTCCATGGTCTGACTGGGGGGTCGAGATGAGAGTTAGAAGGCAGAGATCCTCAGAAGGGAATAATCCAAGGAAAGTCTGGGAAGGCAAAGGGTGGGGAACTGGCTTCTAGAAGGCTCTCAGGATCTAGGCTTGGTTGTTTGTATTTTATTGTAGAGGTGGTGGTGGGAAATCACAGAACTGTTTTGGAAGAGTTGGAGTGACAAAGGAAGCTGAATTTGACAGTTGTGTATGGTATGGATTGGGAAGGAGAGGGATTGAAAAAGCCAGTCAGGGGATTTACAGAAGGCCTGAACTAGGCCATGATGGTGTGAGGAGAGACAGAGACACAGAGGGAAAGACACACACAGAGAGAGAACACATATATAGAGGAGGGAGAGAGAGAAACAGAGAGACATGGATACACATAGACACACAGAGAGCTTAGGAGAGAGGCTAGAGACATTCACAGAGAGACACACACAAAAGAAATTTGGAGACAGAGACAAGGAGGTAAGAGAGACCAGACAGACAGGAAGAGAAACAAAGAGGTTAGAGAGAAAGAAACACACACACACACACACACACACACACACACACACACACACACACACACACGCTAGAGAGAAGATGATGACAAGCTCAGAGAGACATTCACAGAGAGACACAGAAAGAGAGAGATATCAAGACAGGGAGGCAAGAGAGAGATGGTGAGAGAAACAAACACAGAGAAAGAGAGGTTAGAGGGAAAGAGACACACACACACACAGACAGAGGAAGATACAGACAGAGAGGATCTAGAGAGAGATGCTAGAGAGACAGAGACAGAGGCTAAATATGCTATGGAGAGGGACCTCAACCAGACTCAGCAGCTGATTGTGTGGGGTGGGATACAGAAGGGGAAAGTTAAGGATGATTGAGTTTGTGAACCTGGGTAGCCAGGAAGGTGAGGATATCTTCAACAGAAATACTCTGGGCAGTCACAGTCGGAGCTGTTCCCCAACCTTGCATACTCATCCAGCCTGTCCCCCGTCCCTGGAATGTACCCTCTTCATCTCTACCCACCAAAATTTGGTTTTTCCTTCAGAGCCCAGTTCAGATACTGCCTCCTCCATGAAACCTGCCCTGGTCCTCCCTCTCTGTATTCTAATTTGCCTTCTCTCAATATTCATTGTATTCTAATGATCCTAGATTATATCCTTCTTTTCTGCTGTTAGTCAATCAAAAGCATTCATTAGGCACTCACTCTTTGCCAAGAACCGTCGTCTATTTGTTGGTGTATTTCTTCTCATTTTTTCCTGTAGAGTGTAAGATCGTTGAGGGCAGACCCAACAGGTGTCATTTTCCTTTCTTCTCCAGGCCTGAATACGGTGTCATGCACATAATAGGTTTTTACTAAATATTTCTTGAATCTGATGCCTTTTTTTGATTCTCTCACCTCCTTATCTCCATCCTCCTGTGATTTGTCTATATGACGGCTCTCCCTGCTTCAGCAGATCGATGCCTTCTCATCCTTTATGGTTCTCAGCAGTATCTTTACATAAATTCTTGGTTGAAGAGCTGCCCGATGTCCTGGAGCTCTTTCTTTGAGTCTTAATCTCAACTTGGAAGATTCCCTGTTGGTAAACAGGTGACTAGCACACAGAGGGGCCTAAAGGCCAGAGTGTTCATTTAATTGGACAGTTTAACGACAGAGCAGGGAAAAGAAGGGCCCACCAAGAGGGAATATTGTCTGTACGAGCAGTGTAAATTCCTTTCCCCTGCTATGAATGATTCATTATCCAGATGGAAAGGAGAGCTGCTCTTTAATATTTTGCCCAGTTCCCTAAATATGAACAATTCCTTTTGAAAAATGAGAAGTCAACACTTTCTCATCCAACACTTTGTCCGCTTTCATCGATACCTAACCCCTCGCTCTGGTCTTGGTGGCTTCAGCTTCCCCTTCCCCTGGGAGTTAACTTTACATACCTGACTTTAGATGGTTATTTTCTTCCAGATCTTTGAGCCAGAGAGAAAAAGAGTTCATTACCCCAACCTCCAGGGGGAAGGAGCATCCTATCTTCTCCCTCTCGGCCTAGTTTCTTCTTCCTTTTTGTTCTCCACTCTCCAGGGCTCCCACATCCAGAAAGTCAGTTCATGAGCCTGCCCCATCTTGCTCTTCTCCTCCCTTGGGAGTGGTCAAAGTCAAAACTTGATGTCTTCCTCTATACACCCAGTGCATAAATGCTCCTAAAAATTACCCTGGGAAGTCCAATGTCTGAACCTCAGTTCCATTTGTAACCTCTGACACTTACTTGCTGCATGTGTGATCTTGGACAAATCAACATTCTGAGCCCCTGATTCCCTCTCTGTAAAATGCTGAATCTTTTTCTCACTTGACCTCTCTGTGACTTGAGTTCTCTGTGACTTTTAATAGTGGTGACCACTCCAGCCTCTTCAGGCAGTCTCTCCTTGGGTCTGTGTTCTCCTACGGGCAGAAACAGCCTATTCTTTGTCTTTGCACTTCCAGTGCCCGGGACGCATCTGGCCACAGGGGTCCTTACGGAGATAATGATTTACCCAAGCAGGCCTTAGAGAAAGGAGAACTGCCAGCATCTCGGGGGAGGAGTTTCCCGATTCATAACTCTGTGGGCATCCTAACTAGGGAACCATCGGCCCCTCTCAGCCAGGACTTTTCTCTTATGAGCCCAAGAGACCTCAAGGCCAAGTCAAACCCACAGCATCAAGCTTAGCCTCCTGGGGGTCCTTATAGAGGGGGTGCCTTGAAGAAAAGGGGTTTGGTGGAAGGTGATGAGAAATTCTTTGAGCTCTTCACCTCATAGGATCATAGAGTTAGTACAAAAAGAGATCTCAGAGGTCAGCTGGTACAATTCTTCATTTGATTGTGGAGGAAACTGAAGTATGCTGAGGGGAAGTGACTTGTCGGGTCATATGGCTAGTAAATGTCTGAGGGCAAATTTAACCCAATTCTTCTTGACTCCAAAGCCTATTGCCTTGCTCATCCATCTAACACTTTGCACATTTGTCCATGTTTCTGTGATCTCTTCAATGTGAAAACTTTCCCCAGTAGTGTGCAATTGAACTCTTCCCTGTCATCTTGGGTGACTTTTGCCCATGACCCCCTGTGAATCATCCTCCCAACTTGCCAGGGACCTGCTTTCTAGTTCTCTTGGCATTGTGCGGCTCCCTGCCTCACATTATTCTTAGCTCTTGATACGTAATTGACCTAGCACCTTTTCCAGTCATACATCTCCTTGATGATATCTCTTCTACCACTTTTCCGGCATAATTCATCATCAGTAATGTGTTTCAGCCACTTTGTCCCCACCAAGTGTCTCTGCATTGCCCTTTGGGTGACCCTCAGTTCTGATTCCCTAGGGACTGTGGGATTCCATGATGTATAGTCATAGAGCACATTGTAGGCCCTTAATTAATGTTCACTGAATGGCACCGAGTCCTTCGTGCTGCTGCCGGCATGGTCTTTTTAGCATAGTCTCTGGCCATGTCACTCTTGTACTTAAGTGGCCCCTGGATACACAGGATAAAGTCCGACCACCCTACTTTGGTGGGTAAACACCAAAACCCAAACAGTAACCCTAATCTTAGTCTTTCTACCTCTATGCCCATTCTTTGGCCCGTCAAGTTGAACAACTTGCTGTTCCCTGGCCCCTCTTGCCATTGGGACTTGGCCAACAGCACTTCCCATATCTCACCGGACGACCTCCCAACAAAACTGCCTGTTTAGATCCTTCCCTTCCTTTAAGGCCAAAGTAGAGGCTAGATGACCACTTGTGGGAACATCACAGAAGGGAGCCTTCTACAGGTAAGGTTTGGACTAGATCACCTCCAAGTTCTCCCCCAACTTTAAGATAGTACGATTCATTGAGTGGGACAGATTAAGTGAAAGCCATGCTTTTGGAGTAGGAGGAAGTAGCTAACATTTATTTAGCACCTACTATGTGTCCGGCACTGTGCAAAGCACCTTATAATTACCAACTCATTTGATCCTCCCAACTACCCTGGAGATAGGTGTTATCATTATCCTGATTTTATAGGTGAGGAAACAGACAAGCAGGCAAGATGACTTGTGCAGGGACACATGGCTAATTAGTGTCTGAGACCATATTTAAACTGAAGTATTCCCAACACTGGGATCAGTGTTTTCTCTGCTGTACCAGCCAACACTGGGAGCCAAAAGGCAATGGATCCAACCCTTCTTTCCCCCCCAGGAATACCTACCAGCTGCAGTCTTTTCCCATGTAACCTTGCATGTGTCACGCTGGGTATGAAGCCCAGTGCCTATGGCCCCCAAGCAAATGTCTGCTCTTTTCCGCCCGGTTGTTCTTGTCAGAGTAGAAGAGGCCTCCCACCGATGAGTTCCCAAGACTGTTTACTTAAGCCATGGAGCCATGCCCTTCTGAAGATCCATGTTCTGCCAATAAGTTCCACCTTCTGATACCTTCCTGTTGCTTTTATGATTTCCCTTTGTCTCAGTGATATACCTCAGGCTCTCTCTCTGGCCGCCTTCTTCCAGCTCACCCTGTTGGCACGGCTTATATATGTGTCTAATAAGATTCAAATGCGCATCTTTGGAGTAGCGTTCGTGGTGGGCCTTGGCTCTGCAGAGAGCTAAAGGCTGACCCTGAGAGGGACAGAAGAGAGGTCACACTGGCCTCATCTGGGATGAGGCTTTTGGGACTTGACAGCCCCATGAAGGGGATAGCCATCCAATCACAGATAGCATTTCATGGGACCCAGCTTCCAGGGAAGGAAGTGCAGCCAGTAGGCAAGCCCTTTATTCTAGATAATTGGAGACAGAGGAAAACCAAATTCATTGGGCTTTGGGGTTGCTATTTTGTACTTTTTCCCCATTAACATGAAGCTGCCCAGTTCCCTGATTCCCCAAACTATGGCCCCAAACTCTAGCCACCAAAGCCTCTTGATCTTCTTATTCCTTTACATTTCTGGCAGGAAGTCACATCATATCTTCCCACTGAGCCTCACCATAGCCTTCCCGTTCACCTCTTTAAAACACTGTCAACGTGAACATAACTCAGGGCAGGTTTGAAGGACCCATACATGTTTGAGATCACCACTTAGAACGAGACGAAAGTGACCCTAGAGACCATCTAGACCAACCCCATTTATCTCGTATCAGAAGATGTTTCCTACAATTTACCTAAGGCATGAGAGAGTCAGAGACCTAGAACTGGAGAACACCTCTGAGCTTGCTGTTTAGGGTGAAGACAAGGGATTTATTTGGAAATGATGGCAATGTGGAGGAGGGAGGGAGAGAGACAGAGACACAGAGAGAAAGAAGAAAGAGGCTGAGAGGAGGGAAGGAGAAGGGAGATCAAGAGGAGGGAGGGAGAAAGAAGGAGGGAGATAGGGAGGGAGACAGGGACAGCAGGAGAGACAAGAACACAGAGATGAGAGAGAGAGAAGGAGGAAGGGTGGGAGAGAGAGAAGAAAAGGGAGGATGAGAGAAAAGAGACAATAACAGAGAAAAAGAAGAGACAAAAAGGGATGCAGAAAAAGAGAAAGGGGGAGAGAGAGAGAGAGGGAGGGAGGCAGGGAAGAGGAAGGGGAAGGGAAGGAAAAAAAGGAAGAGAGTATCTCAGCCAGTCCTTCATTTTACAAATGAGGAAATTGACCTCCAGGGAGGTGATTTGCCCAAGATCAAACATGGAATCAGTGGCATTTATTTTACCCCCCTCCTTCTCCATCCCCTAGTAATGGTGGGGGGCCGTATTTAGCCAAGTACCTCCTGATTCTCATTATCTTCTTTGGCCAGGCTTGGCTTTCCCACTGGCCAGTGCTATGGCTCTCACATCTGTCCCTGGACAAGGGAGATGAGGCTCCTCGCTTTATAAGACATGGCCCAGAGTGGGAAAGGAATCTGACCACACTGCCGAGATGTAACCCAGCCAAGATCGCCTCTCGTGGCTTCTGCCCCCAGCTTCTAGGCTCCTTCCACACACCACAAGTAACTTCCAAGTGTCACAGCTGAGGGAACCAGGGTGGAAGAGATGGGGCACAGCTGCCTGGCTCGGGCTTTGTTCCAACCCTCGGGTCTCAAGCTCGGAGTCTGGCTTTTCTGTTTCCCTCTGTGTTTCTTAGTTTACAGATTCCTTATTCTCATAGGTGCCTAAGACTTAGTGCTCAAAAGGAGCTCAAAAGGATCTAAAGATCATCTAGTCATTAGTTTACAATTGAAGAAACTGAGGCCCAAAGATAGAGGTTCATAAAATCACAGATCCAAAGCTGGAAAGGAGCATTAAAGATCACCTAGTACAAACCCTTCATCTTACAGGTGGGGAAACTGAGGCTGAGGGAAGGAAAAGTTCTTTAAGATAATAGACTGAAAAAGAATATGATTATTCATTTAGAGCTGGGGTTCTTACCTTTTTTTGAGGATCCCTTTGGCAATTCGGGGAAGCCTATAGACCCCTTCCCAAGATCATGTTTTTAAATGCATAAGACAAAATGCTGTTAGATTATGGCGGAAACAAATTATATTGAAATAGAATTATCAAAATATCTTTTAAAAAACAGGTTCATAGACCCTAGATGAATAATTCCTTATTCAGAACCATAAGGGACCCTAAAAATCACCAAGTCAAATCCCTTCATTTTGTAGAAGTAGAGAAACTGAGGCCCACAGAGAAATGACCTTCCTGAGGTTGCCCGGGTAGTGAGTATTAGTATTCAGACCTAGGTTCTCTGACTCTAATCGGTGAGTGCTCCGTCCACTGCACCGTGCTCCGATGATTTCCCCGATTATTGTCATTAGTAATAATAATAGCTATAATCATCGTGATTATTTCCATATTCAGAGCATCCTTTTTGATTCTCTGGCTTTCATCTATACTTCTCATTTTCTTCTTTGACTAGTCCATTTTCTTCTTCTTGGCTGCCTGTTATAGCTTTTGAGCTGTTGGGGGGGTCTCCCCCTTTAAACAAATTATCTGAAAGAACACCTCGAGCGAGGGGACTGCTTTGGAAAAGCTGTTTTCCTCGGTAAGTCCAATTTAAGAATAGGGAGGAATTCTGTCACCCTAGTTTATTAATGAGTCTCCTTCCTCTTCCATCTCTTTTCTTTTCTCTAATGCATTGAGGGGGGAAAAAACACCCTTTTTCTTTCCCATTAACCCCTTGGGTGGGAGTTAACTCCTTTTGCCTCTGTTGCCATAGTTGCAGATGCCTGCCTTCCAGCCCAAAGGAGCCCTACCAATTTATTCCTCCAGAACTGAGGCCAGTTTCCAGTCTGCCTCTTCTTGTGATCTCCATTTTATTAAATGGGATCATGTGTGTAAATCACTTTTTAAACCTTAAAACACTAGCAGCTATTCTGACTACCACTGCTGCTGCTCAGATTTACCTCCAGTTCAGCTGGTGCTTTCAGGTTTCCCAAAGCATTTTCCTTAAAATGGGAAGGCAGATCGAGCAAGTAATAAGATTACAGATAAGGAAAATGAGGCTGAATGCTTCTGGCCCCCGGGGAGAGAGGTGATGGACTATGGGCACACAATGAGGCATGCATTATTTAGCACTCTGATTTGCTTTGCTTGACTGTTTGTTACTAAGGACCGTTTTATTGAGGGGAGGGAAAGGCCAGGGAATTCGGTGGGAAGTGACAAAATTTTTAAACCCCTATAAAACCACGACCGAGCCAGATCTTTTGATTTTAAGTCCAGCACCAGTTCAACGACGACACGTCGCGGAGGAAAGCCTCGGACGCTCGTTCTGTAGCTCGGACGCTAACCGTGGTGGTTTTGGTAAATCGTCTGATGCTGCCAAGTCTCGGTGGGCGAGGGTCCAGAGGCAAGGAGGGCGGATTATATTTGGGCTCAGGCAGCAATGCTTTTTTCAGATGTTGAAGTCTTTGCCATTCTTTGAGGTCAAGCTTGGGTGCCACTTTCTCTATACCTTGGAAAGAGGGATGTTTTGGGAGAAAGTCAGTGGATATGAGACCCTGGACTGGCCACTGGCACTTTCCCAGCCTCTGTTTAAAATGAGGACATTAGATTCAACGACCTTTAAAGTAGCCCCATTCCAGCTCCAGATGTGCAGTCCTATCCCAATCCCAATTGCGTTCCGGCAGCAGACAGCCATGGCGATTTCTGTGTCCCCAGATTGGGCGTCTTTCCCTGGGGGAATATTCCCTGGGCTGCTGACGACGGTCCCCTTTAGAGAGAAAACCAAACAGCCTGCTTCCATTCTCCAAAAATGAGCCTCATTTTTTCCTCTGGCTCTCTGAAAGAAGTCTAGCCTAAACAGCATAAACAGTCAGGAGAGTGTTGTCTGCCTACTGCTGCCCACTGAAATAACCACAAGCTGTTTCTAGAGCATCTCTTGTGGTTGTTTTGCACATTCATAGATTCGAGTATATCATTTTCAGAACAAAAATCGTGTCTTTCAGCCCCTTCTTCTCATTCTGGAAGATCTTCAAGGAGGTACCCTTTGAAAAATAAGATGGAAACAACATGTAAATCAGTATGTTAATCAGGCCTCAGCCAAAGACAGGACACTTGGGAGGTTCCCCTAACACATCCAGCAGGTGAACAGCCTGCCTTGCATATATATTGATATTTATATATGTCCTGGGAGAAACAATTAAGATCAGAAGCTATTCCTTGTCACGTGACAGCTTTCTGCCCCAGGGGCAGCTGATAGATAACAGCTTCTCATTGCCAACCTCCGGCAGCTCCTCCTAAGAAAGAAGGATGCCTCTGAAAGAAGTTTACACTTAAGCAGAAGATTGTTTTGAATCTTACCTCTGTCATTACCTTGCTCTAACCCCTTCCCCACCCCTAGACCTTAGTCTCCTCCTCTGTCAAATGAGGAGAGTGGACAATGGGTCCTTCCAGCTCTAACTTTCTGTGTTCTGTCACATTACCTACTATCTCTGTGACTTTTGGCAATTGACTGTCTAGGGCTTCCATCCCCTCATCTTTCAAAATCGGGTGGGGGGGGGTTGCGATAGATGGTCTCTAAAGTCCCTTTCAGTACCTGATCCTGTGAGCCCGTATCTAGGCCTCCTATTGGGAATCTCTACTGTCTGGCCTCTTGGCCTCCAATCAGAGGCAAGGACAGCTGCGAATGGGTTTGGAAGCCAGAGTTAAATGCTCGAGCCGTAATCGTGGATTGATGGGTAGTTATCCAAAGACATGTTTTCTTTGTGTCTTTCCTTGGTGCTACTAGGCCCAACAGGGAATGTAACGAACATACGCCTTTGTATATTCGTTGTTATCACCGGCTGCCGCCTTCCCAGGCAGCATGGATACACGGTAAGCTCTGGCTATCACAATTGGAGTTTTTTCTTCCATTCGGAAATAAGTGGATAAGTATATCCCCCCAGTTGGTTCGGCCCCCTCCCCAGTGCGTTATTTACAGGAAACTCGCCCCATGGGCAGCATTTGCAAACCACACATTGCCGCTAGAAATCCCTTTAGGATTTGCTCTGGAGCTCATTACCAACCAAAGGCTCTTTTTTTTCCCCCAATACCGTTATTATTATTGACATTAACAGTAACAAGGATAAGCCTTAAAAACAGGCCGGATTAAGGTAAGGCGGCCAGTAGCTGTCAGTTTGCATCTGAAGTCAATGCAACTTAAAGTGCAACTAAATGAACTGAAGGAAAGTCAACAATTCAGGCGCTTTTGACATTTGGACCCAGTTATTTCAGTGTTAAAATGCTTGGGAGGCCTGTTAAATGAAATGCTATAGAACTCCCCCCCTCCCCCACCCCTCCCGGTTAATGATGATGGGCAAAGCAGGCATTTTGTTTTTCTATTGGTTGCAGTTAATTCTGAATCCTTTGAGAACCACTGGAGCAGAGGCGGAGAGGGCATCGTACCGGGCAGGGCATACCAAGCCCACCAGGAACACGAGCATTCAGGTGAAGGGGTTGAATGGGCTCTTTTAAGATGATCCAGTTGAGTCTTTCATTTGGGAGCTGCCTGAACTAAGGCTATGAGATAGTAAAATGACTTGTCTAAGATCACATAGCAAGACATGGAATCCAGGTCCTCCACCTCCAAATCTAGTTCACTAACCATGGCCCAGGGTCACCAAGGCAAGAAGTAGCAGAGCCCATGCTGAATTGTGCCAGGTCAGATAGCAGCAGAATCCTAGACTTTGAGGTGGAAATGTTGGACCCTCACTCAATAAAAGTCTCTCCTTTCAATTTGCAAATGGGGAGAATGCATCAAGGAAGGTGGTGTGACTAATTCAAGGTCACACAGAACTGAGATTGGAAGCTAGGGCCTCTGGTACTGAGTTCAGGGCTCTTCCCACTCCCTATCCCTGCAGTGGGAGAGGGGGTCGGGTGGGGAGGTAAGAGAGACAGCAGGGGAGTCGCCCTCAAGCCAGCTCTGCACACAGGTCTAATGGGTGACTCATAGGAGCCGAGGAGTACCCCGAGACCCCTTCAGCATTCGGGAACGCTCCCTTATTCTGTTGTCTTACCTCATCTGAAGTTATGCCCATCACTAAAGTCCCTTCTTGGAAGCAGACAGCAAAGGTGATGTCTTCAAAGTGCAGCAAGTAGGGACAGGGATTGATGCCTGGACCTTGATTACAGGAGTACCTTTAGTTAGACCCTGAGGGTGGGGAGAGAGCCAGGGAGAAAGTAGGTCCTAAAGATCACCAGGCCGAGGACCAGATCACAGGCAGACGTGAATGAGAATGTGAGCAGTGGGTTGGTTTTTAGGAACGGTGAGCCAGAATAAATGGCCCAAGGTGGTCAGAATCGTTTGAAGAGGACGTCGGCCAGCAGCCTCGGCCACCGTTTTGACAGCCTCTGAGGAGTTTGGGAAGTTCTTATCCCTCTTGATACTTAAAGGGGCTCAACCTGGACAGGTATGGGGATCACCTCCAGAAGGCCCTTGGGGTAGAAGGTTAAGGAGGACCCCAGGGTGGCTCCTAAACTTTCTCCCTTTTGCAGAGACTAGTTTTAGCTGAGGTTTTAGTTTGTCACACTAAAAGGTGCGTTCTTTCTGCGTCCACCATTGAGTATGAAAAGGTACGGTCACTTTCCCGTGTGCCTTACCTTCCGAACTGCCTAGACCTTGATCTTTGACATAACCTGGCGAATTTCCTTCAGGAAATCTAGCAATTCTTCCTTCCTCTCCTTTCTCTGAGCTTTTTCATGTCACCTGTCAGCGTTCCCAACTCTAATGGGAACTTTGGCGTCATTACAGGTGATGCCTGCTACGGGGGTGGTGGCTCCGGGCCGCGTGAGGCCTGCGTGTGCGTGTGCTCAGGGGGCGGGAGGGACTAAAAAATCCCAACCTTTCGGTGCATTGTTCACAAACAATGAGGGACTATTAATTTTCAAGGAAAATGGAGAATGAATCAGAGCAACACCTGCGAAGCACCTACAGTGCTCCATGAGAAATAAATACACGGGAGAAAGATTAAATCTTAAACATCAGGCTTAGTACGGACCCCAAACCAGGTAGATTCTGTTCCTTTGGCCTGAAGGAGGATTCTATTTAGTGCTCTAAGGGCCAGCTCTGCAAGCAGCCTATAATTATTTGGGATCATTGATTCATGCCACAGAGATTTAGAATCATAGATTATTAGAGCTAACAGCTGCTATGGAGACCATCTAGTCCAGGGGTTCCAAGCCTGGGGTCTGGGAACTTGGGGTTTTTAATATTCTCATCACTGCATTTCAGTATAATTGGTTTCTTTTGTAACCCTCTGTGTCTTATTTTTATGCCTTTAAAAACATGGTTCTGGGGGCAGCTAGGTGGTACAGTAGATAGAGCAGCAGCCCTGAAGTCAGGAGGACCTGAGTTTAAATCTGGCCTCAGACACTTAACCCTTCCTACCTGTGGGACCCTGGGCAAGTCACTTAACCCCAATTGCCTCAGGGGGAAAAAAAAACATGGTTCTGAGAAGGAGTCCATGATGTTTACTAGAGGACCCAGATTTGTGAATCCCAGCTCTGCTCACTTAACTTCCCATGTGACTCATTTCTCCCTGAGTCTCTTGTTTCCTCCTCTAAACTTAGGGGGTTGAAGTTCATGACCTCTAAGGTCCTTTCCAGCTCAAAAGCTGTGATTCTGTTAGCTCAGCTTTGTTTATGTCGAGTTTAAGGTGCTGCTGGGAAATCCAGGTGATTGGAGAGGTGGGTCTGGAGGTCAGAATAAAGCCATGGGAGGAGTGGCCATAGATTGAATGAGCTCTTGCTCAGGTTTTCCCACAGAACCACACGATGCTAAATTCCTCCCCGTGTGTAACTTCCAGGAGTGACCTAGCTGTAACAGTTGGTTAAGTAGAACCCGTCGGCTGTTATAAAAGATGGATTTTCACAGGAGATGAAAAGAGCACAAAAAACCTGTTTCCTCAACTTTATTCAGACCAAAGTGCAATTGTAGACTTAGCGCTTCTCGCTGATCACTCGCAAGCTAGTCCGTGAGAATGCCGCGATCTGAAACAACTGAGGATGTACTTGGGCAAGGCCCATCTCAGTTCCCACTCTCTTTCCATCACCAGTGGAAAGTGGCAGGGTTTTGTGAAAGGCCCACTTGGTACATTGGAAAGGAGAGGAGTCAAGGACTGGAGCTACTTGGGTCTGGCTTCTAACCTTGTTGCCAACTGTTTACTGACGGAGGTTAATACCTAAGGAGTCAGGAGCAGACGGGCCAGAGGGCAGCTAGGTGGGCCAGTGGATAGATCAGTGGTCCTGGAGTCAATAGCAAATGCGGCCTCAGACAGTTATCTACTGTGTGACCCTGAGCTTGCCTCCATAAAAACAAAACAAAACAAAAACCAAAAAGAAGTGAGATTTGACCTCTGGTACTCAGACCCTTAAATTTGCTCCATTTCCCCCATGGTCTGAAGTGGCTCTGAAGAGAGTTCCTGAATCAGTAAGATTAAAGATCCATTTAAGTATATTGATTGATAAAAATAGCCGAGAAGTATATAAAACAGGCTGTCCCAAAAATCTTGGTGTAGCACTAAGACTTTTGGGACAGTCTGTACTTTAAAGTGCTTTGCTCACAATTGGCATGTGAGGCAAGTAGGATAGATGTTATTGTCCGCATTTTACAGACGAAGAAACCGAGGCTCAGGGTGATTTACCTACCTCTAAATGATGGAGTGGGATGTATGGAAGCAGATGAAATGAAGAGCAAGAGAGCCTGTTGACTGTGGTAGTGGGCCGACCGCTGTCCTTGAGTTGTGTGGCAGCTTCAGTGGCTTTCCCAAAGTGAGCCCAGGAAGGGCGTAGCTGCATTGTCAGATGACGGGTGTCTTCCCTGGTGTAGCTATGTCCCTTCCCACCATGTCAAGACTTGGGGCGGTGGCCATGGAAACTCCGCGTGTGCATCCATGTTTCCCTTCCACGTGGTGCCTTGTAGACCGTGCCTCTGCTCGAAACCCCAGCAGTGACTGGGAACCAGCCCACTGGGGCAGAACAAGCCTGGGATAACAAGGTCAGACGACCGAGGCTGTATGTCTTTCCCCCATTGATCTGGACTCCCCCCCACCCCACCCCCGCTGCATCTCAAATGGCCCCTTACTCCTGGCATCAGCTGCCTGGGTGAAACACTGCCAGGTGGTCTTTTCTAGTTCCGAAAGGCCGTCAGGCCAGATGCAGCTTTGACGTTCCTAACTTGTCTGTGCCAGGTGACAAGTCTGAACAGATGTTTAGCTCGGCAGGGTTAGAGATCCTGGTTGTTGTAGCAAAAGGAACATCTGGACTTTCTCTTTAAAAGTGAAACTTCCCTGACTTGTTTCTCAATGTGACTGGCTCTAGATGGGACAACACCATTAATGAGGACAGAACAGTTCTTGACCAAGCTCTCTCCATTGTGGCAACTTGAGGCCAATTTTTCTCTTGTCCCCATGCTCAGGCAGTAGCACCTGTTGTAAGGACACTCATATTTCTCAAAGGATGGTCTTCAAAAGTGACCCTGTCCATGGAGATGTGCCCATAGAGGCCGGCTGTCCATTTCTTGGGGATTTCAGGAAGGGCTGCTTCTGACATCTTCTGAACCGCTGCTAAAATGACTCAAGAAAAGGAAAGGCTGGGGCAGCTAGATGACGCCATAGGGGATAGAGTGCCAGCCCTGGAGTCAAAGGACCCGAGTTCAAAGCCAATCTCAGACACTTAACACTTACTAGCTGTGTGACTCTGAGCAAGTCATTTAACTTCAATTACCTCAAAAAAAAAAAAAACTTTTAAAAAGAAAAGGAAAGGGTTCCTCATTATTAGAGCTACCCCAGAGATGAATAAACTGCATAGAGAAAGGCTTTTGCACTCAGTAGGCACCGGATAGAGCTTGTCAAATTGAATGCACTCTGGTTTTTCAGATTGGGCAAATGATGCCATGTGAGGGAAATCAGCTCGTCCAGTCACCCAACTAGGAAGTGGCCCTGGAAATGGGTTCTATAAAGAAGGTAGCAGAGAATCAGACCCTTAGGCTGGGATTGACCTTCTCTGCCCCAGCCGGACCCTCTATTAAGGCATTCATATCTGTGTGCATGTGTCCCTTCTCATTCTAATGTGCTTTGAGTTTCTGAAGTGTGAGGTTAAGAGACCTAGACTCTGTTAGGTCACTTCCATTTCCTGAGCCTTGCTTTCCTTCCTTGTAAATTAGAAACAACAGTACTGGTATGAGCAATTCCTTAACTTGGGCAGTTTTCTTCCCTGCCCCCTTGTGGTCCTCAGAGTCTGTCTTGATGGAACCCAAGCTGTTGGCAAGCCCCACCAAGCTAGGAAGGCTGAGCGTGGACTCCCTTGCAACACAGTCACAGGTTCTTCTGAAGTTTTATCCCATTCTTGGAATGAGAAGGAATAGTATTTTGCACATTTGAAACCATCTATTCCTACCCTTGGTTCCTTCGTTTCACAGAAGAGGAAACTATAACTTGAGGAGGGGAAGGGACTGGGCCAGGCACCTAGCCTTGAGCTTCAGAAGCTTCCTTTGAAAGGGGCCCCTGGTATCCACGTTCTTGTAAAAAGAAGGGACGAGACCAGGGACCCGGCAGCCCCCAGAGCGCTCAGTGGTGATGTCACGTTCATTCAGGCCTCAATGCTGAATTTGTGATCTCTTGTCCTAGACTGAGCTCCCCTTCATATGCTTTCTCTTAACAGTGTGATGAGTTGGTGGTTTGACAATCCCAGCTCTATCATTTATTATCTGTGTGATCACAAGAACCTCTGTTTCCTCCTCTGTGATGGAGAAGGTTGGACCCCATGGCCTCCCTTGTCTCTTATAGCTATAGAGTTAAAATATTATAGCTCAGTGACCTGGACTTGGCAGAGACCATTATAAGTTCATAAAGTGTTCAGAACATCCAGTGTTGTCCTGCAGATGCTCAAAATCCTGACTCTTCCCATTTCCTTGTCCCACCTCACACATCCAGTGACATGCTAAGGTCTGTCTTCCTCCTACTGACCTCTCCCAACTGTGTCCTCTTCAGTGCTCCCACTGTAACTGCCTAGCTTAGTGATAGACTACAAAGAATGATAGTCTTGGCATCCCAACATGGGGTACAAGCTGTGGCTTCAAAGTGTACCCCTTGTATGTCTGATTTTGAGCAGATTTCCTCCTCTTTCAAATATAACTAAATTCTTACATTATTGGCCTCTTGCAGAGCACAGAACCTCCCCGCCTTGGACCCTACTCAAAGTATTTCTGGCTTGAAGGACTTTTCTGAGCTGGCCCAGAATCCTTTGCATGCCTAATCAGGTTTTGGAGAAGGCCTTTAGTGGACGGCCTTTTTGGACTTTTGGCAAAAAGGAGTGGTCGGCAGAGTTCTGGAGTTGGGGGTCAAGAAGAGCTCACTTCCAATTTGTCCTCTGACACCGCCTCACTGAGTGATCCCCTTTCTGAAACTCAGTATCCTCTTCTATAAAATGGCAATGAGAATACCTTTAAATGCTTCTCTGCCTTACAAGGCGATTGTTAGCCTTAAGTAAGATACTGTGTGTAAAAGTGCCTTAGAAACACTAAAGTGCTATGTCTTCAGCGAATAGGTAGCCAGCATGGTGTAGTCAACAGAAAGCTAGTCTCAGAACCCAAAAAACCTGGATGTGAGTCCTTCCTTTGACACAGACTGACTGTGGGACTCCAGGCAAGTCCCATAAGGACTGAGAGTTGCAAAATGTTTGTGGTAGCCCTCTCTGTAGTGTCAAGAAACTGGAAACTGAGCGGGTGCCCGTCAGTTGGAGAATGGCTGAATAAGTTATGATATACAAACATTATGGAATATTATTGTTCTATAAGAAATGATGATTTTAGAAAGATCTGGAGGGACTTCATGAACTGATGTTAAGTGAAATGAGCAGAACCAGGAGATCATTGACACAGCAATAACAAGGTTGTACAAAGACCAAGTCTGACAGACCTGGCTTTTCTCAACGATGAAGTGATTCAGGGCAAATCCAATAGACTTAAGATGGAAAATGCCATCCACATCCAGAGAGAGAACCATGGGAACTGAATGTGGATCAAAGTATGATTTTTTTTGTTTGTTTTCTGCTTGCTTTCTTTCTCGTGGTTTTTTCCCTTTTTGGTCTGATGTTTCGTGTACAACAGGACAAATATGAAAATAAGTTTAAAAGAATGGCATATTTTAACTTATATTAGATTGTTTGCTGTCTTAGAGAGGGGACAGTTAAGGAAAGGAGGAAGAAAAATTTAGAATATAGAATCTTAAACAATGAATGTTGAAAACTATTTTATATATATTTGGAAAATAAAATACTATTGATAATAAATTTAAAATTTTAAGTTAAACATTAAAAAATCATTTCCATACAAAGCAGAATATAAAAGATTCATTATATGAAATCATAAATTTTTATTTTATGTCATTTTAAATATATGCATATGTACATGTACATATCCATATATAAGTATAATAAGTTCTATACATTATTTTTTTTAAAAGATGAGAAGTTGCAGAGAAGATTCTGACATACATTGGTGGAGGGAGTTTCTTTCTCTGGGAGTTCCCCATACCAATGAAAGCACAAACCTGTTCCCCTTTCCCTATAAATAGTGATTAGAAATGCTTTGTTATAAGGAAGTAGGGTGGCCTTCCAGGATCAGAGAGGAAGGGAAATGTCAACCACAGAAAAACAAAAGATAGCCACAAAGATATTTTCAGAACAATGACTAGAAATAATACCCATCTAAGGAAGGTAACATCAGGAAGTGGAAATGTGAATCGAAGTGCTGAGAGTCTGAACTGAATTGCCTGTGAGCCGTGGCGTGGGCTCTGCCTCCTGCTGTGGCCTTGGCCTTGTCCCAGGGCCCTCTCTGCAGGTGGTACAAAGCTCCCTTATCTGTGAGATGGAGAGGCTGAACAAAATGTTCTCCCTTCCAGCTTTAACATTCTGTCCAGTGCCTGAGCGCATTTGCCAGAGGTAGGTTGGATTCAGTGGTCTCTGAACTTTTTTCCAATTCAGATATTACAATGTGCTGGTGGGACTTGGCGCCATGTTGTTAGTAAGTGGCTTGGGGTGATTTCTGTTTCATAAAAGTTGCCTACATATGCAGGCGCATACGTGGGTATAGATACGTATACACATAGTGCCCAATAATTAGTCTCAATCGGTGAAACTCGACTGTATTTGGTGCCCAAGGAGGGGACTGATCCTGGCAACTTGCCACTCTTTAGTGACACAGGGAAGAGTTCTTCATCATAGGGAATTACGCTTCTCCTGCTACATTCTGTTTAGGGAACCTTGGACCTCCCCTCTGAGTTTCACTTCCCTCCTTTGTAAAATAATGAAGGGGTCAGACTAGAGGGGCCTTACGTCCTGTGTTCCACAGATACTAGCCAAGGATTTGGGAACTCTAAATGGATCCAGTTGCTGCCATAGTATTATAGACCAAACTCAAAAGTATATATGAAAGGCCACCTTTATTTTTCATCTTAGAGCATCTTACATTTTCCAAAGGACTCATAACAACACAGGGGTGTTCAGAGTGCATACTTTATCATCCCAATTTATATATGAAGAAATTGAGATTTGTCAGAGACTTAAGAGACTTGCTCATAATCACAAAGCTAGTAGATGTCTGAGACGGGCCTTGAATTCGGGTGGCCAGACTCCTAAGACTAGTACTGTTGTGAGCGAACAAGAAGGTTGTCCAGAAGTGCTCATTCATTCATCCATTCATTCATTCATTCACTCTTTCATTCTGTGGGCCATATAATCCATAGTATTAGCACCTAGCAAAATGTGGTAGGTCCATGCTAAGTGCTTATTATATTTGTTGAATTGAAAATGTGTGGCCAGCTCCCCAGGCCGGTGGGTTTACATCCTCGGCCGTGCCGTATCACTAGGTAGTAGTGAAGTCCTTTTGTTGGACTTGGGGCTGAGACGTTGGTCCAAAGCCTTTCTCTTAATACGGAGTGGCTGGATGATCTCGGCTCAGTAAATTCCTTCCTCTCTTGGAGCTTGTTTTTTTTCCTTTGTAGATGGAAGAAATATAACATTTTTAAATCCTATAATCAGTAAATTATAGCACAAGATTGTAATAGAATATCGCTATCTATCTGTAAGCTATGGTGACTAAGCAGAATTCAGAGAAGCACAGGAAAATGATGGGTGGATAAATGTTTAAGTGGATGGACTGATACAAAGTAGAATAAATAGAATCAAGGAAATAGTATACATGACTACAACAATGTAAATATGAAGAACAAAACATAGCAAAGAAAAACAGAATACAGTGTGATTATAATGGCCAAAGTAGGCCCCAGGGAAGGGAATAATAAAGGTACCTCCCTCTCTTCCTTTCAGAGCAGAGGGCCTATGGGTATAAAACATTGTACATCCTGTCAAATGTGGTTGTGTTAGTTTAACTGAACTGCCTTAGTCCCGCTTTCTTTTTTTATTCTTTATTACTGAAATGAAGGTGATATAAAGAGGCAATCAGTAAAAATGATTTTTTTTAACAGATCCTATGGTCAGCTTTGTGAGTCAGCTTTAGTTAGCATTCCCTGCCCATCAAGGCCTGTAAGCACGGGCAAGGACATTTGGCAGCTGTGTCGTGAGAGCCACAGGGTCATCTCCTCAGGGGATGGCTTGGACTAGGCCGTCACGGAGAAAGACTGTGATTCGCCAGAAATAGAGGAAATCCCTCACCTGATCTCGGCTCTATTTACACATACGTGTAAAGCCTTGCACTGAAACCTAATCTTCAGAACCCCTTTGCCTTGAAGCTTCCTGATGGCAGCCCTCTCTGGCCCAAGCCTGATTCTGCCTTCCTCCTTCACTCAGGCTCCCCGGGCCTTTTCTCTTGTGGCTAAAGCTGGTCTTAGGCCTCAGGACAGTGGCCATGAGGTGTGGAACAATAAAAAGAGAATCAAATTCGGGATCAGGTTTTGGATTCAAATCAGTGAGAGCCTTGCCATACACCTAAAAGCCAAAGGCCTGAGAACAAGCTTTCTCTATGTCTTCTCTGGGCCTCCACTCCTATAAAACAGTCTCAGTCACATATGAAGTACTTCCCTCATAGAGTGTGGGCCTAAGGGAAAGATGTCAACTGAGTGATCTCGAGTAAGTCTTTGCTCCTGCCTGAGTCTCAGTTACCTTGTTTATAAAATGTAATGATGGCATACAGGACTGTTGGGAGGAAATGCTCAAGTGTCAGGGAAGTGGGAGTGACTATTGATCACAAAAATATCACTGAATGCTCCGAGGAATCCGTGACCTCGTTGGCGTTGGGTATGTTGCCCATGAACACAGCCAGAAACGCTGGGCCTTCCTATCGCGTCCAGATCTCGTGCACGTCCTCCCACGAGTTCGTCACAATGTGATGGAGCCCCTCTGCCCTTTCTCAGGCCATGCCAAGGGACTCATCGGTTCTCCCTCATTCTCACCATTGTTTCACGTCTCTTTTCTTCCAATTCTTCATATCGCATCTTTGACGGTAGACTCATCTTGCTTCTGTTTGTTTTGCAGCCGACGGGAGCAGAAGTCTGAGCGTGGATTCTCCACCCATGGCTCTCCCACTGTCAGACCCCAATGCGTGGGCCACCGCAATGAATAATCTCAGGATGGCACCATTGGGAATTGCAGGACAACCCATGTTGCCAGGTATACTGCCTTCTGTCATTCTTGCACGTCTGTGTTGGGCATCCCGGAATACAGGATGGGGTACAGAGTAGGGCTCCTGTCTCATTTCTGCCCCTCACTAGCCATGCAGCTCCAAGCAAGCTACATCTCAACCTCAATTCCTTCATGAGTAAAATGGGGAGAACAATCCCTATAGCACCTGCCTCAAATGAGACAACAGCTGTCAGGTCTACGTTCACCTTCAGCTTTCCCAGTCTCAAAGTACACTGGGATTTAGGGGAATTGGCCTGTGTCGATATTGCTCATCATCACCATTTTTGTCATCATTGTCATCGGTTTGACCATGATGACGAGAGTCCTTCTTTTCCTGTGAGATAGTAACTTTTGCCAGCCTTTGACTAAGTAGATGATACGATTAGTATAGATGGTGCCAGAGGGAACCCTGACAGAGGAGCTTTAAAGGGGCAGGGAAGGTGGGCCTAGGGCCGGCTGAGCCAAGTGGCCTCCTTCAGACACTTGGGAAGAGGCAAGCGGGGTCCTTTCTCTGTAACATCCAATAACTGCACATGTTTGTAATGCCCAAAGATCCCACTGTCTGGAGCAGAGCTAAGGCGAGTCATATCGACCGGACCAGATTCTGTGTGAAGCTTTGAAAGTGGGCCAAGTCCCTATCCTCAAAAAACTTAGTCTAGAATGGGAGACTGCATGTAAATAAATAGGCACATACAAGGCACAGACAGAACAGCTGCAAGGTAACCATCGAGGGAAAGGCTTTAGCAGCTGGAAGTGTGCAAGGTCTCTCATACAAGGTGGTGTTGGTTCAGAGGCTTCAAGTAAGCCTGGGACTTTAAGAGGAAGAGGAGGAGTTGTATTTGATTTTAGAGGTAATAGGGCATTCCTTTCAGTGTCCAGACCAAGCTACCATTCTTAGTCACAGCCTAAGATCACATTAGTATTTTCAGCTGCTAGGAGCACACCCTGGAGTCCTATTGAGCCTGTAGCCCACGGAAACCAAGCTAAGGCAAGAAAAAGGAAGCCCTTCCTCGGAGGCTCTTCCAGATGCAAATGTAGCCCCCTCCACATTATGCGTCATAAGGTACCGTTTTGTAAAGTCATCGGCAGCCTGTAAGGTGTCCCCAAGTCTTGTTGTTTAGACCCTTCAGGCATGTGATTTAGGAGCCCTTCAACCTGGCTCCAGGCAGTACCAGTAAACAGGAACTAGAATCCTTCTACCCCCCCCCTCTTACCCCTCGAGAACCAATCAGTCACAAAGCACTAAAGGTTAGAAGTTTGACCTTTAAGACTAGAAGGACCACAGAGATCCACCAGGCCAGTCCCTCCATTTTAGAAATGAGGAGACTTCCCAGAATCCTCCTGTGAAAGGGGAACTTCAAGTCCAGGTGTTGTCTCGTTCAAAATTCTTTGCTGCCACCATGCTGTGGCTTTTCTAAGACAGCTGCATCCCTCTGATATTTATCACAGTGAATACCTAACCAGGAGTTGTACTCTCTGGAGGGGACTTGCATGAGTCAGAGGGTGGCCTGATTGACAGCTCCCCATTCAGCTCTGCTTGGAGCTTCAGTTTTTGGACTCCCACGCTTAGATAATGCCTCATTTTTAAATCCCCATCAGCTAAGTGCATGTGTGAATCCCCCTCAGATTGAGAGATCTGCAGAGTGTGGAATAGTGGACTGGGCCCTGGAGTTGGAGTCAGCTCCAACCTGTGCATGCTGGGGGATCTTGGGTAACTCAGAAAACCCCTCAGAGCCTGCCCTTCCTTACCTGCCCAGTGAAGTTCATAGTACTTGTAATAACCACATCATCACAGGGCTGCTGAGAAGGGGCTTGGGGTAGGATAGAACTATCAGCATTATCATTATCACTGCTAGCTTCTATCTCAATATCATAAGACATTATTCCTGGCTTCTTCCTTTTCTCTTCTCTTTTCTTTCCCTTTTCTTCTCTCCTTTCTCTACTCTTCTCTCCTTCCTCTTCTTTCTCTTCTATTTTCTCACCTTTCTCTTCTCTCCTCTTTTCTCTCCTTTCTCCTTTTCTCTCTTTTCTCTCCTTCCTCTATTGTCCTTTCTCTTCTTTCCCTTCTTTCCTTCACTTTGCTCTCCCTCCACGTGCTCACTAGACAACAGAGGACTTCTCAGTGCTCCCTACTCAGGGCTAGAGAGTTTGGAAGAAAGCCTGGGGGTGGCAAGGGAAAGTAACAGAATCACCACCTGAGGAAGCTCTCAAAGGGACTTCAGAGATGAACATCCTGAAGTGACTCATCCAAAGCCTCCTACCCACGCAGATTCTCTTCTGGAGAAGCAGGAAGTCTTCTGATCTCCAGTCCACAGCTCTCTTCCCAATTTCACACTTGTTCACCTTCATGTTAGCTATTCCCTGGATGTTTCTGGAAATGTTAGCCAGGCACCCATTTCACAGACTCTCAGAGATGTCATCTAGTCCACTCTACACTGGAACAAAAATCGCCTTCTGCCATGCCTGATGGGAGATGGGGGGAATTCACTACCTCCCAAGGTAGCCTTGACTTTGGCTTTTGTTATAAGGAAATTCTCCCTGTCATTGAGCCAACATCTGTGTCTGCAACTTCTACTTCTTCCATATGACAGCCCTTCATAGTACTCGGAAGATGGCTTTCCCAGCCCCTGGGCCCTCTCTTCTCCACTTCCTTCACCTGGTCCTTGAAACACTCTTGATAGACTAGGAGCTAAAGGGTTTTGACAGCCTTCCAGAAAATCACAGAACCCAAGCTTACTTGGGGTGAGCCACAGAGCTCTCATTCTACTCCTTCAGCCCAATCGCAGCCCGTAGTCTTTGGCTTTCTTTCATGGACAGAAGGAGTTGGTTTCCTGGATCCCCTGGTAGAAAGTTTTCAGCACTGAACGTGATTCTCCCATTCTCGTGTGCCCAGATGTTCCGTCTTTGCCCGGTGATCCTTGGTTCTGAAAGTATCTTTGGGGCCTTAGAGAGATAAAACTTTGTCCACAAAACTCACGGGAAAATTCTACTGAGATGCTGAGCAATTTGCACCTTATGTAAAAACTCTCAGTAGAATTTTCCCGTGAGTTTTGTAACAGTTCAAAAGGAATGAAAATCTTTTTTCCAGGATTATGTGACCCATTTTGAATTTTAATCTTCTAGAGAATGCTTTAATTATGCACATAGGCATTCGAACAGCTTCCTTGGGAGCACAAATCCAGCTCACCCGGCTGAAGGTGTCTGGAGAGCTTGGGGGCTGACGACACGTCATGCCTTAGGCCTGCTGTGGCCGGGTGGCCATCATGTGGTCATTTAAGGAACCTGCAGAACAACTTTTTGGGAAGGCAGAGAGGGAGGCCGCCCTGGCCAGCTGGCTCTTTGAAGAGGCCCTGATGATGACTTCCCATTCCCCCAAAGCTCTCCCATCACATGGCCTGCTCAGACAGTACCCTCCTCCTCTGCCCAGCAGGAGTCATTTCCCTGACAGAGAGCAAAGGCCGAGAATGGGACTCAGCAGGCTATTCTATCAGCAGAGGGCCTGACCTGGGTGAACGGAAGAGCTCGGTTACGGACAATGACAGGCAGGGGAGAGAGCCAGGATCAGGAGGGCCTGAACTCACACTAGTTGTGCTACTGCTCCCTAGCCCTGCAATTTTAAAGAAGCAAAGCTTCGGGGCTAGAAGGGATGGTAGAAAGTTGTCTTGGCTAGCCCCTCCTCCCAGTGATCTTTGAATCGCCACATCTAAAGGCCTCTTCTCCATCCTCCTTCTCAGCTTAGTTGAGACCCACACTTGTGCGCACACACCGTACATATACAAACATACCACATTTGTACACATCTCCTACACCCCACCACACAGACCCACATACTCCATCACCCTTACAAACACAAACCAAACATACACAATGCTGTACACGCAGATGCCACTCACACATGCATGCTTAATGCTCTTCCTTCTTCCAGGCTAACCCTTCCCGAGGCTTCTAGGCGATCTAGATGGGGCCTGATCTGTAGCCCTCTCCCCATGTGGGTTGCATCAGAAGAGACCCCAGTTGTTCATGTGACCATAGGCAAAGCTCAATGGGGATCTGAGGGCTGCCCTGTCACACTCTCAGTTGCCAAGAGCCATCTGTCATGTAGTCTGCACCTTCCCAAGTTCCTAGTGCCAGTAAGGCTATAATGCTTCATTGCTTCCTAGACTCTGTCATCTCATTAGTTGGGTATTCCTTCCTCGGAAGCAGATGACAGCCCTTTGATGCCTTAATAGATGGTTTCACGAGTTAGCTGTGATCGAGAAGCATCGTTACCTGGTACATGGCTTCCTAGTGATGAGTTTCTCTCTGCTGAGCTAGGCTAGGCCTGTCAGTTTGGCACCAGGCCCATCCTGAAAGTCTTTCTATCACGGGATCACCTTTCCCCCCCCCCCCCCGATCCGGGACTTTGTTGGCATCGCCTGTGAGAGAGCAGGATTATCTCCTTGTCACCCTGAGGCAAGAGGGGAACATTTCAGTGGAGGCAAACAGCATCACGATAGGCCCCCCCGACGGGATGTCAGGCCAGAGGCTCTGGCTCTCCCCACCTATGGATATCGTGGACAATAGTGGAAAGAGCATCAAAGTCAGGTCTTGATTCTGTCACTTACTGACGAGCTTTGAAACCTTGGCGATCCCTTTGAGCCTCAGTTTCTCTGCTTTGTGTAAAGTGCTTATAAACCATTTAGCATCATGCCTATGTAAGGGAGGAAGAGGACTATTACAGGTAACCTTCCAGTGTTCCCTAGATCACTGGGGCTCCCCATCCCCAGAGATCAGGGACAACAATACAGTGACCTCCTGCCTTTCCTGAGAAACCATCTCCCGAAGGCCCCTACTGAGGACAGGCCCCAATAACATGTGTTTTTCTTTGTCTCCCCCTTCTTTTAGAATTTGATCCAGGTCTTGGAATGATGACGGGAATCCCACCGCTCACACCCATAATGCCGGGTTTGGGCATCGTTCCTCCTCCAATTCCTCCCGACATGCCAGTGGTGAAGGAGATTATTCACTGCAAGAGCTGCACTCTTTTCCCACCAAACCCAAGTAAGGAACTTTCCATAAAATTTCTTTCTCACATGTCTGGATACCTGAGAAATGCTTGGCTTTTCTAAAAGGAATCCCTACCCCAGACCCTCATAAGGTGCATAGGCGCTTACCCTTGCTACAAGGGGCAAGTGAGACAGGCAGAATGACGAATGGATATTATTTTAGGCTTTCTGGATCTAAGGATGGCTAGTACCTTTTTTAGGCTTTAACACATAAAGCTGTCTTCATGATTTTAAATGAATGGTAAGGAAAACCTTTTCTTTGGCTACAGAGAGAAATAATCGATAGAGTGGTCAGTGAAACATTTCGTTCGGTGTAATAACTCCTCCTTGTAGTCAGTAAGCATTGATTAAGTACCATCTGCATGCTGGTGTTTTGCTAAGTGCTAGAGATCCAAAAATCCACAAAAGATAGTGTCTGATATATACAATGTATACAACAGACAGTTCCCTGCGCTCGGGGGCTCCCGGTCTAAGGTCAGCCCACGTGTCAGTACTGGACGCATTTGGTCTTTATGCACTTACCCAGTGCACGTAAGAAAAGATACATAGTGTTAAACCAATCAGTCTTCAATTTTACTAATATCAGAGTACAGATATCTATCGTGGGATGTGACTCTAGTATCTTCAAATTCAGGTGACAAAGGCTGAAAGCCATGTCAGTGGCTAGAAAGCCAATCTCAGTCAGGACCTGGGTTCAAGACCGCCTTGTGACCTGTTGTCTGTGCGATCTGTGCCCCTGGTCATTCTCTAAGTCACAGGAATGGTGCTGAGCTGCATGTTTATAGTTTTCTCACCCAGAAAATCACAGGTGTAAACTAACCAACAAAAAGAGTTGGCCAGTTCCTAGGCCGTCTCCTGCAATGGCTGGTGAGACATGTAGGTAACGGGCGGACATGCGTCTCCTGGCAAACACCACGTATCGTTCTGCAAAGATACGATATGAGGTTAAACTGCTAATTCACTGGAATGAAGGAAAAAGGAGGCTGCATCACAATAGGGTTTCCTTAGGAGAAAATCAGAGTTTGGCCTTTCCCTCAAAAGGGGGCTGACATCAATACAACAAGCATTTATTAAGTGCCTACTATGTGCCAAGATTCAGGTGCTGGGGATGCAGAGACAAACTGAAACAGGCCGGGCCCTCCAGGAATTTGCTTTGTATGTTACATGGTATCCAATTGATCTTTCAGAATATCTGTGGTTTTAAAAGATGGTTTTTTTCCCTCCTAACCAAACCCCAAATCAGATGCATTATGGGCCCAGCCATGTGACAGAGTGACTGGCCCACCTCCTTCTGCAGTCACTCACACTCTCAGGGATGGCTTTGATGCCCCTTGTCAAGAGTGAGTCTTTTCTGGTGACATATGTCCACTCATTTAGGTCTAATTCAGGCTCCATGGAGGCCATAGTCCCACGGCAATCCTGAGATTCACCTTCAATTTGCTTTCAGAGTTTGTTCAGTTGTTTGGTCTCGGCCTGTGATTGCATTGGAGCAGTGACCTCCTGGAGTGACATGGGGGATGACCAGTGCAAAGAGGGGAGCCTGGGAATGGAGGCAGGAAGAGGTGGAGCTAGAGAAAGGGAGGAGGCAGGAAGAGGCGGAGCCAAGGGAGGGAGGAGGCAGGAAGAGGCAGAGCCAAGGTGAGGAAGAAGCAGGAAAAGGCAGAACCAGGGGAGGGAGGAGGCAGGAAAAGGCGGGGCTAGGGGAGGAAGAAGGCAGGAAGAGGCAGAGCCAGGGAAGGGAGGTGGTAGGAAGAGGCAGGGCCAGGGAAAAGAGGAAACAGGAAGAGAACCCCAGCTAACATTTCCTTCTGCACCCTCATTCAAAGGGTTAGTATTCCTGGCACTTTAAGACATTGTTTTTTGCTGCTGTTTTGATAGTGTTCTCTTTTTCCTGGGTCAAGACAATATTTAGCATTCGTTTTTGCAAGATTTTGCCAAATTTTTTCCCTCCCTCCTTCCTTCCCTCCCTCTTCCTAAAATGGTACACAATTTGATAAAGGTTTCACGTGTGCCATCCTGTAAAACGTATTTCCCTATTAGTCACAGTTGTGAACGAAGAAACGGGTCAAACAGGAAAAAGCTTAAAAGAAAAGTAGGCTTTGAGCTGCATTCTGAGGCCATAGGATCTTTATTTGGTTATGGAGAGCGTTTTCCTTTGTACTTGTCTTGGAGCACTGTGTTGATGACAAAAGCGGAGTCGTTGTAAGTCACATAGCTGACCGTGGTACGGTGTTGTGGATACGGTGTACGGTGTTCTCTTGGTTCTGCTCGTTTCACTTTGCATTGAAAAACTCTCTAATCTCTATCTTGCCTCAGTTTCTCCAGCATTAGAGCATCTGCTCACACGGGTCTTTCTAGGTTTTTAAGACAAACATTGCTAAAGATTGTGGTGCCTCTGTAATACCCTGAGAGGTAGGTTTAAGGGGGGAGGGGCAGTAATTTTCCTGCCCGTTTCCACAGATGAGACGGGTATCAGGTTCAGATATGAACACAAGAGTGACCGTGAGGGGAAATAAACTTCCTGGAAGGGGCTGAACCAAGGTAGGGGGTCTTAGGGAATTGCCAGGACACATGGTGTTAAGTGACTTGCTCAGGACCATACCACCAGTATGTATCCGGGGTAGGATTTGAATCCATGTGTCTCCTGACGCTGGCCATGCCCCGTGGGCTTGAATATCTTTGCAATGTGTCTGATTGCTCAGCAAATAGCTTAGAGAAAACTAGAGTTCATTTTCTTCCCAGCTTTTGGGATCTAAGCCCTGTGAACAGGGAGCCTAGATGAACGTTCATGATTCCTGCCTGTTTCGTTTCTGCCTTTGTACCCCAGGACCAGGTTCCTTGCACCTAGTAGGTACCTGATAATGTCCATTTGCCATGGAGAAAACATTAGGAAGCAGGTTTTAGTTGTTGGCTGGATGCCCAGGAGCCCAAGATCTGGAGCAGAAAAGGCCCCTGAAACATCCAGTCAGCATTGTCCTACCCAGCTTTACTGCTGACAAGGGCCTGAGGCCTTCTGAAGCACCCCACCTCCCACCCGCGTTTTACAGAGGAGGAAATTGTTGCACAACAACTTATCCAAAATCACAGAGCTAGTAAGGGGCCGGGCTGGACTTCTCCACAGCTGCTACATTATATTAGCTCCTTGTCTGAAGGTGAGAAGAGCAAGCCCCCCAGGTAGAAAGTGATTCATTGTGATCAAGGGGGAGATTAACATAGAAAGCAGGGTGAGACTTTAGGGATCTTCTGAACCGTCCCCTTCATTTTACATTTGGGGAAACTGAGGCCCAGAGAGCATTCCTCCTCAGTAAATTGTGTAGATCTGGAAGATTCCTTGGAGGCCATCTAGTCCAGTGAGGAAGTCGAGGCCCAGAGAACATGAATGCCTTGCTCCAGGTGGTATAGGTAGTGAGCATGAGACAGGTTTCATACCCATAGAGGAACATAGGGTGGGAACCCAGGGCCCCCGCCCCCATCCAACACTGTTTCTATCACTCCCCGCTGCCTTCCACTCCAGAGAGCCTGAGGGTGGCCACAGTAAGGTGGGGGAGTTTGGAATGTCTCCTGTGGTTCTGGACTCTCTCCAGGAGTTAGCCCAACTCCACCTGTCCAGGGCTATTGATTTTTTTCAGAGAATAGACACTGGAAAGGCCAGTAGTGAGGGAAGTGCCCAGGATCCAACTAGCTGCTCCCCAGGGCTGGCCATTGTGTTCAGGGGCTCTAGAGTCTAAAGACCCCACTTCGAATCCTGCCTTATGACCCGAGGCAAGTCCTACCCTTCCTCGGGCCTCAGTTTCCTCCCTTGTAAAGTCAGAGGGTTGGACCAGATGGTCTCGGAGGCCTCTAGTCTCTCTAGATCAAAAATCTCATGACCCTGACACACCTCTCGGCCCTCAGTGTGCTTATTTTTACAGAGGAGAGATCTGAGGCTCAGAGAAGTTGAATAATTTACCTAGGGTCTCACAGCAAGTAATATCAGGGCAGGATTCTAACCCAGGTCTTTTGGACCTCATGCAGTGTTCTCTCCACTATACTCTGCTGGCTATCATAGACAGCTTCATAGGATTTAGAGCTGAAAGAGACCCCCCAAAGGTCATCTTGTTCGCTACATTCATTTTTACAGATGAGGAAACTGAGGCCAGAGGAGAGAAAATGGCTTGCCTAAGGACACAGAGGTAGTAAGCAGTAGAGGCAAGATTTGAATCCAGGCTCTTAAGACTTACTAAGAGTCAGTACTCTTTTTTTTTTTTTTTTGTCAATACTCTTTCTGCTGTGTCACATTGTCCCCTTTTTCCTGCCCTCCTGCCCGCCACCTTGGTTGTAAGTAAAGGGGTTGGGTCAGGTGACCATTAAAGTCCCCTGTGGTTCTAATACTGTCTAAATCCTAAATTCACATTTTTCTTCTTTGGGCCTCAGTTTCCCTTTCTGCAAAATGAAGTTAGGCTAGATGGTCTCCTATGTAGAATACGAGTTACATTTTCCTGTCCCCAACACTCCAGAGTAGTGCCTGGTGTGTTTAATATTTGCTTATTGAGTTCAGTTGAGTTGTCTCTAAGGAGCCTGCCAGTTCTGATTCTCTGTAATCCCCAAATTCCAGGCATTGTGACATTGCCTTTTTGGGGGGTCATGTCTAGGAATATGGAGAGAGTCATCTTCTTCCTCCTCTACTGGGCTGGCTCCATTAAAGAGAAAGGAAATGGACTATCCATAAAGATTCCCCAGTCTTCTACTTTCCCTGAATCATTGGAGATCACATTAAGCCACATCTGATCTCCCATTGATTATCTAGATCGAGATCTCCTATCTTGGACTAGTTAGTAAAATCATCTGAAAGACTTCTCATGATGTAAGCCGGAGCCAGTCTTCTGGGGGGGGTCTCTGAGGCGCCAGCGTTTTTCTCCCTTTCACTCATTCTAGTGGTCCCCACTCATCTCCTGAAGCAGGCTGCCAAGACATGCCTAGTTTCTGGTAGAAGCTCTTCCCTCCCCTGGCATTACTGGAGATGACCGCTACCCGTGCCCTCGGGAGGCGATCTGAGCTCCTCTGCCAGCCCCATCACCATCCCGGTCATCCCACAGGCCCTTGGCCCCCCTACTTGGTGAAGTTCCTGAGGGCTTTTGGATTTATTTTGGGTAGAAAGTCATCCCAATAATTTTCTCACTTCTTCATTTGGGTGGAATGGGAAGAGCCCTGGATTTGGAGTCAGTGAGAACTCTCTACTACTTAATAGCTGCGTGACCCTGGGGTCCTGGGACAAAGGCACTGGCCCTCTCTCCTTCAGTCCCTTAAATGATCCGATATTAATGACTCTCCAGTAAAAGGGCTTATCCCTTATAGGCAGAGACTGAAATCAGGCTTGAATCATCTGCCCCCAGGAAGGAAAAGGAATCACTGGTACCGTGGACCCAACTTCAGAGCTGCTCCCCATGGCACCAGCCCCATCTAAATCCCGCCATCCAAATCCCACCATCCAAAGTGGGCTAGAGTTTAGAAAAGTCACTCGAAAGTTTCCAGTAAGGCAGCCTTTGCATTTGAGATATTGTTACTTGTTAACCCACCCTAGAGGAATCACTTCTTCTCCGGGGCCTCAGTTGCCTTTTCTGTAAGTTAAGGGGGTGGATCATCAGGGGATCTTAATCTATTTTTATGCCACGAGCACCTTCATAGAAGAAAGTTATGCATTATACTGAAGTACTTATCCAAATAGCAAAAGTTCTCAGTTCAGTGACCCCTAGAAATCTAAACACACACTTCAGGTTAAGGATGGTCCCCAAGGTCCCTTTGACCAGTTCAAATGGAATCACACACTTCCCCCCCACCCCTCCCCCACCTGTAATGCCATTCTTAAGTGATTTTATATTAGTGGCTCTATGTGAAAAGTTCTGGAGTTACCTAGTTACCTGAAACTGGAAGCTCCTCTTCTCCAGTACTTAGTTAGCAGAGTGCCTGGCATATAGTAGGTACTTAATAAATATTTACCAACTAATTGAGACACGCATAGATTGAATTAAAGCTAAAATGACTATTTTATTGTTAAAAACAAAAACACAAACACCACAGTTCGGCTTAATTTAAGGTAATTTAATAGATCGCTCCAGTAAGGAAGGCCCGAAAATACCCAGGAAAGAATGCTCATAAATGTAAACGTCTTGTCCTAGTCCCATCATCCCCTCCACCATCTAACGCTCCCTGGAGGCCATTTATGAGGGCCTGAGGCCACCTAGGAAAGGCCAATAAGTTGGGCATCCCTCTAAGTCTTCCGTCTCCTCCACCAGCAAACGCTCCCCGTCTTCTGTTCGAGAAGGGCAGTGGTCCCCCGTGATGACGGTTTGGGGAAGGCACTGTTTCTGCTCTGTCTTCTTCTCCACCACCTGGAACTCTCAGGCCGTTCTCAGGAGGGGCTCGGAAACACCTTGGCCTGGCCGCTGGAACGGGCAGTGGTCTTGCTCCAGCATCGCCTCTACCATCAGCACCATTCCTCAGGGAGCGCTGGAGATGTAGTATCCGGAGGCGGCCGTTGGGCCGGGGTGCCTCTGGCCCGTCTCCTGTGCCGGCCCTCTCCTCTGCTGACACCATCTCAGAAGTTCGAAGGCCGTTTGTGAAGGGTTCGTTTGTGAAGGGTACGAGGTGAGGGCGATGCTGCTGCCCTTTTACCCAGTTCCCTGCCTGTAGTGCCTTCGAGGCAGTCAAGGGGCTGCTTTGTTAGGGCCCACATTACTATGGTGACTTAGGTCACTATATCAACATTACATGGCACAAACAGGCAGCTCAGAATTTTGAGGTCAGCTCACTCTCCCTGCTCTCTCATTGGCTGACTAGCTCATCCCCTTTGTCTAGCCAAGCCCTCCCCCTGTCATGCTAGGTAGGGGGCCCACAGTTTCCAGGATTACAATTTAAAAGCGTGAGAATTCAAATAACGTGCGACCGTATGTGACCGCGATCGGTCATTTGTACTAATTAATCACGAGCTCCTTGTGTACCCTCTTATCCTCTCATCCCCTTCCCAGATCACTTCTATTCCTTCTCAGTCTGGCCTGGCACTGTCCTATCCTACTTCAGTTTCCATTTCAACCCTGCTACTTTCTGCTGGGCCTCAGTTTCCTCATCTGTAAAAGGAAGAGGTTGGACTTCGAAGGTCCATTTCAGCTCAAAATCCATGATCTAATAATAATAATAATATTTATGTAATGCCTGCCATGTGCTGAGGCCCACTAGTGGTTCAGCAGGTAGAGCATCCAGCCTGGAGTAAGGAGTTTGAATCCAGCTTCAGACTTTTACTAACTTTGTGACCCTGGGTAAATCACTTCACCCTGTTTGCCACAAATTTCCACACCTATAAAATGAGTTGGAGAAGGAAGCGGCACACCTTTCATATCTTATCCCTAATGGGGGTCACCAAGAGTTGGGCAAGACTGAAAAGTGACCATGATAATAATCTCTTATTACTCTTCTTCATTCATCCTCCTGTTCTTCATTTCTGTCTGTTGAAAATCTCCTCCTTCAAGACCCAACTCCTGTCCCCATCTCCTCTCTGAAATCTTCCATGATTTCCTCACCTGAAAGCAACCTTTCTTCCCCACTGGCTTTATTAGAGACCTTTGTCTGGCGCTCCCTTGATAAGGCTTTAGTGTTTTCATCTTGGTGGGCCTCCTAACTACCGGCCTCCTGCATCTCCTAAGAGTTGTTTAAATGTCTTATGAATTGATTTGGGAAATACAAGAGCCTGGGACACTTTGGGACCCTTAGCAAGCCGCTTTCCCACTGTCTAACTCAGTTTTCTCATCTGTAAAATGAGGATAATAATAGCAGCTACCCCTCGGAATGTTGCCAGGATAAAACGAGAACATATTTGTCAACTTTAAAGTGACTCTGTACATGCTAGATGTTATTATTATTATTATCATCTCCATCCTCATCACCAGCATTATGGAAATAGGCCTCCATTTAGCTTCCAATGAAACCAAGAAGGTTCTGGTTTCAGGTCTTAGCTCTGCTGTTTGCACCAGCAACATGACTGTGAGAAAGTCACTTCCCCCTCCCCCCCAATACAGCTTCCTCACCTATCAGATGAGGGTGGACGGACGGGTGCAATATCAGCTTAGGTGACGTCTAAAATCATTCTCAGCTCTAAGCCAGTGAGACTTGGGGAGACGCCCCTATCGGCTGCCCTCGGCTTCCTCATTTACAGAAGGGCCAAGGGCTTTAAAAATCTGTAGCCGAATGCTGGCAAGAGCTAAATGAAAAGCTAGGATTACGCAAAATCAATCCTTGCAGATCTAAAAGCCACATCCAGAAAACCTAGTAACCCACACGCCTCTTCTTGATGAGCGACAATCAAGAATTTTGACTAGAAACACTCTGATACCTGTAAACAGTGGCAAGGGAATCGGCAGGCTTGACAGCCATTGAATACTGCCTGAGTGGGTAGAGAATGCATTGTGAAGCAGAATTATCTCCTAAAGCAGATTCAGAGTGACTCAGTTCGGCAAACTTCTCTCACCAGAGTTAGCAATTTTCCCTAAAAAAGCTTGCTTTCTTCATTCATTCACTTTTAACAGCCATTAATTAAGCGCCTACTGCGTGCCAGGCTCATCCAAAATGTCTTCGAACCCTTCTCTTCTTTCCAGATCCAATTCAATTGCCACCTCTTCCCTGAAGCTTTCCCTGATCCCCTCACCCGAAAGCAGTCTCTCTTCCCCTCTTGTTTATTAGAGGGCTTTGGCACTCCCTTTTCCTCCTCACCTGTTCCTGCAGGTAGAAGGAAAGCTGAGTGCAAGGCTAACCCAATGGGCTGAGTGAAGGCCCAATACTGCCCCCCCACACACACACAGTGTGTGTATTTGCCTTCATGGAGCTTGCAGTTTAGCAGTGGGATAAGACCCCAACCCAAATGACTGTGAGACAGTGTGTTAGAAAGGGCCTAAGTGCTATGTGAGCTCAACTATTTAGTAAACACCTAGGGTGGGGAACAAAGATGATTATCAAGACTCACTTTCTACGCCATTTTGGCCTGTTGGCCTCTTCTGCCTTATGATTAGGACCAGATGATTCTCTCTGGCTTTTTAAGTGTTCTGACACACTATAATTTGCTTTGAATCATTGTGTAAAGACACTTGGAGCATTTGCTGCGAGAGGTTGGGCAAGTTCTTGCCTTTCCTCCGCCATCTTGGCTCCACCTCCCTCCCATGAGATTGTCAATAGCCTGCTAACACATCATCAAAAAGAAGTTTCTTTAAAAAGTTTCTTAAATCAACAAATATGATAAGTACCTACTACGTGCCGGGCACAATTCTAGGGGCTCTGGATACAAACAAGGATGTTACGGGGTTGATAAAAGTAAAGCACTGTAGAAATGCCAGTTGTTGTTATTGTTGTTGTTGGCTCTATCAGTCTGGCAGCTGATAGAGCAGTGGACAGAGCATTGAACTTCAGAGTCTGGAAGTCCAAAGTTCAAATCTGGTTTCAGACGCTTACTAGCTATGTGACCCCGAGAAAGTCTTCTAACCTCTCTGCCTCGGTTTGCTCCTCTTCACAGCACTGACTTTCGAGGGTTATTGAGAGGATCAAATAAGATAACATTGATACAGTGCCTAGCACATTTCCCCTCCCACTTGATTTTCTAGAACTTTAATGCATACCAGCAGGAGTGGGAGGATGGGTAGAGGAAGAGGGGAAGGGCATTCTGGACCAGGGAAACTCACAAGCAAACAGTGAGAGGTGGGGAAAGCACAGAACGTGTACCACAGACAGAAGGTGAGAGAGTTTGCCTGGAGCACAGAGGACCCAGACAGGAGTAACGGAAAGGTAAGGCTGGCAAGGTAGGGAAGAGCTGGATTGTGGAAGGGCAGATTTTTTTTTTGTAGACAGCCACGGATGGGACGTCCTTTCCCGTGCTTTAGGATCGGCAACAGGGCAAGGCTTGTGGGAGGAAAACAGAGCTGGTTTTATGCTTTGGTTGATCTGGAAAATAAACTGGATGAAATCATGGCCAGAAGACTTAGCGGAGAAGGGACGTGTTCTTAAGGGGAGGAAAAAAGCTTGTCCAGATTCACACACCTCTCACATAACAGAAAGAGACCTGGAATCCATCTCCTAATTCATACTTGGCAGCTTTTTGATGCTCACAGAGTCGCTGAATTTCAATCAAAGGGCTCTTGGAGACTATCTGGGCCGATCCTCTCATTTTACAGGTGAAGAACTGAGACTGTTAAGGTGAAATTACTTGCCCAGAGTCACACAGGTAGGGAGAAATAAATGACTGGCACCTCTTTGAGACCCCTTTTCATTCTGAGATTCTGCAAATCCACACTGCAGCTCCCAGTGGACACTGGGGTCCAATCCTTGTGAACTCCTTGGTCCCCAGAGGGGCCCGTCCTGAGCATCCGTTTTCATTCCGACCACTTTTTTCCTTTCTTTGTAGATCTTCCACCACCCGCAACCCGGGAAAGACCCCCAGGTTGCAAGACAGTTTTTGTAGGAGGTCTGCCAGAGAATGGAACGGAGCAGATCATCATGGAAGTATTTGAGCAATGTGGAGAAATCATCGCTATTCGAAAAAGCAAGAAAAATTTCTGCCACATTCGCTTTTCTGAGGAGTTTATGGTAGACAAGGCCCTCTACCTCTCTGGTAAGTATCTGCGGCCCATGATTGTGGCCGCTGGTCACAGAGTATGGGGGAGTGTAGCGGGGGCGTCCACCCGTCTGCTCGCGGGGATGGTTTATGGGACGTTTTCCGATTCCTCCTCCGGGGTTCCTTCCGGCTCGTTGGCCTGACCAGCCACTTTCCCCCTGCTTGCACGTTCAACTCCATGCAGCACTCACTAACTCCTATCGACATCTGGGAGATTCACATTAGAGGCAACATGATACACTAGAACCCCAAGTCCATATCCCAGCTCTGCCACGTGCTAGCTTGTGTGATCTTGGCTGAGTCCATTTCCCTGTTGGGTCTCAGTTTCTTAGAAGGAGGAGTTGTCACATTTCAGGAAGAACATTGGTAAGTTAGGGAGCATTTATAAAAGTGACAAGGCGAATAAAGAGCTTTGAGATCCTGCCATCTAAAGATCCATCGAAAGGATCTGGGATGGGATGTTTGAGCCGGCAAAGAGATGACTCTGGGGGATGTGCCAGCTGCCATCAAGCATTTGAAGCAGGGAGGGAAGGTGCCGGGAAGCAAAAGGAAAAACCTCCTTCTGGAAAAAGTATCCCTAAGTGGCCCTGGGGAAATGGGGGCCACCCCTCAGCAGAGGGCCCCAAGCACAGGCCTGGTGCCCATTTCCTGTGGATGAGACTTTTGTGATCATCCTGCCAAGAGCCTGAGGTCTTTTTTGAACCCAGTAGCCTCAGAGGCCTATTGTCATCCGCCTTTAGAGGTGGAAGGAACCCTGGAGATCTGGCTGGATGTTGTGTGGGAGTTAATAAAAGTCACAGAGATGTAGTGAAATGAAGGGAGGACTTTTAAACAGGAGTTCCAGGTCGGAATCCTGGCTCTGGCATCAGTTAGTCATGTGGACTAACTGCCTTGGAAGCAAGCCTCTGAGACTGAGTTTTTTCATCTTTAAGATGAGGATGATGCTGTTCATACTCCCTCCCAAGCACTGGAGAAACCAGTCTTTTTGTGCGTTGATGGTTATTCTTACTCCGCAAAACTTCCCAGATTCTGCAGATCCTCGTCAGTGGGTTCCAGTTCTGTGCTGAGCTGCTTCCCCCCCCCCCCCCTTTCCTTCCCGGCTCTGACCATTAGGATACCGCATCCGCTTGGGCTCAAGCACCGACAAGAAGGATACCGGCCGTCTTCATGTGGATTTTGCCCAAGCTCGGGATGACTTATACGAATGGGAGTGTAAGCAGCGCATGATGGCCCGAGAGGAGCGCCACCGCCGCCGCATGGAAGAGGAACGCTTCCGTCCTCCATCTCCCCCGCCTGTTGTTCATTATTCAGACCACGAATGCAGCGTTGTAGCTGAGAAGCTAAAAGGTAAAGGTTCTTCTTATGCGTGGACATCTTCCTCTTTCGTAAAAGTACATGGTGTACTAGAACCCTGAGTTCTAGTACCCAAGAACTAGAACCCGAGTAAAGAACTTGATCTTAAGGACACCCAATCTCATTCGCTTTCCCCTCCCAAAATCACGTCACTCTTTGACTCACAAGTCTGCAGTGGCTCCCTGTTTTTTCTTGAGTTCTGTTCAGGCTCCTCCACTCAGCATTTAAGGCCCTCCACAACCTGGTACCAGCCTGCCTTTCCATTTCAGTCTCCCTTTAGTGCTACAGCCTGTATACTCCACCTGTGCTGGACAACACTTTTATTAACGTTATGAATTAATTAAACGAAGTGACTTTGTTCACACTTTGCTGTTAATGATGGAGATGCTAATGATGGTGGCTGTTTGCGGGCACTTTTTGGGCCCTCTTTCACCATCCTTTCCCAGTTACTAGAATGGCTTCCCTTTACTTTCTCACCCCTTATTTTACAGTAAGTTTGCCCTGAAGGGGTAGCCTGTGATAATGTATAGAAAGCTAGGCCCAAGTTCAAGTCTTGCCTCTGACACACTCTGCTGGTGTGAACTTTGTCAAGTCACTTAAGTCCTGATCCAAAAGTTTCCCGTACCAATGCCTTATACCTATCCCTGTACCTGCACCTTAAAACCAAATTAGAAAAAGCCCTCCCGGAGCCCTTCCAGGGTGGGTTTTTTTCCAGAGGTAGGGAATTGGGCTTAAGTGACTTGCCCGAGATGACACAGTTAGCATCTGAGGCTGGACTTTAACTCGGGTCCTCCTGATTCTAGGGCTGGAGGGCTATCTGCAGCAGCGCCATGTAGCTGCCCCTATCCTTTCCAATGTTGAAAATGACCTTCCTCCTCCGGCCTGCTCCTCACTAGGTATGTGACATTGGACAGGTCACTGAAGTACTTTGACTCCCCAGTTTTCCTCATCTGGAAGATGATGGCACTGGGTTAGGTGATACTGAAGGTTCTCTCTCTCTCTAGCTTTCTTACCTTTCATCGAGTTAGTCCCATGGCATGCCCTGGCTAATAGATCGATAGCTGATATTTATATCATCCCTCTTATGTGCCAGGCTCTACCAGTAGGCTCTCGGGTGATGCTCACAATAACCCTGGGAGGTAAATGCGGTTATTATTCCTATCTTACAAATGAGCAGAGTGCAGCAGGCTGAAGTGACTTACCCAGGGTCAGACAGCTGGCAAGTGTCTGAGAACAGATCTGAACTTGGGTCTGACTCAAATATGTACATACATACACACATTCACACACGCGCTCACACATAGATACACAGACACACAATCACACAGATACAGACACAATCACACAGATACACAGACACACAGAGACACACAATCCCACATTTACACAGACACACACACACACAATCACACACACAGAGACAATCACACAGATACACAGGCACACAATCACACAGATACACAGACACACAATCCCACAGATATACAATCACAGAGACACGCAATCACACAGATACACGGACACACAATCACACACACAGACACACAATCACACAGATACACAGACATACACAGACACACAATCACACAGATACAGACACAATTACACAGACACACAATCACACAGATACACAGACACACAGAGACACACAATCCCACATTTACACACACAATCACACACACACAATCATACAGATACACAATCACACAGACACACAATCACACAGATACACAGACACACAGAGACACACAATCCCACATTTACACAGACACACAATCACACACACACACAATCATACAGATACACAATCACACAGACACACAATCACACAGATATACAATCACAGAGACACACAATCACACAGATACACAGACACATAATCACACACACAGACACACAATCACACAGATACACAGACACACAATCACACAGACACACAATCACACAGATACACACAGACACACAATCACACAGATACACAGACACACAATCACACAGACACACAATCACACAGATACACAGACACACAATCACACAGATATACAGATATACACACAGACACACAATCACACAGATACACAGACACACACACAGACACACAATCACACAGATATACAGACACACACACAGACACACAATCACACAGATATACAGACACACACACAGATATACAGACACACACACAGACACACAATCAAACAGATACACAGACACACATATAGACACACAATCACACAGATACACAATCACACACAGACACAATCACACAGATACACAGACACACAATCACACACATACACAGATACACAGACATATGCAGACACACAATCACACAGATATACAATCACAGAGACAATCACACAGATACACAGGCACACAATCACACAGATACACAGACACACAATCCCACAGATATACAATCACAGAGACACGCAATCACACAGATATACAGACACACAATCACACACACAGACACACAATCACACAGATACACAGACATACACAGACACACAATCACACAGATACACAATCACACACAGACACAATCACACAGATACACAGACACACAATCACACACATACACAGATACACAGACATATGCAGACACACAACAATCACAGAGACAATCACACAGATACACAGGCACACAATCACACAGATACACAGACACACAATCCCACAGATATACAATCACAGAGACACGCAATCACACAGATATACAGACACACAATCACACACACAGACATACAATCACACAGATACACAGACATACACAGACACACAATCACACAGATACAGACACAATCACACAGATACACAGACACACAATCACACAGAGACACACAATCCCACATTTACACAGACACACAATCACACACACAGAGACACACAATCACACACACAATCATACAGATACACAATCACACAGACACACAATCACACAGATATACAATCACAGAGACACACAATCACACAGATACACAGACACACAATCACACAGACTCACAATCACACAGATACACAGACACACAATCACACAGATACACAGACACGCAATCATACACACAATCACAGATACACACAGACACACAATCACACAGATACACAGACACACAATCACACACAGACACACAATCACACAGACACACAATCACACAGATATACAGACACACACACAGATATACAGACACACACACAGACACACAATCACACAGATACACAGACACACATACAGACACACAATCACACAGATACACAATCACACACATACACAGATACACAGACATATGCAGACACACAATCACATAGATACACAGACACACACACACAATCACACAGATACACACACAGTCACACAGACACACAATCACACAGATACACAGACACACAATCACACAGACACACAATCATACAGATACACAATCACACAGATATACAATCACAGAGACACACAATCACACAGACACACAGATATACAATCACAGAGACACACAATCACACAGACTCACAATCACACAGACTCACAATCACACAGACACACAATCACACAGACACACAATCACACAGACACACAATCACACAGACACACAATCACACACAATCACACAGATACACAGGCACACAATCACACAGACACACAATCACACAGACACACAATCACACAGATATACAATCACAGAGACACACAATCACACAGATACACAGACACAATCACACAGACACACAATCACACAGACTCACAAACACACAGATACACAGACACACAATCACACAGATACACAGACACACAATCACACAGACACACAATCACACAGACTCACAAACACACAGATACACAGACACACAATCACACAGATACACAGACACACAATCACACAGACACACAATCACACAGATATACAGATACACACACAGACACAATCACACAGATATACAGACACACACACAGACACACAATCACACAGATATACAGACACACACACAGACACACAATCACACAGATATACAGACACACACACAGACACACAATCACACAGATACACAGACACACATACAGACACACAATCACAGAGACACACACAGAGACACACACATAGACACACAATCACACAGATATACAGACAGACACACAATCACACAGATAAACAGACACACATACAGACACACAATCACAGAGACACACACACAGACACAATCACACAGATACACAGACACACAATCACACAGATACACAGACACACAATCACACACATACACAGATACACACAGACATACGCAGACACACAATCACACAGATACACAGACACACACACAGACACAGACACACAATCACATAGATACACAGACATACACACAGACACAATCACAGATACACAGACACACAGATACACAGACACATAATCACACACATACACAGACACATACAGACACACAATCACACACATAGACAGACACACACAGACACAATCACACAGATACACAGACACATACAGACACACAATCACACAGATACACAGACACACAATCACACAGACACACACACAGACACACAGATACACAGGCACAGAGACAGACAATCACACAGAAACACAGACACACAATCACACAGATACACAATCTCAGACACAATCACACAGATACACAGACACACAGACACACACACAGATACACAGACTCATACCCACACAGATATGCAATCTCACACACACACACACACACACACACACACACACACATACACACACACCTCTTCCTGAATTCAAATCTATTTTGAACACGTAGTAGTAGTGGTGCAACCTTGGCCAAGTCACGTCACCCTTTCTGCCTCAGTTTCTTCATCTGAAAAATGAGCTAGAGAAGGAAATAGCAAACCACTCCAGGATCTTGTCCAAGAAAATCCCAAACGGAGTCATGGACACCACTGGAAATGAATGCCTAAACAACAGAAATTTGCGTGCATTCTATTTCTCTGGTAAATTGTAATCTCCTTGGGCAGGGACCCTGGCTTGTCTAAGTTTTATTTCTTCTCCAACACCGCACTCACTGTGCTCTGCACACACTTGGCACCAACTGAAAGTTTCTTGAATGCTTTTCTTACAGAAACGAGTAAGTTCCTTGCCCTCTTGCAAGAGGGCTACAGACTTCTGGCTCCTTTAATTCCCGGTAGATTATAGCTTGTGAGTGAAGGAGAAGCAGTGGTCCTATGGAAAGAGCAGCTCCCTCTCAAAGTGCTTATAGAGAAAGCACCTCTGCAACCTTAAACATAGAGAAATGGGAGGTTTTTCTTAGAGGCCTTCAGATAGAAACAGAGAACCTGAGAATTTCAAATAGAAGACCAGAGAGCTGGTTTTCAGGCTGGGGGCCCCAATCCAAGGTCCCTGCTGCAATAATAACACACTGGGGCCATGTGAGTCCGTGCAAGTCACCTGACCTCTCCTTGCTCAAAGCCTATAAGTTGCCAGCCTGCACCGGCAGAGAGGGTTTTCTCATCCGGGAGTTAGGTCCGGTCCCTAGTCCTATCACTTACAAAGAATAAACGTCCCCTTCCAGTAGCACTTTGGTAAATCCCTGTGAGGAAGAAGAGGAGGAGCTGTCAGCCATGCTTTGAGAACCTCTGCTAAGTTACCCCTGGCCCTCGCCCAAGGGGAAACCAGCATTTTGGGGAAATGGATGGGTTGGGACCTGAGCAGCTGGGATTCAAGGGATTCTCCCTTTCCTTCAGATGATTCCAAATTTTCTGAGGCAGTGCAGACACTGCTGACCTGGATAGAGCGTGGTGAGGTGAACCGCCGAAGCGCCAATAACTTCTACTCAATGATTCAGTCGGCCAACAGCCATATCCGTCGCCTGGTCAATGAGAAGGCAGCCCACGAGAAGGGGATGGAGGAGGCCAAAGAGAAGTTCAAGCAGGCCCTAGCAGGCATCCTCGTCCAATGTGAGTTGTGCTCCGGGGGTGGACGGGGGAGGGAGCGGCACTCCGTCACTCATCTCTTTGAATTGGCACAGAAACAATACGTGCGTTCAGAGATCGTGAGCCAGCTCACTTAATCTCTTGCTGGGTGACTCATTTCATTAGTTTCGCAAGCCAGTTGAATCAATTAGTCACTCAAGTTAGTTACTCAGATAATGGTATCAATTCCCCAAGCGTAAAAGCAAGATCGTCTCCTGAATGGAGTCTCTGTGGTGCATCCACCTCAGCTCCTCGGAGACACCAAGGGCCACGACAGTGCCATCCCTTGCCGTTTGCACTCTGATAGGTACTTGAGGTTAGCGTACAACCACTGTTGACCATGGAGGTGAGTTCCAAACATGGACATCTCCTCTGAGGGGGCAGTATCTTCCAAGGGACCAACGAGCCCTGACCGGACAGATGGTCTTTTTGGCTCCCCCATCCTGAAACCCTCCTCTGTTATCCCAGTGTTTTCTCCTCCTCAGGCTATCAAGCTGTCTCCAAAGTTTCCCGACAGTCCGAATGAGGAAATTGAGGCTCACTGAGAGCAAGGGAGTCATCCACTGTCACATCACTCCCTCATCAGCACGCATCCCACTGTCCCACAGTCACTTGTCGAGTTCCCTTCCCCGCAGCTGGCTGTTGATGGGGCAGCCCTCCTTTTCTAAGGTCCCCTTTGCTGAGCATGACCACAGCCTAACCCAGTAGAGGAAGGGAGAGTAGCAGATGGGTCCAGCAAGCCCTCTGCCTGATTCTTCTCTCTCCTTTGTTCCTTTCTGCTGCTCTCTCTGGATGGTATTCTGACTCCTTGTGACCACCGGCCTTCCGCTACAGTCGAACAGATAGTGGCTGTTTACCATTCTGCCTCCAAACAGAAAGCGTGGGACCATTTCACCAAAGCCCAACGCAAGAACATCAGCGTGTGGTGCAAACAAGCTGAGGTTGGTAACTTTTCCTCTTATTTAGCCCCCACCCTGGGGACAATCTCTTTCCTTAACAGCTTATTAGAGAATTTGTATAAAGAAGCAGCTTCTGATCCTTAAAAATGCTGTCCTGTTTCCCCCCCAAAGAAACAAAAAACCCATGGCCTCCTTTTATTTCCTCAATTCTGAGTCCATTTCATTGTTAATCTGATAACTACTCAAGACGGATGTAGTGATGGACTGACTCCACGGAGTATCTGGTGAACTGTATGACGGAGTCTGGACGACGGGCATTCTTTATCCACTTGTTTTGTCTTGTGTAGATTGTTAGGCTAAATTCTCGAATGGTTGTAGATCTCATCAAGGAGGCTCTGTAGTGTTTGGGGATTTGATGTAATCAAGAGTGCTACCCAAAAACTCATCAGAGGAGCACGGGAAATCTCTCTCCCATTTTAGCCTGCCCAGGACGCCCTCGGTGACAGCGGCCAACACTTGGGTCAAACATACATCTCCCTGTTTTGAGCCTTACTTGCTATTGATGATCAGAAGCTCTTTTAACAGTATTCTTCTGGTCAAGCTACCGTATGGCTGCAAATCATGGACCATGATGTTCTCCAAAGAATCAGAATTGTGGGTACCCTAAGGGGTCAGTAGAGACACAGTGGGCATAAATAGGTTTCAGCGTGTTGCCTGGAATAACTTAAATGCAAGAAGTAACTAAAAGCTACCGGGAAATGTACAATCCCCTACTTTGAACTTGGTGGATGTCTCTCTTGTGTTCCCTGATTTATTCAGCAGGCTTTCCTCAAAAAAGGTCATAAGGCTAGGGTTTGGAAGCCCTCATTTGGAGCCCTGCCGTGGCTGTCTGCTGGCCAGTGGCATTTTGAGGATGATGGGAGCAAACTCTTCTTTAATACTTGAAGGTTTGCAAAATGCTTTTGCTACAACAACCCTCAGAGAGCAGCCACTCGAGTCTCATTGGCCCCCTTTAAATAAAGAGGAAAGTTTTTAGGCTCAGATGTAAAGGACATGTAGTAAGATAGCTAGTAAGTATCTGGATCAAAAGTTGGACATCGAGCTTCTGACTCTACATCCAGCACTCTCTTCTATACCATGTTGCATTGTGATCCTACAAAAGCCTCAGTTTCCCATTCTGTAAAGTGGGGAGATTAATCCCTGTTCTTTTTATATCCTGTGCTTACTATGAAAAATCCAAGGAGACAATATATATGAAAGGTTTTTTTTAAGTACATCATGTAGGTGCAAGGTTAGAGTATTAAGCGTTTGCCCACATGTTCCCAGGCTCCTCTCCCAGTAGCATGAATGAGCTGCACGTTCCCTCACACCTTAAAAAAGTGAAACCATTTCCTCCTGCCAGCTGCTCCAGGAGAACATTCTGGTACAGAGAGGTGGCTAGTACATTTCTACGCCATGAGGCTCTAGTTTAAACTACTTTGTAATTACATAAACTATAGCTGACCAAAAAGCCTGCCATCCAGATGTGGCATAAATGGGGAATTTCCCAAGAGAGAATCAACCAGCAATTTTCCAAAGAAGAATTGCAAAATATTAAATGGTCATATGAAAACATGCTCCAAATCACTAAAGCAAATTAACCAACTCATTTTACCTCATGCCCTACAAATTGGGCAAAGATGACTAAAAACTAGAAATGGTCAGTGTTGGAGATAGGTGGTTCAGGCACTCTAATACACTGTTGGTGGAAGTGCCGATTGGTCTAGCCATTCTGGAAACGATGTGGAATTAGGCAAGGAAAGTAACTGTACCCTTTGGGCCATTTAGCCCAAATCAAAAAAGTAAGTCAAAGACAGAAATGAAGATCCAGTATATCCCAAAATAGTGTTAGCAGGAAGTAATATTAAAGGAGAGAAAAATAAGCAGAACCAAAAGAACCTACATATGAGCACAGGAGTATAGATGGGAAAATAATTAACAGGGAGCTGAACACTACTTAAATAGAAAACTAGCAAAAATCTTCAAGAACAGATAATAAAACATCTCTCACCCCTCAGGTCACAAAAGTGGGGAACTCCCAGGGCAGAATACTGAATATATTGTTACACACAGTCACCAAGATATCATGGAAGGAACATGGGATTTGTAGTTAGGGGCCCTGGGTTCATGCCTTGACCTTCTAATAATGCCCATTGAGGAGGGCACTTGCCCTCAATCTATCATCATGTAGTTATGAGAAAAGCCCCCTCCCGTGACTCATTAAACCCCAGGAGTGAGAGTGCTTGTTATTACCATGCACAGGGCCAAAGTCAACAGACCATCCAAGTCCCGACTAATCGTTCCTTTGGGGCTCCAAACAGTTCCTCTACAGGGAATTGGCCAAGGGTTGAGCTGGGCGCTTCCCAGAACCATTTAGCTTGGTAGGAGGGGCCCTCCTTTGCAAAGTAGTCATGAAGCTAAAGGAGCGTGGTCAGTTTGAAGGGGGAAAACATGCTTCCTGGGGGGCTCCTGCAGGTCTTTAGGGCATATTTCTTTAAGGGGATAGCACAAGGAAACCCCTCCGTGGCCTTCTGTGATCAGAGGAAACAGTAAATGTCAAATTGGCTTTGCTAAGCTTCAAGCCTTGTGGGATAGATGTCAATTCTTGTCCCAAGGGGAAAGGACCGGTGAACGGGGTGGGGGGTATTGGAATCATTTGAAGAGACTGAGGTTCTTTAGCCTGGAGAAGGGAGGACATGAACTCTGACCTTCCATTATTTAGGGTTGTCATGCTTGGCCTTAGGAGATAGAAACCAGGTGGGTGTTGCAAAGAAACATATTTTGGCTAACGTGAAAAACATGGTGTTGTATTTTATGGTTATCCAAACTTCACCCGGAGACATTCTGTGACAGGACACTAGATACTTCCCAAAGTAACCCATTGAATTTGGGGAGTTTTGTCAAGTAGTTTTTCATATCAGTTGAGAAATCAGGAAAGTCTTCTCAAAGGAGGTGGCATTTGAGCTAGGCCCTAAAGACCAGGCGCTAATTTGCTTCCTGTTCATCTGTACTATCACATTAACCCTCATGCCTCAACTCTCTTCCTCCTTGAACCCATCCTCCACACATCTACCTAAGTATAGATTGGTCTGAGCTCACCATTCCTCTGCTCTCTGAATTTCATCGGCTCCCTATTGCCTCCAGGTTCGAGTGTAAACTCCTCATTCCACCTTTCAATCCCTTCTCAACCTAGATCCAGTCTCTATTTCCATTCCTCACTTCCACTCCTGCCTTTGAGCTCCAACTGCCTTATTTGCTGCTCCTCATACCTGACGCCCCATTTCCTACCTCCCTACCTTTCACAACTCGGGAATGTTCCATTTCCTTTTCTCTACCTTTTGGATTCCCTCAAAGAACTCCTCTAATTGTATCTCCCATCAAATAGAAGGCTTTTGTGGCTCCCCTCCCTGAAATCACTCGCTATATTTGCATTGACTCCCATTAAATTATGTTTTATCATCCTATGTCATTGTCACATCATGTCATGTTGTACTTAATTCCATATGTAGTATATGGATGCCCTTCTTCTCTCCCCTATATCTCACACTACTGGCTTGGTGCCTATACTCTCTGTTCATGTTGAAAACAACTACTCTCCTTGCCCCGTGCTCATCCTGCCCTTACCCTTCTCCATGTCTTTGTTCATGTTGCCTTCTACATCTGTAACAATCTATTTGCTGCCTTCCCCAGCTCTGTATCTTTTTTTTTAAACTGAGGCCACTGGGGTTAAGTGACTTGCCCAGGGTCCCACAGCCAGGCAGTGTTAAGTGTCTGAGGCCACATTTGAACTCAGGTCCTCCTGACTTCAGGGTTGCTGCTCTTACTACTCACTGCTTCACCTAGCTGCCCCCATCCCCAGCTCCATATCTTAAAGTCCTTTCCTTTAAGATAGCTTAGGTACCACGTGGGCAATTATGGGGAGGGCATTGATTAGTCCTACCATCAGTGACCAAATCTACAGTGCAGAGAGTACAGGTGCAGCTTTACAATGCCCATGTACTATGAGCTACCGTCACTTTGCTATGTACCATGCTACCATACTTGTACAAAAGGGTGCGCCCAAGCATCAAGGTTTGGCTGTATCACATAGGTCTGATTCCTAGGCATATTAAAAAACTTACGAGGAAACCTAATGCTTTAATCATCAAAGAACAGATGGTAGTGAGGGAAGTAAGGGAAGATCTCCATTAGGTAAAATAGAAAACTAGTAAACAATGGAGCTCCAGTGGATACCTTAAGCAGGAGCACAGCGAGAGCCACTCTTGATGTCTCAGCTTGATTTTGCAGCCTCGAGCTAGTGCTATGACGGCTTATCTTAAGTAGGAATAGAGTTGAGTCAGAAATTGTCTCAACTCCTCCTCCAGGTGAAAATGAGCTCTCCCTCCAGTTTCTCCTCAGCCTCTGCCCAGACTTCCATTGTTGACCCACCATCAGACATTTCTTCAGCATCTCCTACTGTATATGTATATATGTATATATACCAGGCACTGTGCTAGCTAGGTCCTGGGGGTGCCGGGACAAAGATCGAGACAGAAGAGGCGACAAGTACAGATAGAGGTATATGCAGAAAATATTAAAAAGAGGATAGCTACCCATGCCTAATAAATTTGTGCCCACATTAAATCGTAAGTTCCCCAAGGGCAAGGATGGTGTCATTTTTCACCTATGGCTCCCCAGCTAAGGTCATGGCACACAGTGAGTACAGAAACCTATTGGGGTAGGGGGATTGAAGGAGATGGGGGAATGGCCACTGCTCCCCTTGAGTCACTGACTTGAAGAACATGATAGCCGTGGTGCAATGTGTGGAAGAGACTGATGGATGTACGCCATGGGCATGTGAAGAAATGACCCCAAGTAGGAAGGAGAGAATATTATTTGCTATGCCTACTTCCTAATTGGGGTTTTTTCTTTGTATGTGCCAGCATCCCAACAAAGAAGAGATCCAGCCTTCTGGGGGGACGGTGGCCCTTGGAAGGGAGGGTTGGATGGTTAGAACGTGAAGCGTCTATCCTCAGCTCCTCCTTCTACAGAGGCCCAAAGGAGGAAAGGGAGTTGTCCAAGATCACATAAGTAATAAGTAATAGAACGAGGATCCCCTTTGACTTTCAGTCCTGTTTCAAACTGCCTCAGTATATATGTGAAATTCCCTGAGAAGACTAGAAAGATTAGAGAGAGGTTGGGGGGAAGCTGCTCCTCCTGAAAGCCAAGCTGAACAAGCAAATAGGTCTTTTTGCTCTTGAGTCATTTAAAACTTAACCCAGTCACCTGACTTGATAGACCTCTATATTCTTCCACTCAAAATAGCTTAGAAGCTAAATTTTTCTTGAGATGGAAAACCAGGAATAAGTCACTGGGTAGTCAGTTCCCCCAAGAAGAGCTTTCCAGAAAGTACATTAAGGGGAGATAGTAAGCTCCCCAATACTGGGAACATTTAAGGGGAGCTAACCCTTCAACTTGTCAGGGATATTTTAATGCGGATTTATGATTTAGTGGATATTGGTCTAGATTGTCCCTGAGGCCCCTCTGAGATTATCTGATTCTGTCGGGTCTCACACTATAGCTTGAAGCCAGCCCAACCAACCATCTGTTGATCCCAGAGAAAAGGAGCTGATAAATCTCAGCATACTTCCAAAAGTAGCTCCCTATTGCTTTGAAGATAAACTGAAGTTTTCAGTTTGTCATTTAAAGCCCTTCACAAGATCCTCTCCCTGCCCTTTGTTGTAGAGATGGAGGACTGTGGGTAGGGAACACCGCAAATAATGTCAGATTTTTTTCATTGTGGCAGTTACTTAGGCTAAACTTGTTTTTGCTCTTTTTTGTGATAAGGGATGGCTCTCTGGGGAAAGGAGGAGGATGTTGGGAAATATAGGTGATAAAAAATTTATGGATCTTTTGTTGTTATAAGTACAATGCAAAAATAATCTTGCATAGTTCGGGTCCACCCCATCTTTCTAGACTTGTTTTATATTACTTTATCGATACAATCTACATCCTAGCTAAAATTGCCTGAAATTCAGCATTCCATATCCCACCTGCTTGCTTTTACCCAGGCTATCAGCACCCTGGGCCTGCAATGGTAACGCGTTCTCACCTTCAATTCTCAGAAAATTTAGCTTCCTTCAAGGCTCAACTCAGGTGCAAATGGGAAGCCTTATCCAGTGCTCCCCAGCTCTCACTCTTCCCCTCCTCAAATTACATCTAGAATGTAAGCTTCTAGAGGGAAGGGATTGTTTCATTTTTGCCTTTGTGTGCCCAGCACCTAACACAGAACCTTGCTTATGATAGGCACTAAATAAGTATTTGTTGAATGGAATTGAAATCGAAATATCCCAGTTGCTTAAAAAAAAAATCTAGATTTATAAACTGACATTTCTAAACTTCAGATGATTCTTGTCAGCCAGACTTTAAAGTTGTCCTGAGAGCCCGATTGTTGGAAATCTTTGTCCCACCTCTTGGCTTCCCATCTTTGGGAAACCACCTAACCCCATTTGTACCAACATTTCTATAGGCTGCCAGGCTTTCCTTCCCCGAGAATGGGGCACAATGATTTATAGCCAGAGTTTGTGGTTTGCCTTGTCCAAATAATGACACCTCAGGGCTCCAATTTCTGTAGATTTTAGAAAGTCTTTCCCTGGCCCCTACCCCTTCTCCTTCCTTTCTGACCCCCTCCTCCTTCCTTTCTGACCCCCTCCTCTTGTTGCACTGCCAAGTTTCCTGTAAATGCAAAAAGTCTCAGTAAGTGAAATTGTGTTACGCATTTAGTAAAAGGTTAGCGGCTCAGAAAATCTTGTTCCTTCCTGTCGTAAAACACAAGCAACACGAATTCAGACCTGTATGTATTTTGTACAGTTGTTGTTAGCCTAATTACTATGCAGTAATGTGATTTGCCTGTCTCATGATTAATCAGAAATGTCAAGTGGTACAAAGGTTCAGCTCCTGACTCTGCCTCATGTTTACCTGGACCTCAGTTTCTTTTTCTGTCAAAGGAGAGTGTCACTCTTCAGGTTCTAGATCCTATGATCGTTTGAAAAATGACAAGGGACAAGACACTATAAAGGGGGAATCATTTCCTCTGTCTCATATTTCAGTTCCATTCCTTATCAAAGAGTTTCATGCCTCAAATTGTGCTCATTATTGTTATTGAACTTGACATTCAAACCAAGGCAACATCCAGAGCCATGTCACTAAGAGCCAATTGCTTTTAATGAAATAGTTACAGCCTTTCCCCTTCTCTCCCCACTTTAAACTCCATTTTGCGTGTTGTCTTCCTCCTCCCCATTAGAATGTAAGCTCTTTGAGGGCAGGGACCGTATTTCTTTTTGCTGTATTTCTTTATGCAACACTTAGATCCTCCCTTTTCCCTTTCCCTTCTCTCTCCCTCTCTTCCTTCCTTTCCTCCCTTTCTTCTTTCCTTCCTTCCTCCCTTGTTTCTTTCCTTTCTCCCTTAGTTTTTTCCTTCCTTCCTCCCCCTAATGTCTTGTGGTAGCTATGTGTCAGTGCATGCATACCATTTTCCAAAGCAATTTAACACCACGGCCTATCTTGGGCAGCTTTTGTCCACAAAGTCATCCTCTAGTGCGGGACTTTTTAAACTTTTTATATTCGTGACCCTTTTTTGCTCAAGAAATTTTTACATGAGAGCAAGTACGTAGGTAATAAAAATTGATCATTTACTGATAATAAATCATAAAGAAATCTATTTTATTTATTTTTGGTGAGGCAGTTGAGTTAAGTGTCTTGCCTAGGGTCACACAGGAAGTGTTAAGTGTCTGAGGCCAAATTTGAACTCGGGTCCTCCTGACTTCAACCCTGGTGCTCTATCACTAGAGTGCCATCTAGCTCCGCTCAAAAAAGTTTATTTTAAAACAATTCTTTGGTATACATATAATTTTATCATTTGCCAATGATGGAAGCAAATTTGCATACTAATGGTATAGATGTGTTTATTTTTACATAAAGAGTTATATTGTGGCAGAATAACCTTTTACTCTTGCCAAAGTATTTGCGACCCCCACATTCAGTTACGTGACCCAGTTTAAGAAGCTTTGCGCTAGTGTGTCAGAAAGCCAGGGAGGGGAATCTGAGTTCTTAAAACTTATGCCAAGAGAGCGTAAACTATTTCCCCACTAAAGCCTTTGTCATGTAATCCTTTATTCCTGATATCCCATGAAAGAAAGAAAAAGATAAAACAGTTCTCAGAAAAGGGTTCAGAGGACGCTAAGTATCTTGAGGAAAAGCGTCCGCTATGTAAATCTCTCATAGTAGGTCTGTCCAACATGCTAGAAGCCTTTCCTCATGATGGTGGGCTCATACATTTAGAGCTAGAAGGTACTTTACAGACCACTGAATTCAGAGCCCTTGATTTTACCGATGAGGAAACTGAGGCTCAGAGAGAGCCAGCTTGTAAATGTCCAAGACAAGATCTAAAACAGGTGGCAGAAAAAGTGTCTGGTATGGCAAGCCCTATGAAGCAGGATAGTATTTTTAAGACTAACAGTAATAATAATAAGGGAAATAGAGTGCTTTCTGCTCTGTAAAAAGCTTTATTAGATTATATGGTCTCAGCTGAGCCTCACAAACAACCGTGGGAGCAAGCATTGTAGCTATTAGAAGCCCCATTTTCCAGATGAGGAAATTGAGGCTTAGGGAGGTGAATTGAATCGTTTCTGAACACGTGGCCAGGAAATATCAGAGGTCGGAGTGTTGAGGTCAAACCCAGCCCGGCCAATTTCAGGCACAGATGAGAAAAGGAATACTGCTAGGAAGTGTGTCTGCAATTTGCATAGGAAGAGGAGATGGCATGGATTGGGTTTGGGAAACGCAGTGCATTTGAAGTGCTTCAAGCTGAAACAAGGACCCATAGTTTTACATCAATATTCCACTGGTGATGTTCTATGCCTTCAAATTATGAAATAGCAGCATCTAGTTGCAGGTCACCCAAAGGACAACAGAGAGGCCCACGCTGAACATAAGTAGATAGCAGCACATTACCAATGAAGGGTGGCCCAGGAGAAGCGGCTTTAAGAGCCATCAGCAAAGAAATGCACGGCTGAAAAAGGAGGCGGACTGGTTATACAGAAAGATGCAGATATGATAACCGAGGGTAGACTTGGAAGTTTGTGTAGTCTTTAGGCTGAGAGACGCCATTTTGGAGTCTTACTTTTTATGAGAGGTGGCACGGCACTGTGAACAGGCACTGAATTTAAAGTAGAGAAGACCTGGCCTGTTTTTTTAGGTCTTGTCTCAGACATATACGAGCTGGCTTTCTCTGAGCCTCCGTTTCCTCCTAGGTAAAATCAAGGACTCTGAACTTAGCTGCTTAAGGAATGAAGAACTTTCTTGTACCCTTCAGGACAAGGCTCTCTGGGCTTGATCTATGGGCTTCTGTGAATGGCCAGACTGCTTTCTTTAGCAAGATACCTTGAGGCCTGTGGTGGCCTCTGACAGATAGCCCATAGTCTTGACCTGGTATTGGGCATTTAAGGAAGACAGACGAGGACCAAGAGTCACAGCCTTTTTGTCACTAAACGATTGGACTGGTGAGGAGACGGGGCCCGAGCTCTGCCCCATTTCCCGAAGGGCTAGGGGAGCCAGCCACTTAACACTCTGCCCCCATATCTTTAGCAGCAAAGTGGAACCAACCTGTAATATTCATTTGGAAAGGACTTGGAAACATTGAGTGAAGTATCCCAAGTAGGAATGAGTTGCCCATCTAGCTAAGGATGATTTGTTGAGGTTGGTCTGGTTTGGGTTTTTTTCTTTGTACAAGAATTGCCCAGTTGTATGGAAAAGGCCTCCAGGTAAGCTGCCTCTCCTGCTCCTAAAGAGATGATTCTTTCTCCAGCAGCTGGTATCTGGATGCCAACTATCCACAGGGCATGTCTTTGTAGTGAAAGACTATCGGCCTGCCCAGGGAGGCTTCCTGAGGAGGACCGTGCTCCACTCATCTAAGGTGTTCTGTGCTTCAGTTGTCTGAAGAATCTAGCTCTGCTTTCCCCAATAAATAGACATTGCATTGAATTGCCTTAAAAGAGAGGTAGTATATCCATCACCTTGAGCAAGTCTTTTCAACTTGGTGCCCAGTAGCTAGTACATAAGTTAGGCAGCCATGACAACCACATATTTTTCTTTTTTCTTTTTTTTGGCTTTTATTAGCGCTTATATGTTTATATAGCTATTTTTTCATAATTATAACTTTTTATTGACAGAACCCATGCCCGGGTAATTTTTTACAATATTATCCCTTGCACTCACTTCTGTTCCGACTTTTTCCTTCCTTCCCTCCACCCCCTCCCCCAGATAGCAAGCAGTTCTATATATGTTAAATCATATATTTTTCTTGATGAATATTCCCCATTTGCCACCATCGGACCTCATTATAAATACCCTGCTACTAACAGATTTTAGTTGATCCCGAAAAGCCAGCCTCCTGAGATAAGACTGGATGTTTAAAAATGAGCCCTTCCTCTGTAATTTTTTTCTGCAGAGGTTTGAAGGAGATCCAGCAAATGCCTCTCTCGACACAGTCCTTATAGACTTTATTTTTCTCAAATAAGCTGTTTGGTTTTCATTACTGGACCGTCCTACATTAGTTCCAATTTCCTTATTCTCAACTCTTAAGTCATATTATTGTTCAGTCATTTCAGTTGTGTCCAACTCTTTGTGATCCCATTTGGGGTTTTTCTTGGCAGAGATACTGGAATGGTTCACCATTTCCTTCTCATTTTACAGATGAGGAAACTGAGGTAACTGGGTTAAATGATTTGCCCAGAGTGATACAGCTAAAAAGTGGCTGAGATCAGATTGAACTCTGGAAGAGGAGTCTTCTGATTTCAGGACTGGTACTCTATCCACTGCTGTGCCACCTAGCTGTCTTACCATTCGTGATGCTCCAAAATAAAAGCTCATTTCCCCCTGCAACACTTAAGTCTGAAATAACTTGTACAGAAATCCAGGCATCTTTGCTGAAAAGGTTTAATGTGGCAGGATGCCAGCCCGGAAACTCTTGGACCTCATGGATACCTGGGGCCTTGTGGCTGAGAGAAGAGGGGAGGGACTAAGTGGGGAGGCTTGTGGACATGACAAGATCCCCGAATCCTAGCAGAAACCATTTGCAGGCAACTTGAAGCAAGTTTGTTGCTGGTTTCTGGTTTGCCTGCTTGTGCCTGGTTCCAATGCCATTTGCTGATCTAGGAGGTCTCTTTGGCCGTCAGATGACACATCAAGGCTTCTCCTACTGTGTGTTTGGTATCAATTCTCTGTCCCCTGCTTGCCATGTTCCAGGATTTCAGCACCTTAAAAGTATGCCCTTTGAACTTTAGGAAATCCGAAACATTCATAACGATGAATTGATGGGAATCAGGAGAGAGGAGGAGATGGAAATGTCCGATGATGAAATTGAAGATCCCAATGAAACAAAAGACAATGAAGATACAGGTAAGCCCATTCTGCTCCTGTCTTTACGGCAAAGGTCGATTTTTCTAGATAAAGTTCCCATGTGTTCTCTTTGTCCCCATTTCCCATTATGATGAATACTTGAGAAGTAGTTTTCCCAGAATCTTGGGAAATTTGGTAAGCATACTCTTCATCCGGGTTGAGTTTTCCAGATTCTGTCACCAGATACACCATTGAGAGAATATATCCAGAAACTGGAATTGTTTGATCACTATTTAAAATCCAGTAGAGGGTGAGGGAGTTTGAAGGAAGGTGAGATGGGGGAGCTCATCTAGGTTTTACTTGATCTACACTCTCCACACCTGTGAAATTCTTGTCTTTCTCTTTCCACAAACCCTCCATAATCTACCTGGGTGTGCTGAAACATCAAAAATATCACTGGGCAGTCCCGATGTCCATCTGTTAGCCCTCCCTCTCACTACGTGATTCTCCCACCTCCTTTTCCAACCCAACACATCCATTACATCCTTTACACCCTTCATTTGCATGCGTATTATTTCTTGTACCATGCCGCGGTCCACTTCCCATCCCACTCAGCTCCTCACTGTACCTTGGATCAGCTGTACTTGTGATTCTTCCAGTTTATGGTCTCCCATGCTCCACAACCATATGGTATCACTAGGAACCGTAGTATCAGCAGCTTCACAGTGGGGTTCCACACCATTAGGTAGAGTTAGGTTATTAAGGACTTCATAAAACCATGCTGGTCAGGGACATGTTGAGTGGGACATATTTCCCTCTGTTGGCATTGGAAGCTACATAATTACTGATGTGATGATAATGCCGTACAACCAGAAACTCCTAAGAAAGGAAAGCGAGCAGGTAACCCAGACTTCTTTCTGGGCAGCAGCTGGTAAGACTGCCTCTTGGCTTTTGTTGTAATTCCAAGCTCTGCTAGACTCCTGTAGGACATACTTTACCTAAGTAGAGCCCTTTGTCATCTTCAGGAACGTTAGCTTTCATTGAGCAGGTAAATAATTACTATAAATGCATGTAGTGAAGATAAACAGAGGACAGGGAATTTAATCATGAAGCCATTGGACTCATTTAACTGCTTGGCAGTGGCAGCTTAGAGCCTATTATTCCTGGCGTGAAGGCTGGTCTCCACCCCAGTATCTGCACTATGTAGAGAGCGTATATCTAGTGTTAACCATGTTATAAATGTGCCTCAGTGTCCGGGCACCCACTTGATCGACTGCCAAGTTTGAGAAGTTACTGACGAAAGAAAGGGATGTCTGTAGGCTTCAGATTGAATGCACTTACTGGGGTAGAGCATGACATCTCGCTTCTCTGTCTTTCTGGAACTAAAAGCTGCATTGGCCCCTGCGTAGGGCCTTATTTGTTTAGAGACTGGGAAGTCCCTGACAGATCATCTTCAAGCTATTTTCTTTCCCGCTCCACACACAGAGATACTGCTTTGTCAAATAAAGCTATCCACAATAGACTTAATGGAGCTTACCAAATAGCTATTCTCTCAGAAGGTTTCAATTCATTTTAATTCAAAGACTTTTGTGTGTTTTTCTTCCCCCTGATCAGATCTAATTTTGTTGTCTTGCTTCTATTGTATGCAACTGTCGAAATCCCGTGCACCCTGAATTTGGTATGAGAGGGGGGCTTCCATTTACTGCTAAAGTCATTGCCTGTTACATAGAAGAACTCAGTTCTAAAAAGGGTTAATTGACAATTTAGGAAAGGGCTTCTTTTATTTTCATAAACCCTGGCTCAAAAGTCCAGAAATCTAGAGCATGAGCCTTCTCAGAGCCCTGGGTTGGCCCCAACGTGGGCCATATGGGATGTGAAGGATGCTCTCTGGAAGAGAAGGCTGCCCCATACCTAGTCAGCCTGCTGATTCATATTCAGGTGTGGGTTAGACTCAATGGCCCTGAGGTCCCTTCCAACACTGATATTCTGTGATTCTATGATTGAAGAGGGCCCATGCATCGAAGCCAATTGTATCGGGGCAAAACTCATTCTGGTTTCGGCAGTGATGGAAATTCCATAGACTCAGTGAATATCGGCACAGCTTGGCATGCCATTCCCCTTCAGCAGTGATTTGCTGCCCTCCTTTCTCAGACCTGTGCTCCCACATGGCCTTAGCCAAATTCATAATAGAATTGCAGATTCTCAGTGTTGGAAGGCACTTCAGAGGCTGTGCTCCTTCAGTGACCTCCTTTCACAAACAGCCCCATTTTCTCTATTTGGGACCCAGCCCAATCAATGAACTAAATTTCTGTTCCAAGTCAAGGGGGATGAAGAAGAGCCTTGGATTGTTCATGGCATCTGTGAATCTCCCAACTAGAAGGCCGTTAGAAACCCCGTGGGCCTTCTCAGCCCCGCTCCAGCTTCTCTGACAAATGGGCAGCCAGACTGTGTTTGACAACTTCCATGAGGGCAAATCCGGCCCATCTGGAGGCAGCCCAGGATCTTGTGATGGGAAGTTTTTCTTTGTCCCAAGCCCAGCTAGGCCTCCCCACGACTCTCCCTCCTGGAGCTGAGTGGAACGAGTGCAGTCTCTCTTCCATATGACAGATCTTCAGGTACTTAGAGACTACATGAGTTGCTAAGTCTTCTCTTCCCCAGATAAAACATGCCCAATTCTTCCAATCAATCATATGGCAAGATCTTAAGGCCCTACACCACCGTGGATGCTCTGCAGCTTATGGAGCATCCCTTCTAAAATGTGCTACCCAAAACAGAAGGTACTACTCAGGATGTGATCTAATCACCTCCTATATACCTCCCTAGCCCTGAACACCATTGCTATCCTAACAAAGCCTAACACTGCATTAGCTCTCATGGATGCTATATAATATTATTGACTCATACTCCTAAAATCCCCCCAGATGTTTTTTCAGGCAAACTTTTCTAACCCTGACTTTCCCATCTTGTGTTTATGAAGTTGATTTTTTGAATCCCAGCTTAGTTATGTGACCATGGGTTGGTCTACAAAATATAAAAGCTCCTTGAAGGCAGGAACCGCTTTGATTTTTAAATTTGTGTCAGCAGTGCTTAGCATAGTGTTTGACAGACACATGGTAAACACTAAATAAATGCTTGTTGATGCACTGATGAGCTCAGTTTCCTCATCTGTAAATGGAGAATGTTGAACTAGATGGCCCTGAGGTTCTTTCCACTTCTAAATTTAGGATCTTGTGTGTGACCTTCAGTAATTCATTTCCCCTCCCTGGACCTCAGTTTCCTAAGTTGTTATAATTCACATTCTCTGGCACTTTTAAGGTTTCCAAGGTCCTTTTTTCAAAACCCACTTCTCGGGCACATTGTATGCCACCCCATTTTCTGAATAAGGAAGTTGAAGCTCAGAAGGGCATCTCTTAAGAGTCAGGTTCACTTAGCTAGACAGGGTTCCAACCAGAATTCTCATCCAGGGCCTCAGACTTCCTATCTGGCCTTCTTTTCCTACCACCTTAGCACCTCTTGTCTTCTATAGCCTGGTGATACTTGTTTACCTTTTGGTTCTCACATTTTGAAGATTACCATCAAAATGTGTTTGCTTTATGCTTCAGCAAGAGAAACTAAGGCACTGACTTGTATTTAAATCCTGAAATCTGATTCAGTTCTTTATCATGACTCTGATGAATTTCTGTCTTTCACATCTAAGGGACATCAGCCAAACATTTCTCTCTGCCTTGAAAACAGTCAAGAAGAGCCACTGAGAACTAAGAGCTAATGATGGCAGTTAGTCAACTGTTTCTCTGCTCAGTGCTCTATAGGACCCAATCGGTATATTATATTAAAGGGTGATATTCCACTTCCCGATGTCCTGCCAATGTAGCAAAGGCTCCAACTTCAGAAAAGGACCTAATTAAGATTATAATGGAAAGTGAAGATTTGGTGTCCTCTTTAAAATGACAGGAGAGTGGCAAATGAATGTTTTAGGTAAAAGCCCCCTAGTAGTGTCTATGGTAGTTTCTGTTTTCTTTTTGTAGGCAATTCTAAACCAAATAACTTATTCCCAGCTCCCATTTGATTAAGGCATCAGACATCTCCCATGGGATGCATCCTCTTCTCATTTTCTCAGAAGGAAAAATATTTTCCTATTTTAAGCGGCAAATAAGCCTTTAGCAGTTTCCCACCCCCACCCAAAAAGATCTTGCCCTTAGTGGCAATAAAATATCTCAGAAATAACAACAGACTCAAGAGTCAGAAAATCTGAATTCATGTCCCTCCTCTGCCACTGACCATTATGACTTTTGGCAAGTCACTCCATCACTTTGAGCCTCATTGTCCCTATTTGTCAAATGGAAGTGATTTTTTTTTGCATTCTCAGCCTTCCTGGTTGATTGGGAAGCAATTATTTTATAAACCCTAATGAATAAAAGGTATGTGTGTTTATCCACAGTGTGTAGAACATGAACATAACTGCCAACTAGAATACAAGAAAAGAAAAAGGGGAAGAATATAAGATAGAGGAAAGAATACTGGATATGGAGTCAGGCTAAACATCTTTAGCTTTCCTATTCCTATCTATCATCAGTTTTTCTATCTACCAAATTAGGTGATCTCTAAGGATCCTTTTATTTAGTATTGACTACTCTGACCTACCAAAGGCCTGCCATGCCCATTCCGTCTCTGTGCCCCCTTTTTCTCCACTCCCCACCCCAAAAAGTGAACTTTGTCTCTCTATATGGTCTAACCAACTTTTGTTAAGCTGTCCTGACTAATGGTTCTGTTTGCTGCTGTCCTTGGTCCTGAACTGGCAGATGGCCAGATCTGTTTATCAAGTAGTCAATTTCCTTTTCTCTGTAGAATGCCTAGCCAAAGGCTTCCCCTTCCTTTTTTTCCCCACCTAGTTTGAGCCACATGTTTGTTAAATCTCAGAAAGCCACCTGATGAGCAGTTGGGAGAGAAGACAAGGATGAATTTGACTCAGACTCCTATGGAGCTAAGACTTGCCATATTAAAAGAGTTCTTGCTCACAGTCAGAAAGTCTATGCGATTACAGCAACAATTAAAGTCAGTAATAAAACCAAACATCAAAATGAATGTGCGCCATGCCAAAGGCCTTCTCTACTTGAAAAAACCTTGAAAAAACGTACAAAGCAACCACTAAAATGGGAAGTTTAAAAGCACTTTTCACAAGGACTAATTGTATAGCCATTTAGAGAGAGCAATACTGACATCATCTTTCCTGTAATCCTCGGTCTGACTGCCCCATTGACTTAGCCTGCCACAGACTATCCTCTGTGCCTAGAATCCTGTGAACACAGATTCCATCTAATCTAATTCTTTAATTTGATCAAATTTGAAAACCAAAATCTAGCCAGGGGAAATACTTTTCCCAAGGGCATATGGCTAAAGTAGCAGAGCTGAGGTAGAAACTGTCTCAACATTACTGGAAGATTTCATCATCATAATTAGCATTTCTCTAGTACTTTAAAGTTTGCAAAGCATTTTATATATGTTAATTCATTTATGAGGCTCAGAACAATTCTGTGAAGTAGATGCTATTATTTTCCTCCTTTTCCAGATAGGGAAACCGAATCACCAAGGTTTGATGACTTATCCAGAGTGACAGAATTAGTGAGTGTTAGAGATGGGATTTGAACCTGGGTCTTCTAAGCTCCGAGTCCTGTGCTCTGTCCACCGTGCCAGCTAGCTGCTTGTTCCTAAACCTGTTCCTCGTGAAAAGACTCTGTCACACCATAGCCATATCCCAACCAAGGGAACTTGAGTAAATGATCTGAATTGATGAGCCTATTGGCCTGCCATCGTGAAACTTCACTCAGCTTACCCCTCGGACATAGCAGGAAATCTGCAGCAGCTCATTTTTCTAGGAGTGCCTTTGTACTTTAGTCTTTCGGGTTGGATTTTTTTCTCCCTCAATAATAGAGATGGTGCTGAGCTTGCCCTCAAGTATTTCTATTCTAATGCAGAATAGAATTCTCTATAGGACTCCTTCCTACTGTAACTCTCCCCCCCCCCAACTTATTCAGTTTCTCTTAGCCCTTTTGCTTACATGTCTTCTTTGCACTTATCACCTTCCTCATGTCATAGTTATTTGTCACTGAACCAGAGTTAGAAAGAATCTCTGGGGTTACCTGGGCAAGCTCCTTCATCTTGTATATGAAATCTCTAAAACTCAGCAAGTTGAGGTGACTTCCCCAACAAGTAAAGACTGAGAGGTGAAACTTGAACACTAGGCCTTCTGTGACAAGGCTCTCTTTGTGTTCCTAGTATCAAGTACAGGGTTCTTTTTTCAGCAGTTGTTTAATAAACAATAATGGCTTTATATTGAAGACAGTGAACATCTCTCATGATGTTCATCATATGATGAAAACACACTCGGTCCAGTGTTCTTTAAGAAATAATCCACAAAACTTGGCTCTATTCCTATCCCCTTTGCCTCCCCTGCATCCCATATACTTTCCAAAGGCCAAAATATGTCACAGTTTTTGAGAGGGAACCAGTTGGGGTTAAGTGACTTGCTCAGAGTCACATAGCTAGTAAATATCTGAACTCAGGCATTCCTGATTCCAGGACAGGTGGTTTATCTACTGTGCCACCTAGCTGCCCCCCAAATATGTCATACTTTCGAAGTGAAACCACTTTCCCTTTCATAGATAGGTTTTCCTCTGACTCTAGAGCATTAAAGTTAGGGGGGAAAACTCTTGGGGATAATCTAGATCCACCCCCTTATTTGACACATAGGAAAACTGAGTCTTAAGAAGAGAAAGAGATTTGTGATATAATATAGTGATAGAGCTAGGACTTGAACCCAATTTTCCTGACTGCACCCAACACCCCCCTCAGTGTAGTTCTCTCTACCCACTGCCTACCAACAAAGCAAATCTGACTCTAACTCAGTGTTTTGAATTAATTAAACCAGAGAGTAGTATACAGGACCATATTGCTGGTAGCTATTACCAAAGAATATAGCTTCTAGTGTTCACCCAGCTGTAGGAAAAGATCATCCTGTGGGTAGGGAGCCCAGCACAGCAGTGTATTTGTGGGCACAGGTGAATTTTTCAATATCTGAAAGCCAAAAACTCCATTTGAGAAGTTTCAATCTGAGGATTAGCCTGTTAAAGGTATTAAGCAGCATTGCTAAGTCACTTGCCCCTATTGCCATTCATCATATGAATGAAAACATATTTGTAATTGTATTCCTTTTTGGAAGGCGAACAGGACACATGGCACAGAAATGAGGCGCACTGGGTATAGGACTGAATCCTAATGTGCAGCAGAGAGGGGATTGGACCTGGGTCCCACCTTCACCATTAATTTAATTCCATTCATTAAGAATCAGGAGCTGGCCTACGTATTGGCAATACAAAGCCATGTGACCTTTCTGAGCCTCAGCTTCCTCCTACAGCAAATGAAAGGGTTGGATTCAATGATATCTATGGTCCCCTAACATTCTCCCACTATCCTCTTCCTTTCCATTGATTTGGAGTAGCGTGGCATGGTAGAATTTGGAGCAGGTCTTCATTCAAGTCCTGTCTTTGTCATTAGCTTTGTGACCCCGAGGATGAGCCCCTTCTTTCTCTGGGTTTATCCTCTGTAAGATGGAGAGGAGGCAGCCATCTCTGATCCTTGCCATCCTTAAAAATGCCATGGTGGTATATAACACAAAATGCAATGTAGCCATGTTAGCTTGGAAATGCCACATTCAGTTTCTGATGAGAATATGTCGAGCTTTTTCTGTCACAGCCCCATATCCTCTTCTGAAATGGATGGATAGATGGATAATAGGTGAATAGATAGACTGCTAGGTAGATAGATGTATAAGTATAGGTAACATACATATACATGTGATGTACACATATAATACTTCATTTCTCTGTGGTGTTGTTTAATCGTGTCTGACTCCAAGAACCAGCCTTTTCATGGGGTTTTATTGACAAAGATACTGGGTTGGTTTGCCATTTTCTTCTCCAGTGTCAAACGGATGAATGACTTGCCCAATGACTGAGAACAGGAACTCATCTTCCTGACTCTGGGCCAAGTATTCATTCTTTCCCCTGAACCACATAGTTTGCCCCCTCTGTTTCTCTATTACCTTAAAAATGAGCCAAACACTTTTTTCACCATTACCCTGCAAGAGAGGTAGTTTACTTGTTTAATTGGACTATAAGCTGCTTAAGGACAGGGAGTGTTTATTTGTCTTGATATGCCCAGAACTTAGCACAGAGTAGGCACTTTTAAAAAGTGTCTAAAATTATTATTGTCTCCATTTTAACAGATGAGGAAACTGAGACTCAGAGAAGTTAAAAATAACTTTTTTTTTACATAGAAACCATGCTCATTGATTATGTGTTCTCATGGTCATCTCTGACCCAAGAGATTTTTTAAGTCCTGGTCCCATTTAGCAGAGCCAGGTTTCTGTGGTTCTGAATTGGCCTAGCCCAGCTCAGCTGCCTCCTCTGAACTTGCCATCCATGTGTTTCAGCCTTAGTGTCTCAGGCTGAGGCACTGAAGGAAGAAAATGATAGCCTGCGTTGGCAGCTTGATGCCTACCGAAATGAAGTGGAATTGCTAAAACAGGAACAAGGCAAAATGACCCGGGATGACGATACAAGCAAGGAGCAGCAGATGAAACTGCTTCAACAGGCTCTGCAAGGGATGCAACAGGTGAGCGAGTGAGGGACATCCTTGGTCCCAAGGGGGCTCAGCTTTGGGAAGGCTGGCACCGAGGTGCAACCCCTGAAGTCACGCCGACTTCTCCCTCCCCATCTGCCGTTAGAGCACCCTTCCAGTGCTAAGTCCTACATGCTGGTAGCAAGGAAGGGCAGGTGTTGTTAGCCACATTTTCTCAATTGGGAAACTGAGACACAGAGAAGGGAAGTGATTCATCAGCATCACAGCTAGAATTAGAACCCAAGGCTTCTGCTTCCCAGCCCAATGAGAGCTCTTTCCCTCCCACACCACTGCCTGAAATCAACTGGAAAAGGCCTGGATAATCCTCCTTGATGAAAAGCAAAGAGGATAGAGGGTCGGCATCAGATTCTGGAAGCCCTGGGTTTAAGTTCTGCCTTTAGCATGTACTGAGGCTTGTCACCTCAACTCCTCAGTGCCCCATGTTGGGACAAAGCCCAATGAAGTATCCAGAGCTCTGGACTTGGAGTCAGGGGACCTGAATTTGAATCTTGGCAAGACACTTTTATCTCCCTGTGCCTCAGTGGAGCCATCAGGCAATGATTTGGGGGGAGTATTGAAATTCATAAAGATCATCTACTAAGTGCAATCTATACTAGTGGAAGGAATAGCCCACTGATGAAATTCTCAAGGGAGAGGGGTGAGTCAAATACAGTTGGTACATAAATTTGGCTGGGATTTTACAGTTTACCAAACGTTTTCATCCCAACCGCTCTGTGATATGCCATTTTACCGATGAAGAAACTGAAGGCCAGAGGAGGGGAAATGATTTGGTCATAGTCATAAGGTAGTAAGAAGCAGAACCAGGGTTCCAATTCAGGTCTTCTGGCTCCAAGTCTTGTGTTCTTTGTTTCCACTGAGCCCCAGCCCTGAGGGAACTCGATCTAGAACTTGGCTAGGAAAAGCTATTAGAAGCAGAATTCCTGCCCACCTGCAATTTAAGTGAGAAGCCAGAAGGTGTAGGCCTGTGAGCAGAGCAAATAGAGACTCATGACTTCTAGGCCTGTTTCAGGAGTAAATTAATAGATCTCCCTTTAGAGGGGGGAGAAGAGTTGGGTCTGAGGCCTGACCTCCATGGCTCATGACCACTAGGAGAGTGTCTTCCTCTCTTTAAACCCTCATTTCCCCCCTCTATAACATGAGAAGGCTACACCGGAGGGCTTCTAAAGGTTCTTCTATGCTTCTGGGTTCCTCCTCTGGAAAATCAGACTTTCCAAGATAGATAGGTGAAAAAAGTGCTTTGTAAATTCTCCCGGAGCTTTTCACTCTTCATCCACAAAATGGCATCAGTTTCCCCTTCCTATTGTTCAGGGTCTTTATGAGGAAAGGGGAGATTTAACTTTAAATCTCTAGAGAGGGCATGAGTGACTATTATTATTAAAGGTGAACCACCTGAACAAAAAGGGATGAGGGACATGGGAAAGAACTTGACATTACAAACATTGCCACCCTGCCATCATTATATCTGCTGTAGACCAAGGAGGGCACAGAACAGACCACATTATACATCTAAGCTTGGCCAACAGCACCCCCCCTCGAGAAGTTGGGACCTAGTTCCTCATCCCTTTTTATCTGTTCTTTCTTCAGCACCTTCTCAAACTTCAAGATGAATATAAGAGAAAGGAAACTGAATTTGACAAAGTCAAGGATGAAAAAGTACAGCTGGAAAAATTACTGGACAATTTCCAGGAACAGGTATGATGGACAGAGCCTGGCACTTGCCTCCCACAGTTTTGGCTGCAAGAACAGAGGGGGTGTGGGGGGACCCTAACTCTGCCAGTTGGGAGCCCATCAAGTAGATATAGCTCACAAGTCAGGAAGGAGTACCCTCACATTTGGGCCCCTTCAGCCTCCTCCATCCCTGGAGCCCCTCACTCCTTGTGGTCGATCAGTTATTTGATCAGAGAGGCAGCGTGGTGTGGTAGATTTTGAATCTGAGACCCAAAGTTAAGTCCTGGTCTTGTGTTAACTGGAGCAAGTCACTTCCCCTCTTTCCTCTTGATCTCAGTCTTTCTCAGTAAAGTTTGAGTGACTACCTCAGAACTCCTATTATTCTAATGCCTTAACAAGATTATATCCAAGATCCTATTCAGCTTTAAATCCAATAATCCCATGATCTTGGGATTAGTCTGTCTGCACTCCCAACTGACAGGGTGGTTTGGAAAGCTAAAAATGCCTTTGGACATCTGTACAATTGATGGCATTTTAAATTACACATCTTATTAACGGGGAGACTGAAGCCCAATTAGGTCTTGGCTGTTTCTTTGGTGACGCACCCTCTAGCGTAAATGGTGCTTAGCTGCAGAGAAGGACAGGGTGCTATGTTGAAGCAGGAGAATGGGAGTGTTACAGAGGGCCCCGTCCTGTAGCACTTACATTAGTCACGGATGCTTTTTTAATCCAAACCAGATCATGCAGCTCTTTGTACACATACACTGGGCTTTGCTTTGACATTTCTCTGTGGAGAGGAACTGAGGTGTAGACTGTAGATGGGGACCATCAACTGGAAACATGGAGTGTGAGGGGGAGACCTGGAAATGGAGAATTTTGATCATAGGGAGTGTGAAGGAGCTGCCATTCCCCCGAGAGCAGCTGACGGAGCAACGGGTTGATTGAAGCCCCCTTCCCCCACATTGGGGGCCTCTCTATTAAGGCACATCATGTCTGCTGATGAGCATCATTTGGTTAGGCTCCTAGTTTTACCATTCTTCTCGAATACTCAACCGGAGCTAGCCTCTGTGGCAGCCCAGGAGCAAAAATGGAGCTCCAGGCCACTGTCTTCAGAGAGGAAAGAGGAGGAGGACAGACTTACTTACACGGCCAAAATCAGTAGTCCCCAAGCTGTACCAGAGCCTTTGCTCTTCATCTACATGCTCAGCCCAGGAAGGTACCACACGCTCAGGCCTCATCTCGAGTTAGCCACACAATGGCTTCCTCTGGAGCGCCATTAAAAGTTGGCAACTTTGGTAGAACCGAAGTCGATGATTGAAAGTGTTTGCTTCTGTAGGGTCATTTGCGATGCTTTTAATTCTTCCACTTCACAGCACCAACTCACTCCAGCTTTCCTGAAGCTGTTAAGGAAATGAGTCCAATCCCAGAGAAACTCATTCATCACATATTTAATTGAACAGTGCCAGGGCTGCCGTCCTTATCAGATCTTAGTACAGTAGGAATTCCCGAAATGTCTGCAGGCTACCAGATAGTTTCACGTTTCCCGCATTCAGTGGGGCACAGTGTGGGCACAGTACCCCCGAGCCCATGCACGGCTCCTTGTGCTCATAGTTGGGTTCTAGACACAAGCGTCCTCAGTGTTGGTAACCAGAGACTATGTAAAGCCTTCAGGATCAGATCAGGCAGAGAAAGTTTGCCAGACTGTGCCCCCAGGTAAGCTTTTCCCATTCTTTAATTGAATTTAACAGGAAGAGACAGATGAAGGGGACAGAGGAAGCATTTTTGGTAGCACAAACGTAAGTCTCAGTGTGTTTCCTTCCATTCCTTTTCCACAAAGCTGAGGAGGCTCAACTGTTTACCAACAGAGGACATGGCACAGGAGATCTGATTTGGGGCACTCAGCTAAACACAAGTAGGCTAGAAAGCAAAACGTCATCTTGTTAAGCCTTCACCAATGACTATGACCCAAATGAGAAACTGGGACTTTGGTTTGAGCCACTCTGCAGGGACTCATAGCATTCAGGGACAATTAGGGCCATTTTACTGCCAAGGGAGCAAGCTCCTTGGCCGTTCTGATACGTTGGCAATAACCGAGTACCTGCCCTCCCAACCAGACTGGGTAATCTTCAAAATCACCCAACTAGATTACTAGTTCACAAGTATTAGATTACTAATTAATCTAATTAGTAACTAGATTATAAGTGAGTCCGGTCTTAAGCAATCAGAAGGCTCTCCAAATGTCAGACCACTCTGCGCCTCTTGTCATAAAGTACATATCCACAGCCCAGAAAGCTGCTAGAGCTCTATTGTTAATTTCATTTTACAGATGGAGAAACAGACTCAGAGAAGTTAAGGGGAGTGCCCATGATCCCATAGCTAGTAAATGACAGAACCAGAACTTGAAACCAGGCCCCATCTGACCCTAAAGCTAATGTTCTTTCACAGTGGGCTGTGATCCAAACCAACTGCCTCCACATGAATGAACTAACCCAGAAGGGCTTTATTCCTTTCCCTAGGAGTGTCGAGTTTCCAGGATCTGCGTGTCCAACCAGGAGAGTGAACCACTGGAAAGGACTTCAACCATCACCCCAATTAAATCAGAGAGAGAGGCGCTCTTAGTGGGTAAGGAAGATCACACCTGTTCATCTACACTGGGCAATTAAGAATCAACAGGATGAGAAGGGGAACCATGGTGAAACCATGGATAGACTATGGGACTTGGAGTTCAAACCTGGGTTCAAATCCTCTGATTTCATTAGCTGTGTGGCTGAGGACAGGTCACTTAACTCCTGAGCCTTCATTTCCTTATCTGTAAAATGGGAACAATCATTATCTAATGCCTCTCTGATAGGAGGGTGGGGAGGGACTCATTTGAATAGGCAGGCTGTGAGCAGCTTGCATATGCTTTGCAAACTTCAAAGGCCTTCATACCATGCCCTGGCATGGGGAGGATCCACAGCTGAGACAAATCCTACCTCCCGCCCTCTGGGAGCTCACAGGCTAGTTGGGGGCTAGGAGAGTGTGGGGTAAAGATCCCAACCCGCAAAGAGATAACTGTCCCACCCAGCTTAACAGGATAAGTCCAGGAGAGGGCCACTTAAAGCCTGAGGGAGATTCAGTAGTCGTGAAGAATGTTAAAGCCTTGCTAGGGTTAGGGGATGAGGTGAAGGGAGCTACGGCATCCTAAAGTGTGTACAAAATGCAGAGAGGGCACACGAGGGTTATTCTCCCTATTTTACAGGCTCAGAGAGTAGAAAATCTCACTGCTAGTGTCAGAATTGGGATTCAGAACCAGTTCTCCAGGGTCCAAGTCCAACAACACCCTTTGCTCCAAAGCCACATTGTTTGGATTGGATGAAACCAAAGTAATCGCTCAATCCTAAGTGCTTGAGAATTGTGCCAGAACTCGGCCAGCAGTGGAGCAGGGGCTCAGGGTCCTTGAGAAAGTCACCCTTAATAAAGCATGGGCAGTGAGGCAGGACTGGTACCAACCTAAATGTCTATGTGGGCCCTGGGCTGTGACTATATCAGCTACGCTGATCTCAGTTGCTGCCAAATTACGACAGACTGGGTCCAAAGGTGAGTGTAGACAGAGTGAGACAGGGCTGAGATTTGTCTCTTCTGCCCCTCTGGGAATCTCCATTATGGAACTAGCCTAGACTGTTGGGCAGGGGGTAGAGGGCAACCCCTGGACTGACCAGCTTAAACTTGCCAGATCTGTTGACCCTTTAGACGGTATTATATCATACTTTCAGACATCAATAATTTCCTCGATTTGGATGCTACCTTTATAGATACAGATAACACCCCACTCCTTCCTTTCTCACCCTTGACCTTGAACAACACTTGTGTGTGTACGCACATATAAACACACACACGCACACACACCCTACCTTAGTTCAATCTTCATTAGTTGCTGTGACCAAAACAAAACATCCCTCCCTGACAGCCATCTTTCTGCTAGTGAGTATCATTTGAGTACCTAAATAATGACTTTGACATTATTTTCTAATGTTCTCTTAACTCATTATGTTCCATATGCTGCTTAAGTGGGGCTCTTTCCAGAGCTAGGGACCATTTAGAATGCATTGCTGGCCCCACTGTACTTTCTAGCAGGAAAATCTTTATCTGGAACGTGAATCTTTTGAAAGCAGCTTTATAGTTACTGAAAATGTTTTATTGTGATGTTATATAAACTGAGGCAGCATGGCACAATGGAAGGGACTTGGCCTCAGAGTCAGGGAAGTCCGCGTTTGGGTTCAAGCCTGACCTTTGATTCATCCTGGCCATGTGACTTAACCTACTCCCAGTTCCAAAGATGCTATGCTGCGGGACAGCCGCCTCACTAAGGGAGTCACCCGTACTGGTGAAATCACAGGCAGGTCTGGATCTAAAGAAAGAAAGGATTCTTTACAAATGTGTGTATATATATTACATTTTACACATATATAGGAATATTTTATACTTTGCCTATTTATTGTAATTGTATCTATTATTTTTATCTATTTTATATTATTTTATTTTATATATTACCTATTTATAGAAAATTTATAGAAATTATTATACTTTATGTGTGTAAATACACTCGTGTATACACACACACACACACACACACACACACGCATCCACCTGTGCATTATGCATATACATACATACAATCTCAGCTTCGTGAAAGCAGGGACTGTGTCTTCTGTCGGCTGGGCCCATCCCAGGCCTCTCTCGGGACCCAGTAGACACTTGACATTAGTATTTGTCAAACAAATGGCACATTGAAGGCTGCTGTTGGCACACACAGATTGCCATGGTGGGAAAGAGACGAGCAAGAGACATAAGAGAAATATGGAAGGAAGTTTAAGCCCCTAAATATTTTTAGCCGTAGGAGGGACAGAGCTGAGTCTTGTCTCCTCATGCCAGTATTCCCAGCCTTTAGACATAACACCAGCTCCTGCAGGGGCCTGGAGGAAAGGGAGTAAGCTAAGATTAAGCGCCTATTTTGTGCCAGATGCTGTGTATCCTTAGGGATAGTAGGACTTGCCTCCAATTCCTGCTGCCATCCCCTGCCCATGTCCCCAGCTCACCTGCTTGGAACCTTCAGCTGGGGAAATGGACCCTACAGGCCCACTTGAATTCTGGATTCCATCAGCCTTAGGGGAGCTAAGTTATTAGTCATTCCCTCTTGCCTCCACCCCTTCATCCTCATTCACTTCAGCCCTACCCTTCCATGGCCATTGCCCATTCCCTCATACCCTCTGGAACCTTGCATGACTATTAAGAAACTTTACTTGTGCTAATGAAAACCTGGCTCTCTCCAAAAGATACCCTTCCCAGTCTCCTTCTCCAGCACTGGAAGCTCTTTCTCTCATGCCCACCCCGAACACATTGAGCCTGGAGGAGAGATTGGCTAACTTGGCTCCTTTTTCCCACCGCCATTTCCAGATGTTCCCTTTGCCACCATCACTCAGCTGCCAGATGTTCTTGGACCTTTATACTGTCCATCTCTGTTAGACTGTCCAAGTCCTTGTCACAAATATCCACCAGCCTCCAGGATCTCAAGACCCAGGTTTCAGTCTTCCACCTAAATCTCGACACCTGCCCCCCCCCATTTGGGGACTTTGGTACTCATGTCCCAACAAACTTTTGGGCCATTTGGCCAACGTCAGCTCTCTTGGCCCACGTCTCCACTCCACCTCAGCCACCTATCGTTGTGTTGCCTTCGGGAACCAGAATCCCGATTCCTCTCCTTGATGGTAGCCTACTATTCTTACCTTCCTCTTTCTACCTCACTCCTTCCTCCTAAAGCTGTTCTTTGACCATAATGTGACTTCAGGTCCTTTCCCTGTCCCTTCACCTTCCCTCTGGTCTCACTCTTCTCCCTTCATGGTTTTGCCCTCATGGTTAAGTTTGTTCACCTGTGCACTACTCTTGGAGCCTTCACCCTCTGATTTTTTTGACAGGCATTCTTTGGAAGTTCCTGATCCTGGGTCACTCCACATCCACTCTCTCTGGCCACATTCATGAGCTGCTGGAGAAAGCCATGTAACCTTATAGATAAGGTTCACTGCAGATTCACTCTCAGATCTGGATGGGGCCCTCTGCCTCAGTGCCCTTCAGGGAAGTCCTCTTATTCCTTCTCAGGTGGCAGCTCTGTGATGCTCTCCATGGTAGCTGTTCCAAACTTTCTCCTCAGTCTCCCCTAGACACCACCAGCTCCTCCCAAGCCAACTCTCTCCTCCCTGTTATCTCCTCCGAGGTGCCCGAGGTAGAGGTGGCCCTTCCTCCTTGCCAACCTCTCTAGCTGTGCTGTGGATCCCCTCCTCTCAGCTAGGCAGTTGTGGTGGAAGGGCTTCCATTATTTTCTTTTTTTCTCTCATCTTCAATCTTTCTTTCTGTAGTAGCTCCTATGTATCACCTAAAAACACAGCCACATCTCACATTGCTGCATTATAACTTATCCATTACAAAAAGCCTTTAATTGGCCCCAAAATCCCCACATAGCTCTTCTCTCTTTGACCTTGCAAAGGCCTGTGCTCATAGTCTTCTTTTTCTCACTCCTTCTGGCTTCCAGCCTCATTACTTAACTGAAATGGCTTCCCCCCCCCCAAGTTATCAACATTCCCTTAACTGCTAAAACGGCCAACAGTTTCTGGGTTCACATCCTTCTTTAACCTATTTCAGCTTTCAGTACTGTCGACTCCCCCCTCTCCCATGTCTTCTTTGTGGGTGCTCTCCCTTTGTTCTCCGCTCTTTCCGCTTCGTGTCATTATCCATCTCCCATACCCTAAGCACGGACGTTTTCCCAAAGTTCCACTCCTGTTTTCTTCTCTCACTACTTTCTATCAGTAATCATAGCAGCTCCCAGGCTCTCAATGACCTCTCTGAAGTTGGCTCCCCGGAGCTCTCATTTTTCTCCCCTGAGATCTTTCTCAGCCTTGCTTCAATATCCCACCAGCATCAGAAATTCTCCAAATCTAACAGGACTTTTTTCTCAATCCCCCTCCATTTATCTCCCCTTATGTTCATGAAGAATACCACCATCCTTCTAGTTACCCAGCTCTACGGCTTCAATCGTCCTTGCCATTTCCTTCTGCCTCACTTCCCATTTGCCAAGTCTTGGTGAATTTACTGCCATTACATGTCTCACCTCCATCTCTCTCTACTCTTATTGTCAAGTCTTCTTTACTTCCCACCTGGATTATGACAAGATCCTCTTATTTGATCTCTCTGCCTCGAGCCTTTTTCTTCTCAAATCCATCTCACCCACAGCCACCAAATTAATATTCCCAAGATCAGGCCTGACCTTGTCACACTCTGACTTGAAACTGTCCCTCCTACCTTTGAATATAAAACATAAGCTACCATTTAAAAGCCTTCCCAGTCCAGTCTTCTACCTGTCATTCTAGTCTTCCTGCATATCAGCCTCCTTCTTACACTCTAGCATCTAGCTCCTCCTCCAGCTATAAAGTGCCATTTCCCTCTCCAAGCCTTTTCCTTTTCCTTGGTTGTCATCCCTGCCTGGTATGTACTCTTCCATCAGACCATCAGCTTTCCTCGAGCCCCAACTCATTTACTATGTGAACCATGTGAAGTTTTTTTTTTTCACCCTCCCCTCCACTACTCCCCCCAGTTACTGGTGCTTCTTTTTGAAACAACTTGGTATTCATTTCCCTCCATGCGTGTTCCATCATCACCATGTTAGATCCTATTACATCACCCCCCCATAGTATATAACTTTCTTGAAGGCAAGAACGATCTCATTCTCAACTTTGTACACAGTAGGACTTTGTACACAGTAGGGATCCAATAAATGTTGAATTGAATTGGATTATCAGTATCCTCCAAACAGACTAATTCCTAAACACCTGTGAAATGTCAAGTACTCTACAATGTTAGTGCTACAAAAAGACATTGAGGGAGTCAGTCTTGGGCTCTGTCCAAAAGTAAAAACTGGTTGGTCTCTGAGAACCCTTCAAGGTTTAGATACTCAGAAGAGACTCGTGTTCAGTCATGGTACCTCTGAGCCTCAGTTTCCCTTGCTTATAAAATGGGGATAATAACACTTATTATTTTGTATGTTATGTTATTATATATTATCTATTTGTTATTACAAGGAAAGCACTTTGTGTAGTTGTAAAGGGGCACAGAAAAGGATTCTCAACAAGCTGGAAGGAATCCTAGATCATCTGCTCAGATCTGTCTCCTTGTAGCTAAGGAAGTCAGGACCTGGGGGAGAGCTGATGAGTCTTGGCTCCCAGTCTTCTCTCCTTCCCATTACAGATATATCATTTGTATCATTTGATTAAAGACCATTTCACTCTGATGGTACTCAGGAAGAGCTAGTTTAGAGGAAAATCTGGAAGGAGTCATTCTGGAAAGAATTCCCATAAGGCATTTGTTTAAACACAAGTCTCTGGCTGATAAAGGAGAAAATGGTGGCCATATGCTGGCTGGGAGCTCCCCAAAGGAAGCAACATTTTCTCTCTATCTGGTCCCTTGCTGGCCACTAGAAGTTTTCCCCATTTGAAATTGCCTTTCTTTTTTCTGATTAGTATTTTTTTTCCAGTTATACGTAAAGACAACTTTAACATTCATTTTTACAAAAAAATTTGAGGTCTAACTTCTCCCTCCCATCCCTCTTCCTACAACAGTAAGCAATGTGATATAGTTTCTATATGTGCAATCACGTAAAACGTGAAATAGCCTTTCTTTCTTGGCCGATAAAGCTGCCTTCTCTCACACTCTCGCTAGTTCTCCCGCCACAGACAGGAAAAGTTGGAAACTTCATTTGCCTGGCCCTTAAAAAATGAATAATGACTGAGTAGAAGGCCGGGCAAAAACAGTGACTGTGCCCAGGAGGGAAGGCAACACCTGAGAACAAGTTTACTCATGGTGGTAACTTCCCTGCCATCTCTGCCCACTCCTGATTTAGGACACCTTCACCCACAATGAGGTCAGCCTCAGGGTGACTTCCTGTGAACTTAAACTGTTGTGTGCAAGCTTCCTAAAGAGACTGACACAGATGTTAGAGTTAGAAGGGACCATCTAGTCCAGCCTCTCTCCTTTCACAGCTGGGAATACCAAAGTTCAGAGGACCAGAATCATACAGCCGGTGGGTGGCTGAGATTTGAACTCAGATCCTGTGACTCCAGAGCCCAGCCTTTCCATGCTGCCACTGTTAATCCTGTTTTATCGGCTAGATAGAGCGTTTTATCACTTAGTGCCAGGCATTGTGCTAAGGGATGGGGTTACAAATACAGACAAAGAGAAAGTCAGTCTCTGCTTTCAACAAGCTTACATCCTGTCAGGGTGGGGGGGACTGGCCGGTGGGGGAGGTGCCCTTGCTAGAAAAGTAGAAAAGGAGCCTGTAGAGTTAAGGGCAGAGCCTGCTTTGAGTGAAGCTCAACCAGCAGGACAGCTTCCTCAAGTGGAGGTTTCAGGGAGGAAGTTGCCAGTTGGACAGAATAGCTGGAGGGGTGGAGCCCCCGCTGGTGTGAGGGCCACTGGGTAGTTGGAGGAAGAAAAGGAGAAGAAGGAGTGGTCAGAGGGATCCCTTAAAATAGGGAGTAGACCTGGGATTTCATTGGCATAGAGTAGTACAGGGGAGAAGGCCCCTCTACCAATTCAGAGACTGTTCTGTGGCCCTGGAATCTCATCCAAAGGCCCTGGCACATAAAGTGGGCTCCTAGATTTTGAGGAGGAGCTGGCTCAACCCCTTTCTACAGAGGGAAGCTGAAATGACTTGACCACAGTCTTACAGGTCAGGTGCTAAGTGGCAGAGCTGGGATTCAAAGCCAGGTTTGTCTACCTCCAAGAGGTCAGAGTCCAAGAACCCACATGTATCAAAAGCAGAGGCTGAACCAGGTCTTCCTGGTTCCCACGCCTCTTGTTCAGCCACATTAAGTACTCTATTTTCTGGGTATCTACTAAACTCAGCGCATCGAGAGTATAAGCCCCAAAATGTCAAGAAGTAACCCCAAATCAGCTTACGTATCATAAGTTCCTAGCCTTACACTTCTCAATGATGCAGTCATCACTATGATCAAAAAAATGCTCAACCAGCAATATTTGGAGGGATGCCAGGCAGTTGTTGTTCAGTTCAATTCATCACATCATGATTAAGTACCTAGTGTGTTCAGAGCACTGGGAGAGACAAAATTTAATTAAGGTCTTTTCCCACCAGGATCCCTCAATGTTGAGTTCAAGGGATCACATGAGTGTGCACACACACACGCACACACACACACACACACACACACACACACAAACACACACACACATCACTATAATAACGTGATTGCTCATTGTGAATGTAGTGCTTCATTTGGTTTGGGGAGGGTGGGGAGGTGGCATTTCGTGGACCAGATAAAACCCTAGACTGAACTCAGTTCCTGACCCAGTTGATCCAAGAACAACTGAAGGTGTTAATCATCAAATGTTCGGGAATGGAAGAAAAGACTTGGGTACTGAGCTACTTGTACCAATTATCTGACTGATGCAACATTGAGGGGGGAGCGTGTAACAGCCATCATGGAGGTCAAAACAACCTGGATGGTCATATTCATGCTATAAGTGAGCTAATAAAGGATAGCGCCGAGTCACCCCAAAACTTCCTCTCACTGTTGGCATTGGCAAAGACCACTGTCGTTTTTGTATGCTCGTGGTGTCCTCTTTCAGCGTGAGCTCAGAGTAGAACCTGCACACTCTCCCCCAGAGAGGAACAAGGCTCATCAGGTAAAGTACAGAATTCGTGCCCCAAAGAGCTCTTGTTGGCCGTTTCTGTGCCTAAGGCAAGTCACGCCAGATATACCCTGAAATCAGCTTTCCGTTTCCTGATACAAAAATAATGCAAGACAAATTCAATTGTGAGTGGGAGGAAGAATTAGTTGCATTAGTCGCTCACAGATGGGTGTTATTAGTAATGCATACCATCTGGTAGTTTCCTATTTTCATCAATTATTCTTCATAACTAGGTGTTGAGTTCAGTTATTTCGATACTAAAGGAGTGCATTGCTGTCCACATGTAAAAATCACAGGTTTCAATATGTATGGAATCTTTTTAAATCCCCAGCCTACATTTTGATTGTCTCTAAATTTTGGTGCCCTAGGGCGAAGCCCCAGTCACCCCACCTTGGGTCGGTCTCTAGCCCTGCACAAGAAGATGTGCCCTTGAGGATGGAGACCAGACCCTAAGGAGCATGTAGATGAACTGCAAAAATTGTTCTTATCAACTCATGACAAAATCTTCACATGCCTATCATTTTTCGGTGTGCTAAGTCCTGGGAGGAGACTCCTAAAATGTCAGCTTTCTGTTTGAATCAGTGTGATTGGTCTAGACCCAAGATTTCATCAGTATAGGAACTCCCAGTGTGGAAATGGCTTCCACAAGTACTGAGTCATAATTTGGAAATTTCCAAAGTATCTCCAGGCTAACTCCTATGGTGTTTTCTCTGTAGGCATAATATCCACCTTTCTTCATGTACACCCCTTTGGAGCGAGCATCGAATACATATGTTCTTACCTGCAACGTCTTGATACCAAGGTATTTATGAGGGGAGGAAGGTGGGATGGTGATAGGAGGCCGGGTTAGATTCTTTGTAAACACGTCAGCGAAAAAGTCCTTTAACCTATGTAGTCCAAGTGATCCATTTTATCTGTTGGGATCCTCTCTATTCCTTATTTGGTCATGACTTCTTCTGTTCTCCAAGAGCCCAAAGCTAATTCCTTGCCTCCTGTATTTTGTCTATTATGTTACTGATGTCATTGACCCAACTGGAGCTTCTGTTAGTATATGACATCAGGTCTTAATCTAAACCCAGTTTCTGCCACATGGGGTAATTAGATGCTGCTACAATGAATAGATCCCTGGGCCTGGATTCCTGAATTCCAATCCAGCCTCAGATACTAGGTTGTGACCCTGAGCAAGCCATTTTTGACTCTGCCTCAGTTTCCTCACTTGTAAAATGAGTTGGAGAAAGAAATGGCAAACCATGGCAAAATCTTTTCCAAGAAAACCCTAAGTGGGGTCACAGAGATTTGGACGTGACTAAAAAATGACTAGACAAAAGCAATTTATTTCTGTCAGACTGCTTTCTAATTTTCTCAGTAGCTTTTATCAGTTATTTAGTCCTTGCCCCAGGAGTAGCTGGAGCCTTTGAATTTATTAAAAAAAAAAAAAACTAAACAAGCAGAACCGGGAAAACAATCTAGACAATAACAACATTGTAGAAAGAATACATTTGAAAACTTTAAGAATTCTAATTAGTGCAATGATCAACTGTGATTCCAGAAAAACAGTGATCAAAAATGTCAGCCTGTCCTGCCAGAGACACGATGGCCTCAGGATGCATAATGAGGAGTGCATTTGGGGACGTTAGTATTGCTGCTGCTTCAGTTTTTCTATCCTGGGAGATAGGGGGAGGTGGAAGAGCAAACAAATGTTTTTTGAGTTGAATAATCAGCAGGGTGGGGATCCTACAACTTGTGGCCGGGGGTATGGCCGACAAGGGCTCTGGTCCCTGCCTTTCTGACACAGTCATCATGGCCCGAGTCCTCTGCTCTTTTCCATTCCCAAGCTGTAAGTCAGTTTGTAGCATGGTCCCAGACAGGAGACACCTGCAGCAATATATCTTGCACGAGGTTCCACAGACAAACGAGGCCCATAGTCAGCCAGACTCCCCAGACACACACTTGTCTGGGACTAGGAGATTGCACTCGAATCTCTTGTTCTCTTTGCTGTCAACACATAAATCTCTGTCACGGCGCTATTATAGACCAGCCCAAATGCCATCTCGGGGGCCTGTGCATTCCCTGTTTTTCTCTACTGCCCATGGGCAGCTTCAGAGTGGGAGCAAGACTCTGGCCCTTATCAAAAGCATCGGTAACAATATGTATATGGTCTCCTTGCCCTCCTCACAATTAGGGGCCAGCCGGTCTCTTCTGGCATTGTAGAGATGACAGGTGTGGAGATCAGTACCTAGAGCACTGGGCTTGGGAGCAGGAAGCCCAGAGTTCAAAACGTGGCCTCAGACAGTTGTCAGCTGTGTGTCGCTGGGCAACTCACCCAACTTCTTTCTGTCTGCCTCAAAGCCCTCTCGATTTCCTTTTAGCTCTAAAGTTACGATTACATACGTGAGTCCAATTCAGAACTGTTGCTATGCCATTGATATTAGAGGTAGCAAACTATGGGAGAATGAAAGTCAGCCTCTTAAGTCACATGACCTGGCCCTGCCACCCATGTGAGGATGACCAACTTCCCCATTTGGTGCCTCAGTTTCCCCTCTGAGTAAGTGGATCCCAGAAGCAGCAGTGGCAGAAGTGAGCCTCAGAAGCCTGGCCTCCTGCCACCATCTTCACTTGGATCCATTTCTGTCACACTATTTGCTATATGCTCCAGGTGGAACTAGGATCTCTCTCTCCATTTCTTTTTTTCCTTCCATCTTAAAAAATATTCTTTTTTACTATGAACTTAACAACATCAACCAAAACAAAGATCTCAGTATGCAAGGGGAAAAAATAAACCACATACAAAACTGCAAGTTCTTGTTTTATACAGTTGGGGAGTTTTTAAGCATATATTAACAAAACTGCCCTACTTAGCTCTTTCAGAACATTCTTCTGTTCTCTTCTGTGTGTTTTCCATTTCTTTGTTGTACCCACTCACCCTCCAAAAGACCTGGACTCTTAACAGTTTTATATTCAAGCAAAAAAAAAAAATTCAACACACTGGCCATTTCTGAAATCGAATGTTTCATTTTGCACCTGTAGTCAATCACCTTGGCTAAGAGGTGGGATCAGCATTAGCATTCTGAAGTTCTGATCTCTCCCTTTCCTCCTTGGTGGGGGTGCCCGGCGATGTCACCCCAATGGATGTGGGGCAATGTTCCAGGGGAAGGATTTTCAGTTTGGGTTGTCTGTGCAGAAATCAGTGGGCCTCACTGTGTTGCCGGTATACTTTCCCCACCCTGGAGTTCAGCGAGTTCCACGTACAAAGAACAAAGCACCTCCGAAATACCCCAGCCTGCCAACTCTGTATTTTTTTTATGCTTAGCAAAACCCTTTTTTCATCTCCCCAAGTGCCAAATTTATTCAGTTTCCATCTCCTTTTCTCTCCTTGCTACTAAAATCTCTTTTCAGATTCCATTCAAAGTCAGGTATAAATGGCCAGTAATGGCTTAAAGTACTATGGGCATTTTAAGAAGGCCCAGAAATAAGAGCACTCTACATGGAAGGAAAAGCTTTACAATCATTGGACTTGTCCAGTAGGAGAATGGGCTCCCCTCACCACAGGGTACTTCTTGGAGTCTGGTTACATTTTGATTGGGTATATTATTGGGAAAGTTTCTGGTCAGCTATAGTTTGAATTAGAGAGCCCCTGTGATCCCTTCCAGCCTGGAGATGGCTAGGATTCTGGAAGCCCTATAGTGACGTAGCTGAGCTTTGCTTACCCAGGAGCACTAAAGCCGCCTTCCAACCATACTTTTCTCTCCCCTGCAGATTAGCACCAGCGAAGTAGAAACTCTGATGAGCCGCCTGCAATGCACCTTTAAGCAAGAGATGACTGGAGTCGGAGCCAGCCTGGAGAAAAGATGGAAATTCTGCGGCTTCGATGGTCTCAAGATGACCTAATCTCCTTCCTATTCATTAACCAAAATCCTGGGGGGGAATGTTATCTAAACCTGGGAAGTATTCAGAAATTATGTGTTGTTTTCCTTTGTTTTTGTTTGTTTGTTTTTGTTTTTTTGTGTGTGTGATTGTCAAATAGAAATCGCTTTAGCCTTGTAGCTCCCTTATGGGAATCTATTATAACAACTTTGGATTATAGATAATATAGCACCTTCTGCTAAAGGCCATAGACAGACTGGCTCCAACCTTACATGGCCATTTCTCTCACTTGATGATTGGCTTAGTTGGCTTTTTTGAATGAAAACTTGTGGACACTCAAAAAAAATTAATTTGGGGTGTCTACTATGACTATACTACTGTTCTCAAGTTTTGACATTTTATTCTTTTTTTAAAGCACACTGTTATTGGACATATTTTGACAGTTTGTATGTGACACATTTTTCCCAAAATCAATCATACTATAAACATTTCTTATCTCACAAGAAACCACTGGTAGAATTTCCAATACCTAAATCATTTTTCCCTTAGGTAATACTGCAGGAGGGCAAGCAAGCCAGACTACATTTAGGTACTGGCAAGGGCACACACATACACACACGCACTCACATGCACACACACACACACACGAGTTTTGTAGAGATGCCTAATTTTGCCCATCTTTTGAAGATAGATTCCGGTTCATGGGTTTTCATTTTAACAGAACAAACATGAGCCAGAAGTTGACACATTTTTCCAAAGTTATTCTCTATTAGGTAGCTTCTTTCAGAATTTACAAGTAAAGCTAGATTTTAAAAGCATCATTGCTACTAAAAAAAAATCCAATGTATTGGTATCAACAGCGGCCTAATCTGGCTGACATGTTTACATACACTTCAACATCATATTGTAAATAATCTGCTTCTAAAGGTGGGCATATTTTATTTTCTACAAACTACACAAAAACGACATCAGTAATGGGATTTATTTTCATATTCCGTCTGCTCTAACCTTTCACAAAATCAGTAAGTTCTTTCCTCCTGCCATCAGTGTGCCAATCAAAACTCACCCATGGCTGTAAATATTATGTTTACTTCCTGTTGAATGTTTCCAAAGAGATGCTCTGAGTATCACTAGCTCATTGTACTTTCATAAAAGGACCAGGGTTTCCTCAGTACTGGGGGGCAGCTCTTACCCCTGAGATAAGGCCCTCCAGGCTGACAGGACCGCCTGCAGTTTGTATTTGAGGGTCTGGTTCAAAAGTTCTGCTTAGTTGTTTAATGGAGACAGGTTGGGGCTGAATATTCAGAGACAAATTGGTCTGGCCTCTTATGTGGTGCTTTTTTTTTTCCAAACCAAGCATCCCCACCTTTTAGTACTGGCTTAAAGTAAATAGTGTGCTTGTATCTTTAAAGACCATGAGGAGTATTTCAGGAAAATACCTTGTAAACAAGCTGTCAGTACTGTTTCCACTTGTATTTTTCAAATAATAAAGTTTTTACAGCATCATTTGGTGTCTTGCCTGAAGTCATTTGTGCCGTATAGATATGAGGTCCCGTATTCCATTTCTAGCTCGTCAGATGTGTTAGTAGACCTTAACTATCCCTCTTTGGAGACCAAAACTAGAGTTTCTCCCTCAGGTGCCCTTCTGGGTCATGAGGAGGAAGAGTTAGTAGCAGTGGCCAAAGAACTAATATGAGTATCCTGCTTCCAGAGGAGAGAGAGAGACCACAACCTTCCATTTCACCAGGTGCCTTCTATCTCCCACTGGAATACCTATCTCCAACCCAATCTCTAGCCTCCTTTGGAAAGAAGAGGGATACATTCCACTTAATGACCAACATATACCTGCTCATACCCTACACACCCCAGGGATTCTGACCCCCTGTAGATCATTCCTGAAACCCCATTCCCCATAACCACCACCTCCATGTTCAAGAACACTGAAATCGCCTTATCTGCCCATACTAACCTATTGGTGTGTCACTTCTCCACTGCCTTCCCATTTCAGACCATATGTTTTTGTCCATATTATTACTCCCAAACTCTCAACCCCTCAGTTCTCTCCCAAGCCATCACCCCGGCACAAGACATTTTCTCCTCTTTTCCCCATCTTGATCCTCTGGTAAACCAGTTCATCTCCATACTACCTTCTTTTCTTTTTTTAAAAAATTAAACATTTTTATTTTCAAAATATATGCATGGATAATTTTCAACATTCATTCGCCCTTGCAAAACCTTGTATTCCAAATTTTCCTCCCTCCCATCCCCCTAGAAGCAAGTGATTCAATAAATGTTAAACGTGCAATTCTTCTATACATATTTCCACAAATATCATGCCACACAAGAAAAATTAGCTCAAAAAGGAGAAAAAATGACTTCTTTTCTTGAGTCTTTATATCACATCACTGATTGTGCCATCTTGGCTGCTGAATGAACGTGGAAGAAATCAGCAACTGTTCTGACTGACCTCACAACAATTTAAGTTATACCTCAACTAGGATGGGGCAATCTTTCTGTATCTCCCTTAACTCTTCCCAGATGCTTTTCTAAAACTTTGCATCCCTCTTCAAACCCCCCATGGCTTCTCCTACCCTCTCATATGACATCCTGGTCTCATATTTTCCATGAAAAATAGATAGCTGTACCAGACTAAAAGCTATATTATAAAGCAGCAGTCACCAAAAGCATTTGATACTGCCTAAAAAATAGAGCAGTTGAATGGAATAGGTTAGGCTCACATGACACAATAGTCAATGACTATAGTAATCTAGTATTTGACAGACCCAAAGACCCCAGCTTCTAGGATGAGAACTCACTATTTGGTGGAAAATTGGGAAATAGTATAGCAGATACCCTTTGACCCAGCAGTGCCATTACTGGGTCTGTATCCCAAGGAGATTATAGAGGAGGGAAAAGGACCCACATGTGCAAAAATGTTTATAGCAGCTCTTTTTGTGGTAGTGAAGAAGTGGAAAATGAGTAGATACCCATCAGTTGGGGAATGGCTGAACAAGTTGTGGCACATGAAGGTAATGGAATATTATTGTTCTATTAAAATGATGAACAAGCTGATTTGAGAAAGGCCTGGAAAGATTTACAGGAACTGATGCTGAGAGAAACAAGCAGAAACAAAAAACAGTATGAATGTTGTAATGATCAACTATGAAAGACTTGATTCTTCTCAGTGGTTCAGTGATCCAAAGCAATCCCAATAGACTTTGGATGGGAAATGCCATCTGCATCCAGAAAGAGAATTGACTGAACACATGCTATGTTCCCTTTTTTTCTGTTTTTTTTCTCTCTCCCATGGTGTTTCCCTTTTGTCCTGATTTTTCTCTCCCAACGTGATTCATAAAACAATGTGTATTAAAAATAATTAAATTTATTAGGAAAAATTTAAATAGCTTTTTATCTTCAAAACTTTTAAACTCAACTTGACCAAAAGTGAATTCATTATCTTTTCCCCGAACCCTTCCCCATTCCAAACTTTACTTTTGCTGCCAAAGGCAAAATTGGGGTATCAGCACAAGTATCACCATCTTCCCAATCCCTTAGGCTTACAACCAGCAATCACGGTGCTGTATCAGACTCACAATTGGGGTCTGGAAGCTGCATTCAAACCTAGTTCTTCCTGGTTCCAAGTCCAATCCCACAGCAAAAAAGAGGAAAAAGCTCAGTGTGTCTGCTGAGCCCGCCTCCTCTTTTTGTTAACTTATTTCAGTGAAAATGGAAAAATTATTGGAAGAGATTTAAGAGCTATGGAATTATCATTTGGAATCCGCAGAAACTTCCATTCTTTTTTCCATGAATCCACAAATTCTATGGATCTACCTGGCATAAAAACCTACCAAAAGTCAGCATCACCAGAGGAAGTGGGGAGGGGGGAAGTATAAGAAAGCTGGAAAGCTGAGAAAGGCCAGATTATGAAGGTCTTTGGATACCAGAGGACTTATGTCTGTCTGATCTTGGAGGCAAGAAGAAGTCACTGAAGTTGATTGAACAGAGAGTGACATGGTCAGAGCTACCATTTAGGAACATCATCCTGACAGCTGGGGAGCACGAACTGGAGCGGGGAGAGAAGTAGCAGAAATTCCTAGAGCTCATGCACCAAAATTCTGGCCCAGATGCCCCCAAAAAGGACAGAGCCTGAGCAGGAAGCTGGGAAGAAGAAAGGGCTTGGAAACTGCTGGCGTCCTCTCTGAAGATTACAAGCAAAGTACCCCAGAGTACTCCAACAGGACTCTGCAAAAAGCCAACAGTCCATTGTTGAACCTGACTTGCTGCCTTGTAAGCCAGCTACCTTGGAGGTGGAACAATAAGCACTGGGTCTGGAATCAGGGACAATTGAGTTCAAATCCAGCCTTGTATACTTCCTAGTTGTGTGACCCCACACAAGATACTATACCTCTGTCTGCCTAGGTTTCCTCAACTGTAAAATGGGAACTATAGTAGCACCTATCTCTCGAGATTGTTGTAAAGTCCAAATAAAGATGATATTTGTAAAGTGTTTAGCACAAAGCCTGGCACTCCTTTCCTCCCTATTTCACTTCCTTCTTTCCTTCCTTCTTCTTCCCTCCCTCCCTTCCTTCTTTCCTTCTTTTTTCTTCTTCCTTCCTTCTTTCCTTCTTCCTTCCTTTTTTCGCCTTCCTTTTTTTTCTCCTTTCTTCCTTCTTCCTCCTTTCCTTCTTCCTCCCTTCTTTCTCCTTCCTTCACTCCTTCCTTCCTATTAATCAATATTGTTTTTTTTCACAGTTTTGAGGGAAGATAAAAACTATCAAAAATCTCTTCACCGTTGGGGGATTAACTCTGAGTTGGGGCTCCCTGCTGAGTTGTCACGCCCCTTTCAAGCCCTTCCTCCTCAACTGAGGCAAAACTATATTCCTAATTTTTATCAAAGACCATATTCTAGGTTAGTCTGTTCCTAGGGATGGGACCTGACAAATGAGCTTGTGCTGAGAGACTTGTGGAACATCTTAATAGCCTTGATTTCTACCTGTTAATGCTGTTTCAAACCCACAGAAATGGTTTTTTTTCTAAGATGCACTGTGACAAGCCTGACAAGAAAAGGGAACACTTTGAACAGCTCCTATTAGCAGTGAATGATTGCTGGAGCAGAACACAGCTGCTTTAGCTGAGAAATGGAACCCATCAGGGCAAGTGGGAGGGATAAGAAGAGGCAGCCAGCTACCTTGGGCTCTGGAATGCCCCCCCAATCCTATTTTCCTGTCCTTTGCCACCAAGATGTGACAACTGTAGAAACCAGTGACTCTTGGTTCTTTATTGGGTTCTTTAGTCAAAGATCTTTCATATATATATACACACATATATATAGCACACAGATACACACACACACACACACACACACATATATACATACACATCCAATCACATATATACACATATACATATAGACATATTTCATAATACACAGTCTACCTATGCATTGCACAATACATGTCTACATATATGTTGCAATACATTTACATGCATATATACTCACACCTATTTCCTGTATATCTATATATGTGTTTATACACACATTTCATATATACACATATACACACATGTATGCACATGTGTACTCATAGTCTATATAGGTATACACACACACACACACACACACACACACACACACACGATTCTATAGCTATCAGTAGATCATAAGAGCATCCCCAAATCTCCTGTAAAGGGCCTCAGAAGCCATCTGGTACAGCCCCTACTTGAACCAGAAAGCTCTCTAGAACATCCCCTCGGAGGACGAAGCTCAGTCTGGCTTCTGGGAGATGCCCCCAGGGTGGCCCACTTCACTGCAGATAGCCTTGTCATGGTCAGGATGTTTTCTTTCCATGGAGCTGAAATCTGCCTCTCCTAAAATCCGCCTCTACTCATCGCTCCTGGTCCTACCCTTGAGGGTCAGGCAGAGCTGGGTTAATCCTTCTGCTGTGTGACTTCTCCAGTGTTTCAATTCATCTGTGACTGGTAGGTTTCCCCTCCTCTTACCAGCCAGCCACACCTTTTCAGAATAAAGTAAAGAGAACCAGGAGAACAATCTGCAGGGCTAGAATCATGTAAAGGAAAATGCCACTAAAAGGTAACTGAATTCTGCTTCCAGCCTCTCAGTAGACAGGAAGAGGGCTACAGGCAAGAACTGGGGCATACACTATCAGAGGAAGACATTTTCTTTGGTTTCCCTTTCTTAGAAGGGCCGGGCAAGTGGGGAAAAGGATAGAAGAAATTATGGCAAGGAGGTGATACAATACCCAGGGTATTAGAGTTGGAGTCAGGAAAAGCTGAGTTCAAATCCTGCCTCTGTGTAGTTCCTTGGACAAGTCATTTAATCTCTCACAGTCTCAGTTTCCTGAATTGTAAACTAGAGATGATAATAATAACACTCATCTCGCAGGGCTGTAGGATCAAAAGAGACATTTCTTTGCCCCATTATGTTTAGTATTATAAAGGGTAAAAAAGTGTCAATAAAACTTTCATTTGAAGTTATTTTAGCAAATCAGTTCCTCAGTGCTTTCCCAATTTGGATGGTCACAACACAAATTTTCTTCTTCCATGTGTGTTTGGGTTCATCCTGATATTCTTCCTGAATTTGGCTTCTTACAGGGTATTAGGATCTAGCTACGACATCCCATTGGTGATGATTGTTATCAAAACATTGACAAACTTGTCCTATTATTTAGCTATTTATTTTCCTTTTGCCAGTTTCATCTCTGAACACTCTTGGGAGACTGTGGCTCAGCTGTTTCACACTAAGATTTCTATAGATCTTATTTTCCTTTCCACTGCTTTCTGATGTTTTTTCAATACACTAGGGCTATTGCCTTGAACTCGGTTGCAATAGTTAGAGCTTTTCTTAACATCTTCTCTTACTATGCTTGTCTTCAAGTTCATCTCCCTGTTGAATATTTTTGTTTTATGCTTTTCAGTCTCCACAATTTCATTCTTCAAAGTACCCCCCCCCTCATTGGACCAACTTCCCCTATAGAATTTTAAACCATAGGAACCAACCAGTTCTTTCTCTGAACCTTTCAAAATCGGTTTATCCAAAAGCTAGGGGGTTCACCAGATAATTCCCAGCCTTCCTCTTCTCTGTCACAAATGCTAAGACAGAATAACCCATCATCTTAAGATTTTCACGATTTTTGTTTCAGCACCCAATCAGTTCTTTCTTGCTAGTCAAAATTAGATCTAGGGTAGCATTTTGGACTCCCGCTAGCTTCCTCCACCTTTGAAGGGTGAAATTATCATTCAGATAACTTTTTTTTTAAAGCCCTATCTGATATTTTGCCTGTGGCAGAAAGAGTTTCGACAGATGTTCTGAGAATCAAAGTCCCTCATCACTCCTCCATTGTGATTTGGTTTTAGGTTTCTGCTGTTTCCCAAATTCTGTATCTTATTCCTCCTCCTCTCCTCTTCTGTGCATTTCTTTGGTCACACTACGTTATCATCTGAATCCCCCTTCCAATGATCTTCACTCAGATGTTCCCCATCATGCTTCCCCTCTGCCCCTACCCTGGGATCCCTCGCAAGAGTTTCTCTTATTAAATACATGATGTCATTTCCATTGTTTCCTTTTAGCTGTTAGATTCCAAAACCATATTCCAAACATTAGTCCCATCCTAGCTAGCCTCAGTGAGATCTGAATGGGGAGAAAAATGGGAGGACTTTGAATATGCCTCCTTCCATTAAGGCCCCAAGCTCCCTAATACTCCCAGGGAATATAATTTCTCCTTATTCTCCACTATTTCTGCTGGGGCTTCCACTCTTTACTCACTCTTCTGGGTAGACAACCTTAGCATTTTCTGAATCTTCCATTTCCCTTACCTGTCAATTTCACCTCACTAACCATCTCTCCCATCTGTCCCTTCTGTTTTCTTCCCCCTCCCACTAACTTAATATGGATCTTCATTCCCACCAGCCTGAACCTTCTCATGCGTTGTTCCCCTTCTGCTCTCTATCTCCCACTGTTCTTATGTTGCTTCCGGGACAATCCACCTCTAGGCATAGAATCTGATAACATGTCTACTTAGAATCCTTCCTTGGCTCCCTGAAGCCTTCTTTGGTGCTTCCTGAACTACATTCACCCTCCTCCCTTACTTGACATTCAAGGCTCTCAACAATATAATGTCAGCCTAGTTTTCCAGCCTTATCCCATATAACTCCCATGTACATACTCTGCTGTCTGTCCCCTCCTTCCCCCAACACACCCTACACTTTAACTCTTTCACAACTTAGCCTATACTTGGAATCTCTTTCCTCCAACTCTTTTTGAAATCCTACACATCCTTTACAGGACAGAGCATGGGTCTGTGACTGTTTTTATAAGAAAGTCTCAGATGAGAAAACTCCCTCTCCTAATGCAGATTTTGATCTCCTTTGCCACAGTGTTGCGGGTTGGGGTGGGGGTGGGGGGAATTAGGTGGGGAGACTGAGAATATATTTGCCCAGAGCGGGTTATACAACCATCAGTCATTAGAGGTGGGACTGGAACCCAGGTCTACAAGACTCCGAAGCCATCTCTTACCCACAATGCCACATTCCCTCCCCTTATCTTTAAAACCCCAACTGCGATGCTACCTCCTCCACAAAGTCTGCCCTGATCTCCCCTTTCTGACCTCACACAGCATTTTGTTTTGTCCCCACTCTAATGTGCGTCATGGAATGCTCTCCATTCCAGTGATCCATTTAGGTCACCAGTTCATAGACAACTCTGGAAGGGGTTTTAGGGTTATTGCTTCCAACTTCCCTCATTTGATAAAGAAGGAAACTGAGGCCCAGAGAGATGAAGGGATTTGCCAAAGTAACAGAGCCAAGCCAGAGAATCTAGATCCATCAATATTTTTCCACCTCTCAAAGACAATGCCCAAGATCACACAAGTAGTGAGCGACAGGGCCAGGGCTCAAATTCAAGTTCACTGACTCCAGAGTCATCAGGTTCTCTTGCCACTGCAGCACCCTATTCCTGGCGCACCCCTGTCCATTTTAAAAATGAGTAAACTGAGGCCCAGAAAAATAACATGATTTACCTGAGGTTATAGGTAGTAAATGGCATTTTGTTGTTCAGTTGTCTAAGTCATGTCTACCTCTTCATGAGCCCATTTAGAGTTGTATCAAATTCAGTCTATATCAATCCAGAGCCGGGCTATCTATTGTGATCGCTCAATTGTTTGGCACTGTCTTCAAGATGATAGCAGTCCAAAGGGGAAAGAGGTTGAATAATCAGAGAGGATTACACGAAGGAGGAGGAAAAATTGTAGCTTGGTTTTGGATGATATGTAACATTTGGAAATCCCAATCAAAGGGAATATCATGAACAAAGGCATAGACAGGGATGAGTCTAGTATTGAAGATGTGGGAGAACCGAGCATTGCCCTGACTTAGCTGGAGGAATCATGTTCATATAGTTCTTTTTTTTAATTAATACATCAACACATTAAAATCTGATGGAAACTATATTTTACTCTTGTTTGGGCCGCTCTCAGGGTTGTTATAGGCTGTGTATCTGACACCACTGATATAGGGGAGATTATGCTACTGAGGTAGTGGGGGAAATGTTTGTACATTTATTCTTGTCCTATCTGTAACATAAATGTTGTTGTCTTGCATTTTTCAGCCACATCCGATTCTTCATGACCCCAGTTGAGATTTTCTTGACAAAGATACTGGAGTGGTTTGCTATTTCTTTCTCCAGTTCATTTTACATATGAGGAAACTGAGGCAAACAGAGTTAAGTTACTAGCCCAGGGTCAGCTAGTAATTGAACTGAAGCTGACTTCAGGCTGGAGCTTTATCCACTGCACCACCTCACTTCATAAAAGCCAAGTGAAAAGTGATTAAATAGAAGTAGGGTATTAGTAACCAATCCCTAACAAATGAGAGAACACCACCAGAATGGCCGAAAATTCCTTAGGTTCTCTGGCATCCTGAGGAGACATTTAGTCACAATGGTCCTGAGCACGGAGTCAGAACAAATGTCTTCTCCCCTGATATTGGAGAGAAAATTCCAGTGGAAAGTAGGATATTTATGAGAGAGTAAAAGTAGTGCATGCCTTTGCATTTATTTCATTGCCTACTTTCTTCTTTTAATGATAGATTTTATTGTTATATTTTGATTTAACATCACCTAGATTTCCCTTAGAATATCTCCCTGCCTCCCTCCTAGAAAACTATCCGTCATAACAAAGAAAAAGACAATTTAAAGCAGAAGAAAAGAAAAAAGATCAGCCAAATTCATCAACAAATAAAAAAAAATTGGCCTTAGGTCAATGTTCCACACTTACAGAGCGCCACCTCTGCCAAGGAGTACAGGAAATAGCCTCTCCCATCTCTTTTTCTATGGAAAGCTATGGATTATGTGGAATATGGATTACATTCAGCATTCTTTTGTAGCCTTCAATTTCAGTTGTTTTGTGGTAGCCGTTCTTTTCACTTAAGATTGCCATAGACCTTGTAAATATTGTTTGTGTGCCTCTGCTCCCTTCACTTTGCTTGGTGCTTCATTTCCTATGGCCAGGGACAAAATCATGATGTCAATGACCCCTGTACTTGTTATGGAGCAGCAGGGATGGGGGTAGAGGAAGAAAGTTGGCCTCTGGTCCTGATTCTGTTCCCAACTAGTTGAGTGACTTTGGGCAAAGTATTTGCCCTCTCAGTTTCTGTGCTGTAACAAGAGGAAATAACCCTCCAGCAGGGGTTCTTAACCTGGATTCCATATTTCATAGGAACTCTATGGGTAGATTTTGGGGATCCATAAACTTGGGGGGGGGGTGGGAAATGACATCTTAATTTTCACTAACTTCATATTGCAATATGACATTTCCTTTGTGATTTATTTTGTAAAATACGATTCTGAGGAGCACTTGGGAATTCCTAGATCACCAAAGGGATCCAGGGAACAAAAAAGATGAAGAATCCATTGGCTTAGAGAGTCTCCAAGGCATCATCCTGCTCTGATAGCCTATGGCTCTGATCATCTATGGTTCTATCATTCCAAGGTTTTTTTATTGGTGGCCCAAGCAATGAAAGCTTTATTTCCTGACTCTCAGCTGGAGCATTCCCCTCACCCAAGCCGCCTGCCTATGAATGACACCTGTGCCGCAGTGTACAGTGCCATTTAGCAAGACTTCATTGGTTATTCATCAACGGCTGTGTGACGAATGTGCCATTCGGCCCCCAACTTGAATTGATTTGATAACAGTAGGGGGGACATGTTCATCAGCATACAAAAGAAAGGTCCTCTCGGGAGGACTGGTCATGTGTCAGTCAAGCCAGCTGTTGGGGCATCGGTGACTTAGAGGACCCCTCAGCACTCAATCTTTTCTTTTGGGGAAATAAGAGTGGCAAGAATTGATCATTTCCCTCCCACATCTCCCCAGCTGCTCACAGCAACTTTAGCCTCCCAGGTGGCCATTGGAAGTCCCAGACCAGTTCACCAGAGTTAAACCAAGTAGTGGAAGAAGGCAGTTGTCACCCCTTCTGTGTAACCATTGGTCTGTGTCCCTGGGAATAAGAAGACTCTGCCTGCAACCCTATTTTGACAAGCTTCTATCTATTTTAAAAAAAAAAGATGAACCAGGATCAAAATATTTATTGTGTATCTGCCCCGAGGCCTTGAATGAAAGAGACAACTTTCAAGTTTCAATAAGCAAAATAATCCCGATTGGACTTCCCTGGCTTTCTTTGGCAGCCTGGAATGGAAGGCTATAGATACACAGTATGTAATCTATATAGGATCTATCTGGATTTCAGCAAAATCTTGGATTGATGCCTATATACTTTACCGTAGAACTTGTGGGCAGATGCCCAGCTATCTAGGTCAGATGAGATCACTGGTAGAGAGATAATGCAGTGAAAGAGAAAGCACTCTACTAGATGGCAAGAGACTTTGGTACCATCCTGGCTGTACCACTGATTAGCTGCATGAACTTGGGAAAGTCTCTAAAAAGCTAAGCCTCAGTTCTGTAAAATGAGAGAAATCATTTGATTTACCAAGGATGCAGTGCCTATTATGACCAAAGTCTTTACTATCCTCCTCCTCCAATACATTCTCATGTCATGGAGGTGAACCTAGCCTTATAAGAAAATTTCCAAGGAAACCCAAGCAGGAAAGGTTTCATCTGTGGGTCTGGCAACAGAGTGTGTCAACTGATACCAGTCTCAAGGAATTCAGAGAGACCTGTGACCAGGTCATCTGCGGGGGGGGTGGGGTGGAGTTTTTTGGCCACAATAACTCCCAGAAGCCCCCTCTTAAGAGTGGTATGAAGGGATTAGGTTGTATGTGGTTTAAGAGAGTACCTACATCAATGATATCACAAACCCTCAAAGGACAGGAGTACATTGGGCTGCAAGCCCTGTCACCAACCTCAGTTTCATGGAGAAGGTCAGATGCAATCTCCTATGTGCCCCTGAACACCATTGTGCCCAGATGAGAATGAGAAGAGCATCCACCCAAGAGGGATGAAGAAGGCTCACAGTTCTCTAGAGGCAATAGAGTCACTTTTCTAGTACATCCCACCCAAGAGGACAGATTTAAGGATTCCAGTTTTGGGAGATGGTGGCGACTCACTCTCATGTGTATGATCCAGTGACAACAGCCTCCTGGGTGTTCTATGAACTCCATCTCTCAGCTCATGGCATTTTCTCTGCCTGTGCCCCATGCCTTCAACACTCTCCATCCTTCCCTCTGACTCCTGACCTCCTTGGCTTACTTCCCAAAATCCCACCTCCTACAAGAAGCCTTCTCAATTCTACTAACTTAATACTACTAACTTCCCTCTGTTAATTATTTCTGATTTATCATATTCATATATGTGTTTGCTTTTTTCTTCCCCCATTAGACTGTAATCTTCTTGAGGACAAGGGTTGTCTTTTGCCTCTTTTTGTATCTCCAGCTCTTAGCACAGTGCTTGACACCGTAGCATGCACTTAATTAATGTTTATTGACTGGCCGGTTGTTATAGGTGTGCATAACACCAAAACCCAATATTTACCCTCTTCACTTCCCTAACCTCTTATTCCCCTGAATGTCTGCTAGGTTCACCATCTGCCTGGGTCCCTCACTCCTTACAACGGAGCAGATTGCAGGAAGAGGAAGTTGTCCTCGCCTCTGTCAATATCATCTCCATCATCATTACTCCATTAATGGCACTTTCCAGGTTCCAAAATAATATCTTCACAATAACCCTGAGTAAGAAGCAGGGATGCTATTGTTTCCCCATCTTACAGATGAAGAGACTGAGGCTCCAAGAGATGGGGTGATTTTCTCGGGTTCCCAGAGTTTGGGAGTTTCAGAATCAGAAAGTAAAGCCAGCTAGATCCTCTAATTTCAAGACCAGTATTCTCTCTGCCATTTCCCACTGGTGGAAGAATATACAATTAGTTTAATGAAGTGTTAGCATAAATGAAAGATGATTATTCATCAAGGAGGGAAAACATGTTACATTTTTAAATCGAAGCTAATCCAAACATTCTTTTTCTGCCTATTTGAGGGGAGGAAGAGGGAAGAGAGGTTGGAGGAGCGCACTTAGTATCATTTCATTTTCCCGTGTGAGCATTTGAGGCGATGTACTGTCTTTTGTACAAACATTGGTGTGCTGAGCTTTAAGCCAGATGCTATGGAAATACAAGGCACCAGATACACTAGCCTTCAAGTCCCCTCAGTCAGCCATGCAGGATTTATGAGGAGACGAGAAAGGGGCGGAGGACGTGACTGCACTATGCTCTCAACAAGGAGAACTTTCCATTCTGAAGATGCTCGTAGCCTCACCTTGCTTTTATTGCCTTGTTAGACAAAAATGATGGTATATAGTCCAGCACTTCAGGAAGCCAGTAGGTCACATCTAGAGCTGGTGACATGGGGTTAGTAGAGCCTCCTAGGAGTCTGCTTTACTACCCCGTTAAGAGGCTTGAGGCCCTGACCCAGATAGAAATGTGCTTCCCACAGTCACCCTGCTATTTTTCCTCCTTGTCTTTTCCTCAACTCTCAGCGGGGACGCTAGAGGTGAAGCAGCTGCAGGGGGGTGGGGCTGAGGAGCTTAGCTTCTGCACCATGACAGTGGTGCGATAATTTTAAGAAAGGGAAGACACCATGTCTTGGATACCAGTAACATTAGAAAAATCTGTTTTCCTCCTCTTCAGAGAAGAGGTAGCAAGAATATTAAACTGCCATTCCTGGTGAACTTGACCAGAGGGGCTACACCCAAATGGACTTACAAACTATTGGAGCTACAAGGAGCACCCACTGTTGCTACCCTCTTAGGTTACTGATGAGGCTTTTCTCACATAGGCAGTAAGGAACAGATGGAAGATTTGAACCCAGAAGCCAAATCTAAATCCTGTACTTCTTTCTCCCCTTCATCTCATTTTACCTTCTAAACTCTAGTTCTCTTATCAGGGAATTGGGCCAGATAGCCTAAAGTCCCCTTCAGGGCTGACATTCTCAGAGGCAAAGTGAAGATGGAGCCTTCAGATCCCAACTCGCTCACCTCAATTCCCTACACTCCATCCTCTCTAGAGTGAAGGTGTTATGCTGCTCCAATTTGCCTTCTTTTCTACCAGCAAATATCCCCATTAACAATCTATTAAGAAGCATTTATTAAGGGACAGCTAGGTGGCATAGTGGATAGAACACCAGCCCTGAAGTCAGGAGGACCTGAGTTCACATGTGACTTCAGACACCCTGGGCAAATCACTTAACTCCAATTGCCTCAGCACAAAAAAAAAAACCACATCTATTAAGCACTTGAACTGTATGTGCCAGGCACTGCACTGAGCATTGGGGATACAAAGAAAGGCAAAAGTGGTCTCTGTCCTCAAAGAACTTATAGTCCCATAGAGACAGCACGAAAATAGCTAGGTACATGCCAGATATGTACAGAGGGAAGGAAAACTTAGGGGGGAAGGCTCTAGCAATGGGGGAGACCAGGAAACATTTGAGACACTGAGGGTGAAAAAGATGCAGCTGAGGACTATTTTATGAAAATTCTCAAGTTCTTTTCATCTCTAAAGATCCTCAATTCATCAGCAATACTTAATGTGGAATTTTCTGTTTCCAGGGAGAAAGTAATAAGAGTAGGCAAGTCCTAACCTCTCCTGCTTTCAACAGCTCCTAATAGCAGAGTCCATACATCATTTCACAGTCACAGAGCTGGCATCTTAAACATTTTATGGGTCGTAGACTCCCTTGAGCAGCCTTGGAAATCTGCATGGACCCCTTCTCATAAAAGAAATTACATAAGATTAAAAAGGAAATAAATTATATTGAAATACAATTATCAACAACAAAAAAATTTAAGTTCATGAACCCCAAGTCACAGAACATCAGATCTAGAAAGGAATAAATTGTCCATCTTTACATTCTTGTCCCAAGACTTTTTACTTAGAGGAAAATGTAGGGCAGGACTGACACACTGTGATGCTGGGTAAGTCATTTCCCCAAACTGTAAAACACATGGAAGCTGGCCAACTTATTGTTAAAATAATATTTCTTTGCTTTTTCTCAAAGAATTTAAGCTAAGAATATTTTACACCCAGGCAAGTAATATAAGCCGCACCTAGAGCAAATAGTAAGAAGAATGGACTCTTTTGAAGAGGGGCTTTGGGGAAGGGATGTTAGTGCTTAATGGGGAGACAGAAACTGTAGGACCCTGACCTGAGGGCAGGAAGAAAGGGGTTCATTTTAGCTTCTACAACTGGTAATTTCCCATGTAACTAATTATTCCTACTAACTAGGTGCTAAGCTTTGTCATTTCTATTCTGTTAAAGGATAGCACCTTAAAACAAAGTTCTGACTGCTTTGTCCTGGTTACAACTGTGGGAAATCAGAACAAGGGCCACTTAGTTGCCTTTATGCCTCCTTCAAAAGAGTTCTATGTTTTATACTCCCAAAGAGATCAGAGAAAGAGGGAGAAAGTCATATTGATTATTTTTTATTTCCACATTAACCATGTTGCAAAAGAAAACAGACCAAAAAAAAAAACAAGAAAAACAAAGAAAGCTAAAAAGTATGCTTTGAATTCATCAGTTCTTTCTCTGAAGGTGGATCATTACATCAATGTATTGCTGAGTAGAGCTAAGTCATTCACAGTTGATCATCGTACAGTATTACTGTCACTATGTACAATGTTCTGATTCTGTTCATTTCACTTTGTTCATATAAGTCTTCTCAAGTTTTTCTGAAACCATCCTGCTTATCATTTCTCTTTTTTTAGCTTTTTATCTTTCAAAATATATGAAAAGATAGTTTTCAACATTCACCCTTGCAAAACTTTGTGTTCCATATTTTTCTCCCTTCATTTCCCCTCTCTCTTCCCCTAGACAGCAAGTAATCTAATATAGGTTAAAGATACACAATTCTTCTAAGCATATTTCTATATTTATCATGCTGCACAAGAAAAATCAGCTCGAAAAGGGGGGAAAAGCTCATCATGTCTTATAGCACAAGAGTATTCCATCCATTCATATGCTACAACATGTTTGGCCTTTACCCAATCGGTGGTTATTACCTTAGTTTCCAGTTCTTTGCCATCACAAAAAATGCTACTACACATATTTTTGTACATAGCTGTCCTTTTCACTTTTCTTTGCTCTCTTTGGGATACAGACTTTTTCTGGGTCAAATGGTATTCATAATATTTGGGCATAGTTACAAATTGAAAAGGCTCATATTTACAAAAAATACTTATCATCATTCTTTTTGTGAAGACAAAGAATCAGAAACTGAGGGTGTGCTTATTAAGTGAGGAATGGCTGAACAAGTTGTGGTATATGGATGGATGGAACATTCTTGTACTGTAAGAAATGATGAAGAAGATGGTTGCAGAGAAACCTGGGAAGACTTATGAATTGATGCAAAGTAAAGTAAGCAGAACCAGAAACATACACACACAATACAACATATAGATGTACACACATGTGTGTTTGTTTGCATGTTTGATGATACTATTTAAAACAAACAACTTTGAAAGATTTAGGAACACAATTCCAGACCATACAACATTTTACCCATTTCTAGGTGATGGACTCAGGGTGAAGAACGTGACTTTTTTTTTTTTAATGTGGCCAATGTGGGAATTTGTTTTGCTCAACTATACATGCTTGTATCAGGAGTTTTTCTTGATTTTTCAATAGGAGGAGAGATAGGGAAAAAGGAAAGAATTTAAATCTAAAAATAAAATTGAATTTAAATAAAAAGAAAAGAGTTCTATAAGCCATCTGATGTCATTTCTATTTCCTGCCCATAATGACTTGCCATCAATGAAACTTCTTCTCCTTCCAGGATTCTTCCTGGTATAAGATTAGAGGCCAACAAACATAGATCTGCTTTTGAGAGGGTGGATTTTGTATACTTTGAATACATAAGGATACAGAGAGATTTGTAGGGGACAGATACTTCTATTTGAAGAAGGAGAATTTTCACTTCTGGGGAAAAAAGTCCTTAGAGGTTTTCTTGCTCACTTGAAAGGACAAGGAACTGCAGGGTGAAGAACCTGCGAGTGGAGCCAATGGGATTCCTAAAAGCACTGGCAGCCCTCAGCCTAGAGAAGAAAAAATGGGGGGGGGAGATGAGCACTGGATTCAAGGATGTGAAAGAACATCTGGGCAAAAAGAGATGAGCTTTATTTTGTTTGGCCCCAAGGAATGGAACTAGAAGCAATAGGGGGAGACTGCCCAGTCAAATTTAGGCTTTATGTCAAGAAAACTGAACAAATGAGAGCTAGCCCAGAGTGCACTGCACTGCCTGTGTGGTAGCACCCGCAAACAGGTTGGATGAGCACTTGGAAGAGATAGTATAGATAGGATTCCTCTATGTGTGTGTATACTGGTACAAAAATATCTACCTACCTACCTATCTGCTACATACATGTGTGTTTTCCCCATGAAAATATATATTCCTATATGTGTATATAAATACACACGTGTGGTTTGTATGTGTACATATGTATATATACATGCATGCATATAATACTTATAATAAATATAAATATTATAAATACTAAGTTTATATACATGTATATAAACTTAGCAATCATTTTCCATACACATTATAAGTTGGGAAAATGGCCACTGAGTTCACACACGTATACAGAGCTATACATACATGTGTACATCTACATATAGACCAATATGTATGCATATACACATGTATATATAATTAGAGAATATAAACATTCTCATATATAACATATAACATATCTGTATTGGAAAAACGATCGTTGAACTTCTGAGGTGAAGAGGTGGAGGAAAAGAAAGGAAGAAAGATGAAAACCTCAGTTGGAAGAATTAACTTCTAACCAGCTTGGAAATCTCAGTGTTGTAAAGAGCTCATCTGTGAGCTCTGTGAGTAGGTCCAGTTCACACTATGTTTATGGCACTTCAAAGTCCAGGAAGGATAATAACCCAGTAAACTTGGCCATTCGCAGCCAGGTGGGTAGCTTTTCCATTACACACATAAAGCCCCTTGGCAATGCTCCACTGATTGTCTTGGCTGCTCTTGTCACCTTTGGGAAGTGGTCTAGGCTATTTTCTCGGGAAGCAAACAGGAAAACCAAGCTCAAGGTAGACCTGTTACTTAATTTTTAGAGGTTGATCTGACACAAAAACTTGGAAAAAACAGGAGTTCAACTGTATCTTTATCAAGATTCCCATCCCATTGATGCCTGGAGATGTGACCCGGTTGGCCCAAGATAATATAGAAACTTTGTTGACCTTAGTCTGAGTCCACTCTCCCTGGAAATCATGGTGGTGTGGGGGAAGAGTAGATCTGAGGTGTTGATGGAAAATGTTTTTACTTTTTATTGCTATATCTTTAAAGTAAATATCCCTCCGTAGAATTTTTAAAAAATTAAGGGATATCAGAACTGAAAATGAGGCTTCAGCTCCCTTGAAGAAAAAGATAAGTGACCTTAATTGAATTAACTGAATTAAATTATTTGTATATGCAACATATGTTGTTCTCTAATAGGATGCAAATCCCTTGAGGGAAAAAACTCATTTTTGTACCTGCATTCCAGAGCCTGGAACACAGTAGATACTCAATTAAATGCTTATTGATTTATTTTGGAAAAAAAAAGAAATAGAGCACAGGGAATGTTGTGGGGACTGAAACTCACATAATTTGGTCATAGCATGGAGTTCATGGAGAAAACTAGTACAAATAATCATTGGAAGGGAAGAGGAACACCAGAATACAGACAGCCATCAATGCCTCCTCTTTATCTGGCCTCTCCCTCATCGGGTTTTTCCCGATTTTTTGTTCCTGTCCCAACCCCTTTTTCCTGTCCCCCCTTTCCTGAATATTCCAGCTCATTTAAGCTTCCCAATCTCTGTCTGTTGTCCCTTTTGACTTATAAACTCTCCCTCTCCAATTCTGCCATTTAGCCCCAAGTTCCGTACTGGGGCCATTACTATCATGCGTCTTTTTGTTCAAGGCTGCCAGTCACAAACCCATGCCCGGCTGATATCAATTTCCAAATACAGGGAAATACTCAAGCATACTTAATACTAAGACCATAAGAAACATAATTTTTCTTTGAGAACTCAGGACACGTTGGGATATTGGAGTGCCTCTAAGTCGGCCGCACGAATATCAATCCTTAGACACAGACTAATGTTCATGGTGGGAAGATTGGCTGGGTCTGTACTGACTGTGTACAATAGCCTAGAGGTGGCTTTGAAAATGAATCCCTGTCTGCACTTCATTTGTCTCTTTCTCATTAAGAGAAGGCTAAACAGAAGCCTAGTTGTTCCAGTTACCTGATCATTGGATCTTAGATAAATGGAAATTAACTACAGATGTTTTTTTTAAATAAAAAATGAGAAGTGATGCGCAGAACAATAAGTCACAAAGAAGAGTGCAGGGTATGGCCACAGCTAAATATATGCATCTCTACCAGTTTACTTAAACAATTACAAAATGGTCATCCATCTTCCACCTCCTCCTATAAATTTTTAGACATGACCATGTCTCCTACATAAATATATATTTGCTTAATGTATCCCTAGCACTCTATGTTGGTCTAGATAGTAATGATGCATGCTCTTAACCAATTAAATATAATTCTTTGCAAAGAAGTCTTCAGGTGCTCATCTAACCTATGTCCCTGGACCCCAGACTTTGAGCTTACATGGACTGACTTTAATCTTGGGCATTTGGCTCCCACTTAGAGTTGCCTAAGAATAGAGCTTAAAAACAACTTGTAGCTGAGTCTCCAAAAATGTGGGTAGAAGGATACCCAGATTCCATGCAAGGACTCAAGGTAACAATGCATACATCTATCACGTGAAGAACAACCTTTATTTCATCCCACAGAAAATTCAGAAAGAATGCACAACAGTTCATAAGGCCGATCCCATTCCCCACCCCCCTAATCCCCCCCCACCCCCGCAGTGAAAGCTACTTTGTTTTCAGGGCCTATGTAGACCGACGGCCCGTGAAGTCTAAATTCTCCCCAAAAGGAAAACCAATTGGGGTTGCAAATGTGACCTGCCAACAATATGGTGCATTTCTCTTTCACCACAGAGACTAGGCCAGCACTGAGTCTTAAGCTATTCCCCAAGGGCAAGCCTCCTGGAAGAAAAACGAACTTGGGGCTGCAAAGGTGGCGGCCCCCTTCCCATATATTCTACACTAACTTGTTTAGTCTTCTGTCACCACCTCTGGCCCTGAAATCCCCTAATAATTCCATGTTTCTCTCTAGGAGACTGGTATCCAAAGCCTTGGTCTGGTATGCTGGCTTGGCTTAGGAATTATTGTTGTGACCCCAAATCCTCACCCCACTGTATCATAGTGTTTCCCTCAAAAGGGTGCTCCAGCAGTGACTGAAGCTCTTTGGGGATCTGATTCAAAGAAGAACTTAACTTTGTATATTGTTCTTAGAGTAATTTCATACCCATACTTTCATAATTCACATATCCTGGATAAGAGATAAGGTCTAGGAATCAGAGGCCTTGGGTTCAGATCCCAATTTTTGGATTTCCTATCCAAGGGGTCCTAGGCAAGTCAATCTCTAGTTTCTATATTTGTCAAATGAGGATATTAACCTAACAATAAGGTTATTGGGAGGCGCAAGAGAAATCATGGATGTAAAGCACTTTGCATACCTAGTAGGGGTCCTCAAACTATGACTCAAGGGCCAGATGCAGCAACTGAGGACGATTATCCCCCTCACCCAGGGCTATGAAGTTTCTTTATTTAAAGGCCCACAAAACAAAGTTTTTTACTTTAGTCTGGCCCTCCAACAGTCTGAGGGACAATGAACTGACCCCCTATTTAAAAAGTTTGAGGACCCCTGCCTGAAGGCATTAGACAAATGTGAATTGCTATTGTTATTATTTTTCTCTGTTTATGTAATAACTTGCCTCAGTTCCTTCATCTGAAAAATAAGGATAGTAATAGCCCTTACCTCCTAGGGTTGTCATGAAGATCAAATGAGACAATATTTGTAAAGTACTTAGCACAGTATCTGGAACATCAAGCTACTGAATGTTTCAAAGACTCCAGTCAGTTCTCAAAAACCTTAAATTGCAGAGGTGTTGACCTGTGCAACACGATAGAGAATTTTCTCACATGGCCATTCCTTATATCAGTGAAATCACAAATCCAGTCCTGCTCCTTATTCCCCTACTTACCTCATAGAGCTGTTGTTAATTCTCCACTCCAACGAGATCTTGGATCCTTTGAGCATTTGTGTAGCTGATCAGATCCTTTGAGTATTTGTGGAGCTGATAATGAAAAGGAAATATAAATGGGTGAGAAAGCCTATTTAAGACTGGTCTGGGGACAAAATCCTCCCCTTCAAGTATGCGCCAGCATGTACCATACTAATGTATGTGCACAGCTTCTCCGACATAACCCAATATTTATTTATGGTCTCTAAAGTCCCTTCCAGCTCTAAGATTCGATGATCCTATGATTTAGGATTTCCACCCCACCTACTTCCAAAAGGATTGAAGGCAGCTTACAAGATTAAACATGATACAAACAAACCGAAGCCGAACAGAAGGGAGCCAAGGGAGGCATATGTTATACCAGAAACCTTAGCATCCCGCTATAAAAATAGCTTGGTTCAGAAAAGTGAACAACTTTTAAAGTATTTCAAAGACAATGTCACCATTTCACTATGTGCTGGCCCAGCAGAGAAGGTGCTGACCTCCACTGATACAGGGACTTTCCTTACCTGGGAATTCCTTATACCAAAAAAAAAATCACAGTTTCAGCCCCAAGGGAGTATGGGTGAAGGGGAAAGGATGCTCTATTTGAAGGCAGAAAACCTTAGGTCCTACTCCTTGCTATCTATGTGACCTCAGTTAAGTCCTTTAAACTGGATCTTAATTTCCTCATCTGCAGAATGAAGACCTGATGGCCTCAAATGTCCTTTCTAACTCTCAATTGACAATCCCACAAACTCTCACCTTTTCAGAATAGGATCAAGTCCTTTTTCCTAGATTTCCCTACTTTGTAAGATAGACATAAGACCTGCAAGGAAATTCATTAATGTGAAGGTAGGGTCAAGAATGATTAAGAAATGCATGTCCCTTTTTCCTTCAAAAAAAGGAGGACTATGAATACAGAAGAACGCATGCCCTATGAGATATGGCCAGTCAGTGGTCTTGTTGGTAGACTTGGAAAAACTATGATATTTAAGCACAAGTCATCCCCCCAAAACTTTGAAAAATAAACATTTTTTTAAAACAATGGATGTATAGATGTCAGATGACTTTGCTGTTCAGTAATTCTTCATGGCCCCATTTGGGGTTTCTTGACAAAAAAAATGATTTGTCAATTCCTTCTCCAGCTCATTTTACAGATGAGGAAATTAAAGCAAACAGGATGAAGTGATTTGCCTAGGATGACCCAGCTAGTAAATGTCTGAGATCAGATTTAAACTCAGGTCTTCCCGATTCCAGGCCTGGTGCTCTATCTACTGCAGCATCACCTAGATGGCTGGCAGACGACTAATTGGGATTAAACAAAACCTGAATCTCAATTCTAAAACCTGGTAATTCTGAAAACTGTTAGGATACCCAGTTAGGAGGAGAGGAAAAATAGGAAAGAGAAATAAATTGAGCACCAAGCAACCCAATGGACTAGTTTGAAAGTTGCTCTTTATTCTGTTTTCTGTCAAGTGAGATCCATCCTCTTTATGTCACTGAAGATCTCTTTGGGATTGCTCAAGTTGACTATGAGCAAGAAAAGTTTAGGGGAAGCTCACATGCATCAATAGGAAACAATGCATATGCTTCGACTTCTGCAGGATTCAGGACATTTTGGAAGGTCAGTAATGACCTTCCCCTTCAGAATTTACAGTGTATTTAGTCCTGTCCCAATACACTGCACTTATCAGTATTAGAAGATATTGAAATGATCCAGGCTCGTGTCTTCTCCCTATATTGGACTTGAGATCCAAGAGAGAAGTAATCCACATGTCTTAGCTAAACTTCCTATCTCCTCCATTTGATCTGAATCCATTTTACTAAAGCCATTGTGTAGGACATAATTTTCCATCTTAGTATGGAAGATCATACACTCTTCCTTTTTTGGAAAATTAGGAAATTGGCTTTTTCTGTGATCTCTCAAACATTAGGGCCAATGGCTCCCCCTTCTCTTGGTTCCCTGGAGTATAGTTGATTGACCTCATGGAAAGCAGCTAAGTGCTTTCTTTTGAGTCTCTTCCTTTATCAGTTTTGACCCTATGAACCATTTTTGTTCTTTTCTCCCCAGTTCAAAACTCAATCTCATTAAAAGAGAAAACAGAAGTCAAATAACTCTGGAGTAGTTCTGCCTTCTATCACCCATTACAGTTGTTCCATCCCCCCCAACAGAAGTCCTGTTCCTTCTTAGACCTTCTTCTTGCCCCAATGCAGATCTCTTGGAAATCCCTTAGTGTCCTGACACTCTCAACACTATTCTGATAAGACTTCAGTGCTTTCAAATCCACCTCCCCATTAGCTTTCCTTGATTCTGTCTCCTAAAGCCAGACAATGAGCGTGTTGAACACCTCTCTCAATGTCTTCAGGCAGCTACCCCTTTTCTCTTCTTTAAAATTGTGTTTTTATCTTCAAAAACTGGTCCTTATAAGTTTCCCATCAATCTTGGGCCAACTGACCCTGGAGTTTTTTTAGTAAGCAGATTAACTCTATGGGAAAGGGAAGGGGGAGTATGTCTTTGTTTTATTTTCTCAATTAACAAGCATTTGTTCTCTTTTCCCTGTAGGATTTCAAATTTATAGATCCTACCTAACCTTCCTTGAACTCTGCTCTCCCAAACTCCAGGGGTGCATCAGAGGACATTTAGTTTGCTTTTCCTTCTCCATCACAGCTTTGCTAATGGGGTAATCGCTTTTCCCCAAGTTCCCATCATTTCTACTTCAGTAACAACTTCCTCCCTGTTGATCAGAGTTGGGTCCATAATAGCTGTTTCACTTGTCACTTCCTCTCCCTTTTGAAGAATGATATCATTAAAACAAGTCAAAAATTTATCAACTGTTCTGCTTTTGACAGAGAAAGAGAAAGTGCCAGCAAATGTCCAGATAATTAAAGTCCCCCATCTCTACTACATCATAACCCTGTGGCAGGTCTGTGATTTGTTTCCCTGACGTCTTGTCCAAATCCTCTTTTTCTCTAGGTGGTCTCTAGTCTACTTCCATGAAAATATTGCTTCTGGTTTTCCATCCATTCATCTTCATCTAATGCTCTCCACCCTGCTTCGACCTTTGGGCTCCTGGACTTCTACACATGAGTAACTCCTTAAAACCCCATGCCTTTTATCTTGCCTGTTCTTTTTGAATAATGTTATGCCTTTCTGAGGGTGAATCGTATCCCAGTGAGACAGAGAAAGCAGTACAATACAATGAGGAAAGTTGTGGCTTTGGAGGCCGAGGAACTGGGTCTGATTCAGGTTCTACCACTGTGATCTACTACCTGTGTGATCTTGCTACTTTATTTCTTTGGCTTTTGGTTTCCTTAACTATGAAATAAGGAAATTCTGCTCTGGATCTAGAGTCCTATAAATCCTAAGGTGGTCACATTTGTCTCCTTGCCTCATGTCACTATTTATTATTATTACTTTGTTATTGATGATGATGATGATAATGATGATGATGATGTGTTCCAGTGTAAAGACAACTAAAGCTGGCTTTCTTTTCTAAAAATTATCTCCTAGGAGTTACCAGTCCATACTATTGCTGCCTGTATGTTATACCTGCTACTCTATAAAATTTGATTTAGTGAGTTATATTTGAGCACCTTTTCCCCTCTTCTTCCCCTCTCAAGAACTTTAAAACCTTCTCAATCAAATTTACAAGATTACAGGAAAATATTATTAGTCTGTACTAAATGGACTCCCCCCATCACTGGCCAAGAGCCCATAATTTTTATATTCTGAACCATGGTTTTAAGATCCATATCATGTACTCAGACATTATCTTCTTAGACAGTTATTAATTTCCCAAATCAGCTTTCACTTCTAAAGCCCCCTCCCACCTCTTCACTTGGCAGAGACGCTGAAAATATTACCTCTGCCCCTAAGATTTTCAATTTCTTGCCCAGGATTTCATAATCCCTAACCTTCCTAGGTTCCTTCTGACAGTCTCATTTGTCCCTACCTGAATCATTACTATTGAATAGTGTTCTTCAGCCTTGAAAAGGCTCAGGGGACTCTTGGTCACATCTTGGATACATGCCCTGGGAAGGGAGTAGACCTCTCCATTGTCTCTGTCAGACCGACAAATAGCTGCCTCGGAACCTCTCAGAACAGAGGCACCAATCACCACTATTTAAACTTTTCTTCCTTTGACAATTCCTTTCTCTTGATAGCCCTGGTGGATACAGTAAGCAGGCAAGCAGATAGGAAGGAAGGAAGGAAAGTAAAAGGAGAAGAGAGAGGAAAGAGACAGAAGAAGGGGAGAAAGAGAAGAGAAAGAATAAAGGGAGGGAGGAAAAGATTGGAAGACGGGAAGAAAAGAAAAATGGAAGATGAGAGAGAGGAAAGGGGGAAAGGACAAGGTAGGACAGGACAGGAAAAAGGACAGGACAGGACAAGAAAAAGGACAGGGTAGGACAGGACAGGAAAAAGGACAGGACAGGAAAAGAAAAAGGATAGGACGGGACAATACAGGAAAAAGGACAGAACAGGACAGGATAGGACAAGACAGGAAAAAGACAGGACAGGACAGGAAAAAAAAATAGGATGGGACAAGACAGGACAAGAAAAAGGACAGAGCAGGACAGGACAGGAAAAAGGACAGGACAGGACAAGAAAAAGGATAGGACAGGACAAGACAGGAAAAAGGACAGGGCAGGACAAGACAGGAAAAAGGACAGGGCAGGACAGGACAAGAAAAAGGATAGGACAGGACAAGACAGGAAAAAGGACAGGGCAGGATAAGACAGGACAGGAAAAAGGACAGGAGAGGACAGGACAGGAAAAAGGACAGGAGAGGACAGGACAGGAAAAAAGACAGGACAGGACAAGAAAAAAGATAGGACGGGACAAGACAGGACAGGAAAAAGGACAGAGCAGGACAGGACAGGAAAAAGGACAGGACAGGACAGGACAAGAAAAAGGATAGGACAGGACAAGATAGGAAAAAGGATAGGGCAGGACAGGACAGGACAGGAAAAAGGACAGGACAGGACAAGAAAAAAGGACGGGACAAGACAGGACAGGAAAAAGGACAGAGCAGGACAGGACAGGACAGGAAAAAGGACAGGACAGGGCAGGACAGGACAGGAAAAAGGACAGGACAGGACAGGACAGGAAAAAAGATAGGATGGGACAAGACAGGACAGGAAAAAGGACAGAGCAGGACAAGAAAAAGGATAGGACAGGACAATACAGGAAAAAGGACAGGACAGGACAGGATAGGACAAGACAGGAAAAAGACAGGACAGGACAAGAAAAAAGATAGGATGGGATAAGACAGGACAAGAAAAAGGACAGAGCAGGACAGGACAGGACAAGAAAAAGGACAGGGCAGGACAAGACAGGACAGGACAGGAAAAAGGACAGGAGAGGACAGGACAAGAAAAAGGATAGGACAGGATAAGATAGGAAAAAGGATAGGGCAGGACAGGACAGGACAGGAAAAAGGACAGGACAGGACGGGACAGGAAAAAGGACAGGAGAGGACAGGACAGGAAAAAGGACAGGACAGGACAAGAAAAAAGATAGGACGGGACAAGACAGGACAGGAAAAAGGACAGAGCAGGACAGGACAGGACAGGAAAAAGGACAGGAGAGGACAGGACAGGAAAAAGGACAGGAGAGGACAGGACAGGAAAAAGGACAAGATAGGACAAGAAAAAAGATAGGACGGGACAAGACAGGACAGGAAAAAAGATAAGATAGGACAGGAAAGGACAGGACATGAAAGGAAAGGAAAGGACTGGAGGGGACAGGAGATAGGACAGGAAATGGAACAGGAACAGGGGAAGAGGAAGGGGAAAGAAAAGGGAAAGGAAAAGGAAAAGGAAAGGAACTAAACCAAACTGTACTGATGAAACTGAAGTCAAAATCCAAAAATCCTACATTCTGCTTTATGGTCAATACCAATGCAACAATATATTCTCTCAGGATGTTATGCTCTAGTCCAATCTTGGGGCATTAAGGGAGAATCTGGTATCCATCATCAGAAGTAATCCATGTTGACAGTCAAAAGCAAAACCATCACTAAGAAAACATGGGCAAAACTGAAGTCAGTAAATAGTTCCCAAGTTCTGCTGCAAGCAATTTGTCCCGAAGCTTATACAGATCCCAAAGTTTAGAAGCTGGGGTTATTCTAGGACTGAAGGCTCAGAACATGACTGGATGCTTGATGAATTGTTAGAAGCAACAGAATTTACCATGCCCTTGGGGCCAGAGAATTGGACCTGGCTTAAGAGTACAAGAGAAAAATGTTGCCAGAATTTATTTCACAAAGCAAAGTTCAAGAATCCTATATGAGGACAAAGTTGGCTCTCCCTTCATTCCCTCAACATTTATTCTGTACCTGCTGTATATAAGGCTCTGTCCTGAGTCCTGGAGGGATGATACCAGGATACATAAAACAAATGTCCGTCCTCAGGGAAATTACAATCTCCTTAACTATTTGTGTAAATGAGATATCTATGCAAATGGCTAGAATACTTTTAGACTCCTACTCATCTTGAAAGATTGGTGGGGAGAACAGAAGAGAATGTTTGTTGCCAGTAACTGGCAGTTCTTTTCCAGGCCATAGAATATCTCTTGATGCTGGTGATCTTTCTGTTTAGTGGGTGGACTGATGGAGTCAAGTGTTAAAGGGAGCAAGAGAATCTTAACAGTGCTAGAGTGCATATGAGTGAGGAAGCTTATGGAGAAAACCCTGCCAGTTTTGGGTAAAAGAGAATGAAAGGTGTCCAGGTGGAGAACTCTGGGCTCCATCCCCTGACTTGTGAGAGATACTAGATTTTTGGGAGGGGAGCTGGAGTCTGAATTCCTCCAAGACAGAGGCTGAAACATCTTTCCAGTGCTTTGAGATCAGAGACCATATGCAGAGAATGTGGGGAGCAGTAAGGAAAGATTTTATATCTGAATGGCATAGTTCTAACTATACTCTTTCCCCACCCCCCCATCCCCAAGGCCACTTGAGAAAGGAGAGTGCCTTGGAGTGGGGCACAGAGTATAGGGTGAACCAGGTGCAAGCTGACCAAAAGGTTGAAAAGAGTTTAGATCAATGAAAGCCATGCTTTCCACAAAGTGCTAGGTAGAATATGTAGGTGAGGTATAGATAGTATTAGAAATAGAGATTTCTCATTTTTCTTTTCTTTTATAAAAAAATGCTATATTAAAAGAGATGGCTCTCTGGGCTGGGCAAGAAGGATATAGGGAAAAATCTAATATCTGTTAAGCAAAAGATTTCAATAAAAATTTACTAAAAACAAAAAGAAAGAAACTAAAGAGAAATATTGGGGGAACTGGAAGCTCATTCTGAGGAGTAGGTGTTTGAGTTGAGCCTTGAAGAGTGCTTCAAGATCTCAGATTCCTCCTTTATTAAAAAGAAATGAAGACATTGGCATCAGGAATTTTTCAATTTTTTTGTGTCCTGGATCCCTCTGGCAGTATAGTAAAGCCTGCAGGTCCCTTCTCCAAAAAATCTTTTTAAAAGCATAAAATAAAATATATAGGATTATAAAAGAAACCAATTATATTGAAATATGGTTATCAAAATATGTTTTTAAAAACCAGTTCATCCATCTGAAGCTTCACCATGGATCCCTGCTATGGATCCTAGGTTCTGAATCCTTGGACTAAGTGAATCTTAGAGTTCATTCTAGCTCTAAATCCTGGATTTCAGGATCCCATTTCAATTAGCAGAGATGTTGTAGGAGGGCATCCTAAATATAGGAGTCGACCAGGGAAAGATACAGAGACCTTCAATTTCTATGAGTCTTTGGGAAAAGGGAAAGTATGATCAATTTGGCCAGAGTACAGTGCAAGTAAAGAGAACGCTGGAAAGGTAGATTGGGCCTGCTGCTTTATAAGGCTGACCATAGGCCATCTTCTAAATCTAAGCCCCCAGTAGTGACCTTTTTGACCAGAGGGCCAAGAGTCTACTTTTGCTCTTCTTCTGGCTCCCTTTCCCCTTTCCCTTGTCTCTCTTAGTTTTTACTTGTTGGACTGTTTCTCTTTTTCCTGGTTACTTTCAGTATAGAAATAAATCTTTTGTCCTTGGGGGGAAAAGAATGGTTCTGGCTACCACCATAGAGGAATATCAGCCTCACTACAAAGAGATTGGCTTCAATGTTTATGAAGCACACCATATATTGTCAAAGAGCATATAGATACTGTATTGGGTGGTGTGGATTGTAATCAGAATAATGTCAAACACTGGAGGGCAGCTATGGTGAAACAATACCTTTACATTTCGTAAAGTTAGGGAAGATGTCTAAATATATTGTTACTTGTGCAGTGATGCAGAAGAATAGATCTAGTTTACAGCAACCGGCTCTTATTTTGGGGATACCACAACTGATGTAACCTGTACGATTAGTTGGAAGAATCAAACTAGGAATTGAATCATCAATGCTTTTGCCATAGCTATTGTCTTGCAACTAAGTGAAAATATATCAGCACCTTTAACATAACAAAATATCAAAATGCTTTTTAATAAAATTGTTTTTAGTATTCTTTTATTATTGCACTAGAAGTAAAAGCACACATTTGGTTTCAGAACAGTAAAAATTGAACATGGCAACTAATATGAGAGCTCAAAGCATCCTTTAATTAAATATTTGCATAGTTAGAAAAATATCAAATCCAGAAATATCAGATATTAAAATGTCTAGGCACTGCTTTTATGTTTGCTCTAACCTTCTATTAACACTACATATTCAGGGAGAAGTAGGAATTAAATTTGGGGCAATAAAATTCTCTTGAGTTGGAAAATTAGAATTCTAGCTGCATAAGTCTCTATAAATTAACCCAAGTTCTTAGATCAATTATTATCAGTGAGTCATTTGGTTATACATGCAAGATACTATAAATATTGTATATTTTTCTTTTTATCAAGTACTATTCTATAGTAACTAGAATTAACTTTTAAAAAGTATTTATTTAATTGTTGCCTTTTATTTCAAAGTTCCAAGTTAAAAATTGAACAATATTGGTGGATTGATTTCTGTAGTGCAATAAAGTTCACCATAGATCAATAGCAGATATACAAATTCAATAATAATTGTCTTTCAAATCATTCATTCAATGTTCAACAAATATTTGTTGATCACTCATTATGTAAATAATCCTGTTTAGTTGCCGCATTGCTGGTACATTCCTCCTAGTTTGGAAACTGTAGCACTTATAATTTGGGTTGTGGACATGGGAATAAAAGCACTTTGTCTGCAATTGAGAGTACATAAGACAATGGTAGTTCATTAATTTTAAGAGAAAAATAAAATGAGCAGAAGCCATGCAGAAGTTAGCTAAATCAAGTTCTTACTATAAGTAAATTTTATTTATCATTGTAGACATGACTTAAAGAAATATTCAAAGAAAGTTGGGATAAATATGCAAATTTAATTTGGGTTTTAAAACCAGTAAGTTGCATTTATTGTTTTGATCATTAAATGTCATTTGTAAATTACCTATATGACATTTAAAATAGGGAATAAGTTATAAATCTAAAGTGTATATTCATTAGCAGGTTATTACATAACTCAGGGCTTATGAAATATAGAAAAATATACTGAGAAGTAAAGACTTTAAATTGGTATACACAGCTTGGCTACCAAATGTGAAGTCAATATGCTGTCTAAGCAAGAAAAGAAAGTTATAAATGAAATAGTCTTTTTAAGACTGATTAAATCTATAGAATGAAACTAACACATTGAATTTCTGAAAAACAACTGCGTGATAATATAGCAAATATTAATGTGGTGATATTTGCATGTTTGTATTTTAGCTATATAACAAGGACAGTTAAGAACTTAAGATGAAAATCAGAAAAAAATAAGTTCAGTTTAAATGCAGTAGTGTAAGTTATCTCATTACTATTAGTTTGATGCTATTTTTCTTACACTTGAAGATTGTACTCAAGTGATCAAAGTATTAGGGTAATTGAGAGATGTTATTGAATCTCGGTTTCTTAAAAAATAATCACAGAAACATATGCTTTGTTGAAATCATGTTTTAAGGGATTTGCTTGATATTGTTTTATAGCTAAAAGATAATAAAGATTGTCTGCCTTACCTTAAAAAAAAAGAATGGTTCTTTGGGGTCAGGTGCCAACCTTAAGAAATACCATTTGTTTACATTTATTCATGTATAAAGTCTTTAGGGAAATTGTGAGAAATTACTAAGGTAACAATCCCTTTATAAAACATATAAAATAGTCCATTTGTACACGGCATCTTTCTTTCACTCCTTGTACCTTAGTCTACTTAACATGAATGGTCCCTTTTTTCATTCTTCCACTATATTTGGCTGGCCAATTAAGGTTAAGTATCTTGCTCAGGGTCACAGAGCTAGGAAGGGTCTGATGCTGGGCCAGTGTTCTATCCATTATGCTACCAAGCTGCCCCTTACATTATCTTTTATGAAAAGAGCTCTATACCAGGAATCAGGTTCCCTGGATTTACCTCTACCATGAACTTATCTTACCATATGACCTTGACCAAGACCCTTTCCCCCTCTCTAGGACTAGAATTTCTTCCTTCTGTAAAATAAGAGTTGACTAGATGATCTCCAAGATCTTTTCTTGAACCAGCATTCTATGTCTCATGATTCTATGATGATAGTCATTGGGGATTTTTAAAAGTCTTTTAATTGAAATGTGTCTGCAAAATATTGTCAAGAATAGCTTGTCCATGAGTGGCATTAAAAGGACAGGTCAGTCCAGAAAAGGGAGTGAGCCAGGCAGAATAAAAGATGATTGATTCAAGATGGAAGTGTCTTTTGCTATTTAGGAAACAGTCAAAAGAATCTGAACATTTTGCTTGTTTTTTTCATTTTTTTCCTTTTTGATCTGATTTTTCTTGTACAGCATGATAAACATTGAATATGTTTAGAAGATTCGCAAGTGTTTAACCTATATTGGATTACTTGCTACCTAGGGGAAGGGAGGGAGAAAAATTTGGAACATAAGGTTTTACAAGGGTGAATGTTAAAAACTATCATGTGTGTTTTCAAAATAAAAAAGCTATTTTTATTTAAACAGAAAAAAAAAGAATCTGAGCATTGCATTGGATCTATCCAAATATATGGGAGATTATGGAAAAACAAGAGCCACACAGGCAGACTGGCGATCAGATTAGAGTCATATTGTTGCTATTGTTCATTCATTGTTTTCAAAGAGGAATGATATTATAGGGTGATGTCTAATGGCCTGTAAATTGTATTTAAGTGAGGCAGAATTATACACAATCCAGCTTTACTCTCTTCTATATAAATATGGAATAACCACATAGAAAAGGAGTTTTAGTCATTGTATGACAATTGCTTTTCATTACCCTTGGCCTTTAGGCAATCTTGATAGTGTCTTTGATAGCCTTGCAAATTTCAAAGATCCAAAATAGGGAAAATGCCATCAAGATGGTGAAAATAGAAGAGCCCATGAATATAGTTTTAATGTCCAAAATCCAAACTCTAGAATATCTGGTCTGGTCTGGATATTTCTTAGCATATTGGCAAGTGTCAGGAACTAGCACCCCTGGAAACCTGGGTAAGGAAGTAGTTATTGACATAAGTTAAGATCTTGGCTTTTGTCCTGGGCAAAACATAACCCTGTGTCCCATCACTTCCCTGAAAGACTGACGTGATTGCTTCATCTCCAAGGTGTTAATATAAAGGCTAATGGTGCTAGCCTGAGAGGCAAAAAATAAAAGTCTATTTGGGGACTTACAGTAATCAAATACAGTTATAGTCATCAAATACAATAACCCAGCTAAATCCACGATGGACAGTCCTGCTAGACTAACATATTTGGCTAAAGGATCTCAAGGTCATGCCAAAAACATAGTATGAACTTAAAATTTCAACATGTATACTAATTAGGTCAGCCCACATACAGCTCCCAGCCAAGGTACTTCCTCACAAAATCCTCTAGGTCTAAGCCAAGATGTGCTAACAAGCAACAGTCATCGAAAATGAGCTTTCACAGTCTCTGTAGAGCACAGGAGCTCACAAGTACAAAACTGATCTGAGAAGTATCCATTTTAGTCCTCAAGAATAGGCCATATTGATCCAAATATGGATTGGATGGTTTTTTTCAAATTCTAGCTCATATGAAATCCAAGTGCTGCCCATAATTGTGCTCTTAGCGCTGTAGGTAGGGAAGAGACTAAAAAAATAATGAAGAGAGCAGTGATAATTCATAGTTCATAGGACTCAACTCTTAGAAGGGGCCTTAGATTTCATCTAGCCTCAGGATTTTTAACCTTTTCTGTGTCCTGGACTCCTTGGGCAGTCTGGGAAAGCCTCAAGATGCTTTTCAGAATCATATTTCCAAATGCATAAAATAAAATACATAGATTATAATGGGAAAGGATTATACATTGAAATACAATGAACCAAACATTAAAACAAAAGCAAGTTCCCAGTTCCCAGTAACCCCTTCATTTTACAGTGAAGGAAACTGAGACCCAAAGATATCAAAAGAATATATTGTGATATAGCAAGAAGATTATTATATTTGTAAGAGGACAGAGGTAAATTCCAAGTCTTCTGTTGACTATCTGTGTGATCTTAGGTAAGTCACATCTTTTCTCTGGGCAGGACTATATGGCCTTTATGGTTCCTTCCAGCTCTAAATCCTGTATTTGTATTATATTATAGGTAATTTTGTATTGTAGGTAACTTATCCACAATCATACCATAAATATCAGAGCCAAAATTTGAACCCAGCTCTTCTAACTCAAAAGTTAGGACTGTTATCACTATAATACACTGCCTCTCATGGTAAGAATAAAATAAAACATCATTATTTAAATTGGAAAAAGGATTTAAAAACATTTCCACAATCATTTTTGTATATGTAATTATTTTGTCAGAAATAATTACATATGTGAATATGCATATATAAACATATGTATATACATATCCTTTCAATAAAACTTATTTATAAGATCTAACCAATATTCAGACTAGAAAAGTAAATATAATATGACCTAATCTGACAGCCTATATGTATCTGACCACTTGTCCAAGGCTGACCACTCACATCAGTTGCAAAGAATATAGGAAACTCATCTTCTTTCACGCCCTCCCAATACATACAGGAAATTAATGAGGATAGTAGAAGACTCTTTTATTGATCAAAAAAGAGGGTATGGGAAAGAAGTGAAGGATACAAAAAAGTGAGAACAACTTGGGAAGATTTGTATGTGCTGACACTAAATGAAGTGACAGAACCAGGGAATGTTTTACATGGTGACCACAATAATGTCATCACCATGGAGAAAACATTGAAAGACTTAAAAATCTTTATCAATGCTGTGACCACTCATGATTTTAGAGGGCTATAAGTGAAGTGGGCCTCCTACCACTCCATGATGATAGACTATTATAGGGGCAGAAGGAAGCCTACATTTCCAGACATGACCTACGTGTCCAGGTATTTTACTTGATTGTACTTATCTGTTACAAGAAAAAAAATCTGTTAGAGGAAGGAATTCATTGGAAAAGGAGAATATGAAAGAAGGAAAGGAAGGAAAAAAGAAAGAGAGAAAAAGAGGAGAGAGGGAGGGAGAAAGGAAGGGAGGAAGGGAAGGAGAAAAGAGCATCAACACAATTGTTATTTAAAAAAAAACCTGAACTAGGAAAGAAGTATGATGTAGTAGCCAAAAACCTACTATGTCCTTGAGCTGCATTAAAAACTGATGATAAAGGGTTTCTAATCAATTCCACAAAATTAACAATTGAAGGAACTGAGAATGCTTAGCCTGGAAAACAGGAGGCTTGGGATGGACATGAAAACTCTGTTTTTTTCTCATTTAGTATTTTCTTTTTCCCCAGCTACAATTTTTAACCTTGGTTTTTAAAACGTTGAGTTCCAGATTCTCTCCTTTCCTCCCTGATTGAGAATGCAAGCATTTTGATACAGGTTGTACATGTATAGTCATACAAAACATTTCCATAAGTCATGTTGTAAAAGAAAAAAGATGCCCCAAAAAAACTCTCAAGAAAACTAAAGTAAAAAAAAAATATGCTTCAGTCTGTATTCAGACACCATCAGTTCCTTCTTTGAGTATGGACAGCATTTTTCATCCTAAGTCCTTGAGAGCTGTCTTAGATCATTGTATTGCTGAGAATTGCCAGGTCATCCACAACTGATCATCTTACAATATTGCTGTTACTTTATAAACAATACATTTCCCTTTGCATGGGCTCATGGAAATCTTTCCAGATTTTTCTGAGAGCATCATTTCTTATAACACATTAGTATTTCATTGTAATAACTACTTGTCAGGTAGAAGAGGGGAAGAGGGGATTCATCTGTTATCTTTAGCCCTAGAGAACAGAACCAAAAACAATGGGCAGAACTTGCAAAGAGGGAAATTAAGCTTGATGTCAGGAAAAACTTGTACCAAGGAGAACTGTGCCAGAGTAAGCTGGGCTGCTTGGAGAGGTGCTAGAGTCCCCTTGTTTGGAGATCTCCAAGTAGAGTCTAGATGATCACTTATCTGGTCTATTATAGTGGGGCTTCCTTTTTGGGAAGGCTTGGATAGCTGAGTTCCCTTCTAACTCTAAGATTTTTATTCCCAATCAATGATTAATAAATGCTCATGGAATGCAAAACACTAAATTGAACCAATGAGAAGGATAAGTAAAGTGATTGGCAATTAGTGATCTAATTGGAGAGGCTATGGAGGCACATTGTAGCATGAAACACCAGACCTGGTTTTATTTCAGTCCTAACTTTGCCCATAATTAGCAGGAGGATTGTCAGAGTAAGCTCTTTGAGGGTAGAGGCTGTCTTGCTTTTGCATTAGTATCCCTGGAACACAGTTCTTGGCACATAGTAAAAGCTTAATAAATGTTTTTTAATTCATTCGTGCATGTATTCATTCATTCAATCTGGCTATATCCCAGACAAGCTGGTTTTCATCAAAGAAATAATCAGGTCAAATATCCTGACCTGAATAGAGGTATCCATTCACTCATTTATCAGGCACCTACTATCAGCATAGCTGCATGGAATGATCTTTGGATGAAAATTTAGGAAATGTGGGTTTCAAACTTTGCCTCTATCTAGCTATCAAACATTGAACAAGTCCATTGCCCTCTCTGGCTCTCACCTTTCTCTTCTGTGACATGAGGGGCCTGGACTAGATAGGTGATTCTAGCTTTCCTATTGAAATCTCTAATACACTACAGTTTCATCTTTCCTGTTTATAGCTTTCCTCCAATCCTCTCCACAGATTTGCATTTTATAAAAATGTCTGTGATATCTCATGAGTAGATGTGATAGTAAATTATCATGAGTTTTAGCCCGACCCCTGGTGATACCCGGGTAAAACAATATACTTGATTCCATGTTGCCAAGGTCTGCCAATCCAATCCCCTAATTCCTTTAAGTTCTCTTTCCATTAGAAGTGGCCTAGGTTTGAATCCTGATTCAGCCACCTAGGTTTTTATCTTCTCTGAGATTCCTCTGTCAAGTGAGAGTATTGGGCTAGTAGACCAGTGCTAAACCTCATATTCCAAACGGCATAGAGTCCCACAAGAACAACCTAATTTCTTGAAATCCTACAATCAGGAGATGAGAAAGTAAGTGATATCTTTAGAGGCCACATTCCCCCCCCTCCAGAGCTCCAATACATTGGTATCTGGTGAATTTGCATAACTTGGCACATTTACCTGGACTGCCCACTTCAGCTTGTCTACTGGGCCATTTCCCAGTTCACTTAAGTGGAACCAACTAAATTAGTTTCTGGAAGAAGTATTTATGAGAGCGCTGTAGCCTGTCAGGAAGAGAACACAGACTTTGGCTTGCCATGCCCAAAGACGAGAAATCACACTGAGTAACACCCAGCAAAGACTGATAGTGAAGAACTGTGTGTGACAGAGCAGAAAGCTATGACTTTCTACTGCTTAAAAGGCTGCTTGAAGCACCTTTCTCACCAGAGAATTAAAGGACAGAACATCTTATCTCAGTGAGCTAGGTCTTCTGGGACCTTGAAAGGCTAGTTATGACTTTTAGAGAAAACAGGAGCATCAACTTTTCCATAATAGTTTTGATGACTTCAATCTTCACTAGTTTGGATTTCCGTGATGGTTATAAATGGATTCGTGCTTTGTGTGAGAAGAGGGATATAGGCCATCCAAGGGTGCAAAATGAAACCTGGCTGGGGAGAAGTCACTTAGGCTCTACAAGCTTTGGTTTCCTCATCAACACCAATACAAATTGCAGACCCTCTACAGTTAAAGCAGAAAGGGGGCAGCAAAGCCAACCCCCCTCATTTTACAGATGAGGAAACTAAGGTACAGTGGTCAAGTGACTTGCTAAAGACCACATAGCTAGTCAGTAGCTGAAGTGGGATCTGAACCCACTGACTCTAAAACCAGTGCCTTATTAGCTACTTCACACTGCTTCTTATGGTTGTTAGATGGCCTTTGGGAGTTGCCCTGACTGATGGATTCATTCATTCCTGACCAGGTGATAAGCTCCTCCACATTTAATTGGACGGGTCCTGGAATAACAGAAGCATAGCCCATCCCTGGGTTTGTATTTGAGGTCTTTCAAGAAAGGAAAACAGAATTTGGGTTCCGCCTTCCTAGTCTTAGGGATCCCAGAGTCTCCTCCATGACATGATACAGCATCAATAGTACAATCTAAGCTCCCTGAAGGCAAGGACTTTAACCTTTGGCCTCAGTACCTCATATCCAGTGCCTGGCACATAGTAAATGTTTCATAAATGCTTATTGATAGGGTTGACATTAGTGGAGGAACTCATATTGTTCCCTTAAAATTTTTAGGATTCTAATGTGCATCATTATGAGTCAAGGGGCTGCTAGATGGTGCAGTGGCCCTGGAATGAGAAGGACCTCAAACACTTAATGCTGGGCAAGTCACTTGAACCCAATCACATCTCAAAAAAACCAAAAACAATAAGTGATTCAAAATGTTTATATATTACTATGAATATCCCTGGAATCCTATTAGTCAGTGAGGAAACTGATTCTGAGAGGCTTCCCAGCTCTACCTGGAACCTCTTTGTTGAATTGTCTGTTTCCCTGAGGTTTATGCACAAGTGTGCTGATAAATGTTTAACAACTGAAAACACATAGCATACTTTGGAGATCAATCTGTATTATTCACATTTTCTCCATTACTTTCTCAAGTCTGCAAGCAACAAAACAACAAACCAAGCCCTGATTTGTTGCGTTTGGCTATTTCTGAAGTTTGGATGCTCATATTGGACATTTAACCTCTTGTTCAGAGGTGGTTCCAGCACACCCTTGGGCCTATGCCATGGGTAAAAAGGAGATCTGTCCGAAAAGCCCGAGCATGATGTGCCAAAAAAAAAATAGTGAGTCAGATTTCAGGTCCTTGCTTGGATATGTATTAGCTGTATGATCAGAAGCAATTACATTGCCAAATCATGATTTGTTTTGTAATCTACATTCTAATCAACCTCTCTGCATCTTTTGACAGAATTGCCAGCCCCCTCTTCCTAGATTCTGTCTCTTCCCGACATCTTCCATGTTTCTACTCTCCTATTTCCCCTGCTATTTTTCTCCTTCACTGAATCATCCATCTCCTACTTTGGGAGTATAGGCAGCTCCCAAAGGCCCTTCCCTTCTCTCCATGTACTGTCTCCTTTAGTGATCTTGTCAGTTTCCATGGAGTCAGCATCTTCATGCAGATGACCTCCAGATCTCTGTATCTCTAGTCTCTCTATTGAACTGCAGGTCCACCTCAGTCACTGCCTGCCAGATATTTCCATCTGGCTATTCTGTGGGCATCTCAAACTCAACATATCCAAAATAGAGTTCATTCAGCAGAGATGTATTATGGGATACAGCTCTGGTGAAATTGGCAGAGTGTGTGTAACAAGGAGAAAAGATTTGGGGTTCTTGTCCTGCTGCTTCCTAGGCTGTGTGATTAGGGGCAATTGCACTAATAAAACCTATAGCATTTCTCCCGGGCTCAATCTTCTGGACGTTATTAAAGATTTTGACATATTGACAACACAATATTCCTGGATCCTGTGTCTTCCCATTAGCTTCCATGATTTTACTCTGGTTTCTCCACCTACTTGTCACTGAATCATCACCCATTCTCATACTGTCTAAGTGTAGGCGGTCCCTAAAGGTCTTTATCTTCTCTCTCTAAACATTCTCTCCCTTGGTGATTTCATCAACTCCCATGATTTCAATTATCATGTTTCTGAAGAAGACTGCTAGCTTTCTATGACCAGTCTTGGTGTCTTACCAGAACTCCATTCTCACCTGGACCACTCCCTACTGGCCATGTTTGCCTGCATGTCCCTTAAGTATCTCAAATTCCCCATATTCCAAATAGAATTCATGATTCCTCCCCAATCTACGCCTCTTCCAAACTCCTCTGAATTCAATTGAGGGCAGTACTAGCCTCCTAAGTCACCCAAATTTGAAACTTCCATCACCCCCAACTCTTTCCTCACATATAGTCAGCTGCCAAGTCTTATTACTTCTATCTATACAACTTCTCTCCCATTTATTGTCTTCTTTCCACTCGTGTTTTAACCAGCCACTAATTTGGTTTAAGTTCTCATCAATTCTTACCTGGACTATTTTAATAACCTCCTAATTAATCATTCTGCTTCTGGACTTCGCCCCCCCCAATCCCATCCTGTACATAGCTGCCAAAATAATTTTCCTTCCTAATTTTCCCTGCTCAACATTATCATTTACTTTAGGAGAAAATATAAAATCCTCAGCTTGGCTCTTAAAACCCTCCACCATCTCGAGCAAATATAATAAAGATGACAATAACTACTTAAACTAATCTATTTATTTAGTGCTATACCAATCCAACTCCCAAGAAACTATTTTACTGACCTAGAAATAATAACAAAATTCATTTGGAAGAACAAAAGATCAAGAATTTCAAGGGAACTAATGGAAAAAAAAAGCAAATGAAGGTGGCCTAGCTGTGCCAGATCTAAAATTATATTATAAAGCAGTGGTCATCAAAACCATTTGGTTCTGGCTAAGAAATAAAGGAGTCAATCAGTGGAAGAGGTTAGGTTCACAGGACAAAATAGTCAACGACTAGTAATCTAGTGTTTGACAAACCCAAAGACCCCAGCTTTGGTGATAAGAACTCACTATTTGTCTAAAACTGCTGGAAAAAATTGGAAACTAGTATGGCAGAAACTAGGCATTGACCCACACATAACACCCTATACCAAGATAAGGTTTAAAATGGGTTCATGATTTAGACATAAAGAATGAGATTATAAACAAATTAGAAGAACATAGGATAGTTTACCTCTCAGATCTGTGGAGGAGGAAGGAATTTGTGACCAAAGAAGAACTAGAGATCATTATTGATCACAAAATAGATAATTTTGATTATATTAAGTTAAAAAAGTTTTGTAAACAAAACTAATGCAAATAAGATTAGAAGGGAAGCGATAAACTGGGAAGACAATTTTACATTCAAAGGATCTGATAAAGGCCTCATTTCTACAATATATAGGGAACTGACTCAAATTTATAAGGATACAAGCTATTCTCCAATTGATAAATGGTCAAAGGATATGAACAGACAATTTTTAGATGAAGAAATTGAAACGGTGCTCCAAATCATTATTGATCAGAGAAATGCAAATTAAGACAACTCTGAGATACCACTACACACCTCTCAAATTGGCTAGAATGACAGGGAAAGATAATGACAAATGTTAGAGGGGATGTGGGAAAACAGGAACACTGATACATTGTTGGTGGAATTGTGAACGGATCCAGACATTCTGGAGAGCGATTTGGAACTATGCTCAAAAAGTTATCAAACTGTGAATACTTGACCCAGCAGTGTTTCTACTGGGCTTATACCCAAAGAGATCTTAAAGGAGGGAAAGGGACCCACATGTGCAAAAATGTTTGTGGCAGCCCTTTTAGTGGTGGCAAGAAACTGGAAACTGAATGGATGCCCGTTAGTTAGAGAATGGCTGAATAAATTGTGGTATATGAATATTATGGAATATTATTGTTCTTTAAGAAATGGCCAGCAGGAGTATTTCAGAGAGGCCTGGAGAGACTTACAGGAACTGATGCTGAGTGAAATGAGCAGAACCAGGAGATCATCATACATGACACCAAAAAACTATATGATGATCAATTCTGATGGACGTGGCTCTCTTCAACAATGAGATGATTCAAACCAGTTCCAATTGTTCAGTGGTGAAGAGAGCCATTTAGACCCAGAGAGAGGACAGTGGGAACTGAGTGTGGACCACACCATAGCATTTTCACTCTCTCTGTTGTTGTTTGCTTGCATTTTGTTTTCTTTTTCAGGATTTTTTTCCCTTCTTGATGCGATTTTTCTTGTGCAGCAAGACCACTGTATAAAGATGTATACATATATTGGATTTAACATGTATTTTAACATATTTGACATGTATTAGACTACCTGCCATCTAGGGGAGGGAGTGTGAGGAAGCAGGGGAAAATCTGGAACAGAAGGTTTTACAAGGATCAATGTTGAAAAATTACCCATGCATGTGCTTTGTAAATAAAAAGCTTTAATAAAATAAAAAAATAAATTAATTAAAAAACCCTCCACCATCTGGAGCTCAGTTACTCTCCAAACTTATTTCATATCACTCTCCCTCACTCATCACTCATTCTACCATCCAGAAAAAGTGATCTAGCTGTTCCTATAGCTTAGCATCCCATCTCCCACTTCTATGCATCTATAAATAGGCATCTCCTATCCGGAATATAATCTCTCCTCATCACCACCTTTTAGAATCTGGAGCTTTATTTGCTGAGGCAATTGGGGTTAAATGACTAGCCCAGGGTCACACAGCCAGGAGATGTTAAGTGTCTGAGGCCAGATTTGAAGTCACGTCCTCCTGACTTCAGGGCTGGTGCTCTATTCTCTGTGCCATCTAACTGCCCCTGGAGCTTTCTTTAAGACCGCTCAGGCTGTCTCCTACATGAAGGCTGTCTCCTTCTTCTCCTAAGGTGCCTGCCAATTCCAATTCTGGGAAGAGTTGGAAGAGCTGAAATTAACCAAACAATGTTTAACATGGCTTATTCATTGGGTGGAAGAAATAATAAGAGAAAACAAGACTCCCGTAGTTTTCAATTTTATGCAAGTTAGAAAGCAATTTGATTTAGAAAATTATAGGGTATGTAGTTATTTCTTAACTGTGCTTGGGAACCATTGAAAATAGAGTTTGAAAAGCTCAAAAACATTCAAAAGAGGATTGATGAGAGTATATTGTAGAGTGGATTTTTGCTACAAGGAAAGATTCTACTAAGAAGATAAGAAATTTTAAGGTTTCTTCTATCTCAGAACTCCTAGGATTTTGATTCCATGTCACCAACCCCTCCTGGGATTTCTATAGGCTGCTTTGCATCATGTGATTCTTTTTAATGCCAATTTTCATTCTTTCACACCCTTAAGTTGGTAGCAAGTTTTTTTTTCATTTCAACAGACATCTATCAATACAATGATCAATTCTGACCCCAAAGGAGGGATTATGTAGTTCCCTTCTTTTAAGGGAAGTGGTGGACTATGGATATGGAATGTTGCATATGCTGTCAAGTGTAGTTTTGTGTCAGTTGGCTTTGTTTAATTATTTACTTTTCCTTTGCTACAAGAGAAGGCTTACCAGGTAGAGGAGAAGAATGTAACCAGAAATGAATGTGATATGAAAATAAAAAGCATTACTAAAGCTTAAAAACTTCAGAAACTATATTAATATTTGAGCTGGTGAAAATGAAAAACACCAGCAATCCCTATCCTTGAAGAGCTTACTGCTTATGAAGTGGGCTTATGAGGTGGGACCAGCTCCACTCAGGAAAAAGTACACTAAGAAATTTAAGTTTGAGGAAGGAGAAGTTATATTTACCTATATAATAGATAATTTAGGGAAGCAGTCACTGAAGGTGGTCACATTTCAGTCAAGCCTTAAAGAAAAATGGAAGGACTGCAGCAGATTGGGAAAAGGAAAGTTGATTCTATACATGGAGGTCAGCATGAGCAATGATATAGAGATGGAAGAGAAAGGTTGAGAAGGGGGATGGAGAGTAGCTCAGTTTAGCTGGCTATATGGAAGAAAAGTACAGCTATATTATCGAGTGGATTTGTGCTACAAGGAGAGATTTAATTCTACAAGGATTCTGATTTAATTGTTTACTTTTCCTTTGTTATAAGGGAAGGCTTATTAGATAGAAGACAGGAATATATATGGGGGGGACTACATAGAGGAAAGGACAGGTTGGAGCTAGATTTCCAATTCTAAGAGTTTAAACTTTATGTGATAGACAATGGCTAGCCACAGTGGGAATTTGAAAAGAGAAGTGATGGGAACATGGTGTTGCTTAGGGAATTTACCCCGGCAGCAGAGGGGGTGAGAGATCGGAGAGAGAAGTGGCACACAACTGATAATTTTTATAAGAGTCTAAGCAAGAAGAGATGAAGGCTCCAGTGGGAGCATCGAGAAATTGTTAGGGTTCTCTCACTCCTCAGATATTCTTAGGACATGTTTTCCAGTGTCTTCTTTGGTCCCTTTAATCCCCACCTTGTACTATATTTAGTTATTCACATATTAGATCGATTCAACAAGCTCCTTGAGGGCAGGGACTCTTTCATTTTTGTCTTTGTATCTCTGTGCCCAGCAATATGTCTGGCACAAAGTAGGTACTTTATGAATGCTTGTTGAATGGAAGAGCTAAGAGAGCCATCGCAGCATAAAAGCATTGAACATTAAACTGGAAGAGATTATAGGGTTGTAGCACCCCCTATGGACTCACTCTCCAAATTTGTATTTACACTGGCACATTGGGTCCCCAGAAGAGAGATTTACTTTGACTTCCAGGGTAACAATATGGATCACTATTTCCGCTCACTATCTCATGAGAACCTCTACTGCTATGATTCCTATTGAAAATCAGCTTATAGATTCAATCAACTCCTAGACAATTACTTAAAAGGCATAGTAAGCCCATTTGTTACAAGGCATTTCCCCCCAAAACCTGGGATACATATTCCTACAAGAACACAGAGAGTCTGTAGGAAAGGAAAAGAGGGCACAAAATTAATGTACAATGGCAGTGAAGCATGTATGTAGGGAACACATGCGGTCGAGAAAACTCAAAGCTCTTGGAACAGCAGGGCTTCCATGTCCTCTCTCTCGCTGGAGAGCCCTCACAAAGTTCACTGCACTAATTACTATTGGTAATAGATTTGTAAAAATAAGGCAAAAATTCTTTAAAGAATGAAGATAGGCCTTGATATTGAAAGGAGGATGAAGGTATTGACCTTCCCTGTCTCCTTGCTACCTCCCTCCCTAAATATGTTTCAAGAAGCACTTAAAAGGTCATGGTTTCTTATCATTCAATAGTATAAATTACAACTTATTCACCTAATTAGGTTTTAAATAGTACAATATAATTTGTTTTTCTAGAGTGGATCAAAATTAGTGTTAATCTAGGGAAAGAAAATCTAATTTTTGGAAAACTGATAATGGGGTCCTGAGAAGGAAGAAGTAGCTGCAACTTTGAAGCAAAAAAGTCCAGGAGTGAAAAGTGAGGCCAGAGAGATAAAGGTTATTGGGGAGGGCAATGTATGGCTGAGCAAATGAAATCCAGAAAGAATGGCAATTTACAGGTCAATAAGATATCCTTTGCTCTATATTGGTCATTAGTTTTCCCTAAGTGTGATCTCTGGGTTTCTGACAATTTGAAAGTAACCTACCAAGTGACTTTTTTTAAAATCAGGCATTCAGTTTGATTTTGTAAGCTCACGTTTCTGTTTAAATGGCTATTCTGAAAAAGAAAATTCTATGGTGGGTTACCTTTTTAAGTTGGTTTTATTTTACTGATTATACAACAATGTCCTAGGATCTGTAGTGTTAAAATCAGGGACTTTAATGCTAGGATAGCTTCGGTTGAGAAACACCAGGTAGTCTATTTTTTACTTGTTATAGAACCCATTGAAAGAATAAAGATTTGAGAAAAATATGAAAAATTAAAAATTTGAGAATATATTTTCTACCTGTTAAGATCATTTCTTAAATGGCTTCACTTAGTCTCTCCGATATTGGTTACTATTGTTTACACAACAAAAATTTAAAGTGACAATTGAATGTCCTAAAATTGAATTTTTTGTTGAAGGGGGAACTTACCAAATTTCGTAAGAGAATTTTTTTGTCCAACTGGCATTTGTACTTGGTGGAATATATGTTGATTTGAAAACTAGGTCAAACTATTAAGATATTTTAAGGTCAACCAAATCAAAGCCTATTAGCCCTAAAAAAAAAAAAAAAAAAAAAAAAAAACTAGATGAACTGTTCCGCAAGTTATGGTGAGGCCCCTGGTTCATTTCTGAACCAGGAAAACTTGGTGAACAAGAGAGCCTGTACTTTTCCTACCTCCTGTTGAGAGTTGACAAACCTGGAAGCTGAGTCCCTAAAACAGTTGAACCAGAGACTTCTAATCCTGAACTAAAAGCACAATGGCCTTCCTGCTGAAATCTCAGTAAGGCAACTGGGAGATAGAGACCAAACGCTTTCATTTTATAGATGGGAGGTCACACAGCTAGGAACAAAACCAGATGTGAACTCAGGTTCTTCAACATGTAACTACTTTGCACAGCCCTTTCTCACTTAAATCCAATTCATGCAATGGTATCACCTCCCTGATGTCATGGTACCCTTTGAGAATGAAAGACAAATAACCATAACCACTCCTCTTTCTCCTAATCTGTCATCATCATCATTATTATTATTACTTCTATTTCTTCTTTTTCTTCTTCCTTCTCTCTTCTTTCTTCCTCTTCCTCCTCCTCCTTCTTCTTCAACTACTACTACTACTACTACTACTACTATGACTAAGATTACAACTACTACTACAACCACTATTACTACTACTACTACTATCACCACACTACTACTACTACTATTACTACCACCATTACCACCACCACTACTACTACTATTACTACAAGTACTATTATTACTACTACTACTATTACTACTACCACCACTATTATTAATTCTATTACTACTACTATTATTATTACTATTACCACTATTACTACTACCACCACCACTACCACCACTATTATTAATTCTAGTACTACCACTACTATTACTACTATCACCACCACTACCACCGCTATTATTAATTCTATTACTACTACTGTTACTACTACTACCATTACTACTATTATTACTACTACTACTACCACTATTACTACTACTATTACAACTACCACCACCACTAGTATTATTACTATTACTACCACTACTACTATGACTAAGACTACTACTATTGCTACTACTATTATTACTACTATTATTGCTGCAACTGCTATTGCTGCTGCTGCTGCTGCTGCTGCTGCTGGTACTACTACTACTACTGCATACTCACTTCTATTCCAATTTAACTCCTGAAACTCAGAATCTTGCCTTCCCTCCTTTTCAGTCCTTCTTTATGTGTTTTAGAATGTAAGTTCCTTGAAGACAGGAACTGTCTTTCTGCTTGTATTGTATTTTTTCCCAGCTCATAGCACAGTATCTGGCACATAGTAGGTGCTTAATAAATTAAATCTAATACCTCTGGCTCCAAATGCAGTTCTTGCTACCTCCCAGGAACAAGCCTTCCCCCAGACCTCATATGACACTTCTTTTTTTTGGTAATTTTCTAATTTGCTTTATCATGAAATCTTAAGTATCATTGTAGCTACTAGACTATAATACCTATGGAAAATCGAACCCAAGACTTATCCAAATTTTTTATCTCCTCTAGCCTGGAGGATAGTATTCCACACACTAAGGACTATAAAAATGAAAAATGTTGGTTGGATTAATGACTTACTTCATCTCTAGATTCACAGTGAAAAGGGAGTATGCCCACTATACCCTACTGTGCCTTGGGTCTAATACCTCAGAATATATTCCTACCCAAAACAAAGTCCCCTCCCCAAATCAAGTGATTTTGGTGAATTCCTTTCCTGGGGACTCCAGCTTTGGTTGCCTGAGGGCAGCTTTGCTTCAGTCCCTTCCCGGTCTGTGCTTCTGACTCACAGGGCATTGCCTCCATGCCCCAACATCGGCACTTTTATGCCCCCTTTCAATTCCCAGTTGTCTTTCCTCCATCAGAATGGAAGACAGGCTTACTTTTTGCTTGTATGTGTAGCCCCAGCACCTGGCACCTAGTAAGGAAGGGTTTAATACATGCTTGTCATCTGCCTGCCTAGAGGTATGGGCCACACTCCAAGGGGATGTGGAAGAAGCTTCTCCACAGAACCTGGAGCCTTGTAACCCCCTCAATTAATCAACCAACTCCCCTCCTAAGCAGAACCCAAGTTCTGGAGTTAATTACTTAGGTCACAGTTATCTCAGCTGTAAAATGGAGGGTAGGAGAGTGAGATTAGGTGGTCTGGGGGGTCCCTTCCAGCTCTCACCCCTACAAAATAAATATAGGATCTTGTAGCTGGAGGAAAGCTCACCCAGAGATTACTTAGTCCAAGCCTTTGACCCAATAGAGATCCTGCCTGTGGTATCTCAGACAAGTGATTGTGCAGCCTCCATGTCCACATCTCCAGTGATAGAGAGCTCACTACCTCCCTAAGGCAGCCTTTTTCAATATCGAACAGCCCTAATTTTCACAAAGGTCTTCTTTATGGTGAGCTGAAACATATCCTCCAGCCGGATTGATTGACCCCAGATAGGAAGAATCTTCCCCTTTGGCACCAGCCCTGCCTTTCCACCTCCCCTTCAAATAAATCCCAAGTACTAGGTCTATGAAAATAATAAGGGGCTGGATAGCACCAAGCAGGGAGGGGGCAACAGATGGAGAAGCAAAGATGGGGCCATCCCACCTCCCAGTAGCAAGATGGGACTTTGGGAGCAAGATGCAGACAAACTTTGGGCTAATGGAGAAATTGTCAGAATCCCAGCATGTCAGATGTGGAGGGATCCTCAGATACCAATTTGCCCTGCCCTCTCTGTCTATCCCAGAGGAAACTGAGACCTTAAGAAGTGACAGTTAAGAGAAATGTGTCTTAGTTGTGATAGCTTCCTTATTCTGACCCCTATAATTCAAGATAATAGAGTGTAATGAGAATAAGAGGAAATAATTGGGACACAGACATCAGAAAATTGATGCAGGAGTCTATATCCATAGAATCTTTCCCACTCCCACCTGGCCTCTTGCCCCATCTTCCCAGGCTCTCTCAGTCTCTCCCTCTGACACCCCAAGATACCTCAGTTCCCTACCCTCCCCCAGCTGAGAGGTCCCTCCTGCTGTCCTATAGCCCCCCCCCAACCCTGACTTCCCAAGATCCATACCTCCTCTAGCTCGGGGATCTCTCTAGCTCCCCACTGTTCAGTCTATAAGACAGTCTCCCCCTTTCCCAGAGATTTCTGTACCTATCCCCTGATGATACCCAAAAGACCTACAGGGTTCCCTCCCACCAACCTTCCAGCTCACAAAGATCCTTGCTGATAACTCCCCCATTCCCTACAAGGCACCCCCACATTTCTTCTTCTTCTATGACTCATCACATTGGCTTTCCTGGCAAAGGTCTCTGTGCTTCCTCATGTGCTCCCCCATGGGGGTCCCCAAGACCTCCCAGGTCTCTCCCCAGATATCCCATGTCTCTTTCCAGCAGGCGCCTCAAGATTATACACCCTGTTTCCCAAGCTTTTCAGGATCTCCCCCAGCTATCAATGAGCCTTGAGACTCTCGAAGTGGTCTCTGTCTCCCCCTAGAGGCATCCTTGAGCACTTCCAGGCTCCATTCCCAGGATTCTGTCTCCCTGTGCTGGTTCAGCGCCCTAGCCAGCCTTAGTTGTGATGGCTTCCTTATTCTGACCCCTGCAGACACACAGCACCACCTGTCACAGGGTCTGCACCTCTCCTCTGCTATTCTGAGCCCCCCAGACAGCATTTCTTCCTCCCTTCCTCCCTCTAGCCCTTCCTAACACCCCAATAATCTCATAGCATCCACTCCCATAGGTCTCTGTATCCCCTGACACCTCCCACTTACTCTTTTACATTGTCCCAGTCTCCCCCCACCCATCTCTGCAGGGATCTCTGCATCTATCAATTCCTCTCCAAGATTCCCAGAGTCAACTATTCTCTCCATAAGAACTAATAAAGGACAGTGATATATTTTCTCTTCTTCCTTTTATCCCTCACTGCCCAATAGGGCAGGTGTTTAATATGAAATTTTCCTGTTCCTTAAAAGTTATATATATAATTTCCATTTTAACACTAATGGCGGCTTGCTTTTCAAAGACTTATCAGTCAGAATTATTCTTGATCTATCTTTCATTATTATGAAGAGAAAGCCAGCAAGGAGGATGAGGAAGAAGGAGGGAAGTAAAGGTCAAAGAGATGTGTGAAAGTAAAAGGGACAAAAATAATCATCCTTGGGTTTGATTTGTGAGAAGGAAGAGAATCTCCTGGGCAAAGGAATCAAAACCAAAATATGGAAAAAAATCTTATTATTTCTGATTTCCTATCGTAGAAACCTCCCAATGGGACAAATAATAATTGCTTGTGGATTGTCAGATCATTGAATCTTTTCCCCTGTTCCTCCATTACCTATTGCCTTTTTTTTTAACAAAATTGAAAAAAAATGTTCTTCCATTCTTTCTCCATTTTCAAAATAGTATTTCTAGAGTATCCCTCTGTCTAGTTTGGTTCTCCCCCAGACTCCCCCCTCCAGATTCTCTTTGCCCACCCTATGCTGAGCTCCTATCCTCCTCTTGTCCCCTTATTGATCCCCCAGCACCTCTTTACATGCAGGTCTTTCTCCTCACTCCCCAAACCTTCACAACTTTCCCTTGTCCCCCCCATCTCTCCAGAGCCTCCAGGTCTCTGTACCTGGGACAACTATTCCCTCTTAACTCCCCCAAAACCCTACACCTTTCCCCCATCTCCCTCCTGTTCCCCTTATGTAGCTAGAGCTTGAAGTTAAGAAGAGCCGAGTTCAAAATCCTGCCTTAGTTGTGGGACCTGAAGCAAGTTATTTAACTCCATTTACTCATCTGTAAGAAAATGAGGATACTAATAGCACTTACCTCTCAGGGTGTTGTGAGAAAATTAAAGGAGATAATATATGTAAAGTGCTTAGCACAGTGCCTGGCACATAGTAGGCACTTAATAAATGCTTGCCCCCCCCTTGCATGGGTGTGTTTTTCCTTCTATTGACTCTATGATCCCAGACTGTCCTCCAGTCATCTCTTTATCTCCTTTTTACTAACTTCCCAGTACCTTCACAAACCCTGCTGAGAAGCTATGGTCTCCATATTCAATTTGTGTTCATGTGTCTCATTAATTTTCCCTCCAGACTCCCCAAGAACCTCCCACTCTTTCCACGAGCATCCGCTGTATCTACCCCCACTAAGCATCTATGACCTCCAAATCCTTCCCTTGTTGTGGGGTCTCTATAAATTCTCCCTCCTGATTCACCAAGATATACACCTCCAGCAGTCTAAATATGTACTCCCTACTGAGTTCCTATGAAGCCCCCCCCAAATTCTCTTCCCATCAAAAGGTCTCTGCAGTTCTTTCCCCCTTACCCAAGATGCCCAAACACTTCCATTGAATAGTCTCTGTATTTACTCCCTGCTGAGAACTTATCATCTCCCAGGTTGTCCTGCTATTCAGGGGTCACTGTAACCCCACCCTTTACTCTCCAAGATACCCTAAACCTCCCACAAAGAGCCTCTGTATCTACTCCCTGCTGAGGACCTACAACCCCCTACTGTGCCCCACCCCATTCATTGGTCACTAACGTCCCACTCCTAACTTCCCAAGAAGCCCACAAACTTTCCTCAAAGAGCCCTGCTGAGCACCTATGACCCGACTATCCCTATATTCAGGGGTCACACTCACTCCCCCTTCTTGATTGCCCGAGATCCACATTCTCCAACAAGAGAATCTCTATCTAACCCATGCTGAGCAATCACGAGCCCATATCCTCTCTCTTCAGGGGTCTCTATAACTCCCTCCAGACTATATTTACCCTTCTGCTGAGCCCCTATGACCCCCTCTATTATCCTATTCTGTAACTCCCATCATAACTCCCTAAGAATTCTATGCTCTCTCCTCAGAGAACCTCTATATCTACCCCTTTTGAGGACCAAGACTCCCATATACTCCCCTCATTCAGAGGTCTCTGAAAATTCCCCTTCCTGACTTCTTAAGAACCCATGATCTTCTCTCTTTCCCTCCAAGAAGCAAAAACACTCCACATATCCAATCCCTATTCAAGATGCTCTGCAATTCCCTCTTCCTGATATCCTAGAAACTCCAAAGTTCCACACAGATTCTCTGAAACTATCCCACGCTAGGCACTTATAATCCTCCCATATTCTCAGCCCATTAGAGGGTCTCTAGGATTCCTCACTTCCTAAGAACCCCACAATCTTTCTCCCAAGGAGTCTAAGTTCTGACCTCCTGCTGAGCACCTATGAATCCATAATCCTCCCCCTGTTCCAGTATCTCCATAATTCACTCTTCCTGAAGTTCAAGACTACCAAAAAGCTTATCCTAGAACACTAGGCATCTGCCCTTCTGTTGAGCCACTATGAACCCCCTATCTACTCTTCCTCATCTATAACTTCCCCTTCCTGTCTATGCAGGAACCCCAATCTCTCTCCAAAGAGCCTGTATTTATTGACATTTGAGTACCTACAATGCCCCCATCCTCTCCCTGTCAGGGGTCTCTGTAACATCTTCCTTGACTAAGCAAGAACCCCACAATAACCACCAAAGAAGCTCTGTACCTACCCCTGTGCTGACCTCCTATAACATCCACCCCATGTCATTCCACTGCTGAGCACTTATGTTCCGGCCTCATGTCCTCTCCCTATTGAGGGCTCTCCTTCCACAAGATAAACAATGACCTATCCTAGGATCCTCAAATCCTCCCCTTGGTAAGAGGTCTCTGTTAAGTCCTCCCTTTTGACACTACAAGAACTCCAAATCTCCCCCACAAGGAGGCCCTGTACTACTCATACTGAGCATCCATGGCTCTCATATCCTCTGCTAAACAGTCTTTGTAGCTCCCTGCTCCAGAATTCTAAAATATTCCACAATCTCCCCAAAGAGTCTCCATATCTAATGCCAGTTGAATGCCTACAGCCCCATATTCTTCTGTCATTCAGGGGTCTCTAACCCATCCTGATTTCCAAACAACTCCATGTCTCCTGAAGCACTCTCTATCCATCCTCTGGTGGTCACCCACAACCCCTATATTATGTCCTGACTCCTCTCCTGGAGACTTTGTAATGACCCCCTATATCTTTCATCCCCCTGCCCAGACTCTCAGTATCTGCTGGCACCTTAAGATCTCCCATGATTCAGAGGTTCCTGACCCCCAACCCCCAAATACCTCTTCCCAGGAGTATCTGGCTCCTCAAGAATCCCATAGCCTTCCTTTACAAATCTCTGTACCTATGTTCTCTCTGCACAGAGGTCTTTGGAACTTTCCTCTCTTGACTCCTCAAAGCTTCCCAAAACCTCCCTCCATGAATTTCTGCTATGGACATATACAGGGATTATGGTACTTCTCCCTATGACTAACCAAAAATCCCGCAATCTCCCCCAAAGAATCTCTGTGTCTAAACCATGCTGACTCCCATATGGTCTCTCCTTTCCATGGATCTTTATAATCTTCCCCTTTTGATTTCCCAACCCCACAACCTCTCCCCAGAGTCTGTTATCTACTCCTCACTGAGTATCCATGACCCAAATATCTTTCCCAAGTTCATGGGTTTGGTGGCTTCCCCGTTTGAACTCCACAAGAATCCTGCAACTCCATCTACACACACACACACACACACACACACACACACACACCCCTACCTGCTCTATTCATCTACTTTTCAGCACCTAAGGCATCCTATGCTTTTTAGGGATCTCTGTAACTCTCCACTCCTGATTCCCCAAGATCTCCAAATATATCCCTCCAGGTATCTCTTTATCCCTTCCTAAATGCCTGTCATCCCCATATCCCTCCCCTGTTCAGGGGTCTTTTTTTCCCTCTCTGGCTCTCCCCAAAACTACAACTCCTCAAGGGTCTCTTGAATATACAGTACTGCCTGGTGAACACCTCTGATGTGCCCTCAGAAAGTTTCTCCATTTAGGAATCTTTGGAATTGTCCTCTTGTGACTCCCCAAGAACCCCATAACTTCCCCCTAGTCTCTAACACTTACTTACTCGCACTCACTCTCACACTCTAACATACTCATTCTCACACTCACATCCACACAATCTTGCACTCACTCTCACCCTCACACATCCTCTCTCCATGTGGTCTGTAGTTCATGCATGAACATTACTTCCCTATGACAACCAAGAACCCCAGAACCCCAGGTCTCTATCCACTCCTTTATGACGCCCGAAGGTCCCTCATGTTTAATCCTTGTTCTTGGGTCACCATTACTTCCTCATGATTAACCAAAACTCCAAAAATTCAGAAGTCTCTTTATCTGTCCTCTGAAGGGAAGCTATAGTCCCAAGTTCATTGGTCACCTTTACTTACCCATCACGCTCCAAGAACCCAAGAACCACAAGCATCATTACCTACCCCTTGATGAGAAACTATAACAGAGAAACTATGGTCCATCTTTCATGTGTTACAATTATGTATACATGACTGAAAAAACCAAAACACCAGGAGTCTCTTTATCCCCTGCTGAGACACGATAGGATCTATTAATGGACTGCAATTGTTTTTCCATGATTAACTAAGAATACCACAACGCCTGTATTTCTTTATTGACTGCGTGATGAAGCCCTATGGTCTTTCATTTTATTGCCTTGTTCTTTAGTCATCATTACTTTCCCAAAATTACCCAAGCACCCCACAATCATAGGAGTTTCTTAATCTACCCCCAGCTGAGATCCTATGGACCGTTGTTATGGATGACCAATAATTACCAATGAAAAACAAAGAACCCCACATGCCCAGAAATATATTTATCTACCCCTTCATGAGACCCAATGATCCTTCATGTTTTCTCCTTGTTCTTTGGTCATCATTACTAACCCATGAATAACTGAAAACCCCATGACCCTAAAGGGCTCTTTATCTACCCCCTGCTGAGAACCTGTGGTGCCTAATTCTTTGGTAACCATCATTTCCCTATGACAAACTGAAAACCCCACAATAATACCATGATTATAGTTAACTGCACCTTGATGAGACCCTATGACCCTGAATGCTTTCTTCTGGTTCTTGGAACACCAATATTATCCCATATATAACAGAGAACCCCAAAATCCAATGACACTCTAACTATCCCTTGATGATTCTTCATGTTTTCATCTTACTCGAGTCACCATTCAGCATCCCAAGACCCCAGAAGTCTTGTAATACACTTCCTGCTGAAACCTTACAGTCCCTTGTTCAATGATCAATATTACTACCCCAGGACCACCTCAGAATCCCACAAACCCATGAATGTCTTTATCTACCACATGTTTGCTCCTTGTTCTTTTTTTTTGAATGCACAAAAGTGGTTTTTATTATGTCTTATGGCAACATTTTTCTACAGAAAAGGATCTTCCAAATTGCATAAAAATCAGTGAGAAATGATTGAGTTGACAGAAATTTCCCCAAAATATGAAGAATGCATCTACTGGCTAAAATGAGGCACATTTGTACATCTGAATGATTGGTTACGAATGTTTATTAAGAAATGTCACATATGTTCATTACTGAAAAACTAAGTTGCAAAAAAATGCTCTTTTGTCTTATGAATGAAATCCTTAGAATCCGCTTGGTTCAACAGGTTTTCAAAGTGACTTCATTTGGTATAATTATATCCATATTTTGTAACTCTGAATTTACTGCCAAAGCTGGGAGATGTGTTCTCTGGTCCCACAGCTAGGCCAGAGCTACTACTTCTATTAATAATCTAACTCTTTACAAAATATTCTACAAATAAAGATCTACTAAACTAATATTTCAATACATACAAGTATCAATGCTAGTTACTTAGCCATAACACAGGGTGGGAGGATGTTTGCATTGGCAAGGCAACCTGGGAATAACAGTCATTTCTTGAGGATGGCCCTGATTGTTGCTCGTAGGGCAATGCCTTTCAGGCCCATGACAAAAAACAAAGAAGAAAAGGAAGGAAGGAAGAAAGCAAAAGAAAAGGGGAAAAAACGACTTCCAGCCCTGGTTTAAATATGGAACCTATTCTATATATGCTCTTATGTTACATTCCATTCGATACACTCAAAGTATAAATAATATCATAACTAGACAATTAGCCTGGAAACAGTGCTGGAGTTCTCAATTAACAAATATAACACTAATGAAACAAATTAAATATTCTCAAAAAACTCAGTATTCTTACACACATTGGTCCCCATGGGAATAAGGGAAGAAAGCAGAGTAAAAGGGGGCATTTTTACTCACTGAGCTGCCCCAGGTAGTGTAACAATTTCTATTATACTATACAGATTGCAGCAAAGAAGATGACAAAAGTCTCTAAATGATGCTTTTCCCATCAGTCAATAATAAATGCTTTCTGCTAAGCCAGCAGAACCTTCTCTTTGCACCACAGGAAAAAGTCCCTTTCTTCACTTCTCAGAGCTGTCAACAAAAATAAGTATACACAGTAAGGAAACTAGCAGTTTAACTTCACACAAAGGAAACTAATTACACAGACCTGACAACATTTGGCTAATATTTTACAATAAACAAAATCCCTCATGTTGTGAAAACTAGATTAGCAGTTTCAATAAACTTCAAAGGTCATTATGATAAACTCTAATCTAATACTTATGAGAACATTTTCATCATCTAGTCTTTATAGTGAAATAATGGCCATTTACAAGGACCAAATGAATGGGCAAGATAAAATTTCCCTTGTAACAACCAATATGCCAACATCAGTCTTCTAGGTTTTATTGAGGAGTAGCACCAGTTTCCATCTTCCTGAACCAAAAATCCTGCCCAATGTCTACCAAGAGTCACACCCAGAGAAAAGTCCTTCAAGGGCTACTGTGCAACATAACCAGAGGAACAATGGCACAGGATCAGCAGGAGCAGGGGAATCCTGAGGAGGAAAGACAACGCACAGAGTCTGTCTTAGAGATGTGGTATCAAAAATCCAGTGTTAGACTGAGTACCCCTATGTCATTGTTGGGATGTTCATGGATCCTTAGGCATGAGGATCTTGAACCCCTTACAGGATCTATAAAGAAAATATTTCACACTAAACAGAAGTTGAACACCAAAAGAGTTCCTGTTTTGATGAGAGTTTTGCCTAAAACTTTGGCTGATACAAAGACACGCATCCACTAAGGCACCCGGAGGCAATCTGACAATGTGTGGGAGAGAATCTGGTTGTCAGAACCACATCATCGTGAGAAGAGAGAGAATGAATTTCCTTCAAGGGCCTGGCTCTGGGGGATAAGCAGTCAAAAAGTTCATTGCACTGGGTGTCAAATCCCAATAAGCGGATCCCATAGCCATGTGGGGAAGAAATCAGTCGACCATCAGGGCTGAAACAAAGTTCTTTGACGTACCCACTGTTAACATTAGTTTCCTCAATATAATGAGTCAGTCTTAAAGAATAACGAGGTGAAACAGAGCGTACTGGAGGCCCATCTAGGAATTCATAGACACAGGTCCACTCCTGGTCATCTGTATTACTGGAACACCGTAAAAGGGCAGCCTGACCTTTAGGATGTAGTTGTAAAGATGTAATGCAGTTACCACTACGCCTCCCAACAGGAACTTCTGGTATTAAAATTTCAAGACAATTAGGAAGAGACACATTTTGCTCAGATAATGAACCAAAATCCCCATCACGAGAAGATGAACCAGCAGCTCTAGGAGCAGATGAACTTGCAGAAGTAGCCGCACCGGAACTCCATGCTCTGCTTCCTGCCCTTATAATTGGATATCTTCCAACATTTAAGGATTTTGTCAAGTCAAGATCATGTAAAATCAGAACATAACCAGAAGAGGTTGAAATCAGCATTTTGGAACAGTCTGGAGTTAACCTCATGCGCATAAGAAAACGGGTATGAAAGAATGTCTTCTGTGGGCACCCGTCTTCCGTGCACTGGTTAGTGTCCCAAATGATGACATTTCCATCAAATCCTGCCGTAACTAAGAGTCTTTTATTAGCATCATACTCAATGTTCTTCACCCAGCTAGTATGACCTAGTAAAGTGCACACTTTAGAGTTTAATTTTCTCAGATCCCAAAGGGCTACTGTAGAGTCATCAGAGCATGTTGCAAACAGTCTATCATCCAGAAACTTGATATTATTTACACAGTCATTATGAGCTTCAGAAAGTGTTTTTATATGCTTTGAAGATATGGGGTCAAAAAGAAGAACTTCATTCAGTTCACAAGCAACTGTTAACACTGACCCATTGGGAGAGTACTCCAGGTTGAAGACCGCGCCGTGGGTGCAGGTGTTGAGGTGCAGTGAGTCTGCGGGGTGGATGGATTTGTACAATCTGGTCATCGTGCGGAAGTTGTCTCGGGCCGGGTCTACGTAGTTCTCGCGGCCCAGGCTGCGGCTCTTTAGCAAATGGAAGAGCGGTTTGCCCACTGGGTTCCCGGTGATCCCCACCCACCTGGGCTTTGGGGGGGCCGAGCCAGAGGCCGCGGCAGCGAAACGCCTGGGGAAGGTGAAGGCGCGTGGGCAGGCTGCCATGGCGGCGGCCGTGGACTGGGCCGTGGGCAAGTCTTGGGGAGAGGGGACGCGGGGGTCACGGGGGCATCCAGAGCTTGGCTCACCCTTGGCCTGGGTCGCGAGCTCCCCCGAGCTCGACGTCGCCGCCGAGGCTTCCGCCATCACCGGGCCTGCGGCCTGTGTCAGAAAAGGCCCGCGACGACCTTGGGAGTCACACGGCTCGCGGGATTGGCGGGAAGGGCTGGAGGAGAGGTCGCTGGGCTGCAGCAAGGAAGGGGAAGAGGCGGACCGGGCCGCGGCCTCTCCGCTCCCCTCAGGCGGCCGCCCCTGGCTTCGGCTTATGAATCCCAGGTTATTGTCGGCTGGTTCCTCCTCCTCCACCCCGACGGGGCTGCTGGGCCTGACGGGGAACATGACTGATGGCGATGCCGGCAACCAGTCCAACCCTTAAGTCCCGGACTGTCCCTTCAGCCACCGACACAGCCTCCAACGACCACGCTGCAAGACACTTCCGCCCCAGCTGCTGCCAACCACGCCGCTCCACCGCTGCAAGACACTTCCGCCCAAGCTGCTGCAGACCACGCCACTCTACCCCTGTAAGACACTTCCGCAGTGCTGCAGCCTAAGCACCCCGGTGGGGAAACTGACGCTGAAGAGAATGTGGGGCGGGCAGGGACCGGAAAGTGTGAACACCATCACCCTGCAGAGCCTTTATGTTTTCTCCTTGATCTTCGGTCACTATTACTTCCCCATGATTAACCGGAAACCCCACAACCCCAGAAATCTCTATCTCTTAAGGAAACCTTCTGGTTTCCCAGGTTTCCTTCTTCTTCTTCTTGGGTCACCATTCCTTCCCCGTGACTCCTAGGGAATCCAGCACCCCGGGAGTCTCTGTCTACTCCTTGACGAGATCTATGAGACCCTATGCTCCTTCGTTCTTGGGACACCATTTGTTCTCCATGACTCATCCAGAAACCCTAAACCTCAGGGGTATCTTCATCTACCCCTTAATGGGAACGTCTGGTTTCTCAGGTTCCTTCTTGTTCTTGGTTCACCATTACTTCCCAATAACACCTCGAGAATCCCGCCACCCCAGGAGTCTCTACTTCCCCCTGCTGAGGCAATCACAATTACTTCCCCATGAATAATCGAGAACCCCACAACCTTCTCCATCTCTTTATATACCCCTTGATTGTCAACCTTATGGTACTTCATTTTTGCTCCTTGTTTTTGAATCACCATTACTTCCCCATGACTACCCAAGAACCCCACGACCACAAGAGTCTCTTATTCAACCGCCTGCTGAGGTCCTATGTCCCTTGTTTGTGGGTACTCAATAATTAAAAATGACAAACCAAGAACCCCACATCCCAAGAACTATACTGATCTACCCCTTCTGGAGAACTAATGGTCCTTCATGTTTTCTCCTTGTTCTTGAATCACCATTACTTCCCCATGATTAACCCAGTAGCCCATGACCCCAGGAGTCTTTTTTCTACCACCTGCTGAGGCCCTATGGCCCCGTGTTCATGGATGACCAATAATTACAAATGACAAATAAAGAAGCCCCCCAAATTCAGGAATTTCTTTAATTGACCCCTGCTGGGAAGCTGTGGTCCCTCACTCATGGGTCACAATTATTTCACCATGATGCCTCGAGAAACACACAGCCACAGTGTCTTTGCCAATCCTTTGATGAGACCCTTCTGTATGGAATAGAGAGAGATAAGGTGAAGAACTTACAGGAATGTATGAATTCTTTTTCTATATTTTATTTTCATTATTTCTGTGTTTCCCCTATGACATGTATAATATGTGTAGGCTGATAATTACTTGAGCCTTGGCCACCTAGAAACATATTTACTTAACCTGAGCTGATGACATTTATTGGTATTTGACGTTTATTAATATTTAGTCTATTAGCTGGACCACTGTCTGCTTGATTTAGCCTGAAGGCCTGATTTTCTGTTTCCTAGAAATCAGGAGATTTCCCTGAAACCTTCCATTCCAATCTCTCCAAATAGCAACAACCAATTAGATGCCTCCCCCTCCCCTCCTCAATGCTCTCTTACTTGTGCTGTAATTTCTTGTATAAAAGCTATGTATCTTTACTACTTCTTTAGCCCTCCTACTGCAAGCTTTCTCTTTCTTATCTCCCGATGGGACGGTTCATCCTCCTGAGGTTTTCAATAAACAACTTTTCTGCCTTCTGCTGAGTGATCTCTGGGTAAGGGTCTTCTACATCCCTCACAGTTGGGGGCTCTCCGGGATGGGGTCTTTGGGGGAGACAGCTGTGTGCACCCCGGACAGGAACAGGTGCCCACAGAGTAGTTTTCTCCATGGTCTCTGGTTCTGGGTGAGCAGCGTCCCTCCTCTCTTAGACAATGACCGAGGCAGAGATACTCAGTGGAAAGCAGAATTGAAGACTGAAGGAAGTAATCTGAAAAGAAACCCATGTTCTCGAGGTAAAGCTCTTGGGAAGTCTGGGGGTCTATTGGCTGGGTCGAGGGAGACCCTGAGGGATTAGCCCTCCTAAATCATGTGGACTGCTGTCGACCCTAATGATAAAGGACTTTTCCTAAGAAGGCTCTTGGGTGGCTGTGGGGGCGTGAGGGTAACATAGGGCCTCCGCCAACACCTGGATGGGTCCAGGGTGGTATAGAAGCAGTCCAAAAATTTGTATCAGGACATTAGCTAGGGAATTCAAGACTGGAATGAACTTCCCAGATGTAAAAGGGAAGAAAACTGAGAGGACTATTTGGGTATATCAGACTTAAATCTGTATGTAAAAGGTGAAAATAGAGCTTTGTGTATATCTGTGTGTATGTCTGCTTTGCATTGCCTTTGTTCTGTGTTAAAAATTAGCAAGCTCATAAGAGATAAGAATTCAATCTCTGTGTTGCAGGCTTAGAAAAATATCAGGCTGAATTGTTGGGAATTGGAATTCATTCAGAGTGGTAATTCTTTCAGAGTGGCTCAGAATATAATTTGGGAACTAGTTTTGGGCTTCTCAAGAAAAGAAAATCTTTTTTCCCCTCTTCTCTCCCTCTGTCTCTGGCAGTGGCTTTGCAGGAAGGGAGAGAGAAGGGGAAAAAATAAAAACATAGATTGAAAGTTTGGAGAAAATAGAAGAACAGTGGCTATCACTCCTGTAAACAAGGAGTTTCACAAACTAAATTATTGGTTAATTTTAAAATAACTTTAAATTGGTATGTGTGTTAACTGGAAACATGAAATGGTAGATATTTGAAGGGAGGAATAAAAATAGAGTAAGAGAGGTAAATAGCTGAACATGGGGGCTCTTTGACCTGTTCTATCTGTGGGAAAACTAGGCATACTTCTAAAAAAATTTTTTCCCAGGAGAAGAAAGAAAAATCATTATTAGCAAGTTTGCTTTCATGGAGTTAGAGAACAGAAAGCTTAAGAAGACTAAACTGGGTAATTGTTGGTCTGCAATATTTGATTAAGAGTTTGGGGAATTTACTATATTTTAAAGAGGTACTATAATTTTGAAATTGAAATAAAATTAAAATTGAAATAATTTTGAAATAATTTTACTATTGCCTTGCACATTAGATTTATTCTAGGTAAAAATTTTAAGAATTGTTTGAATATTGTGGCCTTTACAACTGAAGAGAAAAACTTTTCTTTTTTTTAATTATTTGGTTGGACTTCAAATTGAAATATAAGTTATTAAACAAAATGCCAGTAGCTTACCTTAGCGGGGGGTTGTGTTTGCATCTCCCTACTTGAATGTTATGTTGCTTTCTAAAAGTATTGGGTAATTTGTAAACTATATTGTAAGTTTTAGGAAATTTGGTTCAAAATTAATTGTGAATCTTGAAGTTTAAAGTTTACAAAGGTGATTTAAAGACAAGGGGAAAGAGAGGTTGATTTACAAAAGCAATTAATAGTTTAAATGGCGCATCTAGTCAGAATATTATTGGTTTGGGAGTGTTTAAAGTACGTCATAAGGTTTGAGCAAGTAGGCATTAGAAAGAGAGAGAGACAGAGAGATGAGACAGGAGAATGAAGGTGATTTAAGAAGGATTGATTAGTAGGAGCAAATGATTTCAAGAAGAAATCGGGGGAAAAAGAAGGAACTGGTTGGAAAGGGTAGTCACAGAGAAATGGCTGTCAGACGGGATGTGTTTTTGCTGGGGGAGAGCAGCAGAGCGGTAGTAGAAAGTGACAGCCACTTAGTTCCTTTGGCTGAAGAAAACAAACAGTGATTTAAAGGGACAGACTGCTCTTGCAAGATATTAATTGAATATTTGTTTCTTTAGATATATAATGGTTATGAATATTAAAGAATATGATCAGAAATGTGATATATATAGTTTGAAAGGATTATTTCAAAAAGCTTAATTGATGTTTTCAAGAACTTTTCAGATTCTTTTTATGTGAAAATAGCAAGTTTTAATTAACTGTATTGATGCCAATTATCTGAAAGGGACTCCAAGGATAATAGTTTTTGCCTTTGTCCTTTTGAAAATGTTTTTGTTGTGAACAATATGTAGTTTGGGATTTTTCTGTGTATTGGGTATTTTAAAAGCAAAATGATTGGTATAATATTCAGCTTATTCAAGATTCAGCATCTATTTGGGTATGTAAAAATTGTGTGAATTTTCTGGGATAAATTTCTTACTGTTACTGATATAAGGTCATGGTAAATAACTGTTTGGGATTTATCTGAAACTTTGGATATAAAATTCTTTGAGCTTATAATTAATACTATTTGGGAGTTTTAAAGCTCCACTCTCTGATGTGCTGAAGGTTGAGTTTTAACTGCTTATATTAGGTTATAGTTATCTTCTTGCATTTTTTTTTCTTCCTGTGACTGATTTATATGTTAATAATTGTTAATGCAATTCAAATATGTCATACCTTGCTATTTCCAATCTGGTTATATGTAATCATTATATCCTAAATACTGGTCATCTGTCTTGTTACTGGATATTTGTGTTTTGTTTTTAAAATGTTTCTAAATGATAAAAGGACAATTAACAATGGTCTGTGAAACCTAACTGCTATTTATTGGGACTATAGCCATCTGCCTGTCCTGTGAAGCAAACTTGTTCCTTCACATAGGAACTGCTGGCCAATCTATACTGGCCTCCCCACATGTTGTTGCAGTTCCAGACTGTTCTAATCTTGTTAGATTTGGTTTTTTGTTGTTCTAGATTTTGGTCAAATTACAGATTACTGAACCTCTTCTGAGACATGAATCGGCCCATCTGAAGCTTAGATTGATACCACACCCATACCCCTGCATGGATTGAGAGCTTTTGCCCATTTATCAGCATGAAGCAGTTTTTTGAATGAAAGACCATCGCCTATGCTCCTGATGTAATTTGGACAGATATGGGGGACTTGGGAATAGTTGATGAATGACTGTTAAACCCTGACTCGGTCATCTATTACTGTGTGTTTAAGATTTGGGATGGAAATTGTAAAAATTGGTAACTGTTGCTGTTAAGGAAATTATAATATGTTTATAATATCTATGTTCACTTCAGAATATGTAATTGTTTGGGGGATTTTTTTTAGGAAACTCCTCCTGTACTAGTCTGTTATATATAGGAACTTTAATTCACTCTTGGGATTTATATGTGGATGGTTATTTGACTATTTGCTTTTTTTTTTTTTTGAATGATTCCTTTCCATGAGGGAAAAAAAGGAGAGGAACAGATAAAGGGAAACTGGTGGATTTTTCTCAAAATACCTAAAAGAGTGGGAACCCTTAGTTTTCTGTTCACTTGCCTTAGATACTTCTGCCCCATCCCCTATATATTACCAGTTCAGATTGAACTGGAAGTCCTTAAGCAGTCTTTTTTTGTTTTTACTCTGCTTTAGCTTTGAAACCCCTTATTCTGTTGAAATTGCTCTGGCAAACTCTTCTCTGCCTGTTTTTAGGAAATCTCCAAGATAAAGACACCTGTCTTGGGACTGTCAGTCTCCAGCCCTGTAACCCCAGTTTCTTAATTGGTATCTCAGCATTTTCAATAACATCGCAGTTTTGAGATCAAGCCTCTAAAGTTCAGGGTTTGCCTGCCTTCATGGTTTTAACTGGGCATATTCTGCTCAGAAATCCTTTCTGGATCCTGTCCTATCAGAGGGGACAGTTGGAGCTACTCCAGGCCCCACTCTTTCCCTCCTTTGAAATCCCTGAGAGACTTGGGGTGCCCCTCCTAGCATGGGACTGTCTTGAGCACTGCAACTCCCTGTATAAGCAGAAGCTGAGTTAAGTGCACAAATGACTGAAGACCTACCAGGAATGCAGGGCTGGTTCACTATTAGGAAAACTATTAACATAATTGACTATATCAACAACCAAACAAACAAAAACCATATGATCACCTCAATAGATGCAGAAAAAGCATTTGATAAAATCCAACATCCATTCCTAATAAAAACACTTGAGAGCATAGGAATAAAAGGACTTTTCCTTAAAATAGTTAGGAGCATATATTTTAAACCTTCAGTAAGCATCATATGAAATGGGGAAAAACTGGAACCTTTCTCAGTAAGATCTGGAGTAAAACAAGGTTGCCCACTATCACCATTATTATTCAATATTGTATTAGAAACACTAACCTCTGCAATAAGAGTCGAGAAAGAGATTAAAGGAATTAGAGTAGGCAATGAGGAAACCAAACTATCACTCTTTGCAGATGATATGATGGTATACCTAGAGAACCCCAGAGATTCTACTAAAAAGCTATTAGAAATAATTCATAATTTTAGCAAAGTAGCAGGATACAAAATAAATCCCCATAAATCCTCAGCATTCTTATACACCACCAACAAAATCCAAGAGCAAGAGATACAAAGAGAAATTCCATTCAAAATAACTGTTGATAGCATAAAATATTTGGGAATCTACCTACCAAAGGAAAGTCAGGAATTATATGAGCAAAATTACAAAAAAGTTTTCACACAAATAAAGTCAGACTTAAATAATTGGAAAAATATTAAGTGCTCTTGGATCGGCTGAGCAAACATAATAAAGATGACAATACTCCCTAAACTAATCTATTTATTTAGTGCTATACCAATCAGACTTCCAAGAAAATATTTTAATGATTTAGAAAAAATAACAACAAAATTCATATGGAACAATAAAAAGTTGAGAATCTCAAGGGAATTAATGAAAAAAATCAAATGAAGGTGGTCTAGCTGTACCTGATCTAAAATTATATTATAAAGCAGCAGTCACCAAAACCATTTGGTATTGGCTAAGAAATAGATTAGTTGATCAGTGGAAAAGGTTAGGTTCACAAGACAGAATAGTCAACTATAGCAATCTAGTGTTTGACAAACCCAAAGATTCTAAATTTTGGGATAAGATTTCATTATTTGATAAAAACTGCTGGGATAACTGGAAATTAGTATGGCAGAAATTAGGCAAGGACCCACACTTAACACCACATACCAAGATAAGATCAAAATGGGTCCATGATCTAGGCATAAAGAATGAGATTATAAATAAATTAGAGGAACATAGGATAGTTTATCTCTCAGACTTGTGGAGGAGAAAGAAATTTGTGACCAAAGATGAACTAGAGACCATTGCCGATCACAAAATAGAAAATTTTGATTATATCAAATTAAAAAGCCTTTGTACAAACAGAACGAATGCAAACAAGATTAGTAGGGAAGCAACAAACTGGGAAAACATCTTTACAATTAAAGGTTCTGATAAAGGCCTCATTTCCAAAATATATAGAGAACTGACTCAAATTTATAAAAAAATCAAGCCATTCTCCAATTGATAAATGGTCAAAGGATATGAACAGACAATTTTCAGATGATGAAATTGAAACTATTACCACTCACATGAAAGAGTGTTCCAAATCACTATTGATCAGAGAAATGCAAATTAAGACAACTCTGAGATATCACTACACACCTGTCAGATTGGCTAAGATGACAGGAAAAAATAATGATGAATGTTGGAGGGGATGCGGGAAAACGGGGACACTGATGCATTGTTGGTGGAGTTGTGAACGAATCCAGCCATTCTGGAGAGCAATCTGGAATTATGCCCAAAAAGTTATCAAACTGTGCATACCCTTTGATCCAGCAGTGTTTCTATTGGGCTTATACCCCAAAGAGATACTAAAAAAGGGAAAGGGATCTGTATGTGCCAAAATGTTTGTAGCAGCCCTGTTTGTAGTGGCTAGAAACTGGAAAATGAATGGATGCCCATCAATTGGAGAATGGCTGGGTAAATTGTGGTATATGAATGTTATGGAATATTATTGCTCTGTAAGGAATGACCAGCGGGATGAATACAGAGAGGCTTGGAGAGACCTACATGGACTGATGCTAAGTGAGATGAGCAGAACCAGGAGATCATTATACACTTCGACAACGATATTGTATGAGGATGTATTCTGATGGAAGTGGATTTCTCTGACAAAGAGACTTAACTGAGTTTCATTGGATAAATGATGGACAGAAACAGCTACACCCAAAGAAGGAATACTGGGAAATGAATGTGAACTATTTGATTTTTGATTTTCTTCCCGAGTTATTTTTACCTTCTGAATCCAATTCTCCCTGTGCAGCGGGAGAACTGTTCGGTTCTGCAAATATGTATTGTATCTAGGATATACTGCAACATATTTAACATATATAGGACTGTTTGCCATCTTGGCGGGGGGGGGGGGGAGGAGGGAGGGAGGGGAAAAAAAAAACGAAACATAAGTGATTGCAAGGGATAATGCTGTGTAAAAATTATCCTGGCATGGATTCTGTCAATACAAAGTTATTATTAAATAAAATAAAATTAAAAAAAAAAACAACAAATGACTGAAGACCACCTAACACAGTGAACTGTCCATCTCAAACTGGATTCTCTGGCTGAGATGAGGGCCTTTGCACTGCTGATAACCCTGGGGTTGTCAGGAAGAGACTTGCCCTTGCCATAAGTCCTTGCATTTTCTAGTTTCATTTTGATTTATTTGCCTCACATTGGATTAGTCAAAATTATGGTGCTGAGACCTCCCAGGTATCTAGAAGAGGTAATTCAATAATTCAAATATTCAGGAGAGTGTGTAATGTTGTGCCTCAGTTTCCCTAGATTGTCATCTTTATTTATCTTTGTATTTTTATGTCTGCCAAATGTCAATCTGTTCTAAAATGGACAAAGGACTGGCCTCCCTTCCCCTCTCCTCCCCTCCCTCAGTTTTAGGTTAAAGGGCCTGGGGCTCGCAGAGAAAGGTCTGCTCAGCTGCACTTCAAAGTGCCTGCTACACATTGAGGGGTATCTGTTCGATAACCCTGACCTATAAACTATGTTAAACATCTGCCATTTTATCTTTTGTCCTGTAAAGTCGAGTCACTGTTGAATGTCAAAATGTGCCAGCAAGGGGGAACAAGAATGCTTATAAGGCTTTCCTTACTTCAGTAATTTATGTACAACGGATCATATTGTTGCATCAAGGGGTGCTTATAGAGACTTTTGTAACTATGGATTTCACTAGAAGTCCTGGGAAGTAATGATAACTGAAGAATACAGAGAAAACATGAGGGACCATAGGGCCTCATCAAAGGGTAGATAGAGATTCTTGGGATGTCGGGTGTTTTGAGGTGTCATAGGGAAGTAAAGGTGAACAAAGAACAAGGAGAAACCTTGAATGATCCTATGATCCTGTGGGGTCTTGATTTGTCATTTGTAATTATTGGTCACCCATAAACAAGGGACCATGGGACTTCAGCAGGGGGTCAGTTAAGAGACTTCTATGGTCATGAGATTCTTGGGTAGTCATGGAGAAGTAACGGTTACTCAAGATAAAGAGAACAAAAGGAATGACTATAGGCTCTCATGAAGAGATAGATTAAAAAATGCAGGGGGTTGTGGGTGACCCAAGAACAAGATAAAATGAGAGGAATTATAGTATGGGTATGGGTGACAAATAACACAACCCCAGAGTGTGCTGACCTACCCCTTGATGAGATCCTATCATCTTTTAAGGTTCATCCTTGTTTTTGGTTCACCTTTGTTTCCTCATGACATCATAAAACCCCCAACACTCCAGAAGTCTCTATCTACCTGTTGATGAGGCCTTATGTTCCCTCATGTTTTCACTATGTTCTTTGGTCACCATTACTTCACAATAACTCCCAGTGAACCCCACAGACAGAGGTTCTCTATCTATCCCTTGAAGAGATGCTGTGGTCTCTCATGTTTTCTTCTTCTTGGGTCACCATTACTTCTCTATGATGCCTAGAAAATTCCACATCCTAAAAGTGTCTCTACCTATCATTTGATGATACTCAATGGTTGTTCATGTTTAATCCTTGTTCTTGGGTCACCATTACTTCCCCAAGGCTAACCAAGGACCACAAATCCCAGGAGTCTCTTTATCTATCCCTTGCTTAGAAAACAGGGTTCCTCATACATTGGTCAACACCGCATCCCAATGACAATGCCATCCCTTGATAAGACCCTGTGGTCCATCATGTTTGTTCCTTGTTCTTGAATCACCATTACTTCCCCATGACTAAGCCATCACTCCACAACCTCAGAAATGTCTTTATCTATCACTTAAGGAAAACCCGTCATTACTGAGGTTTCCTTCTTGTTCTTGGGTCACAATTACTTCTCCATGCTTCCTAGGGAAACCCAGAACCCCAGGATTCTATCTACCCCTTGATGAGATCCTATGGTTCCTCGTTCTTAGGACACCATTACTTCCCCATGACTCATCCAGAAATCGCAAACCCCAGAAGTCTCTTTATGTACCCTCTGCTGAGATCCTGTGGTCTGTTGTACATGCATGACCATTGTTTCCCCATGACAGCTGAGAACCACACAATACCAGAAGTCTCTTTTCCTTTCCTCTCCTGATAATATATGATCCCTTTTTCAGAGGTCACCATTACTTTCCCATAACCACTCGAAAATCTCACCAACCCAGGAATCTCTATATACTGAGGCCCTATGGTCCCTCATGTTTTCTCCTTGTTCTTGGGTCACCATTACTTCCCCATGGCTCCCAATGAACACTTTATGAGACACTATGGTCTTTCATGTTTAATCCTGGTTCTTCAGTCACTATCACTTCCCCATGATTAATCAAGAACCCCACGACTCCAGGAGATACGTTATCTACCTCCCTGCTGAGAAACTATAGTTCCTCATTCACTGGTCAACATTACTTCCTCATAACAACAGAGAACTACACAACCCCAGGGTTCTATTGATCTGCCCCTTGATGATACCCTATGATCTTTCATGGTTTCTCCTTTTTCTTGGTTCACCATTACTTCCACCCCCAGAGTCACTATCTAACCCTTGATGTGGCTCTAGGGTCCCTAATATTTTATCCATGTTTTCCAGTTACCTTTACTTCCTCATGAATTCCGCTGAACCTCAGGGGACATATGTCCCTTCATCTATCTTTTGATGAGACACTATAATTCCTCTCATTTTATCTTGTTCTTGGGTCACCCACAACCTCCCGCATTTTTTAATCTATCTCTTCATGAGAGCCTATAGTCATTCCTTTTGTTCTCTTTATCTTGAGTAACTGTTACTTCTCCATGACTACCCAAGAATCTCATGACCATAGAAGTCTCTTAACTGACCCCCTGCTGAAGTCCCATGGTCCCTTGTTTATGGGTGACCAATAATTACAAATGACAAATCAAGACCCCACAGGATCATAGGATCATTCAAGGTTTCTCCTTGTTCTTTGTTCACCTTTACTTCCCTATGACACCTCAAAACACCCGACATCCCAAGAATCTCTATCTACCCTTTGATGAGGCCCTATGGTCCCTCATGTTTTCTCTGTATTCTTCAGTTATCATTACTTCCCAGGACTTCTAGTGAAATCCATAGTTACAAAAGTCTCTATAAGCACCCCTTGATGCAACAATATGATCCGTTGTACATAAATTACTGTTATTTGCATGTAACTAATACAGAAACCCCCAACCCCAAGAGTCTCTTTATCTACCCCCAATCTGAAACAACAGTCTATTGTCCATTGATAACAATTATTTCCCCATGACAGACTGAGAACCATACCACATGAGTCTCCTTAATTATCCCTTGATGAGATCCTATGTTCCTTCATGTTTTCTGCTTGTTCTTGAGTCACTATTACATCCCCATGACTGAGGATCCCACAACCCCAGAAATCTCTTTATCTACAACTTAATGAAAACTTATGCTTTGTAAGCTTTTCTTTATATAGTTGCATAATCATTATTTCTCCATGAGTCCTCGTGGAAACCCAACACCACAGGAGCCTTTGTCTACCCCTTAATGAGACCTTCATTCTTCTTCACCATGATAACTGAGAAACCCAGAAGCCCTCCAGTCTCTTTCTTTCTCCCTGCCGAGAAAATATGCTCCCTTGTTCATTAGTTACCATTACTTCCCAATGATGCCTAGAAAACTCTACAATCCTAGGTGCCTCTATATATCCCTTGGTGAGACCTATGGTCTCTCATGTTTTCTCCTTCTTCTTGACTCACCATTACATTCTCACTACTAACTGAGGACCTCACAACCCCTGCAGTCTTGTTATTTATTACCCTCTGAGAAAATATGGTCCCTCATTCATTAGTCAACATTACTTTCCCATAGCAACAGAGAAAACCCCACAAACCCAAGGTTCTATTGATCTATCCCTTGATGAGACCCTATGATCTTTCATGTTTTTTCCTTCTTCTTGGTTCACTTTTATTTCCCCATGACAACTTGAGAACCCCACCATCCCAGTAATCACTATCTACCCCTTAATATGGCCCTAGGATACCTCTTGTTTTATCCATGTTCTTCAAGTCACTATTATTTACCCATGAATCTCAGTGAACCCCAGAGGACAGGTATTTCCTTATCTACCCCTTGATGAGACACTATGCTCTCAAATGTTTTTATCTTGTTCTTGGATGACCATCATTTTCCCATGATGCTTTGAAAACCCCACAACCACAGGAGTCTCTATCTACCCCTAGATGAGGCTCTTTGGTCCCTCATGTTTTCTCTATATTCTTTGGTCACTATTACTTCCCCATGATTCCTAGTAATCCCCATAGATAAAGGAGTCTTTATATCTACCACTTGATGTTACCCTATAGTCTGTCATTCATGGGTCATAATTATTTGCTCATGACTCATCCAGAAAGCCAGAACCACAGGAATCGCTTTATCTACACCCTGCTGAGATCCAATAGTCTCTCATTCATGGATCACAATTATTTCCTTATGATCAACCAAGAATCCCACGAGTCTCTTTATCTACCCCTTGATGAGACTTTATGGTCTTTCATGATGTCTCCTTTTTCTTGAGTGACAATTACATCCCCATGACTAACCAAGAACCCCACAAAACCAAGGAGGCTCTTGATTTACCCCTGCTGAGATCTTATCATCCCTTCCTCATAGGTTATCTGTCATTACAAATGAAAACCAAGAAGCCCACATCCACAGGAGTATCCTTATCTACCCATTGATGAGAATCTGTGGTCCTTTGTTCTTGGGACAATATTAAGTTTCCTTTGACTTATCAAGAAACCCCAAACCTAAGAAGTCTTAATCTACCCTCTGCTGAGACCCTGTGGTCTGTTTTTCATGTGTGACCTTACCTTCCCCATGACAACCGAGAACCCCAAAAACCAGGAGGCAATTTTCCTTGCCCCTTCTGAGATCCCATGCTCCTTTGTTCAATGGTAACCATTACTTCCTCATGATTAACAGAAAACTGCACAACCCCAGGAGTCTCTTGATGTACTCACTGCAGAGATCCTATGGTCCCTTGTTGATAGGTGACCAATAATTACAAATGAAATTACAATACGGGAATATTGCTCTCTACCCAATGTTGAGGCCCTATAGTCCTTCATGTTTTCTCCTTGTTCTTCAGTCACCATTATTTTCCCATGATTAACCGAGAACCCCACAACCCAAAAAATCTCTTTGCCTATCACCTAAGAAAAACTTAGGTTTTCTTAGGTTTTTTTCCTTATTCTTGGCTCACCATTACTTCTCCATGACTCTCAGGGAAACCCAGAACTCCAGGAGTCACTCTACTCGATGAGACCCTAAGGTCCCTCATTCTTGGGATACCATAAATTCCACATGACTTATCAAGAAAACCAAAATCCCAGAAGTTTTTTATCTACCCTCTGCTGAGACCCTGTGGTCTGTTGTTCATCCATGACCATTACTTCCCCGTGATAACTGAGAACCCTGCCACCCCAAGAGTCTCTTTTCCTTCCCCTGCTGAGACCATATGCTCCCTTGTTCAGAGGTCACCATTTCTTCCCCATGAATAAGCTAGAACCCTACTGTCCCAGGAGTCTCTTTACCTACCCCCTGCTGAGAAAATATGATTCCTTGTTCATTGGTCAACATTACTTCCCCATGATAACAGAGAACCCCACAACCCCAAAGTTCTGTTGTTCTACCCCTTGATGACACCCTGTGATCTTTCATGGTTTCTCCTTGTTCTTGGTTCACCATTACTTTGCCCAGAAAACTTGAGAACCCCATCACCCCAGGAGTCACAATCTCCTCCTTGATGGGGCCAAAATGCCCCTCCTGTTTTATCCACATTCTTCAGTCACCTCTGCTTCCTTATGGATCCCAGTGAATCCCGGAGAACAAGTGTCTTTTTATCTACCCCTTGAGGAGTCACTATGCTCCCAAATGTTTTCTTCCTGTTCTTGGCTCACCATTACTTCTCCATCACTCTTTGGGAAACCCAGAATCCTAGGAGTCTCTTTGTCTACCCCTTGATGAGACCAGATCTTCTCTCATGTTTAATGGTGCACTCTCAATCTCACATTCACTCTCACACATTCTCACTTTAAGAAACTCCCATATTCACTGTCACCCTCTCTTTCTCTGCCTATTCAGTTGTTCTCTGCCCATGACATTCTCTCTCTCACTCATTCACTCTCGCATTCATACTTACTCTCTGCCACACTAACTGTGACACTCAAACTCACTCTCCCTTGGTCCCTTCCACCCTTACTCTTTCTTTTACTCTCTCTACTCTGTCTCTCCCCTCAGTTCCCTCCCTCCTTCTTTCTCTATCTCTCTCTCTCTCCCCCCCCATCCCCATCCCTCTGTGCAGCTGTCTCGCTCTGTCTAACTTTCTCACTGTCTTTTTCTCTCTCCTTTCTCTTTGTTTCTTTGACTCTATCTCTCCCTCTTTTTCACTTACACACACACACACACACACACACACACACACACACAAACTTCCTATCTTCCACATTCCCTCCCTCCCTCTCCCCCTTTTTCTCTCTCTTTCTCTCTGTTTATAGATATCTCTCTCTCTCTCAATATTTCACACATTCCTTTTTCTCTCCCTCCTTCTCCCTCTCTCTGGCTCTTTGTTTCTCTTTCTGTGTATCTCTCTCACCCTGCCCCCCCCGCCCACCCTCTCTCCCTCCCTCTCTCCTCTCAATCTATCTCCCTCTACCCCCCCGCTCTTCCCTCCTTCCCTCCCCCTCCCCCCTCTCTCTCACACATACACAGTCTCTCCCTATCTTCCACATTCCCTCCCTCCCTCCCCACCCTCTCACTCTTTCTCCTTTTTCTCACTTCTCTATCATTCATTCTCTCTCTCTTTCTTACTCTCTCACTCTGTTTTCTCTGTCTCCTTTATCTTTGTCTCTCTATTTCTCTGTCTCTTTCTCTACCTTTTGCTCTCTCTTTCTGACTCTCGTTATCTGACCCTCTCATTCTCTCTCTCTCTCTGCCCCTCTCTCTTTCCCTCCCTCCCTTTCTTCCCCCCCTCCTTCTCCCTCTACCTCTCTCTTCTTTCTCCTTCCCCCTCTCCCCTTCCCTCTGACTGCCTCTCCTTGGGTCCTCTGCCTGATTCTCTGTTTCTCTCTCACATTCATACTCTGTCACATACTCATTCTCCTCATTCTCGGCTTCTCTTTTTCTCTGCCTTTCTTTATGCCTCTTCCTCTTTCCTCTTCTTGCCGGTTTATCTCTCTCACACACTCTGACACTAACTGTCTCACGCTTGTACATTCACTCACACAATCACAAAACACTTAGTCTAAGTTTCACTCTCTGACATAATCACACTCACTCTCACAAATTCATAAACTCATACATTCATTAACAAACTCATTTATATACTCATTCTCACAATGACATTCACTCTTATTACTCACATTTTCATACACTCACTTAGACATTTATACTCACTCTAATTGTACCATGCTCATACACTCATTCTCCCAGTATGTCTACAAACACACTCACACTCACACTTTCTCCCTCTCCTTCCCCCTCTCCCTGTGTTCTCTGGCTGCTCCTCTGTCTCTTTATCACATACTCAATCTCACACACTCCAACACTCACTCTCCTCACAATCACACTGTTTTTCACCTTCACACTCTCTCTCCCTATCCCTCTCTCTACCTCTTCTTCACTCTCTATGTGGTCTTTTTTAATGCATGAATATCACTATCCCATGACAACCAAGAACCCCACAATCCCAGGTCTTTCTATCTACCCCTTTATGAGACCCGAAGGTCCTTCATGTTTAATTCTTCTTCTTGAGTCACCACTATTTCCCCATGATGAACCGAGAACCCCCAAAACTAAGGAATCTCATTATCAAACCCCTGCTGAGAAGCTATGGTCTCTCATTCATTGGTCACCATTATTCCCCCATGACACCCCAAAAATCTGACAATCACAAGCATATCTACCAGTCTCTTGATGAGAACCTATGGTCCATCATTCATGGGTCTACCTTACTCATGCAGGACTAATAGAGAAAGCCAAAATCCTAGGAGTCCCTTTATCTATTCCCTGCTGAGATTTGAGAGTATCTCATTCAAGTATCACAATTATTTTTCATGATTACACGAGAACCCCACAACCCCTGTGTCTCTATCTACCCCTTCATGAGAACCTATGGTCATTCATTTTGATCCCAGGTTCTTGAGTTAATCATCTTCCTGCTGCGGTCCTATGGTCCCTTGTTTATGGGTGATCATAATTACAAATGACAAATCGAGAACCCCATATTGCTAGAACTATATTTATCTACCCCTTTAAAAAAAACCCAATGATCCTTCATGTTTTCTCCTTCTTCTTTAGTCACCATTACATCCCCATGGTTAACTGAGAACACCACAACCCTAAGAATCTCTATCAACCTCCTGCTGAGATCTTGTGGTCCCTTGTTCTTTGGTGACCATTATTTCAGTATGATAAACTGAGAACTCCACAATACTACGAGTGTCCTTAATTACCCCTTGATGAGACCCTATATTCCTTCATGTTTTCTCCTTTTTCTTCAGTCACTATTACTTTCCCATGATTAACCGAGAACCCCACAACCCAAGAAATCTCTTTGCCTATCACATAAGGAGAACAGGGTTTCTTAGGGTTTTTTCCTTATTCTTGGCTCACCATTACTTCTCCATGACTTCCAGGGAAACTCAGAACTCCCTGAGTCATTCTATCCCTTGAGAAGACCCTAAGGTCCCTCATTCTTGGGACACCATAAATTCCACATGACTCATAGAGAAAACCAAAACCCCAGAAATCTCTTTATCTACCCTCTGCTAAGACCCTGTGTGTTCATCTGTGACCATTATTTCCCCATGACCACTGAGAACCCTGCAGCCTCAAGAGTCTCTTTTCCCTTCCCCTGCTGAGAGAATATGTTCCCTTGTTCAGATGGCACCATTTCTTCCCCATGAATAACCGAGAATTCCACAACCCCAGGAGTCTCATTATCTACCACCTGCTGAGAAACTATGATCCTTTGGTTCACTGGTCAACATTACTTCCCCATGACAACAGAGAACCCCATAAACCCAGATTCTGTTGATTTACACCTTGATGAGACCCTATGATATTTCAACGTTTCTCTCTTTTCTTGGCTCATTTTTACTTCCCCATGACACCTTGAGAACCCCACCACCCCTGGAGTCTCTATCAACCCCTAGGGTCTTTCACGTTTTATCCATGTTTTTCAGTCACCATTATTTCTCCCATTAATTCTGGTCAACTTCAGAGCCACAAGTATCCCTTTATTTACGCCCCTGCTGAGAAACTATAGTCCCTTGTACACTAGTAAACATTATTTGCCCATGACAACAGAGAACCCCACACCCCAAGACTTCTGCTGACCTATTCCTTCATGAGACCCTATCATCTTTCATGGTTTCTCCTTGTTCTTGGTTCACCATAGCTTTGCCCAGACATCTCAAGAACCCCACCATGCCCAGAGTCACTATCACAATATCACAAATATTTTTTTAGAGATGAAAAAGCATGTACAGTGTTCTAAGTCTCATCCTTGTATAAAGAAATCGTTGAGCCAGCAGACATTGTCAGCAAATTAATTGGCGGCAGATTTTAGGGAATGAATGTGTGTGGTTTTTTTTCTAAAACTAAGTCGCATGTATTGTCTTCTGCATGATCACCTGGATTTAATTTGATGTCACGGTCTAATTTTTTTCTCCATGCTTCACCATGATTAATGAAGAACTCCAGGAATCTAAGAGTCTTTAACTACCACATGCTGAGACCCTATGGTCCCTTTATAACAGGTGACTATTATTTCCCCATGATTAACTGAAAACCACACACCATGAGACTCCTTAACTACCACTTGATGACACCTTTTGACTCTGCATGTTTTCTTCTGGTTCTTGGATCACATTTACTACCCCATGGCTAACTGAGAACACTACAATGCAATGTGTCTCTATGTGCTCCTTGATGAGACTATATAGTCCATGTTTTCTCCTTATTCTTGAATCACCATTACTTTTCAATGGCTAACCCATCACCCTATAGCCCCAGGGGTCTTTTAAATAACCCCTGCAGAGATCTTACAGTCCCTTGTTCATGGATGACCAAAAATTATAAATGACAAACCAAGAACTCCCACATCATTAGGAAAATCCTTACCTACCCACAATGAGACCCTATGGTGCTTCATGTTTTCTCCTTTTTCTTAAGTCACTTCATGAGTAACCAAGAACCCCATAACCCTAGGAGTTGTTTTACCTACTCCCTGCTGAGACCCTGTGGTTTCTTGTTTACCAGCAATCATTACTGACCCAGAACAAAAGGAGAAACCCACAATCCCATGAGTATCCGTAACTACCCCTTGATGAGACCGTATGATCGTGCTCGCCATTACTTCCCCATGATGTCCCGAGAGCACCACAACACAGGATTCTCTTGATCTACCTCCTGCTGAGAACCTATGGTCCCACATTCATTGCTCAACATTACTACCCCAGGACTACCCGAGAACCTCACAACCCCACAACACAAAAATCTCTTTATCTAAACCTTGATGAGACCCTATGGTCCTTCATATTTGCTCCTTGTTCTTTTTTATTTTTGCACACACACAAAGTGGAGAAAAGCATCTCCAAATTACATAACCAAATCAGTGAGAAATGACTGAGTTGACAGAAATTTCCCCAAAATATGAGGAATGTATCTACTGACTTAAATAAGGCACATTTGTACATCTGAATGATTGGTTACAAGTGTTTATTAAGAAATGTCACATATATTGATTACTGAAATACTAAGGTACAAAAAATTACCCTTTTCTTTTTGGAATGAAACTCTTAGAATCCACTTGGATCAACAGGTTTTCCAACTGCTCTCATTTGATATAATTATATCCATATTTTTGTAACTCTGAAATTTACTGCCAAAGCTGGGAGATGTGTTCTCTGGACCCACAGCTAGGCCAGAGCTACTACTTCTATTAATAATCTAACTCTTCACAAATATTCTACAAATAAAGATCAACTAAAGTAATATTTTAATACATGTAAGTATCAATGCTAGTTACTTAGCCATAACACAGGGTGGGAGGATGTTTGCATTGGCAAGGCAACCTGGGAATAACAGTCATTTCTTGAGGATGGCCCTCATTATTGCTCGTAGGGCAATGCCTTTCAGGCCCATGACAAAAAGCAAAGAAGAAAAGGAAGGAAGGAAGGAAGCAAAAGAAAAGGGGAAAAACGACTTCCAGCCCTGGTTTAAATATGGAACCTATTCAGTATATGCTCTTATGTTATATTCCATTCAATACACTCACAGCATAAATAATATCATAACTAGACAATTAGCCTGGAAACAGTGCTGGAGTTCTCAATTAACAAATATAACACTAATGAAACAAATTAAATGCTCTCAAAAAACTCAGTATTCTTACACACATTGGTCCCCATGGAATAAGGGAAGAAAGCAGAGTAAAAGGGGGCATTTTTACTCACTGATCTGCCCCAGGTAGTGTAACAATTTCTACTACACTATACAGATTGTAGCAAAGAAGATGACAGAAGTCTCTAAATGATGCTTTTCCCATCAGTCAATAATAAATGCTTTCTGCTAAGCCAGCAGAACCTTCTCTTTGCACCACAGGAAAAAGTCCCTTTCTTCACTTCTCAGAGCTGTCAATAAAAACAAGTATATACAGTATGGAAACTAGCAGTTTAACTTCACACAAAGGAAACTAATTACACAGACCTGACAACATTTGGCTAATATTTTACAATAAACAAAATCCCTCATGTTGTGAAAACTAGATTAGCAGTTTCAATAAACTTCAAAGGTCATTATGATAAACTCTAATCTAATACTTATGAGAACATTTTCATCATCTAGTCTTTATAGTGAAATAATGGCCATTTACAAGGGCCAAATGAATGGCAAGATAAAATTTCCCTTGTAACAACCAATATGCCAACATCAGTCTTCTAGGTTTTATTGAGGAGTAGCACCAGTTTCCATCTTCCTGAACCAAAAATCCTGCCCAATGTCTACCAAGAGTCACACCCAGAGAAAAGTCCTTCAAGGGCTACTGTGCAACATAACCAGAGGAACAATGGCACAGGATCAGCAGGAGCAGGGGAATCCTGAGGAGGAAAGACAACGCACAGAGTCTGTCTTAGAGATGTGGTATCAAAAATCCAGTGTTAGACTGAGTACCCCTATGTCATTGTTGGGATGTTCAAGGATCCTTAGGCATGAGGATCTTGAACCCCTTACAGGATCTATAAAGAAAATATTTCACACTAAACAGAAGTTGAACACCAAAAGAGTTCCTGTTTTGATGAGAGTTTTGCCTAAAACTTTGGCTGATACAAAGACACGCGTCCACTAAGGCACCCGGAGGCAATCTGACAATGTGTGGGAGAGAATTTGGTTGTCAGAACCACATCGTTGTGAGAAGAGAGAGAATGAATTTCCTTCAAGGGCCTGGCTCTGCGGGATAAGCAGTCAAAAAGTTCATTGCACTGGGTGTCAAATCCCAATAAGCGGATCCCATAGCCATGTGGGGAAGAAATCAGTCGACCATCAGGGCTGAAACAAGGTTCTTTGATGTACCCACTGCGAACATTAGCTTCCTCAATATAATGAGTCAGTCTGATAGCACAACGAGGTGAAAGGGGTCCAGCTTGAGGCCCATCTATGAATTCATGGACACAGGTCCACTCCTGATCATCTGTATTACTGGAACACCGTAAAAGGACAGCCTGACCTTTAGGATGTACTTCTAAAGATGTAATGCAGTAACCACGATGCCTCCCAACAGGAACTGCTGGTATTACAATTTCAACACTATTACGAGATGACACACTTTCTTCTTGAGAAGATGTACCTGCAGCTGTAGGAGCAGATGAATTTGGAGAAGTAACCTCATGTGAACTCCATGCAGTGCTTCCTGCCCTTATAATTGGATCGCTTCCGTCATCTAAAGAATTTGCCAAGTCAAGATCGTGTAAAATCAGAAGATGACCAGAAGAGGTTGAAATCAGCATTTTGGAACAGTCTGGAGTTAACCTCATGCGCATAAGTAAACGGGTATGAAAGAATGTCTTGTGTGGGCACCCGTCTTCCGTGCACCGGTTAGTGTCCCAAATGATGACATTTCCATCGAATCCTGACGTAACTAAGAGTCTTGTATTAGCATCATACTCAATGTTCTTCACCCAGCTAGTATGACCTTGTAAAGTGCACACTTTAGAGTTTAATTTTCTCAGATCCCAAAGGGCTACTGTAAAGTCATCAGAGCATGTTGCAAACAGTCTATCATCCAGAAACCTGATATTATTTACACAGTTTTCATGCGCTTCAGAAAGCGTTTTTATATGCTTTGAAGATATGGGGTCAAAAAGAAGAACTTCACTCAGTTCACAAGCAACTGTTAACACTGACCCATTGGGGGAGTACCCCATGTTGAAGACGGCGCCCTGGGTGTGGGTGTTGAGGTACAGCGAGTCTGCGGGGTGGATGGATTTGTACAATCTGGTCATCGTGCGGAAGTTGTCTCGGGCCGGGTCTACGTAGTTCCCGCGGCCCAGGCTGCGGCTCTTTAGCAAATGGAAGAGCGGTTTGCCCACTGGGTTCCCGGTGATCCCCACCCACCTGGGCTTTGGGGGACGCAAGCCGGAGGCCGCGGCAGCGAAACGCCTGGGGAAGGTGAAGGCGCGTGGGCAGGCTGCCATGGCGGCGGCCGTGGACTGGGCCGTGGGCAAGTCTTGGGGAGAGGGGACGCGGGGGTCACGGGGGCATCCAGAGCTTGGCTCACCCTTGGCCTGGGTCGCGAGCTTCCCCGAGCTCGACGTCGCCGCCGAGGCTTCTGCCATCACCGGGCCTGCGGCCTGTGTCAGAAAAGGCCCGCGACGACCTTGGGAGTCACACGGCTCGCGGGATTGGCGGGAAGGGCTGGAGGAGAGGTCGCTGGGCTGCAGCAAGGAAGGGGAAGAGGCGGACCGGGCCGCGGCCTCTCCGCTCCCCTCAGGCGGCCGCCCCTGGCTTCGGCTTATGAATCCCAGGTTATTGTCGGCTGGTTCCTCCTCCTCCACCCCGACGGGGCTGCTGGGCCTGACGGGGAACATGACTGATGGCGATGCCGGCAACCAGTCCAACCCTTAAGTCCCGGACTGTCCCTTCAGCCACCGACACAGCCTCCAAAGACCACGCTGCAAGGCACTTCCTCCTGAGCCGCGGCGCTCCACCACCGCAAGATACTTCCGCTCGTGCTGCAGCCTAAGCGCCCCGGTGGGGAAACTGAAGAGAATGTAGAGCCGGAGGGGACCTGAAAGCGTGGACACCACCGCGCCACCAAGCCTTCAGGTTTTCTCCTTGATCTTCAGTCCCCATTACTTCCCCATTATTTACCGAGAGCCCCACGCCCCTCTGAGTCTCTTTAGCTACCCCCTGCTGAGACCCTGTGGGCCTTTGTCCTTCAGTGACCGTTACTTCCCCATGATTAACCGAAACCCCACAACCCCAGAAATCTCTATCTCTTAAGGAAACCTTCTGGTTTCCCAGGTTTCCTTCTTCTTCTTCTTGGGTCACCATTCCTTCCCCGTGCCTCCTAGGGAATCCAGCACCCCGGGAGTCTCTGTCTACTCCTTGACGAGATCTATGAGACCCTATGCTCCTTCGTTCTTGGGACACCATTTGTTCTCCATGACTCATCCAGAAACCCTAAACCTCAGGGGTATCTTCATCTACCCCTTAATGGGAACGTCTGGTTTCTCAGGTTCCTTCTTGTTCTTGGTTCACCATTACTTCCCAACGACACCTCGAGAATCCTGCCACCCCAGGAGTCTCTACTTCCCCCTGCTGAGGCCCGCTGGTCCCTCCCGTTTTCTGCATGTTATTGGGTCACGATTACTTCCCATGACTCCCAGTGAACAGCAAAGTTAGAGATGTCTCTATCTAGCCCTTGATGAGACTGACCTTGTCCATCACTCTCACTCTCACCTTCACTCTCACACTCTCTCTGCCTCTCCCTCCCTCTGTCTCGCCTTCTACTTCTCCTGTGTCGCTGCCTTCCCATCCATCTCTCTCACACATGCATTCCCACATTCACTCTCACCCTCACTCAAGCTCTAACCCTAACCCTCCCCACCTCTCTCCTCTCTCCATGTGGTCTCTTGTTCATGCATGAAATCACTTCCCCATGACAACCAAGAACCCCAGAACCCCCGGTCTCTCTATCTTCCCCTTTATGAGATACGGTGGTCCCTCACGTTTAATGTTTCTTCTTGGGTCACCATTCCTTCCTCATGATTAACTGAGAACCCCCCAAATCAGGCGTCTCTTTAACTGCCCTGGGCTGAGAAGCTATGGTCTCTCATTCATTGGTCAAAATTATTTTGCCATCATGCCTCAAGAACCCTACAATCGGACCCACACTTAACACCGTATACCAAGATAAGATCAAAATGGGTCCATGATTTAGGCATAAAGAACGAGATTATAAATAAATTAGAGGAACATAGGATAGATTATCTCTCAGACTTGTGCAGGAGGAAGAAATTTGTGACCAAAGATGAACTAGAGACCATTACTGATCACAAAATAGAAAATTTTGATTACTTCAAATTAAAAAGCCTTTGTACAAACAAAACTAATGCAAACAAGATTAGAAGGGAAGCAACAAACTGGGAAAACATCTTCACAGTTAAAGGTTCTGATAAAGGCCTCATTTCCAAAATATATAGAGAACTGACTCAAATTTATAAGAAATCAAGCCATTCTCCAATTGATAAATGGTCAAAGGATATGAACAGACAATTTTCAGAGGATGAGATTGAAACTATTACTACTCATATGAAAGAGTGTTCCAAATCACTCTTGATCAGAGAAATACAAATTAAGACAACTCTGAGATACCACTACACACCTGTCAGATTGTCTAAGACGACAGGAAAAAATAATGATGAATGTTAGAGGGGATGCGGGAAAACTGGGACACTGATGCATTGTTGGTGGAGTTGGGAATGAATCCAACATTCTGGAGAGCAATCTGGAATTATGCCCAAAAAATTATCAAACTGTGCATACCCTTTGATCCAGCAGTGCTACTTCTGGGCTTATATCCCAAAGAAATACTAAAGAAGGGAAAGGGACCTGTATGTGCCAAAATGTTTGTGGCAGTCCTATTTGTAGTGGCTAGAAGCTGGAAATTGAATGGATGCCCATCAGTTGGAGAATGGCTGGGTAAATTGTGGTATATGAACGTTATGGAATATTATTGTTCTGTAAGGAATGACCAGCAGGATGAATACAGAGAGGACTGGTGAGACTTACATGAACTGATGCTGAGTGAAATGAGCAGGACCAGGAGATCATTATACACTTCGATAACGATATTGTATGAGGATGTATTCTGATGGAAGAGGATTTCTTTGACAAAGAGATCTAACTCAGTTCCAACTGATCAATGATGGACAGAAGCAGCTACACCCAAAGAAAGAACACTGGGAAATGAATGTAAACTGCATTTTTGTTTTTCTTCCCGGGTTATTTATGCCTTCTGAATCCAATTCTCCCTGTGCAACAAGAGAACTGTTCAGTTCTGTACACATATATTGTATCTAGGATATACTGTGACATAATTAACATATATAGGACTGCTTGCCATCTGGGGGAAGGAGTGGAGGGAGGGAGGGGAAAAATCAGAACAGAAGTGAGTGCAAGGGATAATGTTGTAAAGAATTACCCTGGCACGGGTTCTGTCAATAAAAAGTTATTATAATAAAAAAAAAAAAACTTTGAAAAAAAAATCCCACAATCTACAACCACAAGTGGGTCACCATTATTTATATATGACTAATGGAGAAACCCAAATCTCCAGGAGTCTCTTTAACTACCCCCTGCTGAGACCTGAGAGTCTCTCATTCATGGATCACAATTACTTCCCCATGAATAATCGAGAACCCTACAACCTTCTCCATCTCTTTATATACCCCTTGATTGTCAACGTTATGGTTATTCATTTTTGCTCCTTGTTCTTGAATCACCATTACTTCCCCACAATTAACCCAGTAGCCCACGACCCCAGGAGTCTTTTTTATACCACCTGCTGAGGCCCTATGGCCCCATGTTCATGGATGACCAATAATTACAAATGACAAACGAAAAAGCCCTCCAAATTCAGGAATTTCTTTAATTGACCCCTGCTGGGAAGCTGTGGTCCCGCACTCATGGGTCACAATTATTTCACCATGATGACTCGAGAAACACACAGCCACAGTGTCTTTGCCAACCCCTTGATGAGACTCTATGGTCTGGCTTTCATGAATCACCATTACTTATACATGACTAATCAAGAAACCACAAACTTCAGTAGTCTCTTTAACCATGCCCTGATGAGACCTGAGATTCTCTCATTGATTGATAGCAATTATTTCCCCATGATTAACTGAGAACCCCTGAAATTCATGCATCTTTTTATCTACCTCTTGATGAGACCTTATGGTCATTCATTTTTCCCCTTGTTCTTGAGTCACCAATGCTACCCCATGACTACATGAAAACCCCATAACCAGAAGAGTCTCTTATTCGACCCCTTGCTGAGGTCCTATGGTACCCTGTTTATGAGTGACAAATAACACAATCCCAAGGTGTGCTAGCCTACCCCTTGATGAGACCCTATCATGTTTCAAGGTTCCTCCTTGTTTTTGGTTCACCTTTGTTTCCTGACACCATAAAATCCCAACACTCCAGAAGTCTCTATCTACCTGTTGATGAGGCCTTATGTTCCCTCATGTTTTCACTATGTTCTTTTGTCACCATTACTTCACAATGACTCCCAGCGAACCCTACAGACAGAGGTTCTCTTTATCTACCCCTGGATGAGATGCTGTGGTCTCTTATGTTTTCTTCATGGTCAACATTACTTCTCCATGATGCCTAGAAAATTCCACATCCTAAAAGTGTCTCTACCTACCATTTGAAGAGACTCAATGGTTGTTCATGTTTAATCCTTGTTCTTGGGTCTCCATTACTTCTCATTGACTAACCAAGGACCCCACAACCCCAGGAGTCTCTTTATCTATCCCTTGCTAAGAAAACAGGGTGCCTTGTACGTTGGCCAACACTGCGTCCCAATGACAATGACAATTGATGAGATCCTATGGTCCCTCATGTTTTCTCCTTGTTCTTGGATCACCATTCATTACTCATAACTCCTCATGAACCCAAAAGACACAGGTGTCTCTTTGTTTATGCCTTGGTGAGATACTATGGTCTTTCATATTTAATTATTGTTCTTTGGTCACTATTACTTCCCCATGACTAACTGAGAACCACACAAGTCTAGGAATCTCTTTATCTACCCCCTGCTGAGAAATTATGGTCCCTTTTTCACTAGTTAAAATTAATTCCCCATGAAAACTGGAACCTTTCCCAGTAAGATCTGGAGTGAAGCAAGGTTGCCCACTATCACCATTATTATTCAATATTGTATTAGAAACACTAGCCTCTGCAATAAGAGTCGAGAAAGAGATTAAAAGAATTAGAGTAGGCAATGAGGAAACCAAACTATCACTCTTTTCAGATGATATGATGGTATACCTAGAGAACCCCAGAGATTCTACTAAAAAGCTATTAGAAATAATTCATAATTTTAGCAAAGTAGCAGGATACAAAATAAATCCCCATAAATCCTCAGCATTTTTATACACCACCAACAAAATCCGAGAGCAAGAGATACAAAGAGAAATTCCATTCAAAATAACTGTTGATAGCATAAAATATTTGGGAATCTACCTACCAAAGGAAAGTCAGGAATTATATGAGCAAAATTACAAAAAAGTTTCCACACTATAAAGTCAGACTTAAATAATTGGAAAAATATTAAGTGCTCTTGGATAGGCCGAGTGAATATAATAAAGATGACAATACTCCCTAAACTAATCTATTTATTTAGTACTATACTAATCAGACTTCCAAGAAAATATTTTAATGATCTAGAAAAAATAACAACAAAATTCATATGGAACAATAAAAAGTCGAGAATCTCAAGGGAATTAATGAAAAAAATCAAAGGAAGGTGGTCTAGCTGTACCTGATCTAAAATCATATTATAAAGCAGCAGTCACCAAAACCATTTGGTATTGGCTAAGAAATAGATTAGTGGATCAGTGGAAAAGGTTAGGTTCACAAGACAGAATAGTCAACTATAAGAGACTTCCGGTTAAGATGGCGGAGAGGAGGCACACAGTTGTGTAAGCTCCACGCTTTCTCTCACTATCCATGTCATTACAAGCCTCTGAATTAATGCTTGACTGAAAAAAACCCACAAATAGTTACCAAGAGAAGCCATCCTTGAGATTCGCCAAGAAAGGTCTGTCTTTACTGGAGGGCTGGGACGGTTTTAGATCGGGCGCAGGCAGCGGGTAGCGGCAGTGAGAGCATGGGAGCAGACTGGAGAGGGGGTGGGGAGTGATCGCAGCCGTCTCTGCGGGGAGAGCTTTGCTACAGGTTTGGATACTTTGCCCTGGCAGCAAGTCAGCAGCCCAGCAGAGAAGCTAAAAACACCGGGGCTGAAGAATACAACCCCAAACAGCTGGAGTCTCTCGGGACCTGGCTACCCCTCCTTCCCCCCCCCCCACAGTGACTCAGCACGCTCTGGGATCTCAGAGCGCAGGCGCAGCACAGTCCTGCTAGTGCCTCACTGCTGCCCCCTGCAGTCTGGAGAGGAAGCTCGGTAACACACCCAGCCCCTCCCCCAAAGAAAGACTCCAGTTTTTTCTTTGCTAGTCTGTCTTTGATTATTAGACAGAATGAGCAAGAAACTGAAGAGGACTTTAACCCTTGACAGCTTCTACACAGATAGAGAGCAGACTCTAAATCCTGAGGAGACTAAAAACAGACAGTCTCCAGGTGAATCCCCAAAGGAGGAGATCGTCTGTTCCTCAGCACAGATGAACCTCATAGAAGTAATTAAAAAGGCTCTCACAAGGGAGCTAGAAGAAAAATGGGAGGCTTGGCAAAAGAGCCTGGAGAAGTCAAAGAGAGAGTGGATAAAGAAGTAAAATCCTTGAAAAATAGGATTGGTGAACTGGAAACAGAAAATAGCTCTCTAAAAAACAAAATTGGCGAAATGGAAAAAAATTCCACAGAACAAAAGAACTCAATGGGACAATTAGAAAAAGATTTTTAAAGAGTGAAGAAAATATTTCACTGAAAATCAGAATTGAACAATTGGAATTGAATGACTCGAGGAGACAAGAAGAATCAGTCAAGCAAATCCAAAAAAATCAAACAATTGAGAAAAATGTGAAATACCTTCTGGGGAAGACAACAGACCTGGAAAACAGATCCAGGAGAGACAATCTGAGAATCATCGGACTCCAGAAAAACATGATGAAAAAAAGAGCCTGGACACTATTTTCCAGGAAATTATCAAAGAGAACTGCCCAGAAGTCATAGGAACAGAGGAAAAAATAAACATTGAAAGGATTCATCGATCACCCACTGAAAGGGATCCTAAAATCAAAACACCAAGGAATATAGTGGCCAAATGCCAGAACCCTCAGACGAAGGAAAAAATATTGCAAGCGGCTAGAAAAACCCAATTCAAGTATCAAGGAGCCACAATAAGGATCACCCAGGATCTGGCAGCATCCACATTAAAGGATCGAAGGGCCTGGAATATGATATTCCGAAAGGCTAAGGAACTTGGTATGCAACCAAAAATAACTTACCCAGCGAGAATGAGCATCTTTTTCCAGGGAAGAAGATGGACATTCAACGAAGTAAGCGAATTTCATCTATTTCTGATGAAAAAGCCAGAACTTAACAAAAAGTTTGATCTACAAATATAGAACTCAAGAGAAATCTAAAAAGGTAAAGATTAATCTTGGGAACTATATTTCTGATATAAAGATGTATAAAGAATACATGTATACCTTGTTCTAGAAACTGATGTGGAAAGGACATTGTACCAGAAAAAGGGTAAAGTGGGGGTAGTACATCTCATGAAGAGGCATAGGAAACCTATTATATCTGAGAGAAAGAATGGAGGGGGATGAATATAGTGGGTATCTTACTGCCTTCAGAATTGGCTTTAAGTGAAAAATCTTAAGACATATTCAATCTATGGTGAAACTTCTCCCACCTCATTGAAAAGTGAGAAGGGAAAAGTGAAAAGGGAAGGAATAAGCTAAGCAGAAGGGAATAGGGAAACTGGGAGGGAAAGGGGTAAGATAGGGGGAGGAACTCTAAGGCGGGGGGAGGGATACTAAAAAGGGAGAGCTGTGAGAAGCAAGTGGTACTCACAAGCTTAATACTGGGAAGGGGGGAAAGGGGAAAAAAGGGAGAAAAGCATAAACCAGGGTTAACAAGATGGCAAGTAATACAGAATTGGTCATTCTAACCATAAATGTGAACGGGGTAAACTCCCCCATAAAGAGGAAGCGATTAGCAGAATGGATTAAAAGCCAGAATCCTACAATATGTTGTTTACAGGAAACACACCTGAAGCGGGGAGATACATGCAGGTTAAAGGTAAAAGGTTGGAGCAAAATCTACTATGCTTCAGGTGAAGTCAAAAAAGCAGGGGTAGCCATCCTGATCTCAGATCAAGCTAAAGCAAAAATTGATCTAATTAAAAGAGATAAGGAAGGGCACTATATCTTGCTAAAGGGTAGAATGAATAATGAAGCACTATCTATATTAAACATATATGCACCAAGTGGGGTAGCATCTAAATTCTTAAAAGAGAAATTAAGAGAGCTGCAAGAAGAAATAGACAGTAAAACTATAATAGTGGGAGATCTTAACCTTGCACTCTCAGAATTAGATAAATCAAACCACAAAATAAATAAGAAAGAAGTCAAAGAGGTAAATAGAATACTAGAAAAGTTAGATATGATAGATCTCTGGAGAAAATGTAATGGGGACAGAAAGGAGTACACTTTCTTTTCAGCAGTTCATGGAACCTATACAAAAATTGACCATATATTAGGACATAAAAACCTCAAACTCAAATGCAGTAAGGCAGAAATAGTAAACGCATCCTTTTCAGACCACGATGCAATGAAAATTACATTCAACAAAAAGCCAGGGGGAGTAGACCAAAAAATAATTGGAAACTAAATAATCTCATACTAAAGAATGATTGGGTGAAACAGCAAATCATAGATATAATTAATAACTTCATCCAAGAAAACAATAATAATGAGACATCATACCGAAATGTATGGGATGCAGCCAAAGCGGTAATAAGGGGAATTTTCATATCTCTAGAGGCCTATTTGTATAAAATAGAGAAAGAGAAGGTCAATGAATTGGGCTTGCAACTAAAAATGCTAGAAAAGGAACAAATTAAAAACCCCCAGTCAAACACTAAACTTGAAATTCTAAAAATAAAAGGAGAGATCAATAAAATTGAAAGTAAAAAAACTATTGAATTAATTAATAAAACTAAGAGTTGGTTCTATGAAAAAACCAACAAAATAGACAAACCCTTAGTAAATCTGATTTAAAAAAGGAAAGAGGAAAATCAAATTGTTAGTCTTAAAAATGAAAAGGGAGAACTCACCACTAACGAAGAGGAAATTAGAGCAATAATTAGGAGTTACTTTGCCCAACTTTATGCCAATAAATTCGACAACTTAAATGAAATAGAAAAATACCTCCAAAAATATAGCTTGCCCAAACTAACAGAGGAAGAAGTAAATATCCTAAACAGTCCCATCTCAGAAAAAGAAATAGAACAAACTATCAATCAACTCCCTAAGAAAAAATCCCCAGGACCAGATGGATTTACATGTGAATTCTACCAAACATTTAAAGAACAATTAACTCCAATGCTAAATAAACTATTTGAAAAAATAGGGATTGAAGGAGTCCTACCAAACTCCTTTTATGACACAGACATGGTACTGATACCTAAACCAGGTAGGCTGAAAACAGAGAAAGAAAATTATAGACCAATCTCCCTAATGAATATTGATGCTAAAATCTTAAATAAAATATTAGCAAAAAGATTACAGAAAATCATCCCCAGGATAATACACTATGACCAAGTAGGATTTATACCAGGAATGCAGGGCTGGTTCAATATTAGGAAAACTATTAGCATAATTGACTATATCAATAACCAACCAAACAAAAACCATATGATCATCTCAATAGATGCAGAAAAAGCATTTGATAAAATCCAACATCCATTCCTAATAAAAACACTTGAGAGCATAGGAATAAATGGACTTTTCCTTAAAATAGTCAGGAGCATATATTTAAAACCATCAGTAAGCATCATATGCAATGGGGAAAAACTGGAACCTTTCCCAGTAAGATCTGGAGTGAAGCAAGGTTGCCCACTATCACCATTATTATTTAATATCGTATTAGAAACACTAGCCTCGGCAATAAGAGTCGAGAAAGATATTAAAGGAATTAGAGTAGGCAATGAGGAAACCAAACTATCACTCTTTGCAGATGATATGATGGTATACCTAGAGAACCCCAGAGATTCTACTAAAAAGCTATTAGAAATAATTCATAATTTTAGCAAAGTAGCTGGCTACAAAATAAATCCCCATAAATCCTCAGCATTTTTATACATCACCAACAAAACCCAACAGCAAGAGATACAAAGAGAAATTCCATTCAGAATAACTGTTGATACCATAAAATATTTGGGAATCTATCTACCAAAGGAAAGTCAGGAATTATATGAGCAAAATTATAAAAAAGTCTCCACACAAATAAAGTCAGACTTAAATAATTGGAAAAATATTAAGTGCTCTTGGATCGGCCGAGCGAACATAATAAAGATGACAATACTCCCTAAACTAATCTATTTATTTAGTGCTATACCAATCAGACTTCCAAGAAAATATTTTAATGATCTAGAAAAAATAACAACAAAATTCATATGGAACAATAAAAAGTCGAGAATCTCAAGGGAATTAATGAAAAAAAAAATCAAATGAAGGTGGCCTAGCTGTACCTGATCTAAAATTATATTATAAAGCAGCACCATTTGGTATTGGCTAAGAAATAGATTAGTGGATCAGTGGAAAAGGTTAGGTTCACAAGACAGAATAGTCAACTATAGCAATCTAGTGTTTGACAAACCCAAAGCCCCTAACTTCTGGGAAAAGAATTCATTATTTGATAAAAACTGCTGGGATAATTGGAAATTAGTATGGCAGAAATTAGGCATGGACCCACACTTAACACCATATACCAAGATAAGATCAAAATGGGTCATGACCTAGGCATAAAGAACGAGATTATAAATAAATTAGAGGAACATAGAATAGTTTATCTCTCAGACTTGTGGAGGAGAAAGAAATTTGTGACCAAAGATGAACTAGAGACCATTACTGATCACAAAATAGAAAATTTTGATTACATCAAATTAAAAAGCCTTTGTACAAACAAAACTAATGCAAACAAGATTAGAAGGGAAGCAACAAACTGGGAAAACATCTTCACAGTTAAGGTTCTGATAAAGGCCTCATTTCCAAAATATATAGAGAACTGACTCAAATTTATAAGAAATCAAGCCATTCTCCAATTGATAAATGGTCAAAGGATATGAACAGACAATTTTCAGAGGATGAAATTGAAACTATTACCACTCATATGAAAGAGTGTTCCAAATCATTATTGATCAGAGAAATGCAAATTAAGACAACTCTGAGATACCACTACACACCTGTCAGATTGGCTAAGATGACAGGAAAAAATAATGATGAATGTTGGAGGGGATGCGGGAAAACTGGACACTAATGCATTGTTGGTGGAGTTGTGAACGAATCCAACCATTCTGGAGAGCAATCTGGAATTATGCCCAAAAAGTTATCAAATTGTGCATACCCTTTGATCCAGCAGTGTTTCTATTGGGCTTATATCCCAAAGAAATACTAAAGAAGGGAAAGGGACCTGTATGTGCCAAAATGTTTGTAGCAGCCCTATTTGTAGTGGCTAGAAACTGGAAATGAATGGATGCCCATCAATTGGAGAATGGCTGGGTAAATTGTGGTATATGAATGTTATGGAATATTATTGTTCTGTAAGAAATGACCAGCAGGATGAATACAGAGAGGACTGGCGAGACTTACATGAACTGATGCTGAGTGAAATGAGCAGAACCAGGAGATCATTATACACTTCGACAACGATATTGTATGAGGACATATTTTGATGGAAGTGGATTTCTTTGACAAAGAGACCTGAGTTTCAATTGATAAATGATGGACAGAAGCAGCTACACCCAAAGAAAGAACACTGGGAAACGAATGTGAACTATCTGCATTTTTGTTTTTCTTCCCGGGTTATTTATACCTTCTGAATCCAATTCTCCTGTGCAACAAGAGAACTGTTCGGTTCTGCAAACATATATTGTATCTAGGATATACTGCAACATATCCAACATATTTGAGACTGCTTGCCATCTAGGGGAGGGGGTGGAGGGAGGGAGGGGAAAAATCGGAACAGAAATGAGTGCAAGGGATAATGTTGTAAAAAAAAAAAAATTACCCTGACATGGATTCTGTCAATATAAAGTAATTATTAAATAAAAATTAAAAAAAAAAGAAAATGCAAACCTTAAAAAATAAAAAGAATAGTCAACTATAGCAATCTAGTGTTTGACAAACCCAAAGATCCTAACTTTTGGGATAAGAATTCATTATTTGATAAAAACTACTGGGATAACTGTAAATTAGTATGGCAGAAATTAGGCATGGACCCACACTTAACACCATATACCAAGATAAGATCAAAATGGGTCCATGACCTAGGCATAAAGAATGAGATTATAAATAAATTAGAGGAACATAGGATAGTTTATCTCTTAGACTTGTGGAGGAGAAAGAAATTTGTGACCAAAGATGAACTAGAGACCATTACTGATCACAAAATAGAAAATTTTGATTACATCAAATTAAAAAGCCTTTGTACAAACAAAACTAATGCAAAAAGATTAGAAGGGAAGCAACAAACTGGGAAAACATCTTTACAGTTAAAGGTTCTGATAAAGGCCGCATTTCCAAAATATATAGAGAACTGACCCTAACTTATAAGAAATCAAGCCATTCTCCAATTGATAAATGGTCAAAGGATATGAACAGACAATTTTCAGATGATGAAATTGAAACTATTACCACTCATATGAAAGAGTGTTCCAAATCACTCTTGATCAGAGAAATGCAAATTAAGACAACTCTGAGATACCACTACACACCTGTCAGATTGGCTAAGACGACAGGAAAAAATAATGATGAATGTTGGAGGAGATGCGGGAAAACTGGGACACTGATGCATTGTTGGTGGAGTTGTGAACGAATTCAACCATTCTGGAGAGCAATCTGGAATTATGCCCAAAAAGTTACCAAATTGTGCATACCCTTTGATCCAGCAGTGTTTCTATTGGGCTTATATCCCAAAGAAATACTAAAGAAGGGAAAGGGACCTGTATGTGCTAAAATGTTTGTGGCAGCCCTGTTTGTAGAGGCCAGAAGCTGGAAAATGAATGGATGCCCATCAACTGGAGAATGGCTGGGTAAATTGTGGTATATGAACGTTATGGAATATTATTGTTCGGTAAGAAATGACCAGCAGGATGAATACAGAGAGGACTGGCGGGACTTACATGAACTGATGCTAAGTGAAATGAGCAGAACCAGGAGATCATTATACACTTCGACAACGATATTGTATGAGGATGTATTCTGATGGAAGTGGATTTCTTTGACAAAGAGACCTAACTGAGTTTCAATTGATAAATGATGGACAGAAGCAGCTACACCCAAAAAAAGAACACTGGGAAACGAATATGAACTATTTGCATTTTTGTTTTTCTTCCTGGGTTATTTTTACCTTCTGAATCCAATTCTCCCTGTGTAACAAGAGAACTGTTCGATTCTGCAACATATATTGTATAGGATATACTGCAACATATCTAACATATATAGGACTGCTTGCCATCTAGTGGAGGGGGTGGAGGGAGGGAGGGGAAAAATCGAAACAGAAGCAAGTGCAAGGGATAATGTTATAAAAAAAATTACCCTGGTATGGATTCTGTCAATATAAAGTTATTATTAAATAAAAAAAAGATTATTTCCCCATGACAACAGAGAACCAAACCACATCTGTAGTCACTGTCTACCCCTTCATAGAGTTCTAGAGTCCCTTTGTCTTATCCATGTTCTTTGGTCCCCTGGATTTCCTTATGAATCCCAGTAAATCCAAGAGGACAGGTGGACCTTTACCTACCCCTTGATGAAATGCTATGCTCTCAAATATTTTTATCTTGTTCTTGGGTCACCATTACTACCCCATGACACTTTGAAAACCCCACAAGCCCAGGAATCCCTACCCTTAGATGATACTCTTTGGTCCCTCATATTTTCTCTATATTCTCTGGTCACCATTACTTCCCAGTGACTTCTAGTGAACCACATAGTTACAAAAGTCTCTATATTTACACTCATTAATGTGACCCTATGATCCTTCATTCATGAGTCACCATTATTTACACATGATTAACCCAGAAACCCATATACCAGGAGTCTCTATATACCCCCTGCTGAGACCCAAGAGTCTCTTGTTCATGGGTCACAATTATTTCCTTATGATTAACTGAGAACCCCACAACCCTATGAGTCACTTTATCTACCCTTTGATGACAGCTGATTGTCTCTCATGTTTAATAATCCTTGTTGTTCGGTCACCATTACTTCATCATGACTATCCAAGAACCGCACATCCCCTAGAGTCTTTTTTATCTATCCCCTGCTAAGAATATATGGTCCCATATTCATTGGCTCACATTATTTACCCATGAACCCCCATGAGGGAAACCTTCAACACTAGGGTTGTTCTAACTGTTGATGACACCCTATGATCTTTCATTGTTTCTCCTTGTGCTTCATTCACCATAATTTTGTCCAAACATCTAAATAACCCACCACCACTTGGAGTCGCTATCTACATCCTAATGGGGCCCTAGGGTCACTCATATTTTATCCACATTCTTCAGTCAACATTATTTCTCCATAAATTCTATTCAACCAGAGAGCTACAGATATCCCTTGATCTACCCCTTCATGAGAAGCTACAATCTCTCATGTTTTTCTATTGGTCTTATGTCACCATTACTTCCCCATGATTAAAAAAGAATGCCACAACACTAAAAGTCTCCTTATCTACCCCCTTCTGAGACCCTATGGTCCCTTTATCATCAGTGGCCATTATTTCCCCATGATTAACTGAGAAACCCACAACACCATAAGTGTTGTTAATAACTGCTTGATTAGGCCCCATGGTCCTTCACGTTTTCTCCTTGTTTTTGAATCATTACTTTGAAATGACTAACCCATCACTCCATAATGCAATGAGTCTCTTAAATCTACCCCCTGCTGAGATCCTATGGTCCCTTGTTCATGGGTGACCAATAATTACAAATGAAAAACCAAGAAACCCACATCTTGAGGAGTATGATTATCTACCACTGATGAGACCCTATGGTCCTTCATGTTACCATTACTTTCCAATGATTAACCAAGAATTTATCTACCACTTAATGAAAGCATGGTTTCTGAGCTTTTCATCTCATAGTTGGGACACCATTACTTCTCCATGACTCCTTGTGGAAACCCAAAAGCACAGGACTCTCTTTGTGTACCCCTTAGTGAAACCCTAAGGCCCTTCATTCTTCTGACAAGATTTCTTCACTATGACAACTGAGAAATCCACAATCCCAGGAATCTCTTTCTTTTCCCCCTGCTGAGAAAATATGCTCCCCTGTTTATTGGTTGCCATTGCTTCCCAATGACGCCTAGAAAATCCCACAATCCCGGTGTCTCTATCTACCTTGGGTGAGACCTGATGGTCCCTCGTGTTTTCTCCTTGTTCTTGAGTCATCATTACATTCACATGACCCCACAGACCCTGGAGTCTCATTATCTACCCCTTGCTGAGAAAAGATGGTCCCTCATTCATTGGTCAACATTACTTTTCCATGACAATAGTGAACCACACAAACCCAGGGTTCTGTTGATCTATCCACTGATGAGACCCTATGATCTTTCATGGTTTTTCCTTGTTCTTGGTTCACTTTTACTTTCTTATAACATATTGAGAATCCCACCACCCCTAGAGTCACTATCTACCCCTTCATTGGGTCCTAGGATACCTCTTGTTTTATCCATTTTCTTTCATCACTATTACCCATGAATCCCAGGGAACTCCAGAGGACATGTGTCCCTTTACCTACTCCTTGAGGAGACACTATGCTCTCAAATGTTTTTATCTTGTTATTGGGTCACATTACTTTCCCATGATGCTTTGAAAACCCCACAACCACAGGAGTCTCTATCTACCCCTAGATGAGGCTCTTTGGTCCCTCTTGTTTTCTCTACATCCTTTGGTCACCATTACTTCCCCATGATTCCTAGTGATCCTCATAGATAAAATAGTCTCTATATCTACCACTTGATGTTACCCTATACTCCATCATTCATGGATCACAATTATTTGCACATGACTCATCCACAAAGCCAGAACTACAGGAATCTTTATCTATTCCCTGCTGAGACCCAATAGTCTCTCATTCATGGATCACAATTATTTTCTTATGAACAACCAAGAACCCCCCAAGTCTCTTTATCTACCCCTTGACGAAATCCTATAATCCTTCATGGTGTCTCCTTTTCTTGAGTCACCATTACATCCCCATGACTAACTGAGAACCCCACAAAACCAAGGAGGTTCTTCATGTAGCACCTGCTGAGATCTTACAGTCCCTTCTTGTAGGTAATCAATCATTACACATAAAAAACCATGAAGTCCACATCCCTAGGAGTATCCTTATCTATTCCTTGATGAGAATCTGTGATCCTTTGTTCTTGGGACATCATTAGTTCCCCTTGACTCATTGAGAAACCACAAACTCCATAGCTTTCTTTATCTAACCTGTGTGGAGACCCTGTGGTCTGTTGTTCATGTGTGACCCTGACTTCCACATGACAACCAAAACCTCAAAATCGCAGGAGGCACTTTTCCTTGCCCTGATGAGAAGCTATGCTCCCTTGTTCATTGGTCACCATTATTTTGTCATGAATAAACAATAACTCCACAACCCCAGGAGTCTCTTGATGTACACCCTGCAGAGCTCCAATAGTCCCTTTTTGAAAGGCTACCAATAATTACAAATATAAAACCAAAACCCCCAAATTCCCAAGAGTATTTCTAGATACTCGTTGATGAGACCCTATAGTCCTTCATGTTTTCTCCATTTTCTTCAGACACTATTACTTTCCCATGATTAACCGAGAACCCCACAACCCAAGAAATCTCTTTGCCTATCACATAAGGAGAACAGGGTTTCTTAGGGTTTTTTCCTTATTCTTGGCTCACCATTACTTCTCCATGACTTCCAGGGAAACTCAGAACTCCTTGAGTCATTCTACCCCTTGAGAAGACCCTAAGGTCCCTCATTCTTGGGACACCATAAATTCCACATGACTCATAGAGAAAACCAAAACCCCAGAAATCTCTTTATCTACCCTCTGCTAAGACCCTGTGTGTTCATCTGTGACCATTATTTCCCCATGACCACTGAAAACCCTGCAGCCTCAAGAGTCTCTTTTCCCTTCCCCTGCTGAGAGAATATGTTCCTTGTTCAGATGGCACCATTTCTTCCCATGAATAACCGAGAATTCCACAACCCCAGGAGTCTCATTATCTACCACCTGCTGAGAAACTATGATCCTTTGGTTCACTGGTCAACATTACTTCCCCATGACAACAGAGAACCCCATAAACCCAGATTCTGTTGATTTACACCTTGATGAGACCCTATGATATTTCAACGTTTCTCTCTTTTCTTGGCTCATTTTTACTTCCCCATGACACCTTGAGAACCCCACCACCCCTGGAGTCTCTATCAACCCCTAGGGTCTTTCATGTTTTATCCATGTTTTTCAGTCACCATTATTTCTCCCATTAATTCCGGTCAACTTCAGAGCCACAAGTATCCCTTTATTTACCCTCCTGCTGAGAAACTATAGTCCCTTGTACACTAGTAAACATTATTTCCCCATGACAACAGAGAACCCCACAACCCAAGACTTCTGCTGACCTATTCCTTCATGAGACCCTATCATCTTTCATGGTTTCTCCTTGTTCTTGGTTCACCACAGCTTTGCCCAGACATCTCAAGAACCCCACCATACCCAGAGTCACTATCTATCCCCTGATAGGGTCCTAGGGTCCCTCTTGTCTTATCCATGTTCTTTGGTCACCTGGACTTCCTTATGAATCCCAGAAGACAGGTATCCTTTTATCTACTCTTTGATGACCCACTATGCTCTCAAATGTTTTTATCTTGTTCTTGGGACACCACTACTTCCCCATTATGCTTTGAAAACAGCACAACCACAAGAGTCTCTAACTACCCCTAGATGAGACTCTTTGGTCCCTCATGTTTTCTTTATATTCTCTGGTCACCATTACTTCCTGATGACTCCTAGTAAACCACATAGTTACAAGAGTCTCTGTATTTATCCCTTAATGTGATTTGATAATCCATCATTCATGGGTCACCATTATTTGCACATGACTAATCCAGAAAATCACAACCACAGGAATCTCTTTATCGAACCCCTGCTGAGACTTGTTACTCTCATTCATGGGTCACAATTATTTCCTTAAGTTTAACCAAGAACTCCACAAACCCATGCGTCACTTTATCTACCCTTTCATGAGAGCCAATTCTCTCTCGTGTTGAATCCTTGTTCTTCTGTCACCATTACTACCCCATGACTATCCAAGAACCCCAAAACCTCAGGAGTCTTTTTACCTACCCCCTGCTTAGAATCTATGTTCCCTCATTTATTGGTCACCATTATTTCCCCATGACAACAGAGAAACCCAAAAATCCTGGGAGGCTCTTTCCCTTGAACCTGCTGAGAACCTATGCTTTCTTGTTCATCACCATTGCTTCTCCATGAATAACCAAGAATTCTACAACCCCAGGAGTCTCTTGATGGACATCCTGCTAAGATCCTATGGTCCCTTGTTGATGGCTGACCAATAATTACAAAGGAAAAACGAAGAACCTCAAAGCCCCCATCTGCCCCTTCTTGAGACCTTATGGTCTTTCATGTTTTCTCCTTTTTCTTCAATCACCATTACTTTCCCATGATTAACCAAGAACCCCACAACCCAAGAAATCTTTGTCTATTACATAAAACTCTTGGTTTCTGAGAATTTTTCTTGTTCTTGGCTCACCATTGCTTTTCCATGACTCCTAGGGAAACCCAGAACCCTGAGGTCCCTCATTTTTGGGACACCATTAATTACACATGACTCGAGAAAACAAAAACCCCAGAAGTCACTATCTACCATCTGCTGAGACCCTGTGTTCTGTTGTTCATCTGTGACTGTTACTTTCCCCTGACAATACAGAACCCCACACTCCCAGGGTTCTGCTGATCTAATCCTTGATGACACCCTATGATCTTTCATCATTTCCACTTGTCCTTTGTTCATCCTTACTTCATCCAAAAACCTCAAGAACCCCACCATCCCTGATGTCACTATCTATACTCTGATGGGGCCCTAGGGTCACTCATACTTTATCCATGTTCATTGCTCACCATTACTTTGCCATAAAATCCAGTCAATCACAGAGCCACAGGTATCCCTTTATGTACCCCTTGATGAGAAGCTATGATCTCTCATATTTGTGTCTTGGTTTTCTGTCACCATTGCTTCACCATGATTAATGAAGAACTCCAGGAATCTAAGAGTCTTTAACTACCACATGCTGAGACCCTATGGTCCCTTTATCACAGGTGACTATTATTTCCCCATGATTAACTGAAAACCACACACCATGAGACTCCTTAACTACCACTTGATGACACCTTTTGACTCTGCATGTTTTCTTCTGGTTCTTGGATCACATTTACTACCCCATGGCTAACTGAGAACACTACAACGCAATGTGTCTCTATGTGCTCCTTGATGAGACTATATAGTCCATGTTTTCTCCTTATTCTTGAATCACCATTACTTTTCAATGGCTAACCCATCACCCTATGGCCCCAGGGGTCTTTTAAATAACCCCTGCAGAGATCTTACAGTCCCTTGTTCATGGATGACCAAAAATTATAAATGACAAACCAAGAACTCCCACATCATTAGGAAAATCCTTACCTACCCACGATGAGACCCTATGGTGCTTCATGTTTTCTCCTTTTTCTTAAGTCACTTCATGAGTAACCAAGAACCCATAACCCTAGGAGTTGTTTTACCTACTCCCTGCTGAGACCTGTGGTTTCTTGTTTACCAGCAATCATTACTGACCCAGAACAAAAGGAGAAACCCACAATCCCATGAGTATCCGTAACTACCCCTTGATGAGACCGTATGATCGTGCTCGCCATTACTTCCCCATGATGTCCCGAGAGCACCACAACACAGGATTCTCTTGATCTACCTCCTGCTGAGAACCTATGGTCCCGCATTCATTGCTCAACATTACTACCCCAGGACTACCCGAGAACCTCACAACCCCACAACACAAAAATCTCTTTATCTAAACCTTGATGAGACCCTATGGTCCTTCATATTTGCTCCTTGTTCTTTTTTATTTTTGCACACACACAAAGTGGTTTTTATTTTGTCTTCTGGCAACATTTTTCTACAGAAAAGCATCTCCAAATTACATAACCAAATCAGTGAGAAATGACTGAGTTGACAGAAATTTCCCCAAAATATGAGGAATGTATCTACTGACTTAAATAAGGCACATTTGTACATCTGAATGATTGGTTACAAGTGTTTATTAAGAAATGTCACATATATTGATTACTGGAATATTAAGGTACAAAAAATTACCCTTTTCTTTTTGGAATGAAATTCTTAGAATCCACTTGGATCAACAGGTTTTCCAACTGCTCTCATTTGGTATAATTATATCCATATTTTTGTAACTCTGAAATTTACTGCCAAAGCTGGGAGATGTATTCTCTGGACCCACAGCTAGGCCAGAGCTACTACTTCTATTAATAATCTAACTCTTTACAAATATTCTACAAATAAAGATCAACTAAAGTAATATTTTAATACATGTAAGTATCAATGCTAGTTACTTAGCCATAACACAGGGTGGGAGGATGTTTGCATTGGCAAGGCAACCTGGGAATAACAGTCATTTCTTGAGGATGGCCCTGATTATTGCTCGTGGGGCAATGCCTTTCAGGCCCATGACAAAAAGCAAAGAAGAAAAGAAAGGAAGGAAGGAAGCAAAAGAAAAGGGGAAAAACGACTTCCAGCCCTGGTTTAAATATGGAACCTATTCAGTATATGCTCTTATGTTATATTCCATTCAATACACTCACAGCATAAATAATATCATAACTAGACAATTAGCCTGGAAACAGTGCTGAAGTTCTCAATTAACAAATATAACACTAATGAAACAAATTAAATGCTCTCAAAAAACTCAGTATTCTTACACACATTGGTCCCCATGGGAATAAGGGAAGAAAGCAGAGTAAAAGGGGGCATTTTTACTCACTGATCTGCCCCAGGTAGTGTAACAATTTCTACTACACTATACAGATTGTAGCAAAGAAGATGACAGAAGTCTCTAAATGATGCTTTTCCCATCAGTCAATAATAAATGCTTTCTGCTAAGCCAGCAGAACCTTCTCTTTGCACCACAGGAAAAAGTCCCTTTCTTCACTTCTCAGAGCTGTCAATAAAAACAAGTATATACAGTATGGAAACTAGCAGTTTAACTTCACACAAAGGAAACTAATTACACAGACCTGACAACATTTGGCTAATATTTTACAATAAACAAAATCCCTCATGTTGTGAAAACTAGATTAGCAGTTTCAATAAACTTCAAAGGTCATTATGATAAACTCTAATCTAATACTTATGAGAACATTTTCATCATCTAGTCTTTATAGTGAAATAATGGCCATTTACAAGGGCCAAATGAATGGGCAAGATAAAATTTCCCTTGTAACAACCAATATGCCAACATCAGTCTTCTAGGTTTTATTGAGGAGTAGCACCAGTTTCCATCTTCCTGAACCAAAAATCCTGCCCAATGTCTACCAAGAGTCACACCCAGAGAAAAGTCCTTCAAGGGCTACTGTGCAACATAACCAGAGGAACAATGGCACAGGATCAGCAGGAGCAGGGGAATCCTGAGGAGGAAAGACAACGCACAGAGTCTGTCTTAGAGATGTGGTATCAAAAATCCAGTGTTAGACTGAGTACCCCTATGTCATTGTTGGGATGTTCAAGGATCCTTAGGCATGAGGATCTTGAACCCCTTACAGGATCTATAAAGAAAATATTTCACACTAAACAGAAGTTGAACACCAAAAGAGTTCCTGTTTTGATGAGAGTTTTGCCTAAAACTTTGGCTGATACAAAGACACGCGTCCACTAAGGCACCCGGAGGCAATCTGACAATGTGTGGGAGAGAATTTGGTTGTCAGAACCACATCGTTGTGAGAAGAGAGAGAATGAATTTCCTTCAAGGGCCTGGCTCTGCGGGATAAGCAGTCAAAAAGTTCATTGCACTGGGTGTCAAATCCCAATAAGCGGATCCCATAGCCATGTGGGGAAGAAATCAGTCGACCATCAGGGCTGAAACAAGGTTCTTTGATGTACCCACTGCGAACATTAGCTTCCTCAATATAATGAGTCAGTCTGATAGCACAACGAGGTGAAAGGGGTCCAGCTTGAGGCCCATCTATGAATTCATGGACACAGGTCCACTCCTGATCATCTGTATTACTGGAACACCGTAAAAGGACAGCCTGACCTTTAGGATGTACTTCTAAAGATGTAATGCAGTAACCACGATGCCTCCCAACAGAACTGCTGGTATTACAATTTCAACACTATTACGAGATGACACACTTTCTTCTTGAGAAGATGTACCTGCAGCTGTAGGAGCAGATGAATTTGGAGAAGTAACCTCATGTGAACTCCATGCAGTGCTTCCTGCCCTTATAATTGGATCGCTTCCGTCATCTAAAGAATTTGCCAAGTCAAGATCGTGTAAAATCAGAAGATGACCAGAAGAGGTTGAAATCAGCATTTTGGAACAGTCTGGAGTTAACCTCATGCGCATAAGTAAACGGGTATGAAAGAATGTCTTGTGTGGGCACCGTCTTCCGTGCACCGGTTAGTGTCCCAAATGATGACATTTCCATCGAATCCTGACGTAACTAAGAGTCTTGTATTAGCATCATACTCAATGTTCTTCACCCAGCTAGTATGACCTTGTAAAGTGCACACTTTAGAGTTTAATTTTCTCAGATCCCAAAGGGCTACTGTAAAGTCATCAGAGCATGTTGCAAACAGTCTATCATCCAGAAACCTGATATTATTTACACAGTTTTCATGCGCTTCAGAAAGCGTTTTTATATGCTTTGAAGATATGGGGTCAAAAAGAAGAACTTCACTCAGTTCACAAGCAACTGTTAACACTGACCCATTGGGGGAGTACCCCATGTTGAAGACGGCGCCCTGGGTGTGGGTGTTGAGGTACAGCGAGTCTGCGGGGTGGATGGATTTGTACAATCTGGTCATCGTGCGGAAGTTGTCTCGGGCCGGGTCTACGTAGTTCCCGCGGCCCAGGCTGCGGCTCTTTAGCAAATGGAAGAGCGGTTTGCCCACTGGGTTCCCGGTGATCCCCACCCACCTGGGCTTTGGGGGACGCAAGCCGGAGGCCGCGGCAGCGAAACGCCTGGGGAAGGTGAAGGCGCGTGGGCAGGCTGCCATGGCGGCGGCCGTGGACTGGGCCGTGGGCAAGTCTTGGGGAGAGGGGACGCGGGGGTCACGGGGGCATCCAGAGCTTGGCTCACCCTTGGCCTGGGTCGCGAGCTTCCCCGAGCTCGACGTCGCCGCCGAGGCTTCCGCCATCACCGGGCCTGCGGCCTGTGTCAGAAAAGGCCCGCGACGACCTTGGGAGTCACACGGCTCGCGGGATTGGCGGGAAGGGCTGGAGGAGAGGTCGCTGGGCTGCAGCAAGGAAGGGGAAGAGGCGGACCGGGCCGCGGCCTCTCCGCTCCCCTCAGGCGGCCGCCCCTGGCTTCGGCTTATGAATCCCAGGTTATTGTCGGCTGGTTCCTCCTCCTCCACCCGACGGGGCTGCTGGGCCTGACGGGGAACATGACTGATGGCGATGCCGGCAACCAGTCCAACCCTTAAGTCCCGGACTGTCCCTTCAGCCACCGACACAGCCTCCAAAGACCACGCTGCAAGGCACTTCCTCCTGAGCCGCGGCGCTCCACCACCGCAAGATACTTCCGCTCGTGCTGCAGCCTAAGCGCCCCGGTGGGGAAACTGAAGAGAATGTAGAGCCGGAGGGGACCTGAAAGCGTGGACACCACCGCGCCACCAAGCCTTCAGGTTTTCTCCTTGATCTTCAGTCCCCATTACTTCCCCATTATTTACCGAGAGCCCCACGCCCCTCTGAGTCTCTTTAGCTACCCCCTGCTGAGACCCTGTGGGCCTTTGTCCTTCAGTGACCGTTACTTCCCCATGATTAACCGGAAACCCCACAACCCCAGAAATCTCTATCTCTTAAGGAAACCTTCTGGTTTCCCAGGTTTCCTTCTTCTTCTTCTTGGGTCACCATTCCTTCCCGTGCCTCCTAGGGAATCCAGCACCCCGGGAGTCTCTGTCTACTCCTTGACGAGATCTATGAGACCCTATGCTCCTTCGTTCTTGGGACACCATTTGTTCTCCATGACTCATCCAGAAACCCTAAACCTCAGGGGTATCTTCATCTACCCCTTAATGGGAACGTCTGGTTTCTCAGGTTCCTTCTTGTTCTTGGTTCACCATTACTTCCCAACGACACCTCGAGAATCCTGCCACCCCAGGAGTCTCTACTTCCCCCTGCTGAGGCCCGCTGGTCCCTCCCGTTTTCTGCATGTTATTGGGTCACGATTACTTCCCATGACTCCCAGTGAACAGCAAAGTTAGAGATGTCTCTATCTAGCCCTTGATGAGACTGACCTTGTCCATCACTCTCACTCTCACCTTCACTCTCACACTCTCTCTGCCTCTCCTCCCTCTGTCTCGCCTTCTACTTCTCCTGTGTCGCTGCCTTCCCATCCATCTCTCTCACACATGCATTCCCACATTCACTCTCACCCTCACTCAAGCTCTAACCCTAACCCTCCCCACCTCTCTCCTCTCTCCATGTGGTCTCTTGTTCATGCATGAAATCACTTCCCCATGACAACCAAGAACCCCAGAACCCCCGGTCTCTCTATCTTCCCCTTTATGAGATACGGTGGTCCCTCACGTTTAATGTTTCTTCTTGGGTCACCATTCCTTCCTCATGATTAACTGAGAACCCCCCCAAATCAGGCGTCTCTTTAACTGCCCTGGGCTGAGAAGCTATGGTCTCTCATTCATTGGTCAAAATTATTTTGCCATCATGCCTCAAGAACCCTACAATCGGACCCACACTTAACACCGTATACCAAGATAAGATCAAAATGGGTCCATGATTTAGGCATAAAGAACGAGATTATAAATAAATTAGAGGAACATAGGATAGATTATCTCTCAGACTTGTGCAGGAGGAAGAAATTTGTGACCAAAGATGAACTAGAGACCATTACTGATCACAAAATAGAAAATTTTGATTACTTCAAATTAAAAAGCCTTTGTACAAACAAAACTAATGCAAACAAGATTAGAAGGGAAGCAACAAACTGGGAAAACATCTTCACAGTTAAAGGTTCTGATAAAGGCCTCATTTCCAAAATATATAGAGAACTGACTCAAATTTATAAGAAATCAAGCCATTCTCCAATTGATAAATGGTCAAAGGATATGAACAGACAATTTTCAGAGGATGAGATTGAAACTATTACCACTCATATGAAAGAGTGTTCCAAATCACTCTTGATCAGAGAAATGCAAATTAAGACAACTCTGAGATACCACTACACACCTGTCAGATTGTCTAAGACGACAGGAAAAAATAATGATGAATGTTAGAGGGGATGCGGGAAAACGGGGACACTGATGCATTGTTGGTGGAGTTGGGAATGAATCCAACATTCTGGAGAGCAATCTGGAATTATGCCCAAAAAGTTATCAAACTGTGCATACCCT